>NC_085139.1:187196007-187796007 GCF_024139115.2 Armigeres subalbatus
GTTGATCGAGTGATGAATCATGGTGCAATATCACAAATAGTACTGTCAATGAGCAGCTCAGTAGCTCAACAATACGTAACTTCTTTACACGTCGATTCAAATTTTCAGTGGAAATTCCGAAGATTCAGTGCAATTTCCGTATAATTTCCTGTTAGATCTCTACAACATAACGTTGAAACTCCAGATAATTTTTAGTGAAGATATCAATGATTTCGATTAAAATTCTTTCTTGTTAAAATTTCTAAAAGCTTTCCGTAAAAACTAAGCTTTCCGTAAAACTTCGTGTGAAAAATTGGGAAGGAATTTCCGTTGAAATCCAGAAAAAATCTTATTGAAATTGGATTTTTGAATGGAAAGGAGTCGTTCGTCAGAAAGCCATTTGGCTGAAGACCACAAGAATGAACGTTGTTAGGCAGAATATGTCGTTTACCCGAAAAGACCATTTGGTAGAAGATAACCCTAGCAAATCGTGCTAGCCTCATGATATACGAATGCAAAAATGGTAACCTGGCTTAGAAACCTCGCAGTTAATAACTGTGGAAGTGCTTAATGAAAACTAAGCTGCGAGGCGGCTCTGTCCCAGTGTGGGGATGTAATGCCAAGAAAAAGAAGAAGAACCCTAGCAAAGTTGGAGAGGAAATCAATAACTTGTTTAAATAGGTTTTAATGTTGTGAAATCATCAATTATGTTTACTTAATTTGATAGCCTTTTGGCTGTTTTAGCGGTTAAAATAACAAAACGTATAGCAGAAAAATCTTACTGTGACATCAAATCAAAAACTATTCCTCCTGTCGATGAAAGCAAATCGAAAACCAATTTTGATTTTTGAACAAAATAAGTACACAGTTTGATGTCATCCCGAGAAAAGTCTGAAAACATAATGAGAGCATATAGAAAACATATTTTGATTTTGATATTAAATTGAAATCATAATTTGTTTTCAAATATGAATCATCATGACTGATTACATATTTTGATCTCATTTTGCTGTTGATTTCTAAATTGTATGATCTGACATCAAACTGTGTACTTAGTTTTGTTATCAGAACCAATATAAAAATTAGTTTTCGATTTTCTCTCATCGATAGCAGGATAAGTTTTCGATTTGATGTCACAGTAAGATTTTGCTGCTATACATTTTGTTTTTTTAACCGTTAAAACGACCAAAAAGATGTCAAATTAAGTAATCATATTCGGCGATTTCACAACATCAAAACAAGTTATGGATTTTTCTCTCAAGCTCGGGATATCATTCAATTTTGTCGTCCACAGCAAAATGAGATTGAAGTATGTAATCAATAATGATGATTCATATTTGAAAACAAACTATGAATCAATTTGATGTCAAAATCAAAATATGTTTTCATATGCTCTCATTATGTTTTTAGACTTTGCTAGGGTATCTAGCCGAGTCATTTGGACAAACCTGGGAGAGAGCTCTCGATACTTTACATCAAATTAATTATATACTGTCGTCATGCAACAAGTAAATTTTCAACAAGAAAAAAAAAACAATCAACGTAGGCGCCACCTGAAAAGACTAAATTCTATTTTGCGTGTTATTGTTGTTATATTGCCTTCAAAAATTTGCTTGCCGAGAGTTTCGTTTTCGGCTCACACTGACAGCAAGATTTCGGCTCGGCTTGAATCACGCATTTTTCGTATCTGTTTCTCCTTCCTAGGGTCAAACAGCTAACTTGGCTGAAAAAATCGGTTGGTCGAATAGCTTAACAAAAACTCTTTGGAATCACCAAGAGGAGCTCTTTGGATTTACCAAGGAAAATTGTTTGGATTCACATGAGAATCTCTTCAGAGTTTTCACGGGAAGTTGTTCCAAATTTCTTTAGGAAAATATGCGGAATATCCATGGAAAGTTCCTATTGAGTTTCTGTTGTGTGTTCTTTGAAATTTACACAGAAAATTGTGACTGGTAAAAGAGATGCTTTAACGTCGACTTCCTCAATTTAAGACGGTTCGTTTTTTTATCCTTTATTAGAGTGATTTTTTCGCAGGGAGAAGTTCATCACTGGACGGCTAGTTTGACATGACCAACATTAAAACAACGTAGTAATGGCCAAGATGAATACACCACTAGGTGTTCCAATCTGCCAAATTCACGATTCAGCCATCTTGGATTTTAGTATGGAAGAGCCAGCCCCTTTGTTTATGTTTTGCACCGAAAATGAATTTTTCACCCCCGCCTTCTTCTCGTCCATAAACTGGGCAGATTGAAACACCTAGCTGTGTATTCATCTTGGTAATGGCATTGGCGCAACCTGAGAGAGAGAAGACAGCTCGCTTTATTTACGTTCATCCTAATGTCACTGCGATCCAGTCACTGCGAACCGAAAAAGTAAAACAATACGTTGCAACTTCAAATGGTCGTAACCAAAATTATTTATTTGGCAATTTATTTTCGCAACTTTTGGTTATATCTGCTACCGTGAATTGAACCTGTAATTATCCATGTGAATGATCCCGTATTATGAGAAATCGGTTTTGTTCCACGATAGGAAGTTCATAATAATTAAAATCAGCTAATTCGAACAAGTTTTTATTGGAGTGAAAAATGTTGCTTTCGACGTTATGAAATGTTACTTCGATTTGTTGAGTTTCCACGGTTTCAATTCAACACAAATAAATAAGAAGAAGACATAGTAGGGTTAGACGGGGCTAGATGGGTCACGGGGTAAGATGGGTCAGGGCCGTTTTTAAGCATCGTATATATTTTAATGTGGAGATTATGACTTTGTAGGAGGAATTATTTGGTTCTACTTTATTGTCACTCGATTTGATGATAAAATTTCAAGGTAAATTATTTTTCAGCATTGTTTCTTATGCGAAACACATTTTCTATAAAACGTGTAATCTCGTCGAGTAATCCAAAATTAAAACATTTTTTAGTAATATAGTGAAAGTATTATAAGTGATGTAGGCGATATTGTATTAACTGCATTGAAATACATAAATTTGATCGAAAAATTAGACATTCTAACACGAACTTGCAAAATGGGGCAAGATGGGTCAGCACATACTAAAGGACATAGTTCGTATTCAAAACATATATTTCATAGCTGATGTAATCATTTTAAGGTTACTTTTGAGCATAATGATGTTAATTTGTTGATTAAAATTGTATATTTTTGTCTTTAAAAAGCAATGCTCGGACGGCTTGTTTTCATAAGAAATTACAGACATTTTTAAATGTAGTACCATTTCTTAATCCGAGGCTTTTAAATCCTTTTTTATTCAATGACATCATTGGCATTAAACTCATCTATCTGTGTGTAATTTAATATTGTGAATAAAGACAATATTAATTGCAGAATTTAAAGATGACCCATCTTGCCCCGCTGTTTGACCCATCTTGCCCCGGCATTTTTTGATTGACAGAAAAATAGACTTCTACTTTAATGACTCAAAATGAAATAAAAAGTAGAATTTTTGTTATTTCATATCGCTGGCTTACAGATTATGAGCTATTCTTATAGATCCACGTTGAAAAGCTACATTAAAATGTTTCTATTTTGAGCCATTGAGAGTTCGCCTTAGGTGACCCATCTTGCCCCATCCTACCCTAAATAAACGATCTGTCAGTGAGCTGGCTTCTCTCTCTCAGGGCGTAACTAACGAAAAATTCTAAGGGGGGCTAAATTTTGACGTAGGATTACGTTCTTTGCGAAGATAGGGAGGTAATTATGCATATTCAAATTTGAGACCTTCACGAAAAGTACCAATTTTTGAGATTTTGGTATCAATCGATCGACGAACTCTTTAAGATTTTCCCCAACAATTAAAAACAATGGATTAGAATATGCGCTGACCGTCGCCGAAAGTAGCAGTACTCAAGAGAAATATCCACGCAATGCTCAGACCATCGTTTCGCTCATATCAGTGATTAGAAAAGCGCTTTGTGGAAAGAAAATCTGTTCTTTTTAGGCGTCGATTGCGGTCTCGGGATATTAGTGGCGGTGCTGAACTTTTATTCTTAACGTCTTAGCGGAAAATCATCGAGCGGCCGTCGGACAGCAGCAGCAGTGAATTTTTAACACACGGTTCAGATTAACGATTGATTGCTGTGAGTGATTCGAAAAACGCTGTGGATTGAAAATCGACTCTTTTCAAGACCAGCATTTTATGAAAAGAAAGGGTTGATAGCAAACAGTGTGGTCGGTACTGAAGGAAGTTTCCGTCAGTATCAGAATCACAAACGCTCGTCGGAGAGCAACGCTGCAGAAACGTTGGCGTCAGTAGCAGTCAAGTGATATTCAAAATTCAGATTTTATTTCTGTTTGTAATTGGAAAGAAACATCATTGAAAACAAATCGTTTTTTATCAGATACACTAGAGGAGGTTGAGCCAAGACGAACATACTTTAAAGTGCAAATCATAATCGCTTGGCGACGCTGCAGAAATTTTTTCTCCATGGATGGCACATCATCTGACATTGATGTCAGAGTAGACAAAAGAAATTTTCTTTCACAATTCTGATTTTGCCTGTGATTGGAAAAGCGCATTGTCGGTTCGTCTCAGAACCATCATTTCACAGGAGGTTGAGTGTGAGTGATGAATTTTCTGTCGTCAGATTTCAAAAAAAAACTTTATGCGATTAGAAAGACATATGAGCTTATAAGTATAGTAAGACGACTGTGGAGTTTTATCCAGCCGAAAGAACTCCAATTTCTTTCTCATTGAAATTTTTGTTACCTATTCTTGAAAACTCAAGATTTTGCCTTTCTGGAATCTTTTAATTGATTTTTAATTATAATAATTACCACTCAAAGCTACAGAAAGAAATGCTTTCAAAATATCTGGATCGATACAGACATATGATACGTAGTATTAGGCTCTCACTTTTCCGGAAGGATTCTTTTGATAATTCTTTCGGAAAGGCCATGCATCTTTAAGAACTATGAACACGCTAGGTTTAATTTAATATACTCGCAAAACTCTGTAAAAACTTTGAAATATTTAAAAAATAAATACTTGCTGACAAAACCCATTTTAAATCATGATTTTTTAGAAATATGCCGATAAGCAAAGCATCCTGTGTTCCTTAAACAATTTGTCCAACATTTTAAACTGTGTCGATATTAAGACCATACAGACAGTTCCAGTATGCCACAGTATGCCACTAGAACTTTCTTTATCCAATCAAAATTTTAGAAATTGTATTTGTTTTCTTAGTCTGTTGCTTCTATTATTCATTTAATCAGCATTACATCAGCATGGAACCAATGTTCCTACTCCAATTTCCTAAAGTAATGATATCTGGCGCTGGAGAATCAAGAGAGCGTACTATTTTTCGTGTTTAACATTCCTGTCTTAAGATATAACAATATTGTTCGAATATCGTATATTTGTTAAAATTTGATTCAATGTTTTGTATAGAGGGAGATGTAAATTAAGAAAACTCATTCCTGGCAGTTACGCCTATAAATGATCAGAGAGCTAGATAAATATAATATTCATGCAAGGTGGCAAAAATTCTATGGGGGGCTAATTAAGTTCTAGGTGGAGCTATAGCCCCCCTAGCCCCCCTGTAGTTACGCCAATGAGTAGAGTAGAGTGGGGCAAGAGTACGCAATTAGTTTTCAATCGATCATGTGGCCCTTATGAAGCAAGCTTCTGCATATCAAATCAGTGTCGATGATTCATATACTCTTCCTTTATGTTACCCAGTGGAAAAAATATTGAAATTATTGAGATTCGTTTTAGTAGAACCCTTATTGCAAGACAAGTGAAAAACGCACTCTTACCCCACCGGTGGGGTAAAAATGCGCATCGGGTGGGGTAAGAGTACGCATTTATCCAATCATGTGCTTTAAGTATATATTAACACAAATAAGAGTTAATAACATTTAATTGATGTTTATTGAGCATATATTAGGGAATATTTAAAGATTACGTAACTCTTGAAGGGGGAGGGGGTCCTACAAATGTGCACTTCCAAACGAAAAACCATTGTTTCTTGTATATACAAAAAACTACAGAGGTAAAAATATATATCAGGTTTTGCGTGGCGTATACAAAGGCATTTTCCTTAAAGAAAGTCTACCAATCACGTAACGTAAAATTTTGCTATTTCATCACCCCTCCCCCCCCCCTAACTTACACTATTTGTATGAATCCTCTAAAAATTATATGGATCGTCACACATCTCACAGCCCCTCCCAGCTAAACGTTGCGTAATTTATGAATTTTTCTTTTGATTAAATGAAATCATCATTTAGATGAAATTGTGTTTTCGTACTATGTTTAGGTGTACAACAAGTCCTAATACACTTTCATTATTTCGCTTCAGTGCTTTGTTCGCTAAGTCCTTTCTAACACCGAATTACTTCAACTTATCCTAAAAACTTGTGATAATTTCGAATTATGTCCCTTTTTTCTTAGTTGTGGATCTTTACGCTTTGGAAGAAGTCTTATTTCGGCCGGAGATACGGGTTTGACATCATAACTTGAAGATTCATATGCGTACTCTTGCCCCACCGGTTCCTGCGTACTTTTACCCCACAGTCCCAAAAATTATTCAAGTAATGGTTTTGACTTCTTGGAAAACCAACTGGATTGGTGTTCTGTACCATAAAGTACTCTATACAATAGGTTATCGAAATGGTATAATGTTCACCTGATTGAACGTATATATGGTAATGAAATACTAGTTGCGGAAATCCAATTATTTTTAGCAAAATGACCAAAAAGTTATCTAACTCCATATCTCCCTTGTTGTTTATTCAAATCGTTTACAATTACACATGATAATAGTTGGCCAGAATACCTGTCAAACTAATGCAGTGCTGCTAGTTAATCTTTTTTTATTACCTCAAAAAATCGAAAACGTACTCTTACCCCACGCGCACTTTTGCCCCACTCTACTCTAATGGTCAGAATATTTTTGGATTTTTTGGGTTGTTTTGCAGAAAGGACATTGGACATCTTTAGAAAGGAAAGGACATCTTTAGAATTTGGTGACGCTGCCGCCGCCATCAAATTCTAAAGAAGTTTCCGTTAAACTTACGGAGAATTTCTCGTGAACATTCCAAAGAATTTTCCTTGAAAACTCTTTAAAGTCTCCCGCGAAAATTCTTAAGAAATTTACTGTTTTATCGTTGGCCGTGCCAAACTAGCCGTCTTAATTATTCTAGACTGAGAAAGCCAACGTTAAAACACCCATTCTACTAGCCGCACTCTCCTACAATTATGAAGAATTTTTTGTGCAAATTTCGAAAAATCAACAGAAACTTTCCTAGATTTTCTGAAGATTTTCCTGTAGGAGCTAAGAACATTTTTTTGTGGAAATTCCAAAGTTTCTCATATAAATTGCGACGAATTTGCGTTGCGTTGCGTTGTAACGGAGTATTTCTTAGATTGCATACTGATAGCTGTCATGTATATTCTTTAACTTTTTCACCCCAACTGCTTATGGAATTTAATAGCAATCCAATTGAGGGTCCAGAACGATAAAGCATGAAAGCTACCATTGCTGGCCACGTCCAGGCATTGAAAGCGTGAGTGAAGTGGACGAGCATTGATCTAATTGAATCATAGCATCCTATGCCAGTGAGTGAACAGCCTTGCTCAGATGGATACCAAACAATGATTATGAGCGATCGTTGCTGCGTAAACAACGAGCAACAGAGTTCGCCAAGCCAAACTTGGTATAGTATCCAGGGAAGCTACGACTGGAGCATTTGTGTTACGCCCGCTCTACTAGAATAAAACCAAAACACATCAGGTGTTCTGCTTTATTCACTCTGCTTTCAAGTAACTGGGATGGAGCAGAGACAGTATCAAAAGCCTCCCATGTAGTGTATCAGAGTTCCATTCTTATATCGGACTTAATTTTCCTAATGTCTGAAAAGATTTTTCTAACAGTGTGGTAACAACACTCATTGTTAGGTTACCAAGTGATTTGCCTCACTCAGTTGTCTCCCGTTGGTGAGCGATGTAGATCTTTAAACATTGAATTAACGAACGTCAAATTTCAACGATCTAGAAAGCATCAGCGATTAGACCGCAGTAGAGCATCAAGTTGGCATGAATTTAGCCGATTTTTACTCATGATCTGATTTTTTTCAATGCCTGGCTACGTCCATCTTCTCCGTTTGTTAGGTAAAGGAAGGAAATGATGATATGACATCTACTTAAAGAGAGGCCGAGAGAGGCGACTCGTCGACGCCCTCATAGATGTCAAGGAGTAGGATGGCGGATAGGGAATATTGTTTAGGAATATCATCATAAGCAAATGATATAATAATGATAATATAAATAAGAACAATTGTTGAGAGTCACGATGCTAAGAATTTTATGTCACTCCATGTTGATTTACCTGGGATGTGGCAAAGCTATTAAACTTGCCCTGGTAATAGCCTGGCTTTAAGCGCCATTGTTCGCTCTCTGAAACAAGAAAAAAAGAATATATTACATGCCCTTACCCCATATCTGTTTCCAAATGAAATTATTATTTTAAAGTCACGACATCTTTCCAATAGTTCACCAATTACAAAATACCAGTATCATTCGTTCCATTGAGTTCCATTATTTTATTTCCCTTATAAATACATCTTCTTTCCTTTTTGTTCACAACCACCTTCCAATTCTCAACTCCTTCCACAATCTTTATACTTCTCACTCCTTCTCTCCTTGATTACGACAGCCCGCAATCCCTTTTACTACCGATCGATCTAGCCGCTAGTCTTCCTTTAGTTCAGGAATCACCAATTACGAACATCGTTGTTCTGTTTACTATCACTTTCATCCCATTCCCACCACTGTTTATTTTTCAACAAAATCTCAAGTGTACATAAACTATCTACCCGCCCACCGCAACACCATTTCCTTAGTTTTCCTAAACTTTTCCTTCTTTTTTCCTATTTATGTCCACAACTACCAACTTCAAACACCTTTTACAATTTTGCAACCTCTAGCTTTCCAGCTAATCCTATCAGGGACATATTGTTGTCCGTAACGACACCACTTTCGGCTTCTTCTCACTACATCTTCGCTGTTCAGCCTGATCGCAACTATTTTTTTCTTCTTGCTTCTGAAAGTTCCCTTTCTCAACCTCAAACTTCCGATATCCAAGCCCCACCTCTTCCACAAACTTCAAGCTTCTCACCCCTTCCGTAACTCAAACTTCCGACCTCCAACTCTCGATCATTTTCACAAGTTTAAACTTTTGAATACACTTATCTTCACAGTATTTCAAAAAAATAATAATAATCCGCTTATGACAGCTGTTTTTTCATTCAATTTCTGAAGATTTTCCTGTAGGAGCTAAGAACATTTTTTGTGGAATTTCTAATGTTTCTCATATAAATTGCGATGAATTTCCTGCTGAAATTCCTAACAATTTTATTTTGGAATTACAAATATTTCTCGAAACTTCAAAGTAGTTCCCGTGGAATTTGCTGGAGAAGTTTATTAGATTTTTAAAGCAAGATTCAAAAGGATTCTTTTTTTTCTGGCTTGAAAATATCCCGAAAAATTGATTTTTTTTTCAAAGGAACGTAATGGAAAAAAATCGCCACGCCGATTTACACCGCCGCCATTGGCTAAAATGGCTTCCGGCGTGACGCCGAAAACGCCGCCGCCGACCAAAAATCTGACATACCGGACCGGCGCACACCTCTAGTTATAATTACTTAAAGACGAGGAAACTAGATCAGAAAATTGAATCCAATTAACAAGCTTACATGAATCAGGAGTAATAGATGAATCATTCTTAGGGGCAACCCAGAGTAAACGCTACGTGCGATGGACGTTCTACAAAGTTGTACCGAAAGGCTATAATATTACTCCAAACATGAACTTTTGATAGAAGGCCCAAAGACTCATAGTGTTATATACCGATCGACTCATCTCGACGAACCGAGGTGATGTCTGTATGTGTGTGTGGGAATGCGGTCCCATTGTTTGCTATTGAAAATTGGCCCGATCGTACATTGATTGCACTTCGGAATTATTGAACAATCATTGTTTTTTTCTCAAGAGTCCCCCCTTGGAAAAAAATTTTAAAGCCGAATTCTTTTTTCATGTGTGGTGGCAATGCTTTTTAATCGATGCAAAAACATGAAAAATGATCGAATAAAAGTGATCTATCTATACCGCAAATCTGCAGTATTCGGAGGATTTTTCGTGTTCCACAAGAGTCAAAGCTTAGGGTAACGATCTTCCCCTATCCGTAAACTCGTTGAATCCAGTTATTGGATCATTTACACTTAGGTTTCCTTATCCGAATGAAAAATTTGCCTTTATTTTCAAGATTTTATTATTTTTTGCTAAGTTTTGGTTTGTATCAATAAAATCAAAATAATTTAAACCATTTTCTTCAAACACATTTTCCTGATTTCTAGGATTTGAAAAAAATATTATGTGCCTAATTGTATTTGAGCGCCACGGGACGTTAAGTCAGACAGTAACTAAATTCATAATCAGCTTCAGAGATGAAATATTGAAATTGCTTTATTGAATGCAATTCAGAATGAGTTATAATTCTCTCGTCATCCAAACCTTAGTTGATTTATTATCACTATCAGATGTCTATTAGGATAAAGTATATACATTCAAATGCGTGTGTTCGTTGTAAGGCCACTACAGCATTTTTTCAATGAGATGACGCTTCCATTAGAATGACAAATTAAAATTATACACTCGCCACTAGCCTAGTTAGATTCGCCATAACCGGATGGCTGGGTTAATGCTTTTTCTGCTCTTGTGACCTCTCGAGTGTAATCAACAATGAAAATCTACATATTTAACCAACCGTTGAGGACCAACACATGGCACTTGTTCACCTTTCGACACCGCATCATACATTTCCATGTAGAATAAGACACAAAAAAAGAAGGTTTTGGATAAGATGGTGAGGCACACGCTTTAATAATTCAATTTAATTTGGCGCCGAGTACATCGCCTTAATAGTGTTTGCACTGAGTAATGAGATCATTGCTATAATTTCTACTGTACTTGTTCTGGATATGTACTGAAGTGGCCCGTTTGGCCTTAGTCTAAATAAATAATAATACTTATCGTTCTGGATATAACTAGTTTTCTATTATTATATGCATATAAGATATGGGCCTAATCTAATCAGTATCGAAAGCTCATTTGCCATTGCGATAAATGTATTCAGCACGTCAGACTGATTCGTACTCTTTGAATAGGCGAAAAATAAAACATAAATGGAATACTACTGACAGAATAGTAGTGTTCGTACAATGGTACAAGGTATAAAAATCCTTATTATTCTGCTCTTATTATTAAGTCTCTACTTATGAGCCTTCAATCCTTAATTTCAATACGATTGGTACGAACACCATCAGTATACCCTCAGAATTACGAATAAAAATGTTTTGAAGTGAATTCGTAGCCTCTCCGAACAGCTTGGAACAATTTAACAAACATTGGGGGAGGTCAATGTACAGCTCATCCAATACCTACCGCTGCATGTCCGTTCGTAACAGTATACGAGGGTTTGTCGGTAGCTAACGCCTGCCAAAATGTTATTTCCTCGTTTATTGCGTTCGGGTTTCAAAATAAATAATCACATTGCCTCGGCATGGCCACCGCAACGACACCACGTAGGCCATGACGAAAGGTGGAATGGTGACCGCACCGTTGCGTTGTCGCTTCATGCTGCAGAAATTGACTGTAAATATTTGTAAGTCACTCTATAGGGCAATCTCGCTTCCACTCCGGTGCGGTACGATCAGGTGCAAATCGAACGAAAGAGATAACGGCAATTACTTTCTCCTTCGCTGAACAGTCAGATGCTGTGGCGTGGTGGGTTCAAAGAATACCGGCTGATGTAAGCCGTCTAAAAATATAAAAAACAAAAATTGAATAGATAAGTGTCTAGCAACTGGTGGCGGCATTGCACAGCTAGCTGTTCGTTCAATGTTTGTTGGACAAAAATATATTTGTCGCCAATATACTTACTGTACCTGTACCATGTGTCCACATTAATGGAAGGACAACGGTTTTGCACTGGGTCATTACCAAGATTTGGGAGGAGGAAGTTTTGCCGCAGGAGTGGATGGAAGGTGTCGTGTGTCCCATCTACAAAAAGGGCGATAAGCTGGATTGTAGCAACTACCGCGCAATCACATTGCTGAACGCCGCCTACAAGGTACTCTCCCAAATTTTATGCCGTCGACTAACACCAATTGCAAGAGAGTTCGTGGGGCAGTACCAGGCGGGATTTATGGGTGAACGTTCTACCACAGACCAGGTGTTCGCCATACGTCAGGTATTGCAGAAATGCCGCGAATACAACGTGCCCACACATCATCTATTCATCGACTTCAAAGCCGCATATGATACAATCGATCGGGACCAGCTATGGCAGCTAATGCACGAAAACGGATTTCCGGATAAACTGACACGGTTGATCAAAGCGACGATGGATCGGGTGATGTGCGTAGTTCGAGTTTCAGGGGCATTCTCGAGTCCCTTCGAAACCCGCAGAGGGTTACGGCAAGGTGATGGTCTTTCGTGTCTGCTATTCAACATCACTTTGGAAGGGTAATACGAAGAGCAAGGATTAACACGAGTGGCACAATTTTCAATAAGTCCGTCCAGCTATTTGGCTTCGCCGACGACATAGATATTATGGCACGTAACTTTGAGAAGATGGAGGAAGCCTACATCAGACTGAAGAGGGAAGCCAAGCGGATCGGACTAGTCATCAACACGTCGAAGACGAAGTACATGATAGGAAGAGGTTCAAGAGAAGACAATGGGAGCCTCCCGCCGCGAGTTGGAATCGGTGGTGATGAAATCGAGGTGGTAGGAAGAATTTGTGTACTTGGGCTCACTGGTGACTGCCGAAAATGATACCAGCAGAGAAATTCGGAGACGCATAGTGGCTGGAAATCGTACATACTTTGGACTCCGCACCAAACCGCCGTACCAAACTGGCAATCTACAAAACGCTCATTAGACCGGTAGTCCTCTACGGACACGAGACCTGGACGATGCTCGTGGAGGACCAACGCGCACTCGGAGTTTTCGAAAGGAAAGTGCTGCGTACCATCTATGGTGGGGTGCAGATGGCGGACGGTACGTGGAGGAGGCGAATGAACCACGAGCTGCATCAGCTGCTGGGAGAACCATCCATCGTTCACACCGCGAAAATCGGACGACTGCGGTGGGCCGGGCACGTAGCCAGAATGTCGGACAATAACCCGGTGAAAATGGTTCTCGACAACGATCCGACGGGTACAAGAAGGCGAGGTGCGCAGCGGGCAAGGTGGATCGATCAGGTGGAAGATGACTTGCGGACCCTCCGTAGACTGCGTGGTTGGCGACGTGTAGCCATGGACCGAGCCGAATGGAGAAGACTCTTATATACCGCACAGGCCACTTCGGCCTTAGTCTGAATAAATGAAATGAAACGGTTTTGCGTAGCTTATCCGGCAATATGATACAGGAACCACAGTAAAATCAGATGGCTATCCAACATATTAAAAGCCATGCAGAATGGATACGTTTTGCCTTTCGCGTATACTAAGTATACGGATACCGAACTTTTGATAGAAGGCTCAGAGACCCATAGTATAGACTCATAGACTCAGCTCGACGAATTGAAGTGATGTCTGTTTGTGTACGCTAATTTCTATGTTTTAACAGAAACAAACTTTATCGATAAGAATCTGTAGAAATAAAATTTACATTTTTTTTCTATATTCCAATAATTAATTTTTTTTATATTCGTCGCCTTTTCTAACTTTTGTTCAAATATTCCCCACTGTGCGTCGTCAGTGGCAGTCAGCTATTAAATAGATGAACTGGCGAGCGAACCGCCATCGTTCTAATGAGGCGCGTCGCTATATATGCCAACAGTGTGAAAACCGAAATATGCCTCTTCCGGCATACTGAAACATCTATCTTTTATATGCTACCCCGCAGGAGTAGTAGCGTAATAAACCACGTTGAGCACACGATCATCAATTGCCATGGGAAAATTGTATAAATATCACAAAACCAATGTAGAGCCGACACCCCCGCTCTCTTAACCCCGGATGGTAAACTGTGTGAAAAAGTCAGAATCTCGGATTATGGGAATCCCTAAAAACGCAACCGTGTAATTTATTTTTAAATTCTTTAATCGGACCTATTATGACCGAGTATACAATATTTTACGGACGGTTGAACAGGAACATGTAATCGATGTTCCACCATTCGAATTGTTTGGAATGTAATCAACTTTCACAGCTTAGTGGATGGTAGAATTCCTAAAATTATAAATAAAGAAAACGGCGATTCGTGGAAAAATATGGCTATAGCATGGGGGAATGATATTGCTTGACTACCCTATTCAAATGTTGAGTATTTCACGAAAACTGCATTACATGCCGAAGCTTATTTTTCAGAATAAAGTGATGTATGGACGAAACTTCCGCAACACTTGAAGGAAATAAACGGAATAATTGAATTGGGGACATATTGAAAATTTTTACTACCCCCAGAAGCACCTAAAATTATTTTTCTGGTTTTTAGTAATTTTTTCAGCAAAATCTACTAAAAAGTCATAGAAAAAGCCCTCTAAACATCCTAGTATGAATGACAAAGTGGTAGGTAATAGTCTAAAGAAGCTATTCACGACTAATGCTTCTATTATGTGGAGTTAAATTGATGCATTCAAACGACATTTCTATGAAAAAGTAAAAAAAAAATCACAAATCTCGTTTGATGCACTTCTAAATCTCCATGGATTTGGCTGAAAATTGGTCAGGAGACTCCATTTAAGATACTCATTGAAATAGAGGAGTGGCACTTTGAATTTGGAATACTTTTGAAAATGGTGAACAGGTTTAATGACTAGTCACTAATGCAATAATATGAATATGAGTGTCGCCGGCTGAATGGCTTTCGTAAAATTCGTACCTTCTTCTTCTTCTTCTTATTGGCATTACATCCCCACACTGGGGACAGAGCCGCCTCGCAGCTTAGTGTTCATTAAGCGCTTCCACAGTTATTAACTGCGAGGTTTCTAAAGCCAGGCTACCATTTTTGCATTCGTATATCATGAGGCTAGCACGATGATACTTTTATGCCCAGGGAAGTCGAGACAATTTCCAATCCGAAAATTGCCTAGACTGGCTCCGGGAATCGAACCCAGCCACCCTCAGCATGGTCTTGCTTTGTAGCCGCGCCGCTTACCGCACGGCTAAGGAGGGCCCCAAAAAAATTCGTACCACTCGTGTCAATTCTTGCCCTAAAGCGATGTTGAATATCAGATACGAAAGACCATCACCTTGCCGTAACCCTCTGCCCGTTTCAAAGAGCCTCGAGACTGAAACCCTGAAACTCGTAATACATCAGGGTTTGAATCCAAAATAGAATGAAAAAATCTCTCTTCTGTATACATTTACGATATGTAGCATACCGTGAGAGAATTTTTTTCTCAAGCTGTCATGATAAAGAACTGATTCGGGAGGTTAAACCTCATTAGAAATTTCTTTTAAGAAGCTCCAAACGCGGAGAGCACTGGTTCTGATGATGCATTTCAACTTGTTCTAGACAGCTGTGGCGGTCTTCAACACAAAATGCGCGAGAACAAAGCGAGAATCATCACTTCTCTGTGGGGGCTGCCTATCCGATTCTGCTTTTTTGCACTTGTTTATAAGTTTGATAAATTTGTAATCATGGCTTGTTATGATTCGGAACAGTGCACAATGGGGAAATCCGATTTCAAAGGTGGGAAAAATTGATAACTTTCTTCACGAACAACTTACAGAAGAGATCAAGAGCTTATTCGAAAGAGAATTTTGCAAAGAATTCAGTGAGTGCTGTTTGACGGACGTGGAACGCTTCTGTATGTAGTTATTGAGCTCGTTTTGCCCTAATGCCCCATATACCGCAAGTTTCCAAACTATTTGTCATTTTATCTTCAAGACATCGTTCTAAAATTGTGTTAAGCTCTTCACTGTGGATCCACAGAAGGGCACTGATTTTTTTTTTTGGTAAAAGTTGGAAATTTAAGGGATTTTGGGGTCAAATAAGCATCAAAGTGCATTTTATGTGCAACTTTCATGTATTCTGTAAAAAATAGTAATATTTACTGATAAGTGTTGATATTATTGTCCCAAAGTGTTGAACAGATATTGACAAATGCATTACAGTGTACATGTTTGATATGAATAAAATTATTTTCGAACTTATGGCATATGCTACATTCGTACTTAGCCTTTACTACAGTTTACTATAGTATACTATTTACTATATGCAGGAACGTCAAAACAAAATAGACCCCATGATGACGATGATGATTTCATCATTTTTTTGCAGCTTATCAACAAACAACATGTCTGTTTGTTTTCCTTAAATTGGACTTCTAAGAACAAAGCCGATTCTCTTCAATTCTGATGAATAATCTGTATCTGAGATATGAGTAGCAACGGCTTGAGCAGACTACAAGAAATCAGTCGTATACTCTTCTTTTATTCATACCGAATCAGTTGTTTGTAGTTTGTTCAGGGAATGTAAAACAACAACATTGCCAATGACAACAACATTGTCCTCTCTTGTAAATGTTGGGACAAACTCAATTCGCAATACTTTTTTTTTTTTTTTTTTTTGTATCTTTATTAAAGAGACTTTCAGCCCGAGGCTGGCTCGTCTCCGGCGAGAAAAAATTCGCAATACTTGTTTGTCCCATACTGCAACATAATAGAACAATTAACGCGTGCTGCGCATTTAGAGAAAAAAGGTTTTCACTAATGTTTTTGAGTAAATTCGAGTATCAGTTATCAATGTGTAAACATAAACTTAATACACACTGTACACTGAGTACACTGTGAAAAACGCATCATGCGAATCTCTATAGGTGACAAACACAAAGTACATTGTAAAAAACGCATAATGCGAATCCATATAGGTGACAATTTGTTGAATAACTAATTAAAAAACATATTCATAACCCGAAGTCGAACGTCAAAAACGAAACACAGAGTTTTACTGTGAAAAACGCATAATGCGAATCCATATAGGTGACAATTTGTTGAAAACTAAGTTAAACACATATTTATAAACCCACTCTTATTCAACCTCACGTTGAGATTGAACAAGAGTAGCCGATGCCGAACGTCAAGGACGAAACACAGAGTACACTGTGAAAAACGCATAATGCGAATCCATATAGGTAACAAACACAAAATACATTGTAAAAAACTCAGATTAATCCACCTAGCGGCGATGATGCCCTTCTCGTGCATCGTAAAATGTACTGAAAAAACATATAAGAAAGGTCAAAAAAGCACTTTAGGGGAATAAATCGCATATGTTCTATCATTTTGCATGTTTTTGCATTAATTACTATGCATTCCCACCATTCTTGAAACATTTTTGCCTTTCTCGTACACTAAGTGTACGTAAAGGCTATAATATTGCTTCAAAAACAAAATTTTGATAGGAGGCCCGGAGGGCCGATTTTCATATACCGATCGACTCAGCTCGACGAATTGAGGTGATGTCTGTATGTGTGTATGTATGTATGTGTGTGTGTGTGTATGTGTGTATGTGTACAAATTTTGTAGACACACTTTTTGTAACTTAGCATTATCCGATTTACTCGCAACAAGTTGCATTCGACGGGGAATGCGGTCCCATTGTTTGCTATTGAAAATTGGCTCGATCGGACATTGCATTTCGGAATTATTGAAAAATCATTGTTTTTTCCCTTGGAAAAAAAAATTCAAAACCGAAAATTTTTTTTTCCGGAAATGGTGGCAATACATTTTAACTAATGCAAAAACATGCAAAATGATCGAAAAAATGTGATCTATTCTCCTAAAGAGCTTTTTTGACCTTTCTAATGTGATTCTTTCAATATATTTTATAATGCACGAGAAAGGCATCATCACTGCTAGGTGGATTAATCTGGTTTTTTTTTTCGATTTTGAAATTTTTTTCCAAGGGGGGACCCTTGGGAAAAAACAATGATTTTTCAATAATCCCGAAATGCAATGTCCGATCAGGCCAATTTTCAATAGCAAACAATGGAACCGCATTCCCCGTCGAATGCAACTTGTTGCGAGTAAATCGGGTAATGCTAAGTTCCAAAAAGTGTGTCTACAAAATTGGTACACATACACACACACATACATACGCACATACAGACATCCGGGGGCAGCAGGGACTTTGTCCAAGGGCTTGACGACCCCTCCCCATGGCCACTGCGAGTTAGACCGGGACCATCGTCCCTAACCCCTAATCCCAAGGCGTCAAGCGACCCGTGCCGAGGGGATGCATGGCCAGGGGGGTGAAATAATAAGCTAGGCCTTTAACGGAGCCTGTGGGGTACCTGGGCACCCTCCACAGTAATTGTCCCTTACCGCGTCATGCTGGGCTCTGGCGTGGTGGACC
Source organism: Armigeres subalbatus (assembly GCF_024139115.2). Lineage (NCBI taxonomy): Eukaryota > Metazoa > Arthropoda > Insecta > Diptera > Culicidae > Armigeres > Armigeres subalbatus. The sequence goes on from NC_085139.1 coordinate 187,214,381, forward strand.
TCTTTTCCCGAGCAACTCGTGGGACCAAAATGGAAAACCAAGTCAATTCTGCAATTAGTGGTAGTAGCGTAGGCGACGACCCCTTCGCAAGAAGTGGGTTGTTCAGGTCTCCGCCTAGGAGGCCAGAGGCAATAGTCGGCAGCTCAGTGCGCAGCGCCAGCGTGGGTCACTCAACCTTCCTCTCGGCTATAAAAACGCCGGTAGGGGTTATTGACGGCCCATGGCTTGTGGAGGCGATGAACCGCAAACGCGATGGGCTTTCGGCCTTCGAGGTGGCGACGGAACAGCTGGACGCCATCATCGACTTTGCGTCATCAAAGCATAATATCAGCAAGGACCTCAAGAGGAGCTTGCAGAAACTTCGAAAGTCGATGCTGGACGCCAAGCTGGAGAGGGCGGTCGGGACGGCCAAGTGTAAACCCGTGAAATCGGTGGAGTCGAGGTCTACCCAGACTGAGGCCCAAGGATTCGCGGACTTGGACAAGGTCGAATCGACCGAAGGCGTGCCAGCGAAGACGGTGGTCTACCCAGACTAAGGCTCAAGTATTTGCGGGTACGTCGGGGGTGACTGCTCCAACGGAGCAGACACAAAAACGGGGGAGACAGTCTCCAGGGGATGAGCTCCCTGGGGGCCGCTCCAAAACGCGGAGGGTTACTACCCCGAACAAGGGTAGTGGGGCTGGGAAGCTGAACCCCGGTCAGGTACCTCCAAAACCGGGGGAGGAAGGACCTGGAAAGGTCCGTCCACTCAGGAAAGACGGTGATAAGGGGTTACGGCAGGCTGAAAGTTCTCAGCCGCACCAGACCAGGGAAATAGAGGGGGGTGACGCATCCTGGACCCTGGTCAAGAACAAGAGGAAACCGAAGACGTCAAGGGCCGAAAAGAAGGCCCAGGCGAATGAGGGTAGCAAGAAGTCTAGGGTAGGCGTCAATCGCTCCAGGGGCGATGCCCTAGTCATCACGGCGGACGAGGCTAAGTACTCGGATGTTTTGAAGGCGATGAGGAGTGACGTCAAGCTCGGTGAACTCGGCGCCGACGTACGTCGAATAAGACGTACCCGGATGGGCGAGATGATACTCGAGCTGAAGCGGGGCGTCTCGCAAAAGGGCGCCGCCTACAAGAAGTTGGCGGAGGAGGTCCTAGGCGAGACGGTCAAGGTGAGGGCACTCACGACGGAGGTGAATCTAAGGGTTAAAGACCTGGACGAGATCACTGAAGTCGAAGAGCTCGTCACGGCACTGCGGCGACAGTGTGAAGTGGAGACGACCACCGCAGCCGTTCGGCTACGGAAAGGTCCGGCAGGGACGCAGGTAGCATTCGTTCGGCTATCTGTAGCGGACGCCTCCAAGGTAGTCAAGTTAGGGAGCGTCAAGGTGGGATGGTCGATATGCCCTGTGCGCATATACGAGCAACCCGAAGTTTGCTTCAAGTGCCTGGAACCGGGTCACAAGCAATGGGACTGCAAAGGCCCTGACAGAAGCAATCTCTGCCGACGCTGCGGATTGGAGTAACATAAGGCACAATGCTGCACGAACCCTCCCAATTATTTGATTTGTTCCAGCAAAGCTGTGAACAGCAAGCACCCCATAGGGGGTTCGATGTGTCCGGCGTTTAAGCGTGCTGCAAAATCAGGTAACGGGCAGGTAATGCAGCTGGCTTGCTCGGCCTCGCCTGAGTGCTTGGTGTGCGCAGGTTTAGAGGAAACGGCGGAACACGTGTTGTTCGTATGCCCACGTTTTCGCGCAATGCGTGACCAAATGCTTGCCACGTGTGGTCTGGCCACTACCCCGGAACAACCTAGTTCGGAGGATGTGTAAAGATGAAGTTGGCTGGAACGCCGTTTTATCGGCTATCGCCCAAATCGTCTCGGAGCTACACAGAAGGTGGCGCGTGGACTCAAGGATGGCTAGTTCAGGCGCAAATAAGAGGTGGTCCAAGGGATCGGAGTCGGCTTCATGGGTCATACCGGTGGTCATGCTCTGTGGTCGAACTCGATCCTTTTATCGAACAAGTGGCCGCACGAAGAACAACATGGTATCGTCGCTTTCGCGGCGTCGGTCGACCGGGCGGGTTCCGAGCCCGAGGACGGAAAGGGGTCCTCGTCAAGGCTGGGGCAGGCGTAGGCCTCGCGTCGGCAAGTCCCTCTGTGTGCTGGCGAATAGGCCCTATCGCAGAAAGGTCAATTTGGGGTGCACGCGGCATCATCATTCTTGATACCAGTCGTGCAGAGGGAAGCAGGTGCGAAGTCGACCCTTCCCACCTTCCGAGGACATAGGGCGTGGTAAGGCCACCTGGAAAGCCGGCAACGCGCTGGCACGATACCATGGTGTTCTTCTAGAAAAGCGAGTTACGATGTTCGGTGCTGCAAGGACACGCAGCTAACCTCGAGGGTGCGTTGTACACTGGCCCCCCTTTGAAGCATTACTTTCTGGTTGTACCGAAGGGACTATGGGCTTGGCGGCAATGGAAACGGTTTAGCGGGTCGGGAATGTAGTCCTGCCTCCCTCGGTGATCCCTAACCCCGCACTTCCTGGTCAACCCAGGATGTCTATTGAGCAGATTCCCCCTCCATTGTTAAGGAAAAAAACATACAGACATCACCTAGATTCGTCGAACTGAGTCGATCGGTATATAACACTATGGGTCTCCGGGCCTTCTATCAAAAGTTGTTTTTTGGAGTAGTCCTATAGCCTTTCGGTACAACTTTGTTGTACGAAAAACGCAAAACGCATAATGAGAATCCATATAAGTGACAATTTGTTGAAAAACTAAGTAAAACACATATTCATAACCCTACTCTTATTTAATCTCACGTTGAGATTGAATAAGAAGTCGATTATATCGGAGAAGCGAAAAGTCAACTACGCCATAGCTCCGGTTAGCGCAGCGAGGGGGACCTGGTGCTTCACAGGTTCCGTTTGGGGTTAAGTTCTTATTAGACCCCCCTAACCATTCATTCGTAGGCACGGTAAGCATAAAGCCGCATCACACCGAGAATTAGAGGTCACCTGTATGGTGGACTTTTACCACTGGAACAGGCAATCCGTAATGTTATTCTTAGCCAGATAATAGCTGCCGACACCACACGGCTATCTAGGCTGTTCGTGGAGAGAGGTTGACATTGACTTTACGTCAACTCTCAATGTGGCCGAACAGCCAGAAAAGTTCACAACAATTACCTCTCCATGTTTGTTGCAAATAAAATGTAACGCAAAATTATCTTTATCCTCTGCAGATAGGACAAAGACTTATCGCTTTTCTCTTTTGTTGCTTGTCTTTTGCATTTTCAGCGACAATTATATTCCTTGAGTATGTTCGAAATGTGTAGTGTAGTAAAGTCTCTTTTATTCATACGAACATGTTCCACAAGTAGCGTTTACTTTACAGTTAATTCAATGTGTTCAACAATGAAGAACACGTTAATATCATTCAATGATGCAAATCGCAATACGAATCATGAGCGATTCTCTGGGTCATGATTCTGATGGGATTTGACTCACACATGATTTAAATTAGCCGTGTGGTAAGACGCGCGGCTCCAAAGCAAGACAAGCTGAGGGTGGCTGGGTTCGATTCCCGGTGCCGGTTAAGGGCAATTTTCGGATTGGAAATTGTCTCGACTTCCCTGGGCAAAAAGTATCATCGTGCTAGCCTCATGATATATGTACGAATGCAAAAATGGTAACCTGGCTTAGAAACCTCGCAGTTCAGTTTCATGAGATTTGATAATTTGAGATTCTACCAACACTGCACTGGAGTCGTTATTTTGCATAGTTTAGATTCTCTCGATGAAATGGATGCTGTAGAAATCTGTTCTAGCATGCGGGAGTGACGAAACCGAACCTTGCTCAAGAGCGATTCCCATTCGGTGTCCGAATCGTATGACCCGTCATAACATTAAACAACGCTCCCAAATTAGTTCCACACTTGCTGCAACACAGTGATAATTTTTCAAACCAGGTCTTTCATTGATTATACATAATCCATGCTACGCACTTATGCTTCGAGCATAAATTATGCTAAGAATAGTTTGTTGTATTGTTATTAAAATATAATCAAGCTATTGTTATTAACACAGAAATGAAATGCATTTGGGCCTCTAACTCGAAAGCATGATATACTGCGGGCATTTTCGATGCACTGACTATATGTCATTGGACACCCACTTGTGTCGCCGAGTCGCCAACAGAAGTGTAGTGTAGATATGGATATTACTTACTCGAAATAAACAGTATCGCTGCTGTTGTCGCGCCAGCAATCATCCTCTTCTGCAGCGGATAACAGCTGAGTATATAGCGCCCTGCTATTTGTCGAATTTCTACTAACACCACTTGAATTAATCGCTTCAACGTAGTTTTGCTGTCCAATGTCGAAGGCATGTGATGTGATATGTCCGATGCGCACCGTTATCCAATGGCATTAGTTGCCTCGCACCGCAGCAGACCGCGTTCTTACGCTGATATGTAGGCTGTGTAAAGCGCTAGTTTCGTTTAGATTGTATTAGGTACTATTTGTCATCAGATTTGATCTCTGGTGCTCTCCCCCTTTTAAGTCAACCCATACTACTGTCTAACTGAGGTAGAATGTGTACAGTGGTGCTTTATCGAATGGGTAAAAGTTAGTTACAAAACTCCAAATAGTTGTCCCAGCAGTGATAATACCTGCAGTATACCACAGTATACTAACGGAACTATAAAATCTACATGCAAATGGGAACTTGTGTGAAATGTCATTTTCACACCATTGTAAAATTAGGATTTCCATAGCGAGACTCTTAATAAAGGTAACACTTCCACTGTAGTTACGCCCCTGTGATTCTTATCTCCAGGAATAATTGTCTTGCCGCTCTTATAAAAGGGTTGAGATATAATAAACCTCATAATTCTATAACAAATTTAAGACGATAATGTGTCGGTCTTGAGAAGAGTTCTAGTAGTAGTGCTCATGTATGTTTCAAAGTGGCAGTCCGAAGCAGTCTAACAATTATCAATTTTACTCGTAATTCTTGGATCTGCCAATTTTAAGCAACGAAAAAATGAATTAGAAAAATCGTGTCTAGTTTAGATGATATAAGAGAATACACTCGATGTGCTTCGAATACACTATAGAACGTCTTCTTCTTCTTCTTCAATGGCTCTACATTCCAATTGAAACTTGGCCTGTTTTTCAACTTAGTTATTCTATTAGCATTTCTTCAATTATTAATTGAAGGCTTTTCTATGCAATGGCGGGCATGAGTATGTATTTTGTGTGGCATCTACAATAAATAAATTATGATAAGTGAGCTGAGAATGTTTTTCACCCGAAAACATCATAGCCTGGACTTAGAATAGAACTCGCTATCTTTGGATTGAAAATCCTACACCTTTGCTCGCAAGTCTAATTGTAGACCCCAGAGCGTCTGTAGAATGTCTACACTCACATATTATCACGCTACTGTCATCACTAATCTAATAACTAAATGACGTTAGTATATGATTGTGGCCAATTGGACATAGTGACGCCCTCCACCTTGACGTCTAGTACGCCTTGTCGCCAATTTGCCAGTTGAATATAATAGCTTGACATGGATGGAAATAATTATGCTAATTAGCGCTCCTATGTTAACAATGAGCACGCTCTTCCTTTCATGTATGGATTTCCAGCGGTACAGTGCCTTACGTGGTATGACTTTGTTTTGATGCGCTGGATCCAAAAACGGTTGTGTCAGACACTTTATTAGCTATCCAAGCGAGGAAAGACGGATAGAATTAACATTCATTTTATTTGCTTCGCGAGACTAGTACCTCCTAGAACTTAGCTTTCTTCAAGCTTTTTAGTACACTTTTTTCGATCACCCAGAAGCCAATGTGAAACTTCATATGTGTAAGTGCAGCGCCTTAACTCTAGTATTCACGATTATTTAATTACTATGTAGGGAAAGATGGTCGGTTGCCGGCAGTACCACAATCGATTACCTTCCCTTAGACTTCTATAGTTATGAATAAAATGTATTTGATTGGATTTTCATTTTGCTCTGCAGAGGCGTTAGATTGCAATCTAGTCATGGTGAATTGGACACTCGATCTGAACCAGTTTGTTTTCTGGAGGGAAACACAAATCTGTAAGTCAGGTTCAGCTCCAATAGAAATAGTGGTGGCTCTACATTATTATTTAAAATTATAGTAACTAATGATACAAATGATATTCAACAATGGTTTGTTCAGCAAAGTGCATTAAAATTAATAAGAAACAACTTTCTAAAACATCGTACAATGCTAAAATTGAAAATATGGAAGTTGAATTTATTTATCTCAAAATGTAGTGGACCTGTTGCAATAAACATCAAAATAAAGCTTAAACTATAAACTTTGCTGACGACGCTTTGTTGCTACTATACCTTCTAGGTGAAAAAAAAAATCCCCCTAATTGTGCATTGTTATTTAGTTGTTAACAAATGTGCCATAAACAGTAATAAAGATAGACTAATTTATTTCGTTATCAAGCATATATACTTACTAACAAATCGAATGCGAATGCGATAGCAGGACAATCAAGTCGAGTAGATTATGCCTTACACCAAGCTGTGTATCATCAATGATACAGTATCGTATCTGAAGTTCTGAACGTGTTTATTTTCCGTTGTTCATTGCTGACTTTCTCATATACTATGTGTTTGCAAAGGCATTAGAATCACTCCAGAAACAAACCCTTGATAGGAGGCCCAAAGTTATATATCGATCGACTCAGGTGAAATCTCCCTAAATCGATGTTCTGTAACTCGATATTTTCCCCAACTCAATGAAATTCAATGTCCCTTGAATCTACCATACATTCCCTTCGTTAGTCCATACTTTCCTTACTCGATGTTCTCTAAGTTGGACTAATTTTCTATTTAATTTTTACCTCGCTAACTCAATGTTGTCAGAAACAGTTAGAAGTGTGAAATTCGAAATGAGCAGTGAGAAGTGAAAATTTCGAAGTGCGAAGTGAGAAATGAAAAGTGAAAAGTGTGAAGTACTAAGCGGGAAGTGATTAGTAAGAAGTGAAAACTCAATAGTGAAAAAATAAGAAGTAAGAAGTCAGATGTGAGAATGGAAGATTGTGAAATTAATCCTTATTACTTCCAACTTACTTTTTTTCTCATTATTCCTTGTGTTTTCTTTTTCTTTCTTCTTCCTTTACCCTGTTTATTCTTTCCTTTTCCTTCTTCCCTCTTCCTTTTGCTTTTTTCCCTCTTGCTTTTCCTTTACCCTTTCTCTTATTTCTTCTTTCTTCTGTTTTCTTCCGCCCTTTTTCGTCTTCTTCATTTTCTTCCATGTTCCTTCTTTCTCTTTCCTTCTTCTTTCTTCCTTTTTCCTTTTTTCTTCCTACTTCGTTCTTCTTTCTTGCCTCTTCCTTACTCCTTTCTTCTTACCTCTCCTCTCGCCCTTTCGTCCTTTCATCTTCGTCCTTCTTTCTTCCTTCTTCCTTATTCCTTCTTCTGTCTTATATTTCACCAGTCACTTCTAACTTCTCAACATCTCGCTTCTCACTTCCTAATTATCATCTCTCACTTCTCATCTCTTGCTTGTGTTTTTCTCACTTCTCAACACTCACTTATCGTTTATCATATCCTCTACTCACTTCTCCCTTGTTACTGCACACATCTCACTACTCAATTCTCATGTTCATTTGTTAGTACTCACTTCTCACTACTCTGTACTCACATCGAACATCTCTTTTCTCACTTTTCACTATTCACTTCGAACATCTCACTCCTCTCGAAGTCCGGAAAATAAATCGTTTCGCCCAAATAACCCTAAACGATACTTATAATGCTTTGAAAATTGTTTGATGTTTTGGGAAAAAACAGAATAATCCATAGCATTGGCAATGCAGATTGTATAACATTTCACCGAAAACTATTTCGCGGAATTCATTTTTTTTTTAAGTCTTTATTAAAGTGATTTTTTATGTAACAATAATTTCGCGGAATTCATTTTCGCGGTTGAACATTTCGCGGAATAACATTTGGCGGTTTGTAACTTTTCGCGGTACGACATTTGGCGGAATGTACCCTTTTCGCCGAATGACTTTTGGCGGAATGTACCATTTCGCGGAATATTAATAATAATAGCCTTTGGTCATTCAGAATTCCGACATTATTACCTGCGAGGTCTCTAAGCCAAGTTACCATTTTGTTTTGCATTCGTTTAACACGAGATTTACGAGACTATTCTTCAGCATAGGCTTGCTTTGCAGTCACGTATCTTCGCGCACGGCTAAGGAACGCCTCCCAGAATATTTAGAAGTAGTTTTCAAAATTTCAATTGCCCCTTATACCGGACAGATACATCCATTTAAAGAAGACGTTACCCTTCCTTTCGTCTTATTCCGGGCAGACGCGTTCATCTAAAGAATGCATTATCATCCCCTTTCGTTTTATACCGTGCAGATGCATCCATTTAAAGAAGACGTTACCCATCCCTTCGACTTATACCGGACAGACGTATTCTTTTAGAGAAGGCCTTATCTACTCCTTTCGCCTTATACCGAGCAGATGTATCCATTTAAAGAAGGCGTTACCCCTGTCTTCGCCTTATACCGGGCAGATGTATTCTTTTAAAAAGGCATTATCAACTCCTTTCGCCTTATACCGGGCAGACGCGTTCATTTAAAGAAGGTATTACCAACTCCTTCCGCCTTATACCTGGTAGATGCATCCATTTAAAGAAGACATTATCAACTCCTTTCGCCTTATACCGGGCAGACACATTCTTTTAAAGAAGGCATTACCAACTCCTTTCGCAGATGCATCCATTTAAAGGAGGCGTTATCCCTCCCTTCGCCTTTTACCTATATACTCCTTTTAAAGAATGCATTATCAACTCCTTTCGCCTTATACCCGGCAGATGCATCCATTTAAAGAAGGCATTACCCTTCCCTTCGCCTTATACCGGGAAGACGTGTTCTTTGAAAGAAAACATTAGCAACTCCTTTCGCCTTATAACGGGTGGTAGATACGGTCTAGTCGAACCCGTACCCGATGGGTTCGGGTTTGAAAAATTATTACAATATCGGGTTCGGGTCGGGTACGGATTTGAGAAATAAAATACTGCAAATTATTTTGTTCAGTTTTGTTAATTGTGAGGCTATTTTGTTGTTTGGGCTCCATTTTAAGAGAACCAGAAAATATCTAGTTTGAATTTTTCGGGGAAAAATTGTGTGCGGGCTTGAAAAAATTTAATTATGTCGGGTTCGAATCGAAATTCTCGGGGACGGGTCGGGTTCGGATTTGCACTAAATGCAAAAAAAAAATTGCCCGGATTTCATGTAATTAAGCAGAAATCGGTAATTATTTGAATGATAATTATTCTAACTGAATTCCGCCAAATGGCATTCCGCGGAATGACTTTCGGTGAAAAGGTACATTCCGCGAAATGTCTTTCGGAAAAAAGGTGCATTCCGCGAAATGTGTTTCGGTGAGTTGATACATTCCGCGAAATGTCGTACCGCGAAATGGTTTTCGGCGAAATAGTATACAACCGGCAATGCATTATAAAATGAAAAAAAAACAATTTCTAAAAACAAAATTTCGCGGTTTTGAAATATTTTTCCGAGGTCAAACCCCAAAAACAATGTTTTTTTTTCTTTTTTCCTGTTCGGTGATTATCACTGCGACCATTCTTTAGATCTATTGTGATATACCAACCGTTTAATATTCACCTGTTCAAGGTGATAAGTACTATGAGAAGTGACTTTCAACACATGATTTTATGTATTATCCCAGCATGGAAAGATGTGACGTATGAACCGCACCACCTTACATGGAGATAAAGACCATATTTCAGATGGCTGTAAGATACCCTTATCAAAGAACTTGATTCTCCTGTTGATAAGTGCAGCACAACTGCATAATAAATGCTCAGAGGTCTCACAGTCCTCATTACAAATACGGCAAACATCATCTTCGACCTTCTTCATTAGCTTGAAATTATGTTTCGCTGAGCGATATCTTGTTATTAAACCTGTATAAGTACACAGATCTTTTTTTGACAAAGCCAAAAGCTTTTGTGTGTTTAACGCATTTGGCGTTAAGAATCTTTTAGCTTGACGGGCTATTGTGGAATTATTCATCATTTTTTCCCAGTTCCTGAGTTCCACATTTTGTTAATAACTCTAGAGCCGTCCAGAAACCACGTGGTTATATAGGAGTAAGGAGGGAGTTTGGGAAATAACCACGATGAGCCACATGAATGGAGGGGGATTTATCTCCCAAGCCACGTGGTTTTTTAAATTTTATTTTGTTTACACGAAAACTTGGAGAATTATAATAGTGATGTGAAAAGTACACACCATTAAATCAATGTACGTGCATTTTTTAATTCTATTTATATAAAAAAAAAACGATTACGACCACACGCAGAGAAAAGTTTTTTAAACTCAATGATATTATGTATAAAAACAACAAAAATAATTATTGCTCCCCGGCTAATAATTTTATTTGTTGAATTCAACAAAAAAACAGATTTGATTAGACGAAAAATATTGTTGTTTCTACAATGTTCCAAAACAGCACTCAAAATAAAAATTGTTGAATTTACAATATATTTTTTTGTTTGTACAAAAAATATTGTTAAACCAAAAAGAAAAATTTTTGCTTTCAGCAATATTTTTCTTAAATTCAAAAAAAAAATATATAGTAATCAAAAATTAATTTTAAATGTTACATTAAATTTCTTGTGATTATCAATTATTTTATTTTTGATTAGGCTTCGTGTGGAAAATAAAACCACAATAATGAAATTTGTGATTTTTTCAAATATTTACTTCACCAACTAGTTTATATCATACTGTATTATTGATACTGGATTGCAGTAGAAACAACAATGAAAATTTTTGAATTAAATGTATTTTAGTTTTGATTTTAAAAATAAAATATTTGAATTTAAAAAATATTTCAATAATTTTATTTTTTAGTTCAAAAAGGTAGATTTTCTCTGCGTGCATATTCATAATTTCCACTAAGAGCACACGATTAACAAATTTCCGCTGTGCAACGCCAACGCCGTTGATGGTTTTGGTATCACACCGCTGATATTTTTGGATCAGTGTACTGCTGCTCAAATTTCTTAAGTCTTAAGAAGAAACTTCAAAAGAATTTCTTGTGGATTTTCAGGGAAAACACCGTAACGAAATTACTGATGAAGTGCTAATTTTTAAACAATTCTCGTGGAAATTAGCAAAAATCTTTCGTTAAAAAAATTGCTTGAAAATTACTACGAACAAAACAATATCCAGTATAAAATTCGAAAATTTGAAAATATTCCGAATAATTTCTTTTGGAAAAAAATATACCAATGGTTTTGTAAATTTAGAACCTATCAAAAAGCGTTCTTTCATCGTCACCCATAAGACGGGCAGAGAAACTAGATGACTGGAAGAAAAGAAAGTTTTGAAACAATAACGTTTGGACAATTTAGACTACATTCGACAGTGCTAGGAAGAACAGATGAATCAGAGCGACATACTGCACAAGATTTTTTTATGTACAGGTTATCCGACTTCGTCAGTAGACAAACAAACGAGCATAAATTCCATACAAAAATCCAAGATGGCTGAGTTGGGAGTATTGACAAGTCGGATAACCTGTACATAAAAAATCTTGATACTGCATACAAAAATGAAAACCATTCAAAGACAGAAACAGATAATGTACAAGGATCTTCTCATGTAGGAACAATATCTGGCCGAGATCTTTAAGCGCCTTCAGGAAGGTAAGACATGGCTGGGAATGCGAAGCAGGTGTCAATATATTTCAGGCCTGAACTCGAATACTATAGGCATCAATATCTGGTGTGAAATTCGAGCAGACGTTTAAGGAAGGATATGCTCAACGATGTTACAGAGTAGTATGTATAACTATGTTGATAAGTCCTTTCCTTTTGCACTTTCATATCTTTGAAACATTTATGTATAGCGTCGTTCAATGAATGCGCTTTTAATGGCCTTCTATTCAAACTCCTTGATTTCTGTTAAATATGAATGTGTTCCTTCCCTTCCAAAATAAGCATTTTTTTGCTAAGCCGGCAGTGGAAAGTTCAGCTATGTGTATGGTAAACATTACCAATGGTTAGGGTTCGATAGTGTACAGGTAGTATTCCGAATGATTGCTATTCATGTAACGATAGTTTAAAAAATCTGAGGAAAAACTATAAAGCCAGATGATGTATGTATACCAGATGGATCATTTTTTTTTAAAATGAACTTTAGCAACAAATGTAATGTAAAACCTTTTTTTTGTTAACTGTTAAATATATTCGACATAATGAGCTTAGCTAACTTTTCTCCGAAGTAGCTATATTGTTTTATATACATTTTTTGTTTTCAGTGAGAATATAAAAAAAATATAAAATTACTACATATCAGGTGATATATGTAACTCGAGGTATAAATACCATATAAGCGAGAGCTCGCCGAGAGCTAATCAATCCATAATATTTTTTTTACTGCTTTATTAATTATAGCTTTTTATATTCACTATATTACTCACAAGTCGAAAGTGAAAGTCGAAAGTCGACTTTGTAAGTCGAGTCAAGTACGAGACACTGAAGACGGCCTTACTGTTGAGGTCGAAATACGTATCTGTCAAGATACAATTAAGTGGTGGAATTCAATGGGATTGTACAAACTCGTCTTATGACAAATAAAGAATGCTCACTAAAAAGCTCAAAATAATTTTCTTAACATTCTTTATATTTATGTTATCCACTTATTCCCTAAGTTCATTTTTTCCTTTATTATCGCGACTTTCAGCCTTATAGCCTATTCAGATTGGGCTATTTATGGCTTTGTTAAGTGAGAGGGTATCCAATTATTACGAGGTGTTCAGACTGCAGCAAGATAATATATCTTGACGTTTCCATGTTTCCTCATTTGCACGCTAATACAGGGTTGAATTCAAGGAGAGTTTTAAAATTTAATTTGCGAAATCAAGCATTTGTGTGGCGACAATCGAACATTTTTTTCTGAACAAAGTTTCTACGAAAAAAATATTTAAAAAAAATATGAAAAGGGATTTTCGAAGAATATTTGAAGCTCTCATTAAGGATAATGAGCGAAGCTACATTCATTAGTTGGGTGCGCCGTTCTTCGGGGAATCAGACTATTCCTCAATTTATTTTTAAGTTTAAAAAGTATTTTGATTCTGTACTATGATCGAACGGAGATTTGATAGAAAAATTTAGATACTTTTGGGAATTCTCACAAATAAATAAAAAAAATTGGACCAATTTTCAAGAAATATTATCGAACTAAAATGTATTTCCACCAGTATCTCCATGTATGAAGGGCAACTCAGCAATTTAATTTTTTTTTTCAAGAATGGAAACTGAACCATTGCGTTCTACTCGACAATCAATGATACAGCTTCTAACCAAATCGAATCGTGTGAATGTGATATAATTTAAACTGGATTTTGGATGAATTAATGCATTACCAATCCATGTTTTATTTAAGGTTATTCTACTTTATATATACATCCCATTCAAATCGTACAGTTGTCCCACGTGAAAAATGTTGAAATTCAAAGTATATTAAGCCATTCAAGGAGCAAAATTGAAACAATTTATGAAATCATGTTTATTCATCAAATATATTCGTTTTACAACCATTCCTTCGTTTTAAATTGTCTTCCGCATTGGCCCTTGAACTTTGAAAATTTATTCGATTTGTTCTATTAAATCTGGGCTAAGTTAAATACTTCATGTTAATTCTAGAGAGCATCTGTTTTTAAACAATTCATGTTGAATAAGTGGAGAATAAATAATTATCATCATTATTTTCATCATATAAAATGCTTTCCACAAAACCATCACAATCCGAGTTATTCTTCAGCGCTCAGAAGATTTCCATCTAACATGCATTCGACCCTGCTGCGACAGAAAGAGCATGACTGTCAACTACTGAAACAGAAATGAAAACAGAGAGAATTTTCTCTCTGGCAAAGAAAACGTGACGCTTGTCAGTTTTGTTTTGTTGAATTTCTCCCTGCATCCCAGTTAGAACGAAAGCTCTCTCGTAATAATTGTTCGTAATAAATTCTTTATCATTCTTTTTAGCGGGTATCTTTTGACAGCGCAAAATGTATGGAATATTACGTAAATAATGACATCATAAAGCGTATTTACCCTGAAACGCCAATTATTATGTCATTAATGGCGTAATCTGAATAGGCTATTAGGCTGACTCGTCTCATAAATTTCCATCGTATTCATTTCATTATTTAACTAATTATCCTGGATCGAACGGAAAATCGAACTCATCTTCTCCGGTTTTGCTATTCTAGAACTTTGATCGTTAGCTCATTGGAAAGATATTCATTATATTCATCACATTTTTAAACCCTTATTCTTATGTTCAGAATGTTCATAATATCTTTTATTCTTAATTAGTCGATGTTTTGTGACTTATTTATACCACGTCACACTCAGAAAAGCAAATCCTGTCATTCATAAACCTGCATCCTGTTATTGAAAAATTCTGGATCACATCGATTGCCAACTCTCTAGAATATAGTTAAATATAATAAATATACTATATGGTTAAAGAGGTAAAACTTCACCTGGTACAATATCCAGACATCGGACTAGAAAACCTATTAAGTCACAACACATTAAAAATAATGTTTACTGTATGATAATAACTTCTTGATATTTCTTATTACGTTTCAAATAATCAGATTTTGATAAATTTACGATATATTCGAAGGGGTGTGGAAACTTGGAAAAGGTTAAATAAATTGACATGCTTGTTATTGCGTTTGATATTGTTCCCTCTTTTATATCATCTTCCTAGGATTCAAGATTTATATTTTCAAGCTTTGAACAACTCCTCTGATTGTAAACAGGATATTTTGGAGAGAACAATTTATTCTAAAACATAATGGTGGTGATGAAAGAACTACTTCCATCCAGGAAATTTGGTGAGAAAATTCCATTATATTTATTTTTTTTAAACTGTATGACCGATTGAAGCGATTTGGATAGGAAGTGGGAAGTGGGATTGCCAACTTCCTATTGTTAACATTTCGTGGATAAAGGATGGGCTCTTTTCCCTATCTATTGGGTCAATATGGGAAATGAGGGCTTAATTGTATTATAGTTTGTACGAAGTTTCTTCTGGAAAGAGATTCTCTACTCATCCCGTGGATTCGCATAAGCGTCTTTGCTTATGGAACCACCCCATCCATTTTTGGCCCTTCATCTGATGAAATATGGTCTGATGAAATACAATCAATAGAATAAACAACCCTTAAAAAATATTCAAAAACTACTGCAATGTATTCAAATGAACGCAAATAAATGTGGATTGATGGAAATAACTGAATATATCTCCCTAAACTGCAATTTTGACCACTCTTATGTGCTTTTATCGTTACATTTTATAATACACGGGAAAGGCACCTTCACCGCCAGGTAGGTTATTCCGTTTTTTTTCAATTCATTTTCTTATGCTCGGAAAGGTATTATCAGCGCTAGGTGAATTAATCTGGGTTTTTTACGTTTTTAATTTTATTTTGATTCTATTGGTTCTATTCGCAATATACAGGTCGGACTCGATTATCCGGAGACTCGATTATCCGGAATTTTAGACTCGATTATCCGCAGTATTTTTTTTTCGATTTTTTAATTTTATTTCTTTAATTTCAATGTTATTAAATACAATATTATTATTTTCACAATATGGGACGTATCTAGGTTGTGGGAGAGGGGTTGAAAAAGGGGTTGTTTTGTATATTGAAATTTGACTGTAGGCTTGTATATCAAATTCATGAATTGAAGTAAATATATTTACTGTTATATTTATACAAATTATGATTATTAGAAGAAATATGAAGCTAGCTGGAATGGGAGAGACTAAAGTAGGGGTGTTTTATTTATGTAATTTATGGACGTTTCGTTTCAGAGAGCAGAGTTGAGGTTTGGTTATGAACATTATCAAAACCAAACTATTTCATTGGAAGATAATCTCAATTTCCAAAAAAAAATCCCCCTATTTCCTATTCAGAAGTTCATCTGAATTTCTTGTAACGGGTGGCCACTGAATAGCGGGAATGAAAAGAATGGCTTGGGAAAAAACTACTAAGAAGTACAGTTAAACCTGATATACGTTATATAAAGCGCTTGCCTTAGTCTTTAAACTTTAAACTTGCCTTAGTCTGAAAACTAGTTTTCCTACGATCTTTGTTTTCAGTGTGATTTTGCTTAGGCCCTTGTCAAAAGTTAGGCTAGAGTCAAAATGGCAAACCAATGATGCAAATTATGTTTTGAAACTGTATGAAAAATTTCAGAGAAATTCAAAAATAAAACGACCTTTGATTTCACAGAGAATTGCTCATAAGTGGAATGGTGTTCGAAAGGTATTCTTCAGCACATGGATTGGCATTTAATTGATGCTCAAGAAAATTCATGTTCAATGGCTAAAAAAATCAATATTTCTTGCGACAGATTTTCAACACTATGCTAATATCTTTTCAATTGAGATACTGCTACGAAAAAAATTTAAATTTAATTTTTTATCGAGTTTATTGAACCGATCAACGTTTATTTTTAAACTAAAAATTTAAAGCTAGGCTCAAAAGTAAATTACCTTGATGTTTCTATAATGTACTTTGCTTGAAAGAACGCGTCTTACACCCCGTTACGCGGATTTTCCCCAGGATGTTGTGGATTTTGGAATTTACGCAGTCTATATCCCCCACATAAACAGCAACTTCAGTATTTTATATATAAATTATACTAATAAAAGTTATTTCTTGCCAGAAGATGAGTTTGTTCTAAGTAATTTGTTTTTGGCTCACTTTATCAATACTTTTTTTTATGATTTATTAAAATCAACCAAATAAAACTAATATGCCAACATAACTGAAGATTCATTCGTATTACACCACACTTAAATTCCATTGAAAAAAAAAACCAATAGAAATAGCATATTGCCTTGAAATTTTAAAAGAAGGCATACTAATGGCATTCTTTCATTCGAGATACAATAATAAAACATTCATTCTCTTCACGTACAGAAAAAAAAGCGAATATAGTTATAAACTTTCAACAAGAAATAACTCTCGAACAACATTCGAAAGCAATAAAGGTCACGTTTCGTTTCATCGAGTATCCACCTCCTCGA
Organism: Armigeres subalbatus; assembly: GCF_024139115.2. Lineage (NCBI taxonomy): Eukaryota > Metazoa > Arthropoda > Insecta > Diptera > Culicidae > Armigeres > Armigeres subalbatus. The sequence continues at coordinate 187,231,530 of NC_085139.1, forward strand.
ACGATAATTCGTTTTCGAGATCGAATCGAAAGCCGTAATGCCAAACATTCTTGATTCGATAGAATTTCGTTCGAATCGAGATGCGCAATGCCACCCTAGACTAAAAGTCGAACTTGCCATCTACGGTTTGGCAATCCTGCTAACTGGAGGTTTCAACCATCATGTTATGATTATATTATACAGTCAAACCTCCATGAGTCGATGTTGAAGGGGCCATCGACTCATGGAAATATCGAGATGAGGAATAGCAAATCTTTGGAAAACTGTTTGAAGGGACCATCACAGTAAGCCAGAAAATATTTTTTAATATGGCATTATTTGCTTCCATGAGTCGATATCGAGTCATAGAACATCGACTCATGGAGGTTTAACTGTAATGTGCTTATAAGTAGGGGAACGGTTCGGCACTTCATCCCATAGCTCATATTTCAATCCCATCAAAAACAAAGCAATGAAAGCAATTTGGTTTGTTTCTCATTTTTGTGATTTTTTTTCACCGGTGAGCATGCGTGTGAGCAAAAAGAAGCGACGAGATTGGTGCTTTATTTCTTCGTTTCGCGATGAGATGATTATATGTTCAGTGAGATGGAAAACGGAACAATTCCCCTGTATAATGAAATATCATAATGACATATCGATTTCAACATTTTTACAGGAACATTCAGCTGCTGCTCTTTTTGTGTATCAGATAGTGACGTATAGTTGTTAAAAAATAAAAATAAAGTGATAGGCATATATGTACGTTGCATAATATCTCAACTTATGGGCGATGAAGCCATTCGTTTCCGGTATGGTTCAATAAAAGCTTAGATTAGAACAATATCTGATGTCAATTACACAGTACGACAAAAAAAACCCTTTTGAATGCCGATAGACGCTACAGTCTTTCAATTCAAAGTCAATTTGTTTTTTTTATATCTATCGGCCTCCTCAGGTCGTATTTACCTTAAAAAGATAATTAAATCAAAACGCTGGACTATGAGAAAACCTTATGATCAATATAAATAACAGGACGTTAGATATAACAGTGCCCGGTAAAAATCTTTTACTCATTAATGCAGCGGTACTCAACCTTTTTCTTGAGAGGTACCGCTTCGAACTTTTTCATTGATGGAGGTACCCCCTCTTGAAACCAGGCTTTCAAGCCTCTTGAAAGAATAATTCCGAGCCTCTTGAAAGGAGCTTCTGAATCTCTTGAAAGTAGGCTTCCGCAGCTCTTGATAAGAAGCTTCTGCGCCTCTTGTAGAGAGGCTTTCGAGCCTCTTGAATGACGGCTTTCGAGCCACTGAAAAGGAGGCTTCCTTTGCATTTTGAAAGGACGCTTCTGAGCCTCTTGAAAGAAGAATTCCGAGCTTCGGAAAGGAGGCATCCGAGACTATTGAAATGAGACTTTCGAGCCTCTTAAAAGGATCCTTCCTACCTTTCAGCTTTCAGCCCTCTTAAAATGAGACTTCCGAGCCTCTTGAAAGTAGGCTTCCGGGCTTCTTAAAAGCAGGCGTACGGGCCTGTTGGAAGGAGGCTTCCGAACCTCTTGAATGGGGGCTTCCGAGGCTCTTGAAAGGAGGCTTCCAAGCTTTTTGGAAAAAGGCTTCTGACCCTCTTGAAAGGATCTATCGGAGCCTTTTGAAAGAAGGCTTCCGACTCTCTTAAAACGAGGCTTCTAGGCCTCTTGAATGGAGACATAGGCCTCTTGAAAGGAGTCTTCCGAACCTTTTCAAAGAAGGCTTCTGAACATCTTGAAAGGAGGCATTCGAGTTGTTCTGAAGATGGCTGAGAAACGTAGAAGGATACTTCTAATCTAAAATTCGTTCATTCGACGTTTTGTTCGTAAAATCTTTTGTTCTGCAGCTGCTGCATTCGCTGCTCTGGTTGAGGAGAGCAGGCTTTGATTTACCGATCGCCATGCATATTAACCAAACAAAGTTTTGAAATAAAAAATACACAAATTTAAAAACTTTATCAATAAGCTTCGATTGACGTCAGCCATTATGCATTTCTGTCCGAGGTACTCCCTAGGGCCAGCGAAGGTACCCCCAGGGGTACATGTACCCCAGGTTGAGAACCGCTGCATTAATGGATACTTTTTCTTTGCTATTTCTTTCCCTCTGCTGAAAAATTTACCCATTTTGGGAGAATAAGAAAATTTAAAATTATTATTGCAAAATGGGTATTTTTTCAGCAGGGAGAAGGAGATAGCAGAGAAAAAGTACCCATTTATGAGTAAACGATTTATAGCGGGTTGGTCCATCAATATTACACTAATCGTTTTCCATTCATTAGCCAGATTCTCTGCTTCTATTTTAAAATTTGATGGTGTATCATATTAAATAATAATAATTTCACAGACGAATAAACTAGCATCCAAAATTTTCGAAGTTCCAAGTCAAATGTTCACACAGTCAATTACATGGTAATTAGCCACAGCCACTCTTTCCAAACGTAACAGAAGACATAACACTGATGAAATTCCAATCGACCATGAATTCAACGGCCGTTTTAAATTCAGGTAAAGTAACTGAGCGAAGAATGTTTCAGGAAAATGTTCGAGATGCCACATCTGTTTGTCTGTGCCGTTAGTTTCATTTATTGCCGCATGTAACGCGTGATAAATACTGATGCTCTATCTCTCTGTTTAAATTCGTGGTGAGGTGATTGCTTGAGCTCCATCTCAATCCCAAAATATTAGACTCGTTGCCCACGTAGCGGCTTTAAACTCTTTTTCATGCATATTCTGCATATTCACTCTGACACATGCTGACATCACCGCAATTCATGTACATTTACTGTAGGAAAGAAACAAAACGCCATGGTCGCTAGGTCGTGTTAACATAGTAAGTAAAAAAAATGAATGCTTATGAAAAATGAAATTCATCCCTAAAAAATAGAGTAAAAAGCAGATTCAAAATTTGACCATAAACAACCATAGAATGCCCAAAGACACTATTTTTTCACATTCCACTTATGGTCTTAATCAGAGACTGTACCATCTCAGTGCATTTGAAACGTTTTTTTCCGTACTGTGTTATAGACGATAGCAATATCACCAATTGTCCCGAAGTTACAAGTTTTCCTATCATTAGGTGTCCCCCTGTATCTCATTATACGATAATGGTAAGCGTAATTTCGATAGCTAATCAATGTCCACGGGCGAGGGGCTGGGACAATCGCTGATAAACTGTGCTCCAGTTGAACAACATTTGGCAGTTACGCAAGGACATGTCATGGGACTCATTGTTGATCAAGGGGCAATTTTCCAGAATGCTCATGATTCGAGATTAATATTATATGAAAGCGCCCGTTGTACATTCAATGCAATCAGCCAGTATGTGGCATCTGTGAACTGTGAATCATGCATTTGGTTTGATAGCGGTCACGCGGCATTATGTGGGTTGTGCGACCGATAATGGTAACAATCGAATGTTTTATGGACATGGAGTGCTGCCAGATTGTTCTTACTTCGTTTTCTCGAAGAATGTAGTTGTGCTCTATTTTTGCAAGAAAAATAAAATTTGAAAAAGACAGTATATTTTTTAAATTATCACAAACAAATCCGCAAGGAATTTCTATGATAAGAAGCTGAACGTCAACCGTTTGGGGAAAACTCGTTCGTTACAGAGCTTCGAAAGTTCAGTTACTTCCAACCTCAATCAAATATCCCTGATATACTACTAAACCTGGGATTTTGCATTGTACTTGAAACTTGGATTTTAACTGTACCTCGTGGAAAGACACAGCAGCATCTATAATTGAAAAATAAATCTCAAAGCATGATTAGTTCTCAGATGTGTTACGAAAGTCCTCTGCTCTTAAGGTGGTTGTACAACAAAGCCACAAATCGGCCATCTTGGAAACCACGTGCTTTTTTCAGTCGATTTTCAAGAGCACGGATTGAGAGAACCATAACACACATAGTGGTGATACAATCGTAGAACCATTTTCTTACTTATGTATGCTATACAATCGACTTTGGTTTCAGCACTGTATTATGTCTCATTTTACCTATTAAGGATGGGAGTAGAAAAATATGTGGTGAATTTAAAATTCACCACGGGACTGATTGTATAATCACCTTAAATCAATATATGCTGCAACTTATTCCATTGTGAATTATTCTCCCCGATTTCCTCGAGATCCGGAAATATTTTACAGTCGTAGATTGTCTAGTTTTATCGGTTTTCAGGACAAGCCCTGCGTTAACTAGTGAGCGACAATACGATAATTACGTCTTGGGTACGGGAAGTCGATTCTGTTGTTTTCTCACATATATCCCTGAGGGAGCGAAAATACATTATGGCGAATGTTGCAATAAAATTCCAAAATAATTAATTTATGAGGAAAAATTGGTTATTACATTTGTGCCAAATAATTTTGTTCAGCAGTGAATAAAAAGCATTAGTTAGTTTCATATTACAGCCTGCAGCACGATATATGATAGAAGAACGTCATCTTAAGTAAATTCATTAATAGTTCCCATTTCGTGATTTCCCAGAACAGTGATCCTTCGCTAAGCCGAAAGCCGTTCGCTAATTGACGAAGGCCAGCTGATTTCGATTTTTTTTATAACTATCAAACTTCATACAGTAGGGCAAGGTGGGGAGACTTAATTGCTTCGTAGACTTGATCCCTTGGGAGAACATTTTTCTTGAGAGGTATTCCTTCGAATTTTGCATTAATTGAGGTACCCCCTCTTGAAAGTAAGTTTCCAAGCCTCTCGAAATAATAATTTCGGCCACTATGAAAAGAGGCTCCGAGCCTCTTGAAAGGAGCTTCAGAATATTTTGAAAGTAGGCTTCTGCAGCTCTTGATAAGAGGTTTCTGAGCCTTTTGTAGAGAGGCTTTTGGGTCTCTTGTAGAATGGCTTTCGAACCTCATGAATGGTGGCTTTCGAGCCACTTAAAAGAAAGCTTCCTTTGCATCTTGAAAAGACGCTTCTGAGCCACTTGAAAATATGCTTCCAAGCCTCTTTAAAGAAGAATTCTAAGCTTCTTTAAGGGAGGCTTCCGAGGCTCTTGAAAGAAGGTTTCCGATTCACTTGAAAGTATGCCTCTTTAAAGGAGCCTTCCGTGGTTTTTGAAAGAAGGCTTCTGGTCCTCTTAAAAGGAGCCTTCAGAGCCTCTTGAAATGAGCTTCTGAATCTTCCGCACCTCTTGATAAGAGGCTTCTGAGCCCCTTGTAGAGAGGATTTCAAGCATCTTGAATGGTGGCTTTTGATCTACTTAAAAGGAGGCTTCCTTTGCATCTTTAAAGGATGCTGTTGAACCCCTTGAAAGTATGCTTCCAATTCTCTTGGAAGGAGAATTCCGGGATTCTTGAAGAGAGACATCCGAGGCTCTTGAAAGTAGGCTTTCGATTTATTTGAAAGTAGGCTTTCGAGCCTCTTAAAAGGAGCCTTCCTAGCTTAAAAGGAGGCTTCTTGAAAGTAGGCTTCCAGGCCTCTTAAAATGAAGCTTCCGGACCTCTTGGAAGCAGGCGTTTCGGCCTACTGAAAAGAGGCTTCCGAGCTTTTTGATAAAAGGCTTCCGGTAATCTTGAAATGATCCGAGCTTTTTGAAAAAAGGCTTCCGACTTTTTTAAAACGAGGCTTCCGTGCCTCTTGGAAGGAGACATAGGCCTCTTGAAAGGAGGCTTCCGAAACTTTTGAAAGAATGTTTTTGAACATATTGAAAGCACGCATTCGAGCTGCTCTTAAGAAGGCTTCCGATAAGCGTAGAAGGATGCTTCTAATCCTCTTGCAACTAAGCAACGGAGCTTTTCTGAAAAACGCCTCCAAGCCTCTCAAACGGAGGCTTCTGAACCTTTAGATTCTATATTTTAGTTCAAAAACATGTTTCTAACATATTATTCAAAATTTTGTTTAGATCAGGTAGATTGCATTGAAGATTTTTAAATTTGCTCATTCGATTTTCGGCTTTGATTCACTGATCGTAAGGCACATTATGTACAAGACAGTTTTAAAATAAAAAATACACAATTATCAAAACTTTATCAATAAGCTCTGATTGGAATTGTGATACGTCCGCCATTATGCATTTTTGTCCGAGGTACCGCTAGGGCCAGCGAAAGTACCTCTAGGGATACATGTACCCCAGGTTGAGAACCGCTGCTCTAGACAAATGATCGTTATGTGGCGAAGGCGATTTATTTTTTGGATTGACAACCTTACTACTTGATGGGCTACAGCTTTTCGATGAACCTACGCCGAATGGAGTATCCTTCTCCACTGGACTCGATCCTGGGCCAATCGTTTCCAGTCGCCCTGAACATTGAGCGCCATCAAGTCCTCTTCAACTGCAAAAAGCCATCGTGTACGCGGCCTTCCTGGTTCTCTTCTAAATATTATCTTCGCTTGAGCTTAATAATATCCAGCCTTTACCTGGTACAATTCGTGATTCATGCGACGCCGCCAGATACCGTTCTCCTATTTACCATCGAGTATTGTCCGCGCAGCACCTTACACTCAAACACCCCGAAAGCTTTCCGATCAGCCTCCTTTATCGTCCATGTTTCATGGCCGTATAAAGCCACCGGGAGAATCAGGGTAGTATACAGTGCGAATCTTGTCTTCGTTTGCAGACTACGGGACTTAAGCTGGTTACGAAGTCCGTAATAAGCCCTTTTTGCAGCTGCAATACGCCTTTTCAACTCGCGGGTAACATTATTATTTTACTTATGGGTCCTGTACACCTCCGGTGGTGCAAAGGGCCGACATAAAAAAAGATCTCCATCCTGAGCGTTGCACGGCTATCGCTTTAACCTGTTGCCAGGTTAGATTTCGGTCGACTTCTTTTATTTCTTTATTGAGGCTTCGCCGCCATGAGCCTCTGGGTCTGCCTCTGCTGCGATGTCCTGCTGGGTTCTAGTCTAATGCTTGTTTACAGATTTCGTTTCCGCCCCTACGTGAGTGTGGCCGACCCAGCCCCACTTCCGATTCCGAATTTCTGTTGCTATCGGCCTCTGGTGACAACGACGATGGAGCTCGTTGTTTGAGATCCAGTTGTGAGGCCACCAGGCCCGAATTATATACCGCAGGCATCTGTTAATGAACACCTGCAGCCGTTAAGTGTTCTCCACTGATACACACCATGTTTCGCTAGCGTATAACAGCACAGATTTCACGTTAGAGTTGAAAATTCGTATTTTGGTGCGTTCACTTATCTGCCTGTTTTTCCAGATATTTCCCTTGCCCTTGCTTTCTTGATCCGTGCGCCTATGTCGATCTTGGTACCGCCGTCTGACGCCATTTGGCTACCAAGATATTGGAAGCTTTCAACATTCTCCACTGGTTGCCCGGCTACTGTGAAACTGGAAGGAGTTTTACATCCAACGTTGTTTACATCCAACGATTTGGTTTTGTTGACGTTGATGACTAAACCTGCCGAAGAGGAGCGCTCGGCAAGGTCGTTGAGCTTACTCTGCATATCAGAGCGCCGTTGCGCGAGGAGTGCAACATCATCCGCCAATTCGAAGTCATTTAGGTGCTCCATGGTTATAGGCTGCCATAACAACCCGCGGTTTGGTTCACGGTCAATCGCATCTACCAGAATCTCATCGATTACGATGAGGAACAGTAACGGTGATAGAATACATCCTTGCCTCACACCAGCTACGACCCGGATAGGGTCGGACAAGACCCCATTGTGCAGCACTCTACACGAGAAGGCCTCGTACTGTGCCTCGATGAGGCTGATGATTTTCTCAGGAACTCCATTGCGTCTCAGGGCGCCCCACATATTCTCGTGATTGAGACGGTCGAAAACTTTTTCGTAGTCAATGAATACCAAGTAAAGGGACTCTTGGAATTCGTTGACCTGCTCCAGAATGATGCGGAGCGCGACAATATGGTCCACACAGGATCTTCCGGCACGGAATCCGGCTTGCTGCCTCGTAATGCCAACATAATGCCTCGCCAGTTATCGCGTACAGTCAGGTCACCCTTTTTGGGCACCTTCACTAAGATACCTTGTATCCAGTCGACCGGGAAAGTTGCGGTGTCCCAGATATTACGAAATAAACGATGCAGTAGTTGAGCGGATGTCATGGGGTCAGCTTTGAGCATCTCGGCTGATATGCGGTCGACCCCTGGGGCTTTATTCGATTTCATGCTTTGGATGGCTGTTTGAATCTCTAGCAGTGATGGAGCATCGGTATTGACGCGTGTTATACGTCGGATCCTAGGCAGATCATGCCGAGACGGTGGTGGCCTGGATGGCACTTGAAAAAGTTGTTCGAAGTGCTCGAACCAGCGTTTCAGCTGGTCAGTTGGGTCGGTCAATAACTGATCATTCGCGTCTTTCACAGGCATCGTTGCATTCATCTTCGCCCCGCTTAAGCGTCGTGAGATATCGTAGAGGAGGCGAATGTCCCCGGTTGCGACGGCTCTCTCTCCTTCGTCGGCCAGAGAGTCTGCCCACGCTCGCTTGTCCCGTCGACATGAGCGTTTTACTTCCTTCTCAAGAGCCGCGTATCGTTGACGGGCTGAGACTTTCGCTCCTCTGGTTTTCGATCGCTCAATCGCGGCTTTGGCTTCTCTTCGCTCCTCTATCTTTCTCCAGGTCTCATCGGTGATCCATTGTTTTCTCTGGGTGCGTAGTTCGCCCAGATTGTTCTCGCTGGTGGCGATGAAGGCATTCTTGATGGCGGTCCATTGGTCTTACACGCTGCCACCTTCCGGAATATCTGCAGCATGCGTCTCCAGTTCTTCAACGAAGGACCGTTTCACCGTGGCATCTTCCAGTCGGCGTGTGTTGAAACGTCGTCCAACTCTTTCCTCCTGCCGACGAATCCGCGCAATGCGCAGGCGTAGGAGGTGATGATCAGATGCGATATCGGCACTACGTTTATTCCGTACATCAAGAAGGCTCCGTTTCCATTTTCGGCTGATGCAGATGTGGTCGATTTGATTTTCTGTAAAGCCGTCACGGGAGACCCAAGTGACCTTGTGAACCGGTCGATGAGGGAAGAGCGATCCCCCGATCACCATGTCGTTATTACCACAGAATTCTGCGAACAGCTCTCCGTTTTCGCTCATTTCTCCGAGACCATGGCGTCCGATAATGCGCTCATGGTTCGAGTTGTCGGATCCGATCTTCGCATTGAAGTCTCCCAAACAGATCTTGATAACACCCTTCGGAATTATATCTACGACGGCATTGAGTTGACTGTAGAAGTTATCTTTGTCTTGCAGGTCGGCAGCATCGGTTGGCGCATAACATTGGATTATAGTAAGGTTTCGGACCCGTGTTCTAAATCTGGCAACGATTATCCTTTCACTTATAGGTTCCCACATCATAAGCGCAGAGTATGCCTGAGCGCTTAGTAGGAAGCCAACTCCGCGATGCCGGGGAGCGTGTTCACCTCGTAAACCAGAGTATAGCAGAACTTGTCCCGATGGCGTTCTGTGTTCTCCAAAGTTTGGCCAACGGACTTCACTCAGTCCCAGGATCTTAAGCTTCATGCGGCGTGCCTCATTGGCAAGTTGTGCCAATTTACCCTGCTGGGCTAGGGTTAAAACGTTCCATGTTCCTATTCGTGTCCGTTGTTTCGCGCTAAGAGTCGTCGCCGTAAAATCAGTCCGTATTCTTTCATTATCGGATTCTCGAACAAATTGATGTTTCGGGAACAGTAGGTTGTTGGCCCAAGGTTCTTTATCCACCGGGATGGGGCTGCCATCTTAGGTATAGCTTCCGGGGAATAGCATTTCACACTCAGCCGCTGGCTGCCAGAACAGACGCTGTTGGAGCCGCACCTTCTTGGTAAATAGACGTTCAATCAATCGGGTCAAATTTGTTTAAAGTCCCACCCAACACCAGGACTAGGCTAGTGCGCTTTGAGCAGCATACGGTCGGTTTGATAGGGCCTGCTTGCGGACACATGCAGCTTTTTATAGAAGTTCAACAGAGCCCACTGTCGAACCCCACCACATCCTAGGCAGACCCCACAGGACGCACCCTCTCACTCTAGCTGATGTCAGAAGGACAACAGTGCCCAGGCTGCACTACCAGCTAAGTACGCAACCCTTAGCTGGCGGTCAATTGTCATCGGGAGACCCGTGGAAGCGTGAGTATTGGAACTTGTGAGGACCAGAGCTATGTTAGGCGCCCCTTCCCGGATGTCAACTCACCATTTCGCAGCCGTACCATCGTGTAGCCTCATGATATACGAATACAAAAATGGTAATTGTGGAAGTGCTAATTGAACACTAAGCTGCGAGGCGGTGGGGCATGCTATGCCAATAAGTAGAAGACTCGGAAAATCCCGGAATTTCATAAATGAAGATGGATTCTCTATTTCTGACCTAACCTACCAGCCAGATATTTCAAAAATCCCCGTCTGGCGATAATAGGACGCAAACCTGCCAATGCCATTATATCATATCATAAATATCATGCATATTCTAAAAATAGTTCCATATTGCTGTCAGTGCACCGTACCGATGTCTCATGCGTGTTCTAATTTGATTGATAACGTTAACGTATCAAACTGCTGTTTATGTGTGTGATTTAAAAGAAATGAGCCATTGCTTTATTTGTGGCGATAGCCTAATGCACTCGTTATACCTATTTACTTTCGCTGTGAATCAGCTGTTTTGTTTTCGTTCCTTGTAAAGTGGAGTTTTCCGTGCTAGTGAATTCAGTACCCAACACAAAGCCATGAGTGTACCAGAACCCGAGACGCTATATAACGATGAGTCACTTCTTCTTCACTGACGTTGATGTCTTCGTCAATGCCGTCGTCGTCGACGATCTTGAGTTTTGCGTACGATAACTTGCGCGCACCCAACAAGAGCTAGAGCCAGAGAATCACGTGTAATCAGCACTGTTTGACGGATGTACGAATGCGATAGGGCAAAAAATTGCGCGAACTTAATCACTACCCATTCGGTAGAAAATATTTTTATCATATAGCTTCCGAATTCGTAAGCGAGTACATCGAGTACATCTGTCCAAATTATATGTACCAAGACCAAGGTCGTTTTTATGCGATTTGTTTTTTACGACTTTGGTTTTGGATATGAATAAAAATTTGTAGTTAATCCAGGCCCAGAATGTCAAGAAAATTTCCATGAGGATGCTTTCGACCGAAACGGGTAATCAGGCCCGCCATCTCTGTGCCTTTGCTGATTGACTAGCTGAGAACCTGACTGCGGTAATTTGAAAAAGTGATGTACACGCCATTTTTCAAAAATGATGTTAACGAGTAGTAATCATCGAGTTCTTTAACAAAAAATTGGAGAACTTGTGTGTTGTATTGTGCAGTGCACTACGTGCATTGCCTACACTATATGTGTCTTTTGTCTTTACAAAATCTGGTGGAAGACGACAATCTTATTTTTTCAACCTATGCCACCGTTTCTCCCGCAGTAAACATTAATTTTCTGCCTCAGGGTGCCGGAAAGCGGGTATGCAGTGGGAATGTGATAACGCGACCGGGTACTACCGCAACAGTTGTTAGATGAGGGACCAAAGGCTTAGTGTAAATCGTATCGTCGGTCAGAGTTGTCACGCTCGATCCAATCGCTCGTTCTGGGTGTCGCATATCTTCGTGTTTGCCATTCATATCTACACTACAGTAGTTGTGGTGGAGGTATTGCGGCGAGAATCAAGATAACACACCCATCGCCGTTCAGTGGCTAAATGTTGAATGTTGATAGCACTGGTAAAATCTATCAGTGTTGATACGGCTGCTCACTAACGATGTCGGCGGTGGCGACGACGGGACGATTTCTGGCATGACATAGTCGTGTGTTGCATAATCGAAAGTAAGAAAACGCGTGCGCGAGAGTTGCAGGCATTTCTATAGTGTGTAATAGAAATCCCTTTTGCTGCACTGTCCGTGACTGCTGACGACGAGACGCAGGTCATAGGACACACTCTACAACCTTTTGCTCTTTGCGGAGTGTAAAGTACGTCTGTTGGAGAAGCTTTCGAGTGCATAAAAGAAGAAAAAAACGGCTACGAGCTCTATCGCCGTCACCACAAGTCGACTTCAATTTGTTTGCAGTATTACTTTATTAGTCTGAAGGACGACTTGCCGGTTTCTGTTTGTAAACCGGGAGCAGGTGTCGGGTTTACGAAGTTGCCCTGGCAGTGATTTGCGACTGCCAGCCACACACACCGAAGGCGGTCCTGCATTATAAATCAGCTGTTCAGTTCAAGTTTATGCAGGTAATGGTGTTCGATATAGCAAAAAAATATTTTTGGTGCAGTGTTATTTACCAATTGTTTGCACTATTCCTTATCGCTTTACTCATGGATTTCTAGATAACATAGAAAAGAAAACCAAAGTTTACACGTCTTACTGGTGATGTAATAACGATAACGATACAAGCTGCAAAAAGAATATTTGATCAACTTCATTATGCCGATAAACTGCGTTTCAGTATTAAAGGAAGCAGGTATGCAAAGACGCGAATAATTTACTACAAAATTGCTGTGGAACTTGTACATCCCGCATAACCGGTTCAATTATAATTGAATGAGTGTCGCTTGTGTTAGACAGCTTATTTACTATCTTTAACATCGATAGGAAAACAAGAGTTTCATCATTCGACTAGAATTTTTATTTTTATTTCAGTTTGTGAACAAGTGACTAGAAAAATAAAATCTATAATAACTGAAACGCAGCATTTATATGCATAATAAAGGCTCCTGCCTGTACATATTACGTACTTCGTTTAGATTAAATAAAATACAGTTTTTAAATAAATAGATACTCAGAAAGAATAATTATTTTGCTAGTAAAATATTGAATCACCTACCGGGAAAAATCCCGTTTAGCCTATCTCGTACATGTAAATCGCATGTAAACATGCATGTAAAAACTCCATGTTTACTTTAAAATCTAACTTTACATAGGAGGACCAAATAGCGCTTTTGAGACAATTTCTAGGTCCTGATTGTTGAAAATTATGGAATTTCGTTTTCTGCATATACAGTGACCGGCATAATAAAAAGCCCACTAGCCGTTTTTCATACAAAATTGTCAACTTTGGAGATCTAGATCTCGATTGCGTGTGAACCAATTTTGCTGAAAATTTGACCAGAGCTCAGATATAACTTGAATTTTATTACACCTGAGTTTCGACCATATTGATTGATAGGGTTAAAAATTATTGCGGTAATACCAAAATGAATTTTTTGGCAAAAAAATATTTTTTAAATATCTTGAATTCTATAGGTTGACTTATTCAGCAAAAACGCGTATTTTAGAGTTGTAGTTTTCAAGATATTATAAAATCAATTTTTTGCCAAAATTTTTTACCCTATGAATTAATATGATCGAAATTCAGGTGTGGTAAAATTCAAGTTATATCTGAGCTCTGGTCAAAATTTCAGCAAAATTGGTTCACACGCAATCGAGATCTAGATTTTCAAAGTTGACCATTTTGTATGAAAAACGGCAAGTGGGCTTTTTATTATGCAGGTCACTGTAGGTCGGTTTAAAAGCTATTTGGTCGGGGTTCAGCCAAATCGCACCAAGCGCAATAGCCATACCAAATAGGGGAAACCGCCAAATGTTGAACGGCTAATTTTGTCGCCTATTGTGGAACTCCCATAAGAAATGCATGTGCGTTCAACAATAGGCGAAGAAATTAGCCGTTCAACATTTGGCGAATTACCCTACCCATTTTTAGCACAAATTTTCATGTAGCAGATCCAATTGATCACAAATCGTAAAAGATATCCTTCTACCCTCAAACTGAGGATATTCAACAACAAATGTACGAATGAATTGATACGAATTACTTTCGGTTTTCGTTCCATGAACAAAATATCACAAGTCAGTCAAAAAAGCGCTTGGTGCGGTTTCCCTGAGCCCCGACCATTTGTCTGGCAGAACTCAACGGACTGCTTTTAATGATTCTATATCTTGACCCGTGAAGAACACCCTCGGAGTGCTACAGGGAAATGTGTTTTAAGGCCCTTTTTCTTTATTATGTATATTGTATATGAATAACATGCGACGAGTTTTACGATTTTGTGATGTAAACCTTTTTGCACATGATACTGTGTTATTTAATATTCATTGCACCATGCAGCTAGAGAATTAAAAGATGCGATTGAACGCTTGAATAAGGTTTCCGTTCTTTAGGTAGATAGTTGAAGAACAAACAGTTTAAATTAAATATTAGTAAAATAACGTAACATTGCAAAATTGTTCAATTGATAATGTCTCGGTAAAAATAGGTGACGGGACACTTAATCGTGTGCGAGAAGTTACAAAATATCTTGTCTTGACAACGTCATCAAGAATATAGCCAAGAAGTATGAAATACTTTGTAGAGTGAAAACATAATTAAATATTGCTAATAAAATAAAATCAGACACAAATATTGAGATTGCAGCGTTTGCAGAATAAGTTTATGTGTTCGATTTTGTTGTTGGATTCTTTGCAGTTGCTCTCGGTGAAGCAAAGAATTGTGTATTTGACAAATGGTGTTTATTTTTATAGTAATTAACGGAATGCTGCCTCGATATTTGTGTGATCGAATTGAAAGAGGAAGTGACATTCATAGATATAACACTAGGAACGCGGGAGATATAAAAACATCTTACAGTATCGAATTCCTCGCCTTTTCCGTTGGATCCTCTGCAGTCTTTAGCACTGAGTTGATAGCGTCCACCGTGGACTTACCATTCCGAAAACCAAACTGGTTACTCGACAGGCCATCCGTACTCTCTGCGTACGGGGTGAGCCTGATGAGGATGATCCTCTCGAGCAGTTTACCCGTCGTGTCGATCAGGCAAATTGGTCTGTACGCCGATGGGTCGCCCGGAGGCTTCCCGGCCTTCGGTAACAGTACCAATTTCTGCCTTTTCCATCTCTCAGGGAAACGACATTCATCCAGGCATCTCTTCATAGCAAGCCTGAACATGTTCGGGTTTGCTATGATCGCTGCCTTGAGTGCACTGTTTGGTGCTTTGTTCATCGCAAGGGAATTAGCCACTGCGAGTAACTCTTCGTTCGTCACCGGAGCCACCATTTCGGCCACACTCTCAGCTCCTTGCAGCGCTGGAGGAGGCCAGGGACTTGTGGCTCGGGACGGGAAGAGTATTTCGATAATCCTCGCCAACCGATCCGGTGTCCGTTCGGGGGGTGAAGAGCCCCCTTTGGTCTTGGCCATAACGATCCTATAGGCGTTACCCCACGTATTCGCGTTGGCACCCTCGCACAGGTTGTCGAATCACGCTCTCTTGCTGCTCCTTATGGCCTTGTTAAGGGCCAGTCTGGCAGCTCGAAACACTTCACGGCGGACCGCTCTTTCCTCCTCCGTGCTGGGTCGTTGCGTCCAACGTCTAGCCTTGAGGCGGGCTGATCTTAGGGCTGCAATTTCAGCACTCCACCAGTATACCGGGCGTCTGCCATTTCTTGGCAGGGCTTTTCTCGGCATAGTAGCGTCGCATGCGCGTGATAGGACAGCTACCAGTGCATCCCCGCTTAGACTGTCGGTGTTGGCCTCCAGTCCCAGGGCCGCGGTGAAAACTTCGCTGTCGAAGTGATAGGACTTCCACCCTCGGACCTGACAGGGATCACCCGCCCTCGGATCTTCTTCTTCTTATTGGCGCGTCTTACCGCACGGCTAAGGAGGGCCACGCCCTCGGATGCTGCACACTATAGTTGATCTTGAAGCGAATTGCTAAGTGATCACTATGGGTGTAGCCTTCGTCTACCCTCCATTCCAGGTCAGAGACCAGACCGGGGTTGACAAACGTTACATCTATTCATGACTCGGCCCCATTCCTACGGAATATGCTACTGGCTCCGTCGTTGACAAGCACTGCGTCGAGTTTTGCAAGTGCCTCGAGTAACGCTTGTCCCCTCTGATTGGTGCAGCGGCTGCCTCATTCCACCGCCCAAACATTAAAATCTCCCGCTAAAACGAACGGGCTCCGACCTACTTGGTCGGACGATAGCCTGTCGATCATCTGGTTGAATTGTTCCATTGGCCACCTTGGTGGGACATGCAACTACAATAGAACACACCATTGATCTTGGCTATCGCGACACCCTCCGCGGAGGAGTGTACAACCTCTTGAACCGGGTATCTTCCTGTTGTGCGAGCTAGACCCGTCCGCCACCCAGTTGTCATTGTCGGCAGGGACGTTGTACGGGTCGGACAGGAGGGCTCGACTCGACTCCGAGACCGACTGCCACAGCAGTTGCTGGGCAGATGCACAGTGGTTCAGGTTCAGTTGTGTTACTTGCACGGCTTTTTCCTATTGGCATTTCCGAAGGGACACGCAGGCCCGCCTATAACATGGTTCCGGGCCTGCTTCTTACTGGTGCAGATGAGGCACCTAGGTGCCTTGTCGCATTCCTGCGCCTTGTGTCCCTCCTCGCCACAGCGACGGCACATCTTGCTTCGGTCTGGGCCCTTGCAGTCATAAGACTTGTGCCCGGACTCAAGGCACCAGTAGCACCTGTCCACTGAAGGGGACTGGAGCACGCTTACTGGGCATACTGACCAGCCGATCTTCAGCTTCCCTTTCTCAGTGACCTTTTTGGCATCAGCCACCGGGTCAGCTTTGAGTATCTCGGCTGATATGCGATCGACCCCTGGGGTTTTACTCGATTTCATGCTTTGTATGGCTGTTTGAATATCTAGCAGTGATGGAGTTTCGGTATTGACGCGTGTTATACGTCGGATCCTAGGCAGACCATGCCGAGGTGGTGGTAGCCTGGCTGCCACTTGAAAAAGTCGAGTCAAGTACGAGACACTGAAGACGGCCTTACTGTTGAGGTCGAAATACGTATCTGTCAAGATACAATTAGGTGGTGGAATTCAATGGGATGGTATAAACTCGTCTTAGGACAAGTGAAGACATTCCACTAAAAAGCTCAAAATAATTTTCTTATTGAAAAAGTTGTTAGAAGTGCTCGAGCCAGCGTTTCAGCTGGTCAGTTGGGTCGGCCAATAACTGACCATTCGCGGCTTTCACAGGCATCGTTGCATTCATCTTCGCCCCGCTAAACGTCGTGAGATATCGTAGAGGAGGCGAATATCTTCGGTTGCTGCGGCTCTCTTTCCTTCGTCGGCCAGAGAGTCCGCCCACGCTCGCTTGTCCCGTCGATATGAGCGTTTTACTTCCTTCTCCAGAGCTGAGTATCGTTGACGGGCTAAGACTTTGGCTCCTCTGTTTTTTTATCGCTCTATCGCGGCTTTGGCTTCTCTTCGCTCCTCTATCTTCCTCCAGGTCTCATCGGTGATCCATTGTTTGCTCTGGGTGCGCAGTTCGCCCAGATTTTTCTCGCTGGTGACGCTGAGGGCATTCTTGATGGCGGTCCATTGGTCTTACACGCTGCCACCTTCCGGAATATCTGCAGCACGCGTCTCAAGTTCTTCAACGAAGGACCGTTTCACCGTGGCATCTTCCAGTCGGCGTGTGTTGAACCGTCGTCCAACTATCTCCTCCTGCCGACGAATCCGCGCAATGCGCAGACGTATTTCGCCGATGAGGAGGTGATGATCAGACGCGATAACGGCACTACGTTTATTCCGTTCATCAAGAAGGCTCCGTTTCCATTTTCGGCTGATGCAGATGTGGTCGATTTCATTTTATGTAAAGCCGTCACGGGAGACCCACGTGACCTCGTGGACCGGTCGATGAGGGAAGAGAGATCCCCCGATCACCATGTCGTTATTACCACAGAATTCTGCGAACAGGTCTCCGTTTTCGCTCATTTCTCCGAGACCATGGCGTCCGATAATGCGCTCATGGTTCGAGGTGTCGGATCCGATCTGCGCATTGTAGTCGCCCAAACATACCTTAATATCACCCTTCGGAATTATATTTACGAAGGCATTGAGTCGACTGTAGAAGTTCTCTTTGTGTTGCAGATCGGCAGCATCGGTTGATGCTTAACATTCGATGATAGTAAGGTTTTGGAGCCTTGTTCTAAATCTGGCAACGATTATCCTTTCACTAATAGGTTCCCTCTTCATAAGCGCGACTGATAGCTCCCAGACGCGAAATCTGCCACAAACTCATCGTTATCACAATGTATTACTGTGGCTTCTGTAAGATGGTCGCATTAATTGTAATAAAAAATGTCATATTTCAGTGTCAAATTCGCGATTCCTAGCGACTAAATTGAGATCAATTTTTTGCTTCCCATTCCATAATGACCTAATTTATCAATTAATGAAATTTATTTGTATGCATTTTGATTGCTCTGCCCATTTCAGTTGGAAAATTATACATAAAGCTTTATGAAAACAGATTTATAAGACAATCTGTTACTCGCTGGTTGGGTGTATGTGCAACACGGATATCTTCCACACGATCTCTTGATCTTGCTACAGGTATACCTCGATTATATGTATGGATTTTTTTTTACCAAAATTATATAGATATTATTTTGGTATTTTTTGGATTTTGAAAAGCTACTAAACTTTTAAAGTCATGTTTTACATTGATTTCATATTCATTGAGATATTGTACCGCGCATAAAATAATCTGCTCATCCGCCTATTATTCGTCGCAACCAAACATTAGCGTCAGATAGTTGCCTAAGTAAAACATACTTCCAGCAAAAAAAGCCAAAAAGGCATGTTTTCGAAGTTATATATGAAACCGCATACAATCCTTTGATTGGATGACTGGAACTATTTTCATGCTGCAAGGTGCATTGATATACTAATTTTATTAATCAAACTAGAGCTTAAAATATTGATATTCATGAGGCAACTTCGAGCCGAATTTTGACAAACATCGCATGATTATTCAAAACATAGAATGACATATTCAGGTAACTACTTCACAAACTCATTCATTCGACTGTCACTGAGTGTGCTTACTATGTGCAGCAAAAAATACAATTAGCATTGTTCATATTGATGTTTACCGTTGAAAGTGCCTCGCGGATGAAAATCGGATTTAGTTCTATATGATACATTACTTTACTCATTTAAAACGTGTTCAGAATTCAGATAATTTATCATTTTTTAGAATGTGCCTAATATTCAATGACTAATATTCATCCGAATATTGACAGTCCA
Source organism: Armigeres subalbatus (assembly GCF_024139115.2). Classification (NCBI taxonomy): domain Eukaryota; kingdom Metazoa; phylum Arthropoda; class Insecta; order Diptera; family Culicidae; genus Armigeres; species Armigeres subalbatus. The sequence continues at coordinate 187,250,530 of NC_085139.1, forward strand.
GAGACAGCGATGGACTTCACCATATTTCTATTATTTTACGCTCTGAATCAAACCAACCACGACCACGCCCTTACAACGTCCAGGAAATCGGGGATTTTATTTCAATCATTTGCATTTTAAAAACAAAAAAAATCTTTCAGCCGTCTTTGTATTTAAATGAATGTTATCCTTATTCTTTCAATATAAATGAAAACCGGGATAATATATTTGTTAAGTACCTTGCTTGCGGATTGTACTGATACTGAACAACAGAAAGATAAATAAATATATGGAATGTAAAATAAATATTCTGGAACGAATCGCTGCTTTAAGAAGGTTACCAACGAATGATGCTGGCAGTTCAGTTGCCCAGGTAACCAATAAGCATTAAAGTAAGCACTATAGTAGCATTATACTGGCATTGCATATGCTCCATGCTGTATATTAGCATTTCGAAAACCTGGCTGTTCTAAATAAGCATTCTCAAAGCAATCATGAGATGCATAGTCTTAAAATAGCATTTGGAATGCACAATGTTGTTTTTCGTTAAGTGCAATGGAACAGCTACATTAGTGCCACTTTAAGGCCTTTAGTGTTCATACGTCAAACGTTTTCAAAATGGAACCATATAGCGGGGACTATTTGTCCAATGAACTTACATTTGAAAATAGAAATCGGTACGTGCAGAATGTTTTTTCTATTCCGACCATGGACAGGAGTACTTGTCATTAACCTAACCCTATCACTAATTACATAGTTTAGCTACATTTTATAATTCCATTGTACTATTTTCGATGAATGCATTAAAGCAGCACTACTGTAGCTGTTTCATTGCAACTGGGCATGACGTTTGTGACGGTTGCATTCTGAGATGGGTAAGATTTAGTTTAAATATTCCTGAAGGGGATTTTGTTTATGTTGGGCAAAATTTTTCTCACTACCATCTCTCTCTTATGGGCCAGCTGGTAAGGGCGATGACAACTACAGCGTCGAATGGCAAGAGCGCGAGTTCGAATCCCGCTCGAAGAAAGTTAAAAAATTATGTTCTATTTCAAATATGAAAATACGATATAATATGAAAAAAAAACTATGTAAAAAAAGAATTAGAAAAAATGCCATTAAAAAAACTTTTTTTCTTGTTTTAAAAATTAAGCATTTATTCAGCATTGCGGATGCTGAATAAATGCTATTCAGCCAAATTTCTACTTTATCGATAAAGTAGGATTGAGCATTTAAGCAGCCATATATTGGGCCAAAACCTGCATTAAAATAGCATTAAAGGCGACTACAGGGCTTATTGGCATTTAATGTTTTGCAATAAAGGCGCATATAATGCCACTTAAATGCTTTATATAATGCTTACTGGTTACCTGGGTAGACTTGAAACGCAAAAAAAGTTCTACAGCAAACACCCTCGAAATCTAAAACGTTTTTTAAGCTACTGCAATGCATTCACATAAACGCAAATAAAAGTGAATTGATAAAAATAACTGAATCTATCTCCCTAAAGGGCAATTCTTCCCTTTCTTATGTGCTTTTTCCATTATTTCTTATTGAGACTATTTTTACCGTGTAACACAAAATTTGAGAAAAATAATGTGCTTCGATTGTATGGAAAATCCTATTATTAGGGGGAGAACGCCGGACATTTTCCAATACCGGACACTTCTCAAAACGGCACTTCTAGAAGATGTTCATATAATCGAGGTACACCTGTACATAGATAGCAACTGCGCGCGAAAACCCGATTCGTAAGCCACACAGTGATTATAAGTTTGGCGGAATGATCCGACGGTAATTGCTTTACGCATTCACATGTTGATAAGAATTATTATTTCGTGAGGCTCTGGTTTGCGTTCAAATGTACTTGACAAACAAAACGACCTTGCCAACGGAACATCACCTTCATTTACTTATCGATAAGAGAAACTGTCGTAGTAGAAGCATTCAGGAATGAACGGGTACACTGCGCTTGGGTTTCAGATGGGTTTGATTGTACTTTTATCGCTGACTCAAATAGGTGAGTGTAGAAATAATTCGTATGTTCATATGACTAAGAATTCGTTTCGCAGAAAGTATGCCAACGCCAATTGAATCAGTTGTTTTTTTTTTCAACGGTTTTTTGCTGATCCATTAACTTTTTGTTTTCAACATTCGTTTGTAAATTATACAACCCTGACCGTTGCACCAAGGAATGAAACAAGTTTAGCGCATTAATGAGCTGTCTATGATCGAATCGGGGCCCTCCTTAGCCGTGCGGTAAGACGCGCGGCTACAAAGCAAGACCATGCTGAGGGTGACTGGGTTCGATTCCCGGTGCCAGTCTAGGCAATTTTCGGATTGGAAATTGTCTCGACTTCCCTGGGCATAAAAGTATCATCGTGCTAGCCTCATGATATATGAATGCAAAAATGTTAACCTGGCTAAGAAACCTCGCAGTTAAAAACTGTGGAAGTGCTTAATGAACACTAAGCTGCGAGGCGGCTCTGTCCCAATGTGGGGATGTAATGCCAAGAAGAAGAAGATGATCGAATATTTATATCAATCCACAGAATTAAGCATTTTAGAAATTTTAATATAAGTGTACATTATTTGCGCAAAATTATGTTAAAAATTCAAATTGGCCCACCGAAGCTACATCCTTTCTGGTGTTTAACTATAACACAAACCTCTGTGCATGGAATCACTGTTTTCGGCATACGGAAAGGCAAAAAGGATAATGAGGACGTGCGCCGAATGAACACACAGACGTTTAAGCTGTGCGCTGTTTTATAAAAATGAATACTTTTTCCTTCATCGAGTTCATTCAAAATGGATTTCAGCACTGCTCAAACGTCAAATAATGAGCGCACACTCATACGTCATTGTGTTTATTCGGTGTATGTTCCCATAGATCAACGCAAAATGAACTCTCCTAAAAAAAATCTGACATTTTAGTGGGTCATATAATGAACACAAAATGAACTTTTGTTTTAGTGAGTGTCAAACTCAAAATCCATATCCTTTAGGCGAGTGAATTTGATGAGTTCCTGCACAGATCTATGAAGTTTGTGAAGTGTAACTGTTATGTGGTCACATTGTTCAATAGACCTGTGCATGTTTTCACTCCAACAAAAGTTCATTTTGCGTTCATTGCACGGACAGGTTTTTCCTCTCAGGCTATGGGGCAGTGTGCCGAATGAACTCTAACGTTTGAGCGGTGCGCTGTTTACTAAAAATGAACACCTTTTCATATATCGAATTCATTCTAAATGAATTTCGGCACCGCTCAAAAGTCAAATAATGAACCTATGCACTGCCCCATGCCCACTTGTACCATGACCAGGAAAAAAATGTTAATGTAGTACTTAAGCTCATCCGGAGATGGCGAGTTCGATTCGCGGTCCGGTCTAGGATGTTTTCGGGTAGGAAAAATTCTCGAAACCCTAGGCATAGTGTATCCATTGTACTTGCCATACAGTGGCGGGCATAAAAAAGCTTTCAATTAATAATTGAGGAAATGCTAATAGTAATATACCTACTAAGTTGAAAAGCAGGGGCAGCAAACTCGTTTAAACTATACACTTAAATAGGTGACATCCATTAGCGTTAGCATTAAGCAATTCCCACAAATTCGTAAGTGGCCTAGGCTATTGTATGAGCGTATCATCACTGCCATCAGCAGTCTAGAATCTAGATCTGTATACTGCCCACGTCCTTGTGAATGCTGAGGAAAAGGAAGGATATTTTGTTGTCCATAGATATGATAAATTAAAGTCAGATTTCTTTGACCTTGAGTGCATACAAAGAGAAGAGAGAAATTATTTTCATTTCCCTCTTGATTCTCACCCCGTAACCTTGTAACCCCATGATTGAAAACTGTAATTTTTACAAATATTAGCTGTTGAACTTTAAAAAACAATGTGCACAATAATGAAACACTAGATGGATTGGGTCAATTGCATTAAAAAAAAGATTTTCACAAGCTGACGATAGTAGTATCTTATCACAATCGACTAAATTGAGCAACCAGTACTTTGAATCAGCTTTGAATTATGTCAATACACGTCTATCATAAGGTGGATATTACTTATCAGCTGTAATCATTATTATCTGTAGTACGTACCTTCCAATTGAAAATATCAAACAGTACTTAAAAGAAATATTTTTCTTTTCACAGGGTATCACACGATTAGACAGCCACACTATTCCTTCAAAACGATACCGAAGCGAATCAACATCAGCAGAACGACCGGGCGCAATGTCTCGCCGCAATTCATCGAGCTTGCAACGTAGGCCATCCACTAGGACTACGTCCGAAACCTGAAATCAGCGCTAAGAAATCTATCACCATAGTTGTTGGTGAAGTGAATCAATCAAATGATGAAGTGAAGGATTAGCATTACAGTGAATCACATCACATCCGAATAATCTTATTTTTTAACTACGTTGCCGCGAGTGAGAAAAATTATCAGAAAAGTGTTCATTGATTTAAAACGCGAAAAGTGTAATCGCGTTTAGGAAAACACATCACCAGTTAGAACAGCAGAGCAGAAAATGCTGAATTCCATTTCGAAGCATCTGCTGCACTGCACGTTGCTCATCACGTTGCTTATAGTGTTTGAAGTGTTTTCCGGTGGAATAAAAATCAACGAGAATAGTTTTGTGGCGATCGATCCCTGGGAAGAGTACGGCACGATACTGACCATTTTGCTGTACACGCTGCGATTGCTTACATTCCTTACGTTGCCCCAGGTGCTGTTCAACTTTTTTGGATTAGTATTTTACAATGCCTTCCCGGAAAAGGTAGTGCTGAAGGGGTCGCCTCTGTTGGCACCCTTCATTTGTATTCGTGTCGTAACCCGCGGTGACTATCCCGATCTAGTCAAATCGAACGTCATGCGAAACATGAACACCTGTTTGGATACAGGATTGGAAAATTTCCTCATCGAAGTAGTGACCGATAAACCCGTGAATCTGTCGAAGCATCGACGGACCCGGGAAATTGTTGTGCCCAAGGATTACAAAACGAAAACCGGTGCATTGTTCAAGTCACGGGCATTGCAATACTGCTTGGAGGATAGCGTAAACGTACTTAACAACAACGACTGGGTGGTGCATTTAGACGAGGAAACCCTACTTACGGAAAACAGTGTCCGCGGAATCATCAACTTTGTCCTGGATGGAAAACATCCATTTGGGCAAGGATTGATAACCTACGCCAACGAGAATGTGGTGAATTGGCTTACAACGTTAGCCGATAGTTTTCGGGTGTCTGACGATATGGGAAAGCTTCGGTTACAATTTAAAATGTTCCATAAGCCATTCTTCAGCTGGAAGGGTAGCTATGTGGTTACTCAGGTATGTATACGAGCTTTATTATTAGTATTTGAATGGTTGAAATGTCTTTATTCATACTGTCTTTTTGAAAGGCATCATCCTTTTTGTTTAATAGTGTAAGACGGGGCAAGATGAGCGAACACCCTAAGGATGATCGTTAGTACCGTCTCAGCAAGCATGCCTTTCTATATTACAAAACGACAGTTCTTTTTTGTTGCATCTTGTTCAACATTTAGACTAGAACGCGAAGTAGGTAACTGGTTTTGTTATCGAAATGTTATTATTTTTCATTGATACCTACTATGAAAGTCACATTGAATAACAGAAATGAGTTGGAAATTTCAGTTAATTTTATAATGTACGTGACTCAAAAAATTCAGCGCAGTAATGGCACTTGAACCTGGGCTTAGTAGTCATGTCACAGATCAAATATCTTGCCCCATCCCAGAGAAAAGGACACCAAGGAAAACGAAATTACTCTAACTTTCTTAGAAAAATAACTCCCAACGTTTGAAACACATTATATTATCACTCGCTTATGGTTATAATTCCTAAAAAAAAACCTATCAACTTCTAACTCCTTGACATCTATGAGGGCGTCGCTGTCCTCTTGTTAAGTAGATGTCATGTCATCATTTCTTTCCCGTTCCTGTAATTGGCAGACTCTAGTCTGTACCCTTTCTTATAGATTGGGCATTTGAGGCCATCCAACCAGCCGGCAGGCAGTTCTTCATCATCCCATATTTTTTGGATAATGTGTTGGATTGATTGATGCAGCTGCTTACTTTCGTGTTTGAGAAGCTCGACCGGAATCTCGTCCTTCCCAGCAGCTTTACTGTTTTCAGCTCAGTTAGAGCCTTCTATACCTCGTCCAGTGTCAAACCTATTTTGAACGCTAGAATGATTCCATTGTGCCACGCCCTGACGATCGTTGTTAACGTTACAACGCCGACATATTTGTATCGGCGCGCCGCGGAGGAAACTTCAAGGAATTAGCCGAGATAATCCCGAAGAATTATCCTAAGAAATGGGAAAAATAATAGATGAACATATTGAGTCATGATGTTTAACCCAAATACCGTTAAGCAAATGCCAATTTGCTTATCAGGAAGGTAAATCATCAGTAACCGCATTACAAGCAGTTGTTACAAAATTAAAAAAAATCTTTTAAAGCAATAGAAATTTCCTTTGCTGGTTTCTTAGATATAGAGGAAGCTTTTGACAACACTTCTTCATAATTCCATAAAAAAGGCAATGTCGAATCGTGGTTTCGATAAATGCATTGTAGATTGGATTAAGGAAATTGTAACAAATAGAGAAATATCACCTAACCTCGGCAACTCTCACATTAGTGTTAGAGCAATCAAAGGGTGCCCACAAGGAGGGGTATTATCACCTTTACTGTGGTCTTTAATAGTAGATGCTCTTCTCAAATACCTGATAGCCCAGGGCTTCGAAGTTATTGGTTTAGCTTACGATATTGTCATAATTGTACGCGGCAAATACAATGACATTATCGCCAACAGAGTGCAAACTGCTTTAAACTATGTCTCACGTGGTGCAATAGAGAAGGATACCTGGATACCTGGTTGGCTACAGCGTCGATACTCCTATGCCTGGCGTATTGTAGAGCTTCATAATCGCCGGTCTTGGGCGATGTTCCTCCAGTTTCCCCGAACGTTCAGGGTCCCCAGGTCCGATTCCACCGCGTGCAGCCAGCGTGTTCGTGGCCTTCCACGAAGTCGCCGGCCCCTATCTGGTTCTCTGTTGAATATTGTTTTCGCTATTCTTTCTTCCGACATTCGCACTAAATGACCAGCCCATTGAAGTCTGCCGTATTTTATACGATTCACAATATTTTCTTCTTTGTATACTTGATACAGCTCATGATTCATGCGTCTGCGCCACACACCGTTTTCTAGTTTCCCTCCGAGTATTGTACGCAGCACTTTTCGCTCGAAAACCCCGAAAGCTCTCCGGTCCGCCTCTTTTAATGTCCATGCTTCATGTCCATAAAGGACCACTGGTAGAATCAGAGCTTTGTATAGAGCGAATTTCGTTTCCGTTTGCATGTTGCGGGACCTAAGCTGCTTACGTAATCCGTAAAAGGTCTTAAAGTGTGTACGGAATCAAATTGCATCACTTTCAAAAGTTGATAACATTTTGCCTCCTGGGCTGATTTTAACGAAATTTTGTGGAAGACGGCTTCAGCATGTGTTATTCACACTGCGTGAATTTCATTACAAAATATCCAGTAGTTTCGAAAATACAGCCGAAGGAGTAGGACGTGTTCAAATAAATCTTGCGCATTCACCTCCATGTTCCACATCTTATAAAATATGTTAGTAATCCAATTATGTGCCTTTGACCCCAAAATCACCAAAATTGCGGCCGATCGAAAGATACTGGTCTGGAATGAAAACACGAGCTTCGGAAGCCTCCGAAATTTATCATTACGGAACACAAAATGTTGATTTAGCCTTTCGCGTCAACATTTCGTATTGGTTTCTAACTCCAACGTCAACATTTTCGATTATCCGACTAATACAAGTAAACTTTCCAAAAAACTTTCTGTTTTGTCGCTTCTATAGTAAAAAACCAAAATAAAAAAAATAGGAAAAGCGCTGAAATTTAATTTTGGACTGATATTTGTCATATTTTGGGAGAGCTTCAATCTCATTGTTCAGGCCGGTTCACAGTGCAGCACTTTTTTTATGTTTTGTTTTCGATTTTTGTAATAGTTAGAGGCGTCAAAAAACATGGTTTCTTCGGGAAAGTTGACTTTAATTAAGTTAAATAATCGACTTACTTAGTTACTTACTTACTTACGGATCCTGTACACCTCCGGTGGTGCAAAGAGCCGACTTGAAAGATCTCCATCCTGAGCGTTGCCCGGCTATCGCTTTAACCTGTTGCCAGGTTAGATTTCGGTCGACTTCTTTTATTTCTTTATTGAGGCTTCGCCGCCATGAGCCTCTGGGTCTGCCTCTGCTGCGATGTCCCGCTGGGTTCCAGTCTAATGCTTGTTTACAGATTTCGTTTCCGCCCCTACGTAGAGTGTGGCCGACCCAGCCCCACTTCCGATCCCGAATTTCTGTTGCTATCGGCCTCTGGTGACAACGACGATGGAGCTCATTGTTTGAGATCCAGTTGTGAGGCCACCAGGCCCGAATTATATACCGCAGGCATCTGTTAATGAACACCTGCAGCCGTTGAGTGTTCTCCACTGATACACACCATGTTTCGCTAGCGTATAACAGCACAGATTTCACGTTAGAGTTGAAAATTCGTATTTTGGTGCGTTCACTTATCTGCCTGTTTTTCCAGATATTTCTTAAACTCGCAAAGGCAGCCCTTGCTTTCTTGATCCGTGCGCCTATGTCGATCTTGGTACCGCCGTCCGACGCCATTTGGCTACCAAGATATTGGAAGCTTTCAACATTCTCCACTGGTTGCCCGGCTACTGTGAAACTGGAAGGAGTCACCGTGTTTACATCCAACGATTTGGTTTTGTTGACGTTGATGACTAAACCTGCCGAGGAGGAGCGCTCTGTGCTGTGCTCTGTGCGCTCTGTACTGTGCTTCGATGAGGCCGATGATTTTCTCAGGAACTCCCTTGCGTCTCAGGGCGCCCCACATATTCTCGTGATTGAGACGGTCGAAAGCTTTTTCGTAGTCAATGAATACCAAGTAAAGGGACTCTTGGAATTTGTTGACCTGCTCTAGAATCCGGCTTGCTGCCGCCGGAGAGTCGCATCGATCTTCTCCTGAATCCGGGCTAGGATAATTATGCACAGAACTTTGAGAACGGTACACAGCAACATAATGCCTCGCCAGTTGTCGCATACAGTCAGGTCACCCTTTTTGGGCACCTTTACTAAGATACCTTGCATCCAGTCGACCGGGAAAGTTGCGGTGTCCCAGATATTATGAAATAAACGATGCAGTAGTTGAGCGGATGTCATGGGGTCAGCTTTGAGCATCTCGGCTGATATGTGGTCGATCCCTGGGGCTTTATTCGATCTCATGCTTTGGATGGCTGTTTGAATCTCTAGCAGTGATGGAGCTTCGGTATTGACGCGTGTCATACGTCGGATCCCAGGCAGATCATGCCGAGGTGGTGATAGCCTGGCTGGCACTTGAAAAAGTGCTCGAACCAGCGTTTCAGCTGGTCAGTTGGGTCGGTCAATAACTGATCATTCGCGTCTTTCACAGGCATCTTTGCATTCATCTTCGCCCCGCTTAAGCGTCGTGAGATATCGTAGAGGAGGCGAATGTCCCCGGTTGCGGCGGCTCTCTCTCCTTCGTCGGCCAGAGAGTCTGCCCACGCTCGCTTGTCCCGTCGACATGAGCGTTTTACTTCCTTCTCAAGAGCCGCGTATCGTTGACGGGCTAGAACTTTGGCTCCTCTGGTTTTTGATCGCTCTATCGCGGCTTTGGCTTCTCTTCGCTCCTCTATCTTCCTCCAGGTCTCATCGGTGATCCATTGTTTTCTCTGGGTGCGTAGTTCGCCCAGATTGTTCTCGCTGGTGGCGATGAAGGCATTCTTGATGGCGGTCCATTGGTCTTCCACGCTGCCACCTTCCGGAATATCTGCAGCACGCGTCTCCAGTTCTTCAACGATGGACCGTTTCACCGTGGCATCTTCCAGTCGGCGTTTGTTGAATCGTCGTCCAACTCTTTCCTCCTTCCGACGAATCCGCGCAATGCGCAGGCGTATTTCGCCGATGAGGAGGTGATGATCAGACGCGATATCGGCACTACGTTTATTCCGTACATCAAGAAGGCTCCGTTTCCATTTTCGGCTGATGCAGATGTGGTCGATTTGATTTTCTGTAAAGCCGTCACGGGAGACCCACGTGACCTTGTGAACCGGTCGATGAGGGAAGAGCGATCCCCCGATCACCATGTCGTTATTACCACAAAATTCTGCGAACAGCTCTCCGTTTTCGCTCATTTCTCCGATACCATGGCGTCCCATAATGCGCTCATGGTTCGAGTTGTCGGATCCGATCTTCGCATTGAAGTCGCCCAAACAGATCTTGATATCACCCTTCGGAATTCTATCTACGACGGCATTGAGTTGACTGTGAAAGTTCTCTTTGTCTTGCAGATCGGCAGCATCGGTTGGCGCATAACATTGGATTATAGTAAGGTTTCGGACCCGTGTTCTAAATCTGGCAACGATTATCCTTTCACTTATAGGTTCCCATTTCATAAGCGCAGAGTGTGCCTGAGCGCTTAGTAGGAAGCCAACTCCGCGTTGCCGGGGAGCGTGTTCACCTTGTAAACCAGAGTATAGCAGAACTTGTCCCGACGGCGTTCTGTGTTCTCCAAAGTTTGGCCAACGGACTTCACTCAGTCCCAGGATCTCAAGCTTCATGCGGCGTGCCTCATTGGCAAGTTGTGCCAATTTACCCTGCTGGGCTAGGGTTAAAACGTTCCATGTTCCTATTCGTGTCCGTTGTTTCGCGCTAAGAGTCGTCGCCGTAAAATCAGTCCGTATTCTTTCATTATCGGATTCTCGAACAAATTGATGTTTCGGGAACAGTAGGTTGTTGGCCCAAGGTTCCCTATCCACCGGGATGGGGCTGCCATCTTAGGTATAGCTTCCGGGGAATAGCATTTCATACTCAGCCGCTGGATGCCAGAACAGATGCTGTTGGAGCCGCACCTCCTTGGTGGACAGACGCTCGATCAGTCGGATCAAATTTGTTTAAAGTCCTACCCAACACCAGGACTAGGCTAGTGCGCTTTGAGCGGCACACGGTCGCTTTGATAGGGCCTGCTTGGGGATACATGCAGCTTTTTATAGAAGTTCAACAGAGCCCACTGTCGAACCCTACCACATCCTAGGCAGACCCCACAGGACGCACCCTCTCACTCTAGCTGATGTCAGAAGGACAACAGTGCCCAGGCTGCACTACCAGCTAAGTACGCAACCCTTATTCGCAGCAGCAATACGTCTTTTCACTTCACGGGAAACGTCATTGTCACATGTCACAAGCGTTCCAAGGTAAACAAATTCTTCAACAACTTCAAACGCATCACCATCAAGCACTACCTCTGCATCAACACCACTAGGTCTTCTCCTATCTCTACTTGATACCATGTACTTTTTCTTGGTATAGTTAATAGTTAAGCCTATCCTCACCGTCTCCCTCTTCAGTGGGACAAAAGCCTCCACTACTGCTCTGCGATCGATTCCAATAAGGTCGACCGTGTGATGATAGTGCCGTTCCTCTGCACGCCAGATCTCCTAATAGCGCCATCGAGTGCAATGTTGAACAATAAATTCGAAAGTGTATCACCCTGCTTCAATCCGTCTAAGGTCACAAACGAGGTTGACACTTCGTCTGCAATCCGAATACTTGATTTCGAGCCATCCAGCGTTGCAGGTATCAGTCTAATCAGTTTCGCCGGAAAACCATGTTCGGACATTATCTGCCACAGCTCATTTCTTTTCAATGAATTGTACGCTGCTTTGAAATCAATGAACAGATGGTTAGTCTGCAAGTTGTACTTCCGGAATTTATCAAGGATCATCCGCAGGCTAAACATCTGGTATTCGCCGACGAAGGACTCCTCAAGCGGCCTCAGTCTGTTAAACAGGATACGCGACAGAATTTCGTACGCCGAGTTCAGAAGGGTAATCCCTCTGTAATTGGTACACTCTAGATTGTGCCCTTTCTTATAGATTGGACATATAAAGCCATCCAACCAGCCAACCAGGCAGTTCTTCATCCTACCATATATTCTGGATAATGTGGTGGATTGATTGATGCAGCTGCTGACTTCCGCGTTTGAGAAGCTCGATCGGGATCTCGTCCTTCCCAGCAGATTTACTGTTTTCAGCTCGTTTAGAGCTTTTTTAACCTTATCCAGCGTTGGTGGTTACACAGCTTGACCGTCGCCGACTATGTCCATCCTGCTCCTTAATACACCTTCATTTTCACCGTTCAACAAATCTTCGAAGTGCACCTGCCACCTGGCTGCCACCATAGTCTTGTCTGTCAGCAAATTCTCCTATCGGTCATTGCACATGGCGGGCACTGGCGCAGTCTTATGCCGCGCGCCATTGACAGTTGCGTAAAACCTCCGTATATCTTTTCTATCAATGTTCTCCTGCGCTTCAGCTATCACACTCTCTACATGATGTATTTTTTTCTGCGGTGGATTCGTTTCTCTTCTGCCCTTGCTACACTGTACCGCTCTCTGTTGGAACGGGTGCGAGCCACTAGCATTCGACTAATAGCAACATTTTTCTCGTCCGTCACTCGCTGGCACTCCTCATCAAACCAACCATTTCGTTGGCGTCGCTGTACAGTGTTTCACACTTCCTGCGCTGTTGTAGTCACAGCTTCGTGGATATTTTCCCACAATCTGTGGGAACAAAGTCGCCAGATCCGGTGGCATCTCCTATCCGCTCGTCCAGATTCTGGTGGTACTGTTCAGCAACTCCTTCAACTGACAAGCGTTGGATATTGAAACGCATCGTTCTGTTGTTTTATGAATTCGTGGCGCTGGAAAGTCGCGCCCGAATTTTTGCAACTACAAGATAGTGATCCGAGTCGATGTTCGGACCTCTGAAGCACCTTATATCTATATTCTAACGTGCGAAGTAGGTACTGCTTATTGCCATCCCTCTACACGGGTAAAAATCCGTTCCCAGAAATGAGAAAATAATTCATGATTCCATGAATCCGTCGTGTTTTCATGCTATGAAAATACACCATGATTTCATGATTTATTTTCGCGTAACGCAACCAATGCGTTACAATTTGGTTGTTAAAATCGACAGAATAAAAAAAAGTTCAACAGGGGATCCGAACTCGAGTACACTGAGCGAGAGTCCGGCGTGCTACCTCTCAGCCGTTCTTACTTCTTGGGAATGGAGTGTTCGAAGTATAACCGGTTATGCATACTGTCGACTGATGAGGATTGCCTAGTACCATGAATAATGTTCCTGAAATCATGAATTATAATCATGGTTTCATGAACTGACCTGATTTCATGAATTTTTATTCATGCCTGTGGGTATGCATTTATTTCCGTGTAGCCGCAGCAAAGGTTACAATTATTTATTTAATCAGACTAAGGCCGAAGTGGCCTGTGCGGTATATAAGAGTCTTCTCCATTCGGCTCGGTCCATGGCTACACGTCGCCAACCACGCAGTCTACGGAGGGTCCGCAAGTCATCTTCCACCTGATCGATCCACCTTGCCCGCTGCGCACCTCGCCTTCTTGTGCCCGTCGGATCGTTGTCGAGAACCATTTCACCGGGTTACTGTCCGACATTCTGGCTACGTGCCCGGCCCATCGCAGTCGTCCGATTTTCGCGGTGTGAACGATGGATGGTTCTCCCAACAGCTGATGCAATTCGTGGTTCATTCGCCTCCTCCACGTACCGTCCGCCATCTGCACCCCACCATAGATGGTACGCAGCACTTTCCTTTCGAAAACTCCAAGTGCGCGTTGGTCCTCCACGAGCATCGTCCAGGTCTCGTGTCCGTAGAGGACTACCGGTCTAATTAGCGTTTTGTAGATTGTCAGTTTGGTACGGCGGCGAACTCTATTCGATCGGAGCGTCTTGCGGAGTCAAAGTACGTACGATTTCCAGCCACTATGCGTCTCCGAATTTCTCTGCTGGTGTCATTTTCGGCAGTCACCAGTGAGCCCAAGTACACAAATTCTTCTACCACCTCGATTTCGTCACCACCGATGCAAACTCGCGGTGGGTGGCTCACATTGTCTTCTCTTGAACCTCTTCCTATCATGTACTTCGTCTTCGACGTGTTGATGACTAGTCCGATCCGCTTAGCTTCCCTCTTCAGTCTGATGTCGGCTTCCTCCATCTTCTCAAAGTTACGTGCCATAATATCTATGTCGTCGGCGAAACCAAATAGCTGGACGGACTTATTGAAAATTGTACCACTCGCGTTAATCCCTGCTCTTCGTATTACCCCTTCCAAAGCGATGTTGAATAGCAAACACGAAAGACCATCACCTTGCCGTAACCCTCTGCGGGTTTCGAAGGGACTCGAATGCCCCTGAAACTCGAACTACGCACATCACCCGATCCATCGTCGCTTTGATCAACCGTGTCAGTTTATCCGGAAAACCGTGTTCGTGCATTAGCTGCCATAGCTGGTCCCGATCGATTGTATTATATGCGGCTTTGAAGTCGATGAATAGATGATGTGTGGGCACGTTGTATTCGCGGCATTTCTGCAGTACTTGGCGAATGGCGAACACCTGGTCCGTGGTGGAGCGTTCGCCCATAAAACCCGCCTGGTACTGCCCCACGAACTCCCCTTTTGCAGTTGGTGCTAGTCGACGGCATAAAATTTGGGAGAGTACCTTGTAGGCGGCGTTCGGCAATGTGATTGCGCGGTAGTTGCTACAATCCAGCTTATCGCCCTTTTTTGTAGATGGGACACGACACCTTCCATCCGCTCCTGCGGCAAAACTTCCTCCTCCCAAATCTTGGTAATGACCCAGTGCAGCGCTCTAGCCAGTGCCTCACCACCGTGTTTAAATAGCTCTCCTGGTAGTTGGTCAACCCCAGGGCTTTGTTGTTCTTCAGCCGGCCAATCTCCTCCTGGATTTCCTGGAGATCCGGAGCCAGTAGAATTATGTCCTGCGCGCGTTCTCCCAGGTCCATCACCATACCGCCATCTTCGTCTGCCACATCGCCATTCAGGTGTTCTTCGTAGTGCTGCCGCCACCTTTGGATCACCTCACGCTCGTTCGTAAGAAGGTTCCCGTTTATGTCCTTACACATATCAGGCTGTGGCACGTGGCCCTTACGTGAACGGTTTAACTTCTCATAGAACTTTCGTGTGTTATTAGCGCGGTACAGTTGCTCCGTTTCTTCACGGTCTCGATCTTCCTGCTGGCGCTTTTTCCTCCGGAAAATCGAGTTTTGTCTGTTCCGCGCCTGTTTATATCGTGCCTCGTTCGCCCTCGTGCGGTGTTGCAGCAATCTCGCCCATGCTGCATTCTTCTCTTCCACTAACTGCTCACATTCGCCGTCATACCAGTCGTTTCTCTGATCCGGGGCACCGTGCCAAGTGCAGCGGTTGCGGTGCTACCAATGGCGGATCGAATATCTCTCCAGCCATCTTCAAGAGACGCTGCGCCTAGCTGCTCTTCCGTTGGAAGTGCCACTTCCAGCTGCTGCGCGTATTCTTGGGCTAGTCTACCATCTTGTAGCCGCCCAATGTTAAGCCGCGGCGTCCGACTTCGACGCGTGTTGTACACCGTCGAGAGTTTTGAGCGCAGACATACTGCAACGAGGTAGTGGTCGGATTCAATATTCGCACTGCGGTAAGTGCGGACGTTCGTGATGTCGGAGAAGAATTTACCGTCGATTAGAACGTGGTCGATTTGGTTTTCCGTTTCTTGGTTAGGTGATCTCCATGTGGCCTTGTGGATATTTTTGCGGGGAAAGAAGGTGCTTCGGACTACCATTCCGCGGGAGGCTGCGAAGTTTATGCATCGTTGGCCGTTGTCATTCGATACGGTGTGCAGACTATCCGGTCCGATGACCGGTCTATACATTTCCTCCCTTCCTACCTGTGCGTTCATGTCACCGATGACGATTTTAACGTCTCGCAGTGGGCATCCATCGTATGTCTGCTCCAGCTGTGCGTAGAAAGTTTTTTTTCTCGTCATCGGGTCTCCCTTCGTGTTGGCGGTGCACGTTGATGATGCTATAGTTGAAGAAGCGGTCTTTTAGCCTCAGCTTACACATCTTTGCGTTGATTGACTGCCACCCAATCACACGTTGGCGCATCCTACCCAGCACTATGAAGCCGGTTCCCAGCTCGTTGGTGGTGCCACAGCTTTGGTAGAAGGTAGCCGCTCGATGCCCGCTTTCCACACTTTCTGCCCTGTCCAGCAAATCTCCTGCAGCGCCACGACGTCGAAGTTGCGGGGATGTAATTCATCGTAGATCATCCTGTCGCAACCTGCGAAACCTAGCGACTTGCAGTTCCATGTTCCAAGGTTCCAATCGTGATCCTTTATTCGTCGCCTAGGTCTTTGCCGATTATATCGAGTCGTACTATCTCTTAAATTGTTCATAATTATTGGTTTTCCAGGCGGCTTATTGGGCCTGCGCAAACCTCCTGTCTCGTCGGAGGGCCGTCGTGTCAGGGCTGTTTAGCGTCCCACCTAACACCAGGACTTGGGCTTGTGCGCTTTGAGCGGCACACGGTCGCTTTGGTGGGGCCTACTTGCGGATGCATGCAGCTTTTTATAGAGGTTTAACAGGGCCCACTGTCAAACCCCACCACATCCTAGGCAAGCCCCACAACTCGCAGATGGCCTGGGGAGGGATCGTCAAGCCCTTGGACATAGTCCCTGCTGCCCGTAAAGGTTACAAGTCGCAGACCTTTATCGTTGGTAGCGAAAAAAAGGCTTTCCGTACCAATGACAGGGCGAAAGAAACTTTCTCTTCCAATCTGCGCATTTGCATCTCCGATGACAATCTTTACATCGTGTTTTGGGAACTCTCCAAGGCTCTCATAGAACTCATCATTCACGTCATCAGGCATATCGTTCGTTGGGGCATATATGCTGATCAGGCTATAGTTGGAGAATTTGCCCTTCATTCTCAACACGCAAATGCGGTCGCTTATCGGCTTCCACCGGATAACACGCTTCATCTGCTTCCCGATCACCATGAAGCCAACTTCTCGTTCTGCTCTGTCACCGCCGCTATAGTAGATGTGGTACTTGAATGAAGTGTTCGCTATGGGATCCACCGCCCGGAATTCACGTTCTCCAGTTCTGGGCCACCGTATTTCCTGGATTGCTGCCACACTCAAGCCGACCTTCTGCAGCTTACCAGGAGCTCAACACGTGCGGGTTCATTCAAAGTTCTCACGTTCCAAGATCCGACGTTCCAATCGTTGTCGTTTATTCGTTGCCATTGAATTAATCCGTTTGCTCTACTTTTGCCTTTCTTGGTAACTGTAGAATCTTCGGTAGGCTACCTTAACAAAGTTGCGCTACCTACATCGCGTTGAAGGGGCTGCCTTCTCGATGCTGACACGAGACAACATGGTGTGCACAGTTTAGTTTAGAGTCCCTCGGTGGCACTCGGACGATGATCAGCCGCCCCTAACATGGGGAATAGACGCTGTTTTGAGCCGTATCTCCGGAAGAAGATACAGCAAATCCTCCTTCCCTGTCAGCATACCACCATAGTTCCCACCGGGGTTGGTTACCCGATCTTCCCTTAAGTTGCTCGTATCCCAGCTAGCGCTACGAGGAGGTAGGGATAGGAGTTGCTGGGTAAAAGGGCTAAGGACCACAAAATGGGGTCTATTTTATTCCTTCAGCGTTAGCGTTGTTACGGTATACTTCGTAGATTGGACACTAGTGATACTCATGTTTCTTATGGAATCCTTATCCAGATTGCTATCGGAAATCAAGGTGGGGAGTTACCCTTGATTCCAATCTAAGATAAAAAATGCATAAGCATGAGGATTACTACTCCCGGCCACGCCCATCTTTACCGTAACTAGGGATAGGAAAGGAAATGTTGATGTAGAACTTACTTAACGAGAGGCCCCCGACTTGGCGACGCCCTCATAAGTTCTACGGAGTTGGTGGTTGGGTAGGGTAAGGTAGGTCATGGAGGTTTGCTTCAAGCTGGCAATTCGACCCACAGACTATGTTGTTTACCTGTTTTTATTTAAACTCTTGCCAGCCGGCTGTCGAAAGAGTATGCTAATATCGATTTTATTTACAGTTTATTCTTTAAATAATTTACAGGCGATTTCTTAACCTCAATCCATCAACAACTATCCCTTGAACAAATCTAAATTTACCAAATTTGTACTTTCTGCTCAGTGAGCAAAACGATTCCTCTAGGTTCATCGAATACAAAAATCAACCATGCATTTTAAAGATAATTATACTAAACATTTTACAAAGTTTTATTTGAAGTATTTGACGAAGAAAACGACCCAAAAGGCTCAAAAACCAAATATAGAAAAATGTTTGCCCAAACTCCCCCGTAATTAAAAACTTACGATGCAGCTAGTTGAAATTGAACTCAAAGATGCAATTGCTGCTTTAAAAATGTATGCCGAAGCGCAATAGCTATAGTCGCTCAAAGGGGGGTTGCCTCAAGTGTAACGACCCACACAAACCCTGCGGATAGTTCACACGAATGTGACATAGAGGGGTAGGGGGATTGAAAATAGCCAATTTTCGCGTTAGGTTATTAATGGATCCTCTCCTACAGGAGGAAAAGAATACGAAATGTTACTTGTATGAGTCATGTTACTCTGTACAATTAATTTACGGTGGACCTACATTAGAGCAGGGCGCAACTGAAAAAAACATTCAATTCATCTAATCAAGTAAAATCAAGATTCTGGGATCCCGACCATGCGGAACTGGCCCAGCCAGCCGCGCCCATTATGTATGGAAATTAGTGTGGAAAACTATGCATTTCTGAATTTTTGCTCTTGGAGGTTAAGGCTGTTCGGGACCCCGAAAGGCTTTGAAAAGACATTGATTTGAAAAAAAAACCCTACTCTTATATAGGTGTATTTGAAATAAAAACTGCAAAAAACACATTATTGGGTTGATCTCACCAAATTTGATTCCTTTCGAAAACCAGTCATTTTATGGTTCGACCACCAAGATCCAGGAAACTTATAGTATAGTATACACTTCACAGTAGCAGCACATACATTTCTTCTAATCTAAATCTAATCGTCAAAACGCACGACACTTGAACACTATATGGTTTATCGGAATAATCGCAATCAGAAACGACAAAATATTTGCAAAACACAAATAAAGGAAAAATGTAGGATTCTGAGACAGCCGAATGTTCCGAAACCACGGATGAGCGGAGAAAAAAAAACACGGACACAGAAAATTGTGAACGTCTTCATTCGCGCGCGGCACACTACGATCACACGGGGTCTATTTTATTCCTTCAGGTACGCAAAGTACCAATGGTACGCTTTACCCAGCATTTGCCGTGCCAAAATAAAGAATAGATGCAGTGAAAACTAGTGTGGAGGAAAATGAGTAGGTCGGACCTTAAACATCTTAAAAAAAACATAAAACTAATTCGATTTGAAAGATTTTTTTAACTAGAGATTATTTATCATTTAAGTCACCCACCCTGCCATTTAGAAATTATAGTTTACAAGGACTTCGAATGAGAGACCATGGTCTAATTGGTGCTTTAAAATTTTCCTCGGAATGCCACGTCGAGTTCAAAATCTCAATAACTTCATATACATTTGTTATTCAACCGTAGTTTTATTGGACAAATCATATTTTGAAACTATCTTCATTATTTCAATTACTTTATATTTTTCAAACAAATAGTCCTACTAAAGACTTATACTGCCGCTAACCGCAAGTCGAGCACATCTGTATATGGAAGCCCATATACAGATGTGCTCGACTTGCGATTAGCGGCAGTATAAGCTTTGTGAGTCCAAAAATTTCTCTGTCTAGGATCAATAAGATCATTTTATATCATTCTTTTGCTGTTTTACAGAAAACTATTAAACAACAACAAATTGTTCAGTTCAATCAATGTTAATTGCCTATTTCCGGGGATTAAACCACCCGACTTGGACTTTAATTCACAATGTTGTGAAATGTTGTGTTGTGTATTGGAGGTAACTACTTTCCCTTCGATGGGACTCGAACCCAATCCCCGTACTGTAGGGTCATGGGTTCGAGTCCCATCGAAGGGAAAATGGTTACCTCCAATACATTTTCCAAATCAATATCTTCCACATAACGTACATATTCACATATGAGTTTTCACAACATTATAAACAAATTGTTGTTGTGTTACTAAATATGGATAACCATAGCCATAGCTTCTGGCTAATTCAATGAACATCATCCTCAATATCTACTCCGTGGTACTTACACTCAGGAAAATCGACACATACTTTATGGCAAAAATCCATGTATTTTGAAATATGCATATCATGCGTCGGCGCATACTTAATTGCATACAAATTCACACATGGATACGATGACCCACATGGATAGTATATATGAACGCTCATGTAATGCATGCGGGCGCATGAAATATATGTGTCGAAAATATGGAATGCATTTGGCAACCCCTATTGCAAAAATCCATGAGTAAACTCATGAATATAATGCGGAGTTTTTTGTAAGTGTATAAGTCACTGGCCTCTAACTTCCATCTTCTCCCTATTTACGGTGAATATGGGCGTAGCCAGTGGCCAGAAAACCGCAAAAATCGCGAAATACGCGTAGTCGCAACACCCTGCTTGTGCAGCTTATATTATACAGACTTATGCCTAACGTTCAATTTGCCTTTTTTTTTTTTTACTGATTTTATTTGCTAATTATCTAATACATGCATTCATCTCTTAGACTAGGTGTTCCGTGTTTTCTTAACACTATCATCCTTATTTGCTATGTTACGCTTTTAGTTATTATTAATACATTTCAATTGCCTCTACAAGTTAGAATTTTTTCCTCTGGTTGAATTGAACCATGTTGGAATTACAATGTTTTCTACTTAAACTAAACTTAACCTATTTTATACTAAGGGTACAAGGAGTTAATCGTTGCAATAGAAGATTGCAACGATTTTTGTCTAAAATTGGAAATTATTTTGTTGGACATTTGTTGCAATGTCTCAATATTAGAAATTCTATGAAGTTCAATGGTACTATACCACGGAGGCAACTTCAGAATCATTTTCAGAATTTTATTTTGAATCCTCTGAAGTGCCTTCTTTCTGGTATTGCAGCAACTAGTCCATATTGGCACAGCATACAACATGGCAGGTCTAAAAATTTGTTTGTAAATCAAAAGTTTGTTCTTAAGACAAAGTTTTGATTTTCTGTTTATAAGTGGATATAGGCACTTAATATATTTGTTACATTTGGCTTGAAGGCCTTCAATGTGATTTTAAAAGTTAATTTTTGATCTAGCAGAAGTCCTAAATATTTAGCTTCGCTAGACCAATTAATTGGAACCCCATTCATAGTGACAATATGTCTGCTAGAAGGTTTCAAATAAGAAGCTCTCGGCTTATGTGGGAAAATTATAAGCTGAGTTTTGGAAGCATTCGGGGAAATTTTCCATTTTTGCAAGTAAGTGGAGAAAATATCCAAACTTTTTTGCAATCTACTACAAATGACACGAATGCTACGCCCTTTGGCTGAAAGGCCCGTGTCATCTGCAAACAAAGATTTTTGACACCCTGGTGGTGAATCAGGTAAGTCCGAAGTAAAAATGTTATACAAAATGGGCCCCAGTATGCTGCCTTGGGGGACACCAGCCCTTACAGGTAATCTATCAGATTTAGTATTCTGATAGTTTACCTGCAGTGAAACGATCTGATAAATAATTTTGGATCAGTTTAATGATGTACAGAGGAAAATTAAAATTCATCAATTTTACAATCAAACCTTCATGCCAAACACTGTCAAATGCTTTCTCTATATCAAGAAGAGCAACTCCAGTCGAATATCCTTCAGATTTGTTGAGCCGAATTAAGTTCGTAACTCTTAATAACTGATGGGTGGTTGAATGCCCATGGCGAAAACCAAATTGCTCATCAGCAAAAATAGAATTGTCATTAATATGAACCATCATTCTATTTAAAATAATCTTTTCAAACAGTTTGCTTATTGAAGAAAGCAAACTGATTGGGCAATAACTAGAAGCCTCACCTGGATTTTTGTCCGCCTTCAAAATTGGAACAACGTTTTTCCATTTATCTGGAAAGTATGCCAATTGAAAACATTTGTTAAATAAATTAACCAAAAAGGATAGAGAGCTCTCAGGAAGTTTTTTGATAAGTATGTAGAAAATACCATCATCACCCAGGGCTTTCATATTTCTAAATTTTCTAGTAATAGATCTCACTTCATCCAAATTAGTTCCCAACGAAGGGTCGAAAACATTCTCTTGATTGAGAATGTCTTCGAAGCTCCGTGTAACCTGATCCTCAATTGGACTAGTGAGACCTAGACTAAAATTATGGGCACTCTCGAACTGCTGAGCAAGTTCTTGAGCCTTTTCGCCATTTGTTAATAAAATTTTATTTCCCTCTTTAAGCGCTGGAATTGGCTTTTGAGGTTTTTTAAGAATTTTTGTTAATTTCCAAAAGGGTTTCGAACTGGGATCCAACTTCGAGACATTATTCTCAAAGTTGGTATTTCTCAGAATAGCGAAACGTTTTTTAATTTCATTTTGCAAATCTCGCCAAATAACTTTCAACGCGGGATCGCGAGTTCTTTGGTATTGCCTTCTTCTCACATTTTTAAGACGGATCAGTAGCTGAAGATCGTCGTCAATAATAATGGAGTTGAATTTAACTTCACATTTAGGAATTGCAATGCCTCTGGCTTCGACAATTAAATTTGTCAAAGATACGAGAGCATTATCAATATCACTTTTGGTATCGAGAGGAATATCAACATCAAAATTCCTATCGATATACGTTTTATAAATCCCAATCAGCTCTATGATAATTAAAAGTAGAGCTGATTGGATTATAAATGGCTTCTTGTGAGATTTCAAATGTCACAGGAAGATGATCAAGTCAAAGTCAGCATGAGTTACCAATTGGCCACACAGCTGACTTGAATCCGTTAAAACTAAATCAATTGTAGAAGGATTTCGACTGGAAGAAAAACAAGTTGGTCCATTGGGATATTGAATAGTATAATATCCCGCAGAACAATCTTCAAATAAAATTTTACCATTGTAATTGCTTTGAGCATTATTCCATGAACGGTGTTTGGCATTGAAGTCACCAATTACGAAGAATTTTGATTTGTTGCGAGTCAGAATTTGAAGATCAGCTTTCAACAAATTCTTTTGCTGCCCATTGCATTGAAAAGGCAAGTAGGCTGCAATGAAGGAAAATTGTCCAAAATTTGTTTCAACAGAAACTCCCAAGGTTTCAAAAACTTTGGTTTCAAACGAAGAAAATAATTTATGTTTGATACGTCTATTAATGACAATGGCGACCCCACCACAGGCGCTGTCAAGACGATCATTTCTGTAGATAAAATAGTT
Organism: Armigeres subalbatus; assembly: GCF_024139115.2. Taxonomy (NCBI): domain Eukaryota; kingdom Metazoa; phylum Arthropoda; class Insecta; order Diptera; family Culicidae; genus Armigeres; species Armigeres subalbatus. The sequence continues at coordinate 187,273,897 of NC_085139.1, forward strand.
TGGATCTCTTTTAATGGAGAGTCCTGGTTTTAAATACGTTTCAGTTATAATGGCAATATGCACATTATGAACTGAAAGGAAGTTGAATAATTCATCTTCCTTACCCTTTAGAGAGCGGGCATTCCAATTTAGAACTTTCACACAATTATTTGGATCCATTGAAACGGTTTAGGGTCATTTGGCCGAATGCCGTTTGGCCGAATGTCGTTTGGCCGAATGCCATTTGGCCGAAAGGGTCATTTGGCCGAACGCCATTTGGCCGAATGCCGTTTGGCCGAATGGTTGAAGTACGTTTCCTTACTAAGTAAGAAGTGAGTAGTGAGAAACACGAAGGAAGAAGGAAGAAGAAAGAAGGAAGTAGGAGGAAAGAACAATGGTGAAGGGAGAAGGAAGAAGGGTTAAGGAAGAGGGAAGAGGGAAGAAGGAAGAAGGAAAAAGGAAAAAGAAAAAAGGAACAAGGAAGAAGAAAGAAGGAAAAAGGAAGAAGGAAAAAGAGAAAAAAGAAAGAAGAAGGAGAAAGGAAAAAGGAAGAAGGAAGAAGAATGAGGGAAGAAGGATGAAAGAAAAAGGGAAAAGGAAGAAGGAAGAAGATGAGGGAAGGAGGAAGAAGGAAGAAAAAAAGAAAGAAGGAAGAACAAACAAAAACGAAAGAAGAAGGAATAAGAAAGAAAGAAGAAGGGATAAGGAAGAAGGAAGAAGTAAGAAGGAAGAAAGAAGAAGGAAGAGGGAAGAAGGAAGAAGAAAGAAGCAAGAAAGAAGTATGAAGAAGGAAGAATGAGTAAGGAAGAAAGAAAAAGGAGGAAGAAGGAACCAAAATGAAGGAAGAAGGTAGAAGAAAGAAGAAAGAGGAAGGAGGGAGGGAAAAGGAAGAAGGAAGAAGGAAGGAGGAAGAAGGAAGGACGAAGAAGGAAGAAGGAAAAGGAAGGAGGGAGAAAGAAGAAGAAGGAAGAAGGAAGAAGGTAGAAGGAAGAAGGTAGAAGGAAGAAGAAAGAATTAAGAAGGGACAAGGAAAAAGGAAGAAGGAGGAAGAAGAAATAAGGAAGAAGGAAGGAGGAAGAAGGAAGAAGGGTGAAAGAAGAAGGAATGAGGAAGAAGGAAGAAGGGTGAAAGAAGAAGGAAGAAGGAAGAAGGACGGAGGAAGAAGAAAGAAGGAAGAAGGTAGAAGGAAGAAGGAAGAAGGAAGAAAGAAGGAGGAAGAAGTAAGGAAGAAAAAGAAGGAAAAGGAAGAAGGAAGAAAGAAGAAGGAAGAAGGAAGAAGGAAAAAGGAATAAGAAAGAAGGAAGAAAGAAGAAGGAAGAAAGAAGAAGGAAAAAGGAATAAGAAAGAAGGAAGAAGATATAAGAAAGAAGGAAGAAAGAAGAAGAAAGAAGAATTAAGGAAGAAGGAAGAAAAAAGAAGGAAGAAGGAAGAAGGGAAAAGGAAGAAGGAAGAAGGAAAATGGAAGAAGGAAGAAGAAAGAAGGAAAAAAGAAGAAGGAAGAAGGAAGAAGGAAGAAGGAAGAAGGAAGAAAGAAGAAGGAAGAAGGAAGAAGGAAAAACAAAGAAGGAAGAAGGAAGAAGAAAGAAAAAAGAAGAAAGAAGGAAGAAGGAAGAAGGAAGAAGGAAGAAGGAAGAAGGAAGAAGGAAGAAGGAAGAAGGAAGAAGGAAGAAGGAAGAATGAAGAAGAAAGAAGGAAGAAAGAAGAAAGAAGAAAGAAGAAGGTAGAAGGAAAAAGGAAGAAGGAAGATGGAAGAAGGAAGAAGAAAGAAGAAGGAAGAAGGAAAAAGGGAGAAACAAGAAGGGTGAAACAAGAGAAGTGAGAAGGAAGATGGAAGAAGGAAGAAGGAAGAAGGTAGAAGGAAAAGGGAAGAAGCAAGAAGGGAGAAGGAAGAAGGAACAAGGAACAATGATGAAGGAAGAAGGAAGAAAGAGAAAGGAAGAAGGAAGAAGGAAGAAAAAAAGAAAGAAGTAAGAAGGAAGAATAAACAAAAACGAAGGAAGAAGGAATAAGAAAGAAAGAAGAAAGAAGTTAGAGAATGGAAAAAATAAGAGAGAAGAAAGAATGATGAAGGAAGAAGGAATAAGGAGGAAGGGTGAAGAAAGAAAGAAGAAGAAAGAAGGAAGTAGGAAGAAATACCACTCGTGAACTGATGTCAATTTTTTTTTACTATTCGGCCAAACGGCATTCGGCCAAATGACCCGTTCGGCCAAACGGCATTCGGCCAAATGGCGTTCGGCCAAACGGCATTCGGCCAAATGGCATTCGGCCAAACGGCCTGACACCATTGAAACGGAGTCCGATAACAATTTTTGTGTGTACTTTATACCAACCTGAACAGCTTCAGGAATGGTATTTGCTTTGAACATTGCATCAATCATGTGATGCAATTGTTCAGTTAAAAATCAAAATGGAAGCAGTCATGCTACCTGAATCGGCAACATGACCATTATTTTCCGTTGGGACATGGGTATAAACCTCATTTTGAGAAGAGAAATTTTGTCTACCAGCTGCGATGTTTGCATACGTAGGTACATTGGAAAAATTGGAATTTACTGAAGTGCTTGCTACCCGTTGACGAGCGGCAAAATTTGTTTGTGAATTGTGGTGGGTATGAATTGCTCGACCGGTAACCGGTTTCGAAATTTGAGCGTTTGAAAAATTTCTACCCGTCGAATCAGGGATCCGATTGGAATTTCCCGTCATCAATTTTGCACGGGAATTCAAAACTTTTTTGCGTGAAGGGCATTCCCAGAAATTGGATTTATGATTGCCCCCACAGTTTGCGCACTTAAATTTATTGGAATCTTCTCTCACAGGACATGCGTCCTTGGCGTGAGAGGTTCCACCACAAATCATGCATTTAGCATCCATGTGGCAATGTTTGGTTCCATGACCCCACTTTTGGCACTTACGGCACTGGGTAGGGTTTTGGAAATTTCCCCCAGGCCTGCGGAAATGTTCCCATGTAACACGGACATGAGACATAATACAGGCCTTTTCCAAACTTTTCATATTATTTAGTTCACGTTTGTTAAAATGAACTAAATAAAATTCTTGAGAAATGCCCCTCTGGGAAGTACCAGAATGGGATTTCTTTTTCATCTTAATTACTTGGACTGGTGAAAATCCAAGTAATTGAGAAATTTCAATTTAATCTCATCCAGTGATTTGTCATCACTGGGGAGACCTTTCAAGACGACTTTGAACAATCGCTCAGTTTTGTCGTCGTATGTGAAGAATTTATGGCGCTTCTCAGTTAAATAGTGAAGAAGACGTTTGCGATCGTCAAAGGATCCCGGCAAAACGCGGCAGTCACCCTTCCTAGCAATCTGAAATGAAACCTTGATCCTCTGAAGGTTACTCAAAATCTCATTCCGGAAGCCAGAAAACTCGGCAACAGATACCACAATTGGCGGAATCCTTTGCTTTTTCGCATGAATCGAATCACCTGGGCTAGAAGTAGATTCGATTTGCTCAATTTCATCATTAATCAAATCGAACTGATTGCTCAGTTCGATAGGAGAAGAATTATTTTGAATGTTAGGGTTAGAAAGAATATCTGAAGTCTCCAGCTTCCTTCTATATTTTCCACGCTTAGGCAGGACGGTCATGAAACCTTGTTTCTTAGAAGAAAGTGGAAAATTCAGAGACTCACCGTTCCTCTTGTTTTTATTGATACTCATTGCTGAGCGTGGAGACGTGACCTTCTAAGAGGTTTTTTCCCAGAACGATGTCCCTGCAGGATTACCACCGCTTGTCGGAATTTTACTTCCGCAAACGGGTCCAACGTAAAACGAAGGCACGGGTCCTTGCAAAGATCGTAACGGGATCAGTGGGTACAAATAGCGCTAAGAAGCACCGTTGAAATTAAAATAGCTTCGGGTAGTATTAAAAACTTCCTTCCGCAAAGAGAGAAAGAACCGCAAAACGCGAAGCACGAAAGCACGATGCGGTCTGATTCAATATGCCTAATGTTAACATCGCGGATCCACAATATAATTAAAACAGTTGGCGGGACAGTTATGCCGAGGGCTTTGGGAGATTTCGTCGAAAGACATTTAATCAAATGACGTTCAGTCCAAAGGACGTTTAGTCGAAGGAACATTTGGTCGAAAGTGAGCATACACTCTCCATAAAAATTCCATGGATACCTTTTTTGTGTTAATACACAACTTTTCAAAAGGACCTAAGTAACATTTTTATGAATTAATTTGAGTACTGCAATCAGCAGGTCAATATGATAGCTTTTGATTACAGTACCGTAAGCAGGGGGAACTTTGATCACTGGGGTAACATTGATCAGTTTAACCATTTTCAAGAAATTAATAAATTATTATTTTCCGTTATTACAAGTACTTATTGTGAGTTAGGTATCTTAATCATGACTAAATTTGCTGCTGAATGATATAACTTTTGAATGATTTTGCATTTATTTTTCGCCAAAATTTGAACAATAAAATCAACAATAATTTTTGAACTCACAGCAAGCTGCCAAAAAAGCACTCAAAACAAGTATAATAACCAGGGAATCAATATTCGAGCAACGCCTAACAATATACTCTTTGTCATCAACAGAGTTTGTTACTGACAAACGCACCTAGCGACAAACCTTTATCAGAACCCGAACACAATATGACAAGAATCATTTGCCTTGCATGCTCTGATATCTCCGAAAATACGCTGCTAATTTTGTAATCATTGTTCGATTCTCGAATATTTCCATAAAAGCAGAAACTATGATAGCATAAAACCGAAATTTTCACTTGAAATAATGCAAAATAACGGGATGAAAAGTTAGCAACAAGATTGTCTTCTTTTTTGTTGCTGACAAAATTTTTCGGATCTTTGTCATTATTATCTCCGACAAAAACAAAGCTTTGTCGTTGGTTTTTTTTTTGTCGCTTGTTTCGCAGGCGCATTTCAAAAAAATTGATTCCCTGATAATAACAAAAAAATTAAGCTCGTACCTAGTTATGTGATAAGTAATCTAATTTTCTTGGTTGGTCCATAGTTTTTGCTTCAAAATTTTGATATGTATTGTTGAAAAACCCGATAATTACACTAGCGGTGGAGATGCCTTTCTCGAAACAATCGATGAACATCGCCTCAGCGTAAGAGATTCCAACTATAATTGCCTACCTTAAGGCGTTTGCAAACGCTTTCTCTAAAGATAAATGATTGATCAAAGTTACCCCAAATTGAAAAATAAGAAAACTCGACTATAAACTATATGCTCTACATGTAGCAGTACTCATTTTAAAAATATAAAAAAGCCATGATTTCACATACGGACGAAATATTTACAAAACAATTGAAAAAATTATCAATGTTCCCCCGGATTACGGTACTGAAATTAATTCATGAAAAAATATGCTTAGGTTCTTTTGAAAAGTTAAGCGAGAATTGTATAACAATTTCGTTCTCTTTGATTAGGCGAAAGTATTTTGTTATATTTAAGGTATAAACTGCCGTCGCAAGCATACCAACTAACAGATATCGATATGGATAACATATGAATATGGGAGAGTTATGACTAAATTTAACAGTGAATTGTACTGTCAGGTCTATCCTAGATTAATGATTACCCCTTTATAAGGCAGTGGTAACTATATTGCCACCAACAAATTACATGTTTTTCTATTTATCAACAAGAGTTCTACTTATTATTTCCCATGTAGTGGCTTTATTGTAACACCCCATATGAATTTGAGCCATAAAAATAATGGAAAGTCAACAGTTCCTTTACGAACAGATCGTAAGTTTCGAGTGGAAAAAGGATTTTCATTTATAATAAAAAAACGACAAAGATATATTTTTCCCGTCGGTATTAATTATTTTGAATTTCCTGTGTTAGATTATGGCGTGAAAAAAGCTTTGCCTTTCTGCATATTTGGTTTGTGGATTTTGAAGAAGTTGTGTTTTTGGGAGCAAAAGTGCAATTTTTTTTTCACTTATAATGCGTTTTCCGACTAGGACTCTTCACTAAAAAATGTAACGTACCTTGATTTGACTGGTTTTACGTAAAACCTAATTTTAAAAAATCTTTTATTTATTTTTGTAGTTGCCTTTTTTCCCGCTTGCAAGGCAGTGGCAACTATATTGCCACCAATGTTGTCCCGCTTGCCGGGCAGTGGCAACTATATTGCCACCAATTTTTCAATGTTTCTGAACTGTTTAATGTATAACAAACATTTATTTGAGTTTAATGTAATGTGACCAGATATTTTTTGCGCCAGCGCGGGACAATTTTTTTTAATCCTTGTTTTTATTCAAAAAGGAGGGACCTGCAAGACAAGTGTATTCTTTTTCGCAAATTTCATATCAATTTGTCCATTTCGAAACATGTGCTGTGCATATGCACGGCCAAGATATTTAACAAAAAAATGGTTTTCATACGGCCGAGTTGCCGAATAATATGCAATAAATTGGTCGCTTTTTGTTAAGTATGATAGGCGTTCCGTTACAAAGAGCAAACAATTTTCTTCCCTGGAGAAGACATCGAACCTGGTACCGAAACGTTGGACAAAATTTAAAATTTTTCTAGTACATCAGACTGTATAGCCGTAAAATCTCGAAAATTTATTATTTCTGTGAATTTTGAAATGATTTCAGTTCTTCACTTTAAAAGCATTGTTATTGTTGCAGATTGAGTAAAATATTCCTCAATAGCACGTTCAAACCTTCCATTTTATTTTACTTATTACAGCTCTTTTGGATACCTACAATTAAACATTCCAAACTTTCCTCGTTCTCGTGTCCATGAGGATTTGACTACGATCCCTAGAATACACCAAAGCAGGCTTGTCAAAATTCCTCAAACTCGCTAGAGTTTAGGACGAAATGTTTTAAGTGCGTGTTTTAAGTGAGTGCTTGTGCTGCCGCTCGGCGTTGCACTACCACAGTTCAAGACAAAATTTTCAAAACGACTTATCTGCATTTGTAAACAAAGATTCAAACGACGATTTGACGAATCTGATAGCTTTCCCACGCAAACCAACACCATCAACAGGTAGCGGAAATCTTCACCTACCTATTGGTGGTGTTGGTTTGCGTGGGAGAGCTATCGGATTCGTCTAATCGTCGTTTGAATCTTTGTTTACAAAAGCAGATAAGTCGTTTTAAAAATTTTGTCTTGAGTTATAATTGTGTGGGAGACGGAAAGATACAAATGACGTTTATGAGAAACCTCTTTTCTGCGTCCAAATTATATTTCTTACATCTTAAATAAAATTATCCTCAGAGTACAAACAAAGTAAGGGAGAGCTAAACAAATTTGTTTGAACCACATGCGAGAGTGGCCGTGGCGTTGGGTGAAAGACCACTGGAGTCTCTGGCCTCTGGAGCGATGCTTTGTATGTGACGAAAATCGAAAACCATTAATCAATATAATAAATTTTCAAAATCTTATAAGTTCTTGAAGAACGTTTACTAAATTACTGCTATTTTAAAATATTTCTTTATTTCACGGGACATTATTCTGAAAAAAGTGAAACGCGGGACATTTCGCGGGACTCATTTCAGCGCGGGACAAATGGCGAAAATGCGGGACTGTCCCGCGAAACGCGGGACGTCTGGTCACCTTATATGCCATGTCAACATTATGTCCTATCGTTGTTTTTGTTAATTTATACAATAGCCTTGTTTGTCTGTCCGGTGACTAGCCAACCAGACGCAGCACGCGGGGAAATTCTCACAAAAAATTAAATATTTGACACTTCATTTTTTTTACTATCAGATGCAGAAAACAAAACCAGGGAGAACCTTAGATAACCAGAGTCTGTGACGGGAAATGTCATATCGATGTCATGGGACTAACTTGCTAATAACTTTTCTCACAAGTCATTTACAATTATGGTTTCCAAATAAACATGTAGCCCTCAAATGACCCGGAAACTTTTTCTAATAGGTAATTTCTCTAAATATGATATTGGCGGCGTGAGAGCCGAATTAGTGTCAGATGACATTAATGTCATGACATTCCGTGACATTTTTTTAATCTCGCTCTCATGGCTCACACTTTGTATTTAGAACAATGATCTGTTCGACAAAGTTCTAGGACCCTTTAATTACTACATGTTAATCAAAAAATTCGAACTGTAAATGACTTTTGGAAAAAGTTATTACGAAATTAGTAATAGCAATGCCATGACATTTTTTTGACATTTCCCATCACTCCAGACACAGCATTTGATAAAAAAAATCACATCATCTGCTTTATAAAAGGTTAATTTATTTCTCCGATCCCACGCGTTACAACATTTTCTAGAATTTTATCTTTCTGGAAAAGCATCAAATTAGTATAGAAAAAACTTTTTTCATTTTTTTTATGGAGCGCCCTTTTATTGGGTTTTATTTGATGCCCTGATGCTCTGGACAAAATTGATTTGTCGATTTGAATCGTTTTGCACTAACTCATTGAATGAGGAATGACTCTGCAAAATTTCAACCAGATCGCAGAATATTTGAATTTATTAGATTTTTTAAAGTTTTGCATGGAAAATGCGTTTTGAGACTTCATCGGCTATTATCTCAGTATGCGAAAAACCAATATGGGACTGATATGAAAGTACCGGCAGTATGATACTCATTCAGTTTTTGAAGAATTAAATACAGAATGTTATGCTGAAAACCGCAAGAAAATTGAATTTTGTCCAGAGCATCAGGGCATCAAATAGATCCAAATAAGAGGGCGGCCCATCGAAACATTTGAAAAAGTGTTTTTGGAGCATATTACGTAAAATAATTTTAAATAATAACACATTTTTGCAGTAACAAATCCCAATTGTTTTTTTTTTCTGGTTTCAGGTCCACGCAGAGAAGGAAGTCTCGTTCGACAACGGTATCGATGGTTCGGTAGCCGAGGATTGTTTCTTCGCTATGCGCGCTTTCGCAAAAGGATACACTTTCAATTTCATCGAAGGTGAGATGTACGAAAAATCCCCGTTCACGCTTTTGGACTTCCTGCAGCAAAGGAAACGTTGGCTGCAAGGAATTCTACTGGTAGTCCACTCGCATACCATTCCTCTGCGGAACAAGCTCCTATTGGGAATCAGCGTCTACTCCTGGGTGACGATGCCACTTTCCACTTCGAATATGATCTTCGCCGGATTGTATCCCATACCATGCCCAAATTTAGTGGACTTTTTATGTGCATTCATCGCCGGCTTCAACATTTACATGTATGTTTTCGGGGTAATCAAATCATTTTCGCTGTACCGATTTGGAGTGGTGAAATTTCTCGCATGTGTTCTGGGGGCCCTGTGCACTATTCCGATCAATGTGATCATAGAAAATGTGGCCGTCATTTGGGGATTAGTCGGCAAGAAGCACAAATTTTATGTGGTGCAAAAAGATGTAAGGGCGCTCGTTACAGTTTAATGTGGGAATCATGCTTATTTAAGCCTTAAGCGGTTTATGATATTTACAAAAGCCTATTTCCCCATGAGTATGGCCAGGTAAACTACTTTAGTACACTATCGGAAAATAGGCTTCTACGAATCCATAGATTTTTTTTGCGTCAGAGGAAAAGTAAGATTAGAGGTTTAGCTGTTTACCTTATGTATATTTAGTAGGTCTGTTTAGTATTTTTAACTAAAATACCATAAAAGTTTATGTAGATGTTAAGGTCACAGTCATGTTTATGTTGGTTTATGTCAAAAAAAAATACATCACATGTTACAGGAACAGATGGTTTTCCTTATATCATTTTTGCTTATTTGGAGTGGCAATAAGTTAGGAGAAGCTGATCAGAAAATAATAAAATCATATCTGGAGATTTTCATTGTTATTTATTTTCGTGTATATTTTTGTAGCGATATTTTGCCGTGATATACATTTTACGTGTAAAGTTATTATATTTGAGAACCATGTTCTCCAACGTGTAGTATATGTAATTGGCATTTTCTTCCGTTTATTTAAAAAAACTTGAGATTCTACTACTGAAAAAGTATTCACAAAAAGCTACTTCATCTTCATTATGATGTTATCGTTTAATCGGCAACCAAATCATTCGACTTATAATTAATTCTTGTTTAATTGCATCGATTAACGTTCCACAAAATAGTCACTACATAATGTAGAGTAAATGAAACTCGCATCACAATGAACAAAACTACTTACTAATAACAAAATGTGCGATTAATAGAGTATTTGCTGCTACATCACAAATATAAAACAATGGTTACGCAAAACAACTTAGATAACTTACACATATTAAATCGAAATTGATAGCAGATCAAAACACCTACGTCCACACATGTTGTTCATTATCTATTTAATATTCTAGAAATGATGGAAAAGCAACAATATGAAAAGCGTAAAAATTTAAAAAATTAAACTGCATAAAACCTAGTTAATAATCGCTAATGTACCATTGATCGGAAGGAACGACAAAAAAAAACTCACAAAAATAAACCAGAAAATAGAAATTATTCCAGTATCGGTAATGTCTTAAGCTTAGGAATGTTTCTATACATTTTTATGGAAGCAGCCATTTGATATAAACGGAATAATATAATAGTAATGAGTTCTATCTCGAGATCGCTAGATCGAGTTATGTCATGTGAAACTTTGGTCAATCACCTATACTTTCCTAGGTTGCACATTTCACTTTCAATTATTATTTTGCAGTGCAGGGCAGTGCAGTGAGTAGCGAGCACAAACAAAAAAAATCTCTACTCCATTCCCCCTTTTCCTCTTTAAAGCGTGACATGCATGAATGGTCTCAATTGCAGGATTATTCAATAGTGAAAGAAAATAGATGATATGATTGATTCGACCTGTAATTGAATTTCAGATACATATTAATAAAAAAAAATATACGAATCAAGCACATTGACTAGAAGTACGTTACAAAACTTTTTATAGAACAAAAAGAAATGACTCCTGAAAAAAACAATATTGCTCACTAACTCACTCTTGTATCCTGAGCACACCTAGTGGTACATCCACGGAACCTTAGAGTCGGTATGGACAATCTTCTTTGGAACATGTCTGTCAATGACATATGCCAAGACATGAGAAAAAGTCTGTGCAGCGATATTTGCATCGGCCGGGTCGAGGATACTCTGCCATAATTCGCCTTGCGAAAAACATATGACACAGCCGTTGAAGTACCAACATAGTCACGGACGTCATCATTCTCAACTCCAATTACAAGAGATGGATGGTGAGGGGAAGCCTTGACCAAAGGAACAGGTGCAGTGGAAATAAATGGAGCGGTGTAACGACCGCCGACGAAGCACAGTTCCAGCAAGCGATTATTCTCATTCACGATGCAATTAACTTAAGATAACGTTGCAGTACTATAATTATCCAGCAACCTGAGAGCTCCCGGGTGAAACGAGGAATGCTCCTGATCAGGGCGTAGGAAACCGTTGTGAGTTGGAACCCACGCGACTCCTGCAAGGTTGAAGTCGCCCAGAACGATGATTTCATCGTTGGGAGACGCTATTTCCGACGCAAAGAAGATCGGCAGTGCGTGTCGATGAGTTCCAAGTCTCGAGTTCGGTCTGGAGGAATGTACACCACACAAACAAATAGTTTACGGCCTCTGAGCTGAATAGATACCCAAACCTGCTCCACGGTGTTGAACGAATCGTCTTCGATTACTGATGCCTTCAGCCTAGAACTTACAGCGATTATGATGCCACCTCCTGTCGATTTCCTGCTGTTATTCGAGTTTCGATCACTTCGAAAAACCTCGTACCCAGTTCCAAAAATATAGCTTGAAATTGTGCGAGAGTCTAGCCAAGTTTCGGTCAGAACTACGATATCGTAACAATGATCCATGACCGCTAGTCGATAATCTTCCACTAGACCATTCATTCCGCCAACGTTCTGATAGTACATAGTAACGTGCGATTTCGGACGGGGGGCTGTTGCTCTGGAAATCGGGATAATATCAGGAAGAGAGGCGGTGGTTGATTGATCGTATTTGCCGGTAATAGGAATTCGGAAGACCCCGTCTCCCTTCCTAATTCCTAATATAATTCATTTTCTAATCTTTACGAAGTATAGAGAATAAAAACCACAATTTTCAAGAAAACTTTGATAACAGCGTGCTCGTAAAAGCCCAAATATGCGCAAGCAAATTACTCAAATCACTCATAAAGTAGTACCAGGGACATTAGGTTTGCGAGACCATTCTATAGCGAAGAATTAATATAATGAAAGTTTTTCTTTTACAACTTTTTGATAATAATCTTCGCGTGTAAAACAAACCAAATTATCGGAAAGCTAAGGCTTTAAGCTTTGAAATGGTGTATGAAAGCCTTATATTTGAAGAAAAATTGACTTCATAACATGCAAATCAAAGTAGAGAATGAATTATTTTCATCAGCTTTTTTCACTTCGCCAGTCCATATCTTTTGACTGAATAAACATAACGCTTCAATATTTTACGATGCTCTTATCTAAGGTATATACTTTCGTATGATATATAAATTGGAGATAGTAAATTTTTCGATTAATGGCCACCCTTTTCCCCATAGTGCCACGGTTTGGTACACGATCAATCGCACCCACCACGATCTCGTCTATTACGATGAGGAACAGTAGCGGAGATAGAATACATTCTTGCCTCACTCTAGCGACTACCCAGATGGGGTCAAACAAAGCTCCGTTATGTAGGACTCTGCACGTAAAAGTTTCGTACTGCGCTACGATGAGGCCGACGATTTTATCCGGAATCCTTGCGTCTAAAGGCACCCCACTCCCCCGATTTTCGTGGTTCAGACGATCGAATGCTTTTTCATAGTCAATGAATACCAATAACTTGCTCCAGAATGATTCGGAGCGTGACAATATGGTCCACACATGATTTTCCTGGGCGGAATCTTGCCTGCTACTGCCGTCGGAGAGTCGAATCTATCGCTCGCTTGTCCCGTCTGCAGCAGCGTTTAACTTCCTACTCTAGAGTCGAATATGGCTGACGAGACTCGTACATGGCTGCTTTGGTTCTTGCCTGCTCTATCGCTCTATCTCACATCCGTAATCCAATCCTTCCGCTGAGTGCGCAGCTCACCCATGTAGTTCTCGCTTGTTTCGATAAAGGCATTCTTGGTGGCCGTCCACTGCTCTTCTACGCTGCCATATTCTTGAACATCCACTGCCCGAGATGCAAGTTCTTCAATGAACGATCTTTTCACAGGTGGATCTTCTAGTCGGCGTGGGTTGAATCGCCGTCTGAGTCTCTCCTCCCGCCGCTGAATCCGAGCAATACGTTATCGGATCTCGCCAATTAGAACGTGATGGTCAAACGCGATGTCAGCGCTGCGTTAATCCGGACATCAAGAAGGCTCCGTCGCCATTTTCGTCTGATGTCAGTTTGTCCATCACGAGAGACTCACGTGACTTTGGGCACTGGTCGATGGGGAAAGAGCGATCCTTCAATTACCACGTCGTTATTGCCACATAATTCTGCCAACCGCTCACCGTTTTCACTCATTTCTCCAAGACCATGACGTCCCATGACGCTCATAGTCCGTGTTGTCGGAGCCGATCATCGCAATGAAGTCGTGCCTGTATATCTTGATGTCACCTTTCGAAACTTTATGCCGTCGTGGATAGTTCGCTGTAGAAATTCTCATTGTCCTGTAACTCTGCAACATCGGTCGGCGCATAACATTGGATTATCGTGAGATTCCTTATCCGTGTTCTGAATCTGTCAATGATTATTTTCTCATTAATTGGTTCCCACTTGATGAGCGCCGCTTGAGCATGGGCGCTAAGCAGGAAACCAAATCCTCGGTGCCGGGGAGCGTTGTTCCCTCGATTACCGAAGAAATATAACAATACCTGTCCCGATGGTAGTTTGGTTATAGCATGGTTATTACCCAGAATTTTTCAAAAAAAGAAAAAAATGAGAAACATTTACTCACTTTATCACTTTATTAGATTGCATTGAACTTTATTAGATTGCATGACTTGAAAATGGAAACTAATGTTATCTGTCAAAAATAACATATTCAAAATAGCTTAAGTAGGAGTCATTTACTCATCCGTCTTATTTCGGGCTACCGCGTAGTTTGAAAGAAAGAAAAATTTACTTTTTCGCCATATGTCGGGCAAATGCGTGCTTTAAAATGAGTCATTTACTCTTCCATTTTATTTCTGGAAAATATGTGCTTTAAAAGAAGGAGGCATTCACTCTTTCGCATAATTCCGGGCAAGCGCGTGCTTTAAAATAAGGTGTCATTTACTCTTCCACCTTATTCCGGGCAGATGCGTGCTTTAAAAGAAAGAAGCATTCAGTCTTGAATCATTTCGGACAAGCGGGTGCTTCAAAAGATGCAATTTACTCTTTCGCATTAGTTCGGGCAAATGCGTGCTTTAAAAGGAGGAATTCACTCTTTCGCATTACTCCAGGCAAGCAGGTGCTTTGAAAGGTGTGAATTGTGTGAATTACTTTCCCATTTGATTCCTGGCAAGTGCATAATTAGAAAGAAGACGTAATATATTTTCTCGCCAATTCTAACTCAGATGCCGAAAAACATATGCTTACATCCAACTTAAAATCTTGGGATAACCTTAAGGCTCTATAAACCGTAATCAATCCGATAATGACAATGATTTTATTCAAATCCGCACTAATACTAATAAAGATTTGAACTAAATTCAATATTTTGGGGCTATTTACGGACTTACCCTCTATCATAATATATTCATGGCATTTCCATATTAATTTTTCACTTATCAAAACTAGCAATTACTGAGGAATTGCTGGAAAAACGCTGAAAACTGCCTTTTTCCTAAATCGATATTCGTTTGTTCATCGAACGCATACTAACGTTCGAACGTTCGGATCGAACACATACACACTCACTTGATTTTTCACTGGATCTTTTCTCATTGTTTCCTTGATTTTATCACTCCTAAAACATATTCACTAACTGAGTTTCACATTTTTTGTCAACCTTGACTACCAATTAATTCACTTTACGCCCAAAAACTGTTGAAAACTGCTTTGCAAAAATCGAAGGGAGAGACAAATTTGACGACCGTATTGTGAATGCAATAAAATGCGGAAGACTCAAATTCACTAGCGCAATAAGTGAAATGGTGAGTACTAAATCTACGCGATGCAACTTCATTCAATCCGAACAATACAACGTATACGCCAGCCAACACGCAAACAAAGATGTGCATACACAAGAAAATAATCATCTCTTCGACGTTGCCAGATTTATTTATTGGAAAAAATCATTGCTGTTTGTCGGATTGAACAATAAAACCAAAAATAAATATTTAAACATGTTACGTAAGCTTCTATTATATTCCAAGTGGTGTATAAAAAAATTAAACCGATAAATACCCATATATTTGCTACACCATGAACATGTCTTTTAATTAAAAATAAACAATTCGTCAAGTCTGGCAACATTATGCATCAACTGACATATTTTTACCACCCCATTTCCACCCACCCCAGTTGTAAACAACATTTTATTTATCGCTGCTGCATTTTTCCGTACCAATTGCATCACTATTACAAACAAGTGATACAGTCATCAATTTTCAAAACATTGTGATGGAGTCTTGAGCCTTAAGGGGCCCTCCTTAGTCGTGCGGTAAGACGCGCGGCTACAAAGCGAGACCATGCTGAGGGTGGCTGGGTTCGATTCCCGGTGCCGGTCTAGGCAATTTTCGGATTGGAAATTATCTCGACTTCCCTGGGCTTAAAAGTATCATCGTGTTAGCCTCATGATATACGAATGCTAAAATGGTAACCTGGCTTAGAAACCTCGCAGTTAATAACTATGGAAGTGCTTAATGAACACTAAGCTGCGAGGCGACACTGTCCCAGTGTGGGGATGTAATGTCAATAAGAAGAAGAACCTTAAGGAAAGCTCAAATCAGCTTTCTAGATAATACCTCACCAATTACAACCGGAGGATTATGCGATCTAAAAGCATACATTGGAGGCATACAGGCTGCCAGGTTGCAAAAATCCTAGGAAAAGCATCATTCTAATGGACTCGGACTTGAAAAAAAAAGAAAATGGATTATTCACTACATCTTTCATCTGACTTGAATGAAATTTTAAGGCAATTAGAACACCTATTCTGACAAAGCTATTCCAAGCAAGTTTATCATTAAACTACATTCCATTGGTTGCAAATGCGGGTGACATATTTTATCCCCAAGGCAAATAAAAAGAATAAAACATCATCGAAATCCTTTAGGCCAATAAGCTTGTAGTCCGTTCTGTTGAAAACAATGGAAAAAAATATACATGAACGTATCAAGTTATGAACCCAGATACCTAAGCGGATACAAAAGAAAAACAATTTTAATCGACTGTTCAACGAAAATTGACCTTGGGTGCAATACATGGTTGAATGGAGGATCGAAACTTTGCTCAGGATCGATTATGTTTTATACTGACGGTTTAAAATTGAACAACCAAGTGGGAGTATGAGTTAGTGGCTGGGATAGATATATCGATTCCCATGGGAAGTTGGCCATCCGTAGTTCAAGCGGAAGTTCACGCAATTCTAGAGTGTTCTGTATTATGTTTTCCTAGATATTACAGATAAAAGTATGCGCACTATAAGAACGATTCGTTTGCCGTTAAATCAATCCCTTCCAGCAAAAGCAACGGCGCCATTCCGAGCGATGTCATCGATGAATCCACAGCTATGTTTGCTCCAACATTAGAATCAATATTATTGAATGTACGCCCATCGCCAGCGATTAAGAACACTTCGGCTTCTACTTCATCTATCCTAGTCTACTACCAAAATGTTGGAGGTATCAACTGTTCACTTGATGATTATAAGTTGGCAGTCAGTGATGCTAGCTACGACATCTACGCTTTCACCGAAACATGAATCAACGATCGTACCGAATCTTGTCAGCTCCTCGACAGCTCCTTAATCGTCCATTCTCAAATAGTGAGAAAAACTCTGGCGAAGGAGTATTACTTGCTGTTCGTAAATGCATCAAGTCGCGCATTTTGTGCCCTCCCGGATATTTGGCAGTTGAACAGTTGTGGGTTGCAATCACTGCTAAAGAGCATACAATCTTTTTTTGCGTGACTTACACTCCGCCTGACATAATAAATAACGATTCACTGATTGAAAAATTCTCAACGACAACGATGCCAATCATGCTGCATCCTCGTTGTCCAACATTCTACTTTACGTCGTCGAACAGTAACCCGTCGCGAACCAGCCAAACCTGAATGGTCGAATCCACAAATTAAGCGTCTAAAACGTTTCAAAAGAGCTGCTCTGAGAAGACATAGCAAACACCGCACCGATGCAACTAGAATTGCTTACGCTGAAGCCAACCAACAATATTCCAGACTCAACGAGCATCTGTTCTCCATCCATCAAGCTCAAATTCAAAGTCGTCTCAAGTCGGATCCACGCGGCTTCTGGCAATACGTGAATAATCAACGACACCAGTCTGGTCTGCCGTCCACAATGAACGGCAATGCAGTAGCAAGTACTGTGAAGGAAATAGCCGAATTGTTTCGCTCCCAGTTCAGCAGCGTGGACTCTGACGAAAAGCTTAGCGCGCATGACATCGAAGCCACCACAAACAACGTTCCTCAACTTTCTCCCGCCACCTCGCATTTGACTGTTTCATCAGACATGGTCTCGCGCGCGTTTGAAAAACTGAAAAGTTCAGTAGGATGTGGCCCAGACCAGATTGTATTCCATCGATTCTGATCAAAAAGTATTCGTCATCGTTGGCGCTACCGTTAGCCGCTATTTTTAATACCTCACTATCTACTGGAACGTTTCCGTCGAGTTGGAAGGACTCATATGTTTTCCCAGTGCATAAGAAAGGATGTAAACGAAAATGTCGTCAACTACCGAGGTATAGCTGCTTTGAGTGCGATCTCCAAATTATTTGAGTTGATCATACTTGAGAAGCTTGTGCATACATGTGCTCACTACACTCCAAATAATCTAAACGTTGTTTCCACCTGAATTTTCAGGTACATTTTACGTGCACACGTAGCTGCAAATGCTTCAGAAAATTCAGGTGAAACTTACGTGTCCGGTGAATTCTATCCAAAACTCAAATAGAACTTACCTGATTTTCACGTAGAATGAAATTTCTATCGGAAAATCAGGTAAAAGTTACGTGAATTTCAGGTGGAAAAAATCTACGTATTTTTTCAGGTGGAAAGAACGTGCAGATTTTTTTGGGTGTATGTATCCAAAAACCAACATGGATTCATCGCCAAACGTTCTACCACCACAAATTTATCAATGTTTACATCGTTCGTCACCTGCCAAATTGAAAAAGGTTACCAAGTTGATGCCATCTACACAGACTTGTCTGCAGATTTCGACAGAATGAACCACGATATTTCGCTTGCTAAATTTGAAAAACTAGGCTTAAGTAGCTGTTCAGGACGGCGCCTTATCGTCTGAATAATTTCCCCCGTGTACCTACTGCCAACTGTGAGGAACGAACAAAAAACAATCGCACCGATGACTTCGTAGCCGATCATTTCAGTCCACCCAATACAGTACAAAACAGATAGCAAACGAGACACACGTAGCACACAAAGTTGAGACCGTCAATAACAGTGAGATAATTTTATAATAAATGTTTGTTGGACAAGATTCACACTAAAAGGGACTAAAAATGTAAGCTAAACCAAGATTTTTTTATGTACAGGTTATCCGACTTCGTCTGCTTGCAGGAAAAGGCTGCGGAGGAGAAAGTGAGGGGGGAGAAGGAATATCTCGCGAAGAGGTACGAGCTGATGCAAGCAGAGCTGCTGGAGGGTAGTGCAGCCAGCAGTCGTCGATCTATATCCAGCATCGAAAAGGTTCATCAATGGCTTCAGGACAAGCCTACCGACAACGTTCAATCCGGCATCGGGTGCAGTGAAATCCCCGCTGGTGTATCGTCTCGGACAGGCATAGTCCACAGGCCCATCCCGCTAGTACCAAAGGCAGTCGCTGCAGTTTCAACCCCCAAGTCAGGGCAGCATGCAGAGCTCTCTTTCGGGCTCAATCCGAGCCAGCCACTAAGCCAAGAAGCGTCTCTGTGGCAATCTTCGGGTACAATCGGTGAGCATCATGTTGCCCATGTACCACAGGAGAATCAAACGCAGGACCCGTTGGATAGGAGCCTGTCTTGGGAATTCGCTGATGCACCGATGCCCATTTCAAAACGACGAATCGCAGTTGACTTGGAGGAGATCCAGCGGAAATTCGGCGGAGTGCAATTACGTCCGCCCAAGCCAAGCCAGCATCCTGCAGGTCATCCGCACCTGTTGAGCGAACCGGTACTAAATGAAGCCCAGCATATTCCCATCCACGGGGTTTCCACTCAGCAGCAGGAGATTCCGACCACAAACTCAATGTCAGCAAGTGGCGCGGGACAAACCCAAGCGGCGCGCGTGTTGGAACTCTCAAAATCGGGGAACATGCGTAGCCATCTCGGACCGTTTTTATTTATACTTTATATTATATTACTTAACTTTATCGTACACTGACGACTTAAAACTTTTTTATGTCATAAGATGCCCAAGCGATGCTACGTTTCTACAGCGGCAACTCGAGATTTTTGCAGCCTGGTGTCAGCTTAATCGGATGGTGCTCAATGTCTCTTAATGCTCCGTTGTTTCGTTCGGACTGAAGCATAATCTCTGTCAACATGAATATTTTTTATATAATAGTAGCATCAAACGTGAAACGACCGTAAAAGATTTGGGCATTATGTTAGACTGCAAATCTACTTTTAAACATCATATTTATGTCGTATGTTGTGTCCAAAGCCTCATCACAATTAGGGTTTATCTTTCGCTTTACTAAAAAATTAGAGATGTTTATTGCTTAAAAGTATTGTACTGTTCATTAGTCCGTCCCATATTAGAATATTCTTCAGCAGTCTGGGCACCATTTTATCAAAATGATACTCAACGAATCGAATCAATTCAGCGCAAGTTCATCCGCTTTCCGATTTCTCAATTGGCAAGATTCCTATAATTTACCAAGATATGAGAACCGATGCATGCTTATAAACTTGGAAACACTTCATGGTAGATGTAATGTTGCAAAAGCCTGTTTTATTGGAGATTTGCTTCAAGGCCATATTGATTGTCCAGATCTGCTAGAAAAGATCGAAGTAAACATACGAAATCGTAATCTTCGTTATCACGGACATGATCACGTCCATGTCCTTCCTCCTTCATGAATAACCGCTGCAAATACAGTAAGGAGTAAGGACTTCAAACAGACTGTACTGATCCTCTGCGCACTAGCCGTAAAGGCGAAGACGGAGTGTGAGTCTCTACTGAAGGCCGAATTGAATACAGCAACCGTTCGCTAACTGGGCTAAAACACCAGCCCAGTTAACGAAAGCCGCTTTTTAACTGGGCTGACGAGGGAACTCGCGATGCATTGTTGTGATCGTGTTTTACATGAAGCTTAAAGAATAAACCATTCAGAATCCCCTCGTCTCCGAGTCTTTGTTGTTGTTTTTTGACGGATAACTGCTTTTTAACTGGGCTTTGGCCCAGTTAGCGAACGCCCAGTTAAAAAACAGTCCAGTTAAAAGGCGCCCAGTTAGCGAACTGTTGCTGTATTCGTCTCCTTTCTGAGGCAAAGCGGCTGGCGGAGAACCAGACTGCGGAACTTCGAAAGCGCATGACTATTAGCGGTGCAATTCCGAAGCTAAGTATGGTCGTGCAAGTGGCGGACCCGAAGGAAACTAAGACGAAGTCAGAACTAAATAGGAACCCCTAAAAATGCAAGTTGCCGACCCTAAGCTACAGTGAATAACAGTGCCACCGTCCAGGAAGGTAACTGATGTTTGTCGGAGTAAGACCTGCCCAGGAGGGAGATCGTGAACCCCAAAAAGGCGAAAAGAGGAAGGGAAGTCACAAGAGCAAGTGCGGAATCGAAAGCACCGGTGGCTATGAAGGGGAGTGCCCGTAGAGAAAAGAGGCCATTTTTGTATGGTCACAGCAGGAAGGACAAAGACGAAGCAATTATCGTCAAAGCTGACGGTAGGAGCTACGCCGATGTCCTGAAGACTATGTAAGGCGATGAAAAGCTGGCCTAGGTAAGGATGTCAACTGCATCCGTAGAATGCAGAAAAGTGAAATTATTCACGTCCTGAAGCGGGATGTTGCGCAGAAGAGCTCTGCGTATAAAAAGTTGGCCGAGGAGGTACTTGGTGATGGGGTTCAAATTAGAGCCCTTTGCCCATTAAAGGTCATCCAGTGGCGCGGAGAGATCAGTGTGGTGTCGAAATTCAGGATACCGCGATCCAGTTGCGGAAAAATGGAGTTGGAACGCAGGTTGCCTAATTCCAGGTACCTTTGGTTGGTTCCAAAAGTTCTGATCGGAGTAAGCATCTGCAGGTCACACAGCTGTCAGGACGCACCGATGTGTAGGATCTGCGCACCCGGCGGAGATAACAATCACCCATTCGGTAGACATGACTGTCCGTCCGCGAAACATGGGTGGCATTGCGCACCTTGACTCGAAACGAACAAACCATGCATACTATCATACGAAAGAGCTGTCGAAAGGAGATGCGCAATGAGGCCCCAGGCTCGGTCATGCGAGTAGCGCAGTTCAACCTTGACCATTGCGAAGCAGCCGAAAGAGATGGAATCCAAAGCGAAATGAGAAAATCTCTTATGATGCATTTCAACTTGTTTTACACAACTGCGTAACCACGCTATTCTTCCGTGGAACTCGAACTCACGTCCCTAGTACCACCCAGTACACTAGACTAAAGCTTTGCTGACTACAATATAAAGGCGAGTCGACAATACAAATAAGGATAAGATCGAGAGAACACAAATAACAAACACCAACATTTATTTTACCATTTGATCAAATTTTATTTTCATTATCCAGAATCGACAAGTATGGTTTAGATACGCTACAAGACAAGGAAAATATATGTTTTACGGATCAACTAGATGCATTGTGGTCTAGAAACAGTTGGGCGAATAGAGGGTAAAATGCTCTTTCTGCTTAGTGAAACATTGAATACTTGATAGACGTCATTAATCCTATAAATAATCTATTGAAGGGAAGGTCCTCTTCCTTACAATTGAAGAAATTAAAACATCTAAAATTTCCTTACTGCACTTCAATTTTCTTCGGCTGCATGGTTGTCTGATACAATTTCATTACCATTTCGTGCAACTCAGGGTTGGTTGGGGCTGTTTGATGTTCTGTTATACGCTCGTTACATTCCTGCGACGGGAAGCCACACAATTGGCGTCGAATTTCCAAGTCACGTCTGGCGCTCAACGCACGACTGTTCGGACCGGCAGCACAAAGAATCAAATTTCGTCTTGCTCGGGCGCGCTCTCGCATAGCCACATGTACCGACGCTACCGGATGAAGGATTTTGTCGATATCTGCTAGGTTAGCTTCTTGTTCGGAAACTTCATTGTTCTCATTTGAATCTTCTTTCTTGACAGCAGCTTCTTCAGTTTGTTGTTCTTTTTGTTCATCCTCATCTAGTTTTTCCTTCTTTATTTTGACCCCATTGAAAAGCTGTTCCTCCTCTTCCTTTTTTATCGCCACAACCTTTTGCTGCGCGGCCGCGGCTTTGAATTCTTCGATTTCTTCGCGTAACTTCTCTTTAGATTCCGTGAGAACGCGTTGCGCGTAAGCCTCACCAGCCAAACGTACCGATATACCTATATCAAGTAGTATATGATGTGCCTTCCAGCGATTGCGAGCAGAAACTGGTATTATCTGATCCGGTTTGAGTTTAGCACGAGTTTCCTGTGCCAAGCTGGCCCAATCAACTCCAAGGGCGTCACCTAGACCTGCAAATTGAATGTTTGATCATTGTGCAACCAACATAATAATAATAATAACATGGAAGATTACCTTTGAATTTGTTTTCTTCTTCTAATTCGCCGTCGGATATTTCCTCAAAGTCGAGATCCATTTCTTCCTTCAGTTCCTTATTAGCATGCAATTTGCCGGCTTCTTTTGAATCCTTTACTTCTGAGCTGTTGCCGCCCGAAGCAGCTTCAACATTACCATCGGGACGCTGAGCCGACAGTGGCTGAGTTCCTTCAGGGCCAGCATGCATTGGATTGCACGAATCCGGAACACTAGAATCGCCAGCATCTTGTTTGTTATCGCCAGCATTAGTTGATTCGTTCAGTTGATTTGTGATCTCCTAGAAGAGATTAAGATTTTATTATGTTCGGAAGATGGGAGTAAATATTTCAGAAAAACATAAATGTAATATAATAATGAAAACAACATATACATTTATATAAAATGAGTAAAAATATCAATTGAACATAAAAAAAACTATAAAACCTAGTTCAGTATGTTTATTGTTTGTATGCATAAACGATTATATCAATTTATCATATGAGTGAAACCAGGGCCGGATTTAGGGGGAGGGGCAGGGGCCGTGGCCCCGGGCCCCACAATTCTTATGTACCAAACCCAACCTTTTTTGTACACTTGTCATAAGACGAGTTTGCACAATCCCATTGAATTCCACTACTTAATTGTATCTTGACAGATACGTATTTCGACCTCAACAGTAAGGCCGTCTTCAGTGTCTCGTACTTGACTCGATTTACTACTTACTCGTCTTAGTACGAGACACTGAAGACGGCCTTACTGTTGAGGTCGAAATACGTATCTGTCAAGATATAATTAAGTGGTGGAATGGATCAATCAAATGGATCAATGGATCAAGCAAAAACTGCCGCTATGAAACGAACAGATCGAGCCACCGTAGACATGTTCTGTCAAAACAACATGAATAGAAATATGCGTATACAGTGTCGCCGTTTGTTTCGATGTGGTGAGTGCAAAATGAGTTACCTTGATTGATCCATTCAATGGGATTGTACAAACTCGTCTTATGACAAGTGAAGACATTCCACTAAAAAGCTCAAAATAATTTTCTTAACTTTTTTGTACATTTTGGGGCCCCACAACCTGTTGGCCCCGGGGCCCCCTTTCGGCTAAATCCGGCCCTGAGTGAAACGATACGATTTACAAGTAAATCAAGAGTCGCTCACAGACAGCCTATGAGTTACACTTGAGCTACAACGAGCCACTCATCATTCATCAATCAGCCAAGAGTCTCTCACGTAAAAACTATCTAGCCAACATTAAGTTGTCTAAATGAACATAAACAAATAGTCAAATTACCGTCAAACGGGGATGACTTGCAACATTTGAATTTTCTAGTAGTGGTACTGCCTTCCTCGCATTTAGCTAAGACACCAACCTTTTTGGTTTGGTTCACCATTTTCTTTATAACTTTTGAACGCAATGACCGATCGTTATCAAATTCAATAGCGATCAACAAGGCGTCACCACCTTTCAAATGCAATGTTTAAAGCAAGAGCAAGAAAATGAATTTCACCAGACAAGAGAGGTTTTGATTCTATTTTTCAATTTGGACATTTGCTCGATTTGAGGCAAGGAAGAGATGATCCCTTTTTTGAAATAGAGGATATGATTCCTTTTTTCATTTAGGGCATTTGCCCGGTTGAAGACAAGGGGGGATATGATTCCTCCAAGGGAGATTTGATCCCTGCTTTGAAACGATGCGTTTGCCCCGTAGAAGACAAGATAGATGCCTTCTTTCAATTTGGGAATTTTCTTGATGTAAGACAAGGGAATATATGATCCGTACTTTGACAGGATGGATTTACTCGGCAGAAGGCAAGATAAGATATGATTTCTTCTTTCTATTGTTCGATTTACGACAAACGAAGATATATTCATTTTATGGTTCTTTTGCCCGGTAGTAGTCAAGAAAGGATATGATTACTTCTTTCAATTCATGTATTTGCTCAGTTAAAGGCAAGGGAAGATATGATTCCTTACGTGATGAACTTATAAAATAATAGAAAATCACGGAGAATAAAGAATTAAAAAATATGACCCCTTTTTTCAAATGATGCATTTTCCTGGCAGCAGGAAAGGTGTGGATATAAAGCCCCTGGATTAACAGCGTTGAAGAATGACCCAAAGGATTCAGAATCACTAGGATTAGGTTGTTTAAGAACATGTTATAATAGAATTCAAACTCAGTGTTGCAAGTCATCTCACAGAAGGGGTGACTTGCAACACCAATCATTTTTATATTATTTTCATAGTTTTATTATTGATGTACCTATACCTGATTACAGTATAATCCCTAGTATGATGACGCATTCAAAGTATCGTATACTAGTAGAATGGGATTTTTTTTGTTTTATAATTATGGAGAGAGAAACCTAAAAGTGTTGTAAGTCACTCCGTTTGACGGTAGAAAATTTTAATTGGATTCCGAAATATTTTAGTGATGGCGCATAGCACTGATGCCAACTGTCATAACGCATAAAGAAAAAATGAAATCCTCCAGAACATAAACGCAATGGCTTGGCAGCGCAGCGTAGTTGTCGGAGCAATTCATTATGATATAGATTTTAGTTCAAACAGCGTAGAAAAATCTGAACCGAGGATATAAATTCAATGATGCGCAACCCACGTTCTCGATTGAGCGAAAGTTATCTATTAGTAACTCACGATGCTCTTATTGCCAGTTGTTATGTATAAGGTAGGCCGAATTTATCGTAGATTGCATACCCCGCCCAAACTTGAATCCAACCAAATTATATTGAAACTTATGGAAACCAAATACGTCTGAATCCCCTGGCATCTAGAAAACGTTCAGGTTCAGAATACGAGGTTTTGAACTGTATCGCAAAATAGATAACAGCACAACAACAAAAAGCCACAACACAACTAAAAGCAAAAAGATAACAAATTCAAACGGCTTACTCCGGTGCCGACACGAAACGACATTCCGATGTCGTCGAGATTCGCGTACAGATCAGGGATGGGTCCGATGGGACCCCCAATACACCCGTCATAGGATTTGTAGCGAGCTTTAGATAAAAAAGGACGCCTGGGTCCCGATGCGGAGGAAGATTGCTGTTGATTCGAGAGCTGTTGTGCGGTGGACTGCTGTGAATGATTTTGAAGCACCTGCGAAGGAATCATCACAGAGGACGAGCCACTGTGAATCATCGGGATGGATGCTGATGGAACTGCGGTGCAAAGCTGTTCAGTAGATCCTCCAGTAGCCTGTTTGGAGTTGGAGAAATCATCTTCCTATTCCGTAAGGCGCAAGGTCAATCCGTGCAGCATGAAGCAAAGAAATTAATACCGAGGGTCAACAAAGCTGCTTTGAGGTACGGATCAAAGATATGCATAGGGTGAACAATAGAAATATTAGGGGATTTCCATTAGGTACATCATGCAAACACTCTTCCCACTTCGTCGTTCTGTTTGCATCAAACTGCTGAATTCATTGCATGAAGCGTGATGTACTTTATGGACAACCCCTTGCTGCACTTACCTCTTCTCTAGTCAAGATATCATCCGGGTCATCGCTAATTTCGCTGAGATTATCTTCATCCATTGGCTCAGGCGGAGGCACTACTGGTACGACAACTTTATCAGTAGTAGCATCCACATTAACAGCCATTCTTGGGTCAACTACATCGGGAACGATCGGAACATCTGTAGTCTCGTTTCCTTCTGTAGTCCGCACGGAAGTCACACTGTCGGTAGGACCGGTGGAAGGCGTCATAGCTGCAGCTGGTTGGTTTTGACAATCCTCACTAGGGGGAGTTTCTACTGGCGGAAGAGCCGGTTGAACGAGAGGCGGAAGGTCATCCTCTTGCTTAGCTGTCGGTAATGTGGCTGCCGGTGCACTACTTTCAGGAATCAATGGTCCCGGCTGAGCTGGTCCTGGTTGATTCATTTGATTCGATGAAGCTGGTCCTGGAGGCACAAGTGATTGTAATCCTTGTGGTGACTGTTGCTGTTGTTGATGGGGTGGGGGTTGATGCTGGTGTTGATGTTGAGGCCCAAGATTTTGTGGCGTGCGATTGATACTGTATTTATTCTGGTTTCCGAACCGACCTGGGCCGATAGCTACGTGTCCTTTGCGACCGTGACCGTGAAACATTGGCTGATGACCTTGATGTTGCCGTCGAAACATAGCATTGTCATTGCCAACTCTATCACCAAGTCTTCCCGCTAACTTATGACGTGGGCTGAAATCCATATCCTCTTTAGGTTTTCCATGCCAGTTTGATCCTTGGTTTGGCTCCGGGTGATTATGCTGCCAACGACGGCCGCCACCATGGTTATGTGTAGGCGGGCCGACGGCCGGATGGTCATCGTGCTCCCATGCCCGTTCTTTGAATTTCCAGTCTCCACGTTCCTTTTCGTTTACCCATCCATCAGCTTCTTTCCAGCGTGGTTCTTCCCAATTTCTAGATGGCCCTTGGTACTTATCCTGTTCGTGACCATGATTATGTGCTGCAGGACCATGATCGCGATTCCACTCTCGACCATGGTCGTCACGTCTGTCGTAACCGCGTGGTGGGCCACGGTCTGGTTCACGCTCTCTTTCGCGCTCCCATTCTCTATCGAGCTCACGCCGTGGAGGAGGGTCATCTGGATACTCGTTACGAGCATAGTCATGGCCACGTCCTCTATCCCGCTCGTAAGCAGGGCCAGGGCGAGATTCGGGCTCTCTATAGTCTCGGGTGTCTCGAGCGGGCTGCGTGTTATGACGATCATATGGGCTATCACGACTTCTGGCACCTCGCACAATAGGAGTAACATACTCTCTATCCCTTGAACGACTACGTCGTTCATGGTGATTTGGAAATTCTGAAAAAGACGAAAATTTATTTACGGTGGGAAAGTGGGTAAATGGGATATGTGAAAATCAAATCGAATATTTCAATAATAATGCTTCAGATATATCAATTTCACTTCACAATCCTACAAGGACATTCAAATCATTGCCCTGAATAAGTAAAACATGAAATAACGGACCATTTCAACAAGCAAGAAACAAGTTTGAGCATGAGCATGAGCATGAGCATTATGACCGCACAATTCGTAGTTGCTACTCCGTGATTGACTAGAACTTGCGAAATTGTACAGAGAACACAATAAATGGGGCTTGGGACTAGCTACCCATTCTCAATGTACACGTTTCGGGAGCTCAAATATCTAAAGTCAATAACGGCGCCGGCCACGTCCTTACGGTCATATAGGAAGGGGAGGATTGTTAGTCCGACTCTCGTTGCTACTAGAGACCGAGAACACCTCTGCATCTCCACGATTGTCTTGGGATAGGATATTGTTTTAGTTACAAAGGATAATTTATCTGGATTCACTTCGGTAAGTGATGCGATCTATGGGATGGGAAATAACACTCTCGCTGTCTGAAACTTTCACTTTCTGATTTATTCACTCACCCGCGCAAAGCAGAACAAAATTACGACGACCGGCCGATCGTTTTGCCTTCCGCACAAAGCAAAACTAAACTTCGATGACCGGCCGATCCGCTTACTGGAGAAACACGACCGGATAAGAAACAAACTTTCACTTTCTGATTTACTAAAACTAAACTTTGACGACTGGAGAAACACGACCGGAGAAGAAACAAACTTTCACTTTCTCATTTCAACAAGCAAGAAACAAGTTTATTCACAAAATTTTATGAACAAGTTGTTTGGCGTATCAATGAATATCCTTCCCCTCGGATATGTTACCTTGCCGCGGTGGGTCGGCTTACGCCATTAGCACTGATATGGCAACCAAAGACATATCCTGTCGTGGTGGTATCACATGTTGACTATTTTTGTTTTGTGCCGCGTTACATATCTGGCATTGACGCACCAATTTACGGCATATGCATGTAATCCAACGGACATCGTGTCTGTTCTCGTTCGTTGTGAGTTCTCTTCTTTTCGGCAAATACTTTTCTGATGCGTTCCATGTGACGATGAGTCGTAGCCACGCTTATACTTAGCTAGCTAAGCATTTATTGCTACACAATGTATTCACGACATTCGTAGGGAAATGACTACTGGATTCACTGAGTAGAAGTTTTTTCAAAACTAAGAACGTGGTGCCAGTCTTATTTTGTTATGTCTCACTTCGAAGAGCCATAATAAAAAATACCAAACATTATAATGATGGCATATGAACAATCTTATGACGGCTTCACTCTCGATAATGTTTATTAATAGTAGGGAATAGGCGTGATGAAGCTTTACTTTGCCACCGAAAAGTGAATCCTAAAGCTGACTCATAGCTGATCATTAGTACATTATAGATATTGACAGTTTAGAAATGATTAAGCTACTTCTTAGAACATAATAATAGTCTTAGACTACCTTGACAAAGGAATAACAATAAAATAGACCAAATGCACGAACAGTTTCCACTTTTTACAAGACATAACATTGTGTTTGATGAACAATCAACAAGAGAGTACGGACCGGAACCATCGGCGAAGACCACTGCGACGAAAAGGGACTAGCGATTGGAAACTCGGTTCGTGGAACTGCAAATCTCTCAACTTCATCGGGAGCACACGCATACTCGCCGATGTGCTCAAGGACCGTGGATTCGGCATCGTAGCGCTGCAGGAGGTTTGTTGGAAGGGATCAATGGTGCGAACGTTTAGAGGTAATCATACCATCTACCAGAGCTGCGGCAACACACACGAGCTGGGAACAGCTTTCATAGTGATGGGCGATATGCAAAGGCACGTGATCGGGTGGTGGTCGATCAATGAAAGAATGTGCAGGTTGAGGATCAAAGGCCGGTTCTTCAACTTCAGCATAATCAACGTCCATAGCCCACACTCCGGAAACACTGATGATGATAAGGACGCATTCTACGCGCAGCTGGAACGTGAGTACGACAGCTGCCCAAGCCACGACGTCAAAATCATCATAGGAGATTTGAACGCTCAGGTTGGCCAAGAGGAGGAGTTTAGACCGATTATTGGAAAATTCAGCGCTCACCGGCTGACGAACGAAAACGGCCTACGACTAATTGATTTCGCCGCCTCCAAGAATATGGCCATTCGTAGCACCTACTTCCAACACAGCCTCCCGTATCGGTACACCTGGAGATCATCATTGCAGACAGAATCACAAATCGACCACGTTCTGATTGATGGACGGCACTTCTCCGACATTATCGACGTCAGGACATATCGTGGCGCTAACATCGACTCTGATCACTATCTGGTGATGGTTAAACTGCGCCCAAAACTATCCGTCATCAACAATGTTCGGTACCGACGACCGCCGCGGTACGACCTAGAGCGACTGAAGCAACCTGATGTCGCCACTGCATACGCACAGCATCTCGAAGCAGCGTTGCCGGAAGAGGGTGAGCTCGATGGGGC
The DNA here is from genome assembly GCF_024139115.2 of Armigeres subalbatus. Classification (NCBI taxonomy): domain Eukaryota; kingdom Metazoa; phylum Arthropoda; class Insecta; order Diptera; family Culicidae; genus Armigeres; species Armigeres subalbatus. Next base: position 187,304,086 of record NC_085139.1, read on the forward strand.
CCCTCTTGAGGACTGCTGGAGTACAGTTAAAGCAGCCATTAACGACGCAGCGGAGAACAACGTCGGGTATATGGGTCGAAGTCGACGGAACGATTGGTTCGACGAAGAGTGCAGACAGATTCTGGAGGAGAAGGACGCAGCGCGGGCGGTCGCGCTGCAGCAAGGTACCCGGCAGAACGTGGAACGTTATAGACGGAAGCAGAGACAGCAGACCCGCCTTTTTCAGGAGAAGAAACGCCGCCTGGAAGAAGCGGAGTGCGAGGAGATGGAACAGCTGTGCCGTTCTCAAGATACACGCAAGTTCTATCAGAAGCTCAACGCATCCCGCAATGGCTTCGTGCCGCGAGCCGAAATGTGCCGGGATAAGGATGGGAGCATCTTGACGGACGAACGTGTGGTGATCGAAAGGTGGAAGCAGCACTACGAGGAACATCTGAATGGCGCTGAGAGTACAGGCAGTGAAAGTCAAGGCAGCGGAGGAGATGACTACGTCAGCTCAGCGGACGATGGAAGCCAACCAGCCCCCACCTTGAGGGAAGTTAAGGATGCCATTCAACAGCTAAAGACCAATAAAGCAGCTGGTAAGGATGGTATCGGAGCTGAGCTCATCAAGATGGGCCCGGAAAAGCTGGCCACTTGCCTGCACAAACTGATAGTCAGAATATGTTTATATGGTCTATTTTGATCTTGTGTTCAAAAACATAGTTGCACCGGTTGGCAGAAAACTGTTGCAACAGCTACGTTCAATTTTGTTTCTGAACCAGTCAACACATTTGAAACATAGGCAAACATGTAGCTTTCCTTTTTGTATTCAGGCGTTTGGTTGTTTGTATCCTACCAATGCACAAAAAGACACTCCTGCATCAAAACACGTGTTTTTTTTGTCTCTGTCCACCTACGCGTAGAACACGAAGCGATGCAACAAACCTCGCAACGAAACGGCGTCGCAGTTCGTTCAAGTTTACGACGTGAACGAAGAAGAAAATATGAGAGAGAATTGTGAGGAAAATTTTCTCTCTATTCGTCTGTTTGGGAACAAAGTGCTGCAACACACTGCGAGCATAATATCGACGCCTTCTCACATTTCGTTGCAACTCGTTCAACTTCAAATTTGAACGAGCAAAAGACATATTCTCCAGTCGTTCAACTATGCGCGGAATACAAAACTACAGATGATACGAATGCCAGTAGTAACAACAGTTACATATTTGACTTAGTTCGTGAGGAGCAGCTTGGTTCATCATAATTATTTGAACGTAGTTCTCTTCTATTTCAATATTGTTTGTTCAAGTTCATATATTTCGAGGATGTCTCTGCATGTGGATGTCTTATATGTGGCTCAAATATAGCTGTAATGATGTGCATAACCTTACCCGACTAGGAATTCAAAAACAAACAAACAAAAAACAAGCAACAACAAACAAGCAAAACAAGATAATAACATGATTGTAACAACATCAGTTATTTATAACAACCGTTGATATAATCGAGTTATGATAAATTATTATCACATTTTTTCTTAACAAAATTATAACAGAATTAGTTATTAGTTTCATTGGTTTGTTAGAAAATTTAGTTATTTTAACAACATCCTGAACCAAGTTTACAGCCTATGTTAGAAAAACGGTTGAACTCAGAAACACAATATGATAAAAATTTGTTATTTTCTCCTGATTGGGTACTCTTTCAATGAAAACTTATTGGTTATCAAATGGTTGCATGATGCTTTTCCCTTGCTAACGGCCAACAACGAAAAGTGAGCTTTATAAAGATATTTTTCCGATGGTCACTGATGACGCCAGTCATAGTTATTTGGTAGGGCACCATTTGTTGCAAGAACGTTGCCTATGGCCTAAAGCGTGCTAGCGACGAGTGGCGCCACACCGCGCACGTGCTGAAGGGTTATTAAGAATGATATTTGATTGTTGAACATTTTTGAACAGGTTCCCAATTATTCCACGCGACGCCACTGCAAAGACAGATTCAAGGATATTGTAGACAAGTGTACTGGAGACTCGCCAGCTATTAAACTATATTACCTCGATAAAGCACTAGTCGGCAAAGCACAGGGTGCTATCGACCAGCAGACATTGAATGACAATAATTACGATGGGGCATAGAGGATATTGACTAAGAAGTTTGAGAATCTTCGCATGGTGGTTCAAGGTCAAGTTACTCAATTACTGGCGTTGAAACCAATGGCAAAAGAGAGCCATGCATAGCTGAAGGCATTACTTGATGTTGTGGAAAAACGACTGGAGTCACTCAAGTTCCACAATCTCGAAATGACAGATAAATTATCGGAGGCGATCATCGTGAACTTGGTTATTTCTAGACTCGATAACGAAACCTGCGAGACATGGGAGGCCACGATGGAACATGGAGAGCTCCCGGGATATGGTAAAATGATGGATTTTTTACGAGAGCGGTGTACCATGCTGGAGAGGTGTGAGTTGCCTGTCAACACACTCAAACATAGAACACCGATCAACCAACGAAGCGGAGTGTTACCTCCCTCAAGCAAGGTGCATGCGGCTACCTACAGCAAACGAGTTGCGCTGTATGCAATAACGACCATATGGTCGATAATTATGAAATGTTCAAGAAGATGACGTAAACAGTCGGCAAAGGCAAAACAACTAGGTCTATGTTTCCTGAAACGTGGACATGGCACGGTCAACTGCAAGGTTGAAGGAAGCAGATGGTGTGGGTGCAAGAACAAGCATCACGCCTTGATGCATCCGAAGGACAAGATCGAGAACGTTGAAGCAACGGCGGCCTTGAAACGGGTTTTAAATGCCGGTAGTTCGGCAAGCATTGAAGAACCACATATCATCGCGAAATGTGAAGCCTATGTCTCGTCGAACGAGTCTCTGCAGCAGGTGCTACTGGCACTATTGTTGATGTGATTGATGCTGGTGGAGCAGTGCACAAGTGTCGCGCGCTGCTAGATTCAAGTGCAATGGCAAATTTCGTTTCGGAAAGAATGAGTGATGTGTTGAACTTGATAAAACGGTGTGCGGATATATCAATTATCGGTATAAATGGAAGTAGAACAACTGTAAAATTCAGAGTCAATGTTACTGCCAAGTCGAGGACAACGGATTACAAGTTTTCTTCGAACTACTTGGGGCAACTGGAGCATTCCCAAGCAACTAAACGTTCCTTTAAGAGTACGTTTATCGCTTAATCAGCTTCACTGAGCTGCTTAATCGAAAAACACACTCTTAAAGGAACTTTTGGTTACTTGGGTTTCCTTCGTTGAGGCTCGACGCCCAAGGCTGGCCGAGCCCTACCGAAGTGCAATTGGCTGATCCGAGATTCTTCGATCCTAGCTGAATAGATATGCTGATAGGCACGGAAATATTTTTGAAATGATGCAGATGGGGAAGATTAGAATGGCTACGGAATTACCATTGCTACACGAGAGTCATCTAGGATGGTTGGTGGCTGGACCAGTATGGAATGTTCGAAACGTTGGGAGTGTTCTATTATGCAGTTCCTACCAAGATGAATACAGTAGTAGGTGCTCCAATCTGCCAAGTTTGTGGAAGAGAAGACGGCGGGGGTGAAAAATTCATTTTCAGTGCAAAACAAAAACAAACCGGCTGGCTCTCCCATACTAAAATCCAAGATGGCTGAATAGTGAATTTGGCAGATTGGAACACCTAGTGGTGTATTCATCTTGGGTCCTACTAATGGCGGTGATGAAAATTTGAACGAGCTGATGAAGCGATTCTGGACGATTGATGAGCAAACAATCGAACCATTGTAGAAGGATGAATGTGAACGGCATTTTGTGACTACATATGCTACGGGTGAAAATAAAATATATGTGGTCAAACTTCCGTTCCGCGAAGATGCTGGTGAACTTGGCGATTCCCGAGTGCAAGCGGAGAAACGATTCAAGGCTCTAGAGAACAGGTTGGAGAAATATCCTGATACGAAGCAGAGGTATGGAGACTTCATTCGCAAATACAACAAACTCAGACACGCTAGAATTTTAAGCAATGAGGAAAAGAATCCTACGGGGGCTTACTATTTACCACATCATTGCGTTTTCAAATACGACAGTTCGATAACCAAATTACGTGTGGTGTTTGGCGCATCTGCGAAAACCTTGTCAAATTTATCTCTGAATGACGTGCTGCTGGAGGCGCCTACTGTGCAAAGCCCGCTATTTGACATCCTACTACGGTGGCGTGTCCTCCAGTATGTTTTCTCAACCGATATGCAATAAAATTTATTTTTCAATAGTTAAATGCATTGAATCAATTGTTTGCAATAGTTGTATAGAATCTTAGAGAGTTTAATGATCGATTCATACCAAAATCTCCGGAATCCGTTGAAAAACGGATGAGTTATTGGCTCGTACTCCTTGATCTCTTTTCGTGACGGTCCCAAATTTGAAACTTTGGAATGACCCCCCTATCTTTCTGAAAGACGTAATTCTACGTCAAAATATCGATACTAAAATATCGGATATCGAAACAAAAATATCGATATTCCGATATATCGGAACGTCCCTAGTAAAAACACAATATGGCTCGAAACCTCCGAAAAACACAACCTTGGAATATGTCTGCCTACATCCAAATTAGTAGTGCTGTGGCAATATTCTACTGACAATACAAGCATGCTCGCCGACAACGTCATCTGTGAGATAGGCCAGAGGGTCGTTTTGGGAACACTCTCCCCTAATACCTATAATTTTAATAAAAATTTCACCATTATTCGGCTGGCCGATTCGGTGCATCTCTAATAAAAAGTTCGCTTTCGGAGTAAAATGACAGCCTCTAGGTACAACTTTGTTGTACCAGAAATACAGCCCAGTTGTTATCAATGGCATAACATTTAGTATTGAACTAGTGCATATTTAAATCACATAACCTACCTCTTTCCACACCACCATGATCAAACGATCTCTCGCGGGGCATGCGGTCGCGGCTTCGCGGCGAGTTTGGAGTACGACTGCGGTCATGATCAATCTTGCCAGGTGACCTCGCCGCAGCCAATGCTCTGGCGCGTTCAGCTGGGCGAGGCAACAAACGCTCTACTGGGCGATGCCGGTCGGGCTTTTCTAACCCTCCGTCAACGGGATTTTCTCGTTCACGTCGCGGTACGACTCTTTCCTTTGTGGCCGCCAAACGTTCGCGCTCACGTTGCCGTTCCTGACAACGGGCGAGTGCTTCTTCGCGTTCTTTATTTCTCGCCAGTTCCCTCTCTTGTCGCTCACGACGCTCTCGATCTTTTAGCGTTTCGTGTCTTCGACGGTCGTCGATGCGTTCTGGAGAACGCTCCGGACGTCTCACTACTGTTGCAGGCGGTTCTCTGTATCGCGATCCTTCAGGCGATTTCTTTTTCTCCCGCCCACGGACTGATACAGTAACTGCCGTAGGGGACATTCGTGACCGCGGAGAACGGGATCGAATGTGTGCTCTGGGTGAGCGACTTTTAACGTGTTCTCGTTCACGTTCTCGCTCACGCAGACGCAAACGTTCCTTTTCTCTTTCACGTTCTTTTTCTCGAAGAGCCAGTTCGCGTTCCTTATCACGGACACGATCACGGGCATCAACTACCACTGCATGTTTATCTTTCTTCAAAGCCACCACTTTTTTGACGGTATACTTGGTTGGTGTCTTACCGCTGGGGGATACTTCACGTGCAACTTTCCTTATGTGGCTGGTAGTTCCACCAGGACTTGTAACTTTCTTTACGCGAATCTTGGTCAAATGGCCACCGATTTTCTTAGTTACAATTCGTTTAGTTGCATCGGCCGACACCTTTTTAGTGTGCTTTTTTATTATCTTTTTGCCGGCTCCCCCGTCCGAACTTGAACTGGAATCACGTCTCTGTCGAATATTTCGCTTTTTAACGCGTCTAGAATCACGGCTGGAACTGCTGGAGCTAGAGCTTGAATCGGAATCGGATGAATCCGAACCGCTGCTGCTAGAACTGTCCGAACTAGAAGAAGACCTCCGTGGGGCTGGTACTTTTCGGACCTTTTTCACCACCAAAGTTTCCTTGGCCGACTTTTGTTTCATCAACGACGAGTGGTGATGGTGATGATGGTGGCTGTTTCCACCGCCACTGGCATCCATCTCTAATTTCAGCTCGTGCTGTAACTCTTTACGTTTGCGCTCTAGAATGTCTTGATCAGCATTCTCCAGGCTGGACTGATCCCAGCCACCACTTCCGCTAGCACCGCCGCCCCCTCTCGATGGGTCCGAACTGCTGCCGACACCTGGTGCTTGGCGTTCAATGACTGACGAACTGCTATGTGCTCCACCACCGCTAGCTTTGGTCTCGCTACGGCTAGGAACGGACACAAGATTTGCTGGACCAGTGGCTCCAATAGTTTCCCCTCTGCTAACGATGACTTTGCCAAGTTTGGCCGCAAGTTGCTGCTCGATAAGTCTGGCGTGAGCCGAAACGCTTTCCGGCACAACCACAACCTTGGGAGGCGGAACCGGTTCGGGTTCGTCACAGCCAACAATACGCTTGACGATTTCTTCCTTGTTGACGGTCTGTAACAAAAAAAGAAGAAATATATCGTTGAGATAATTAATTACAAAGCCCTTCGTAAATTAGTTAGTTTCGGCACTAGTATTGCGTACTTGGGTTCGAATTCCTTGTAAGTAGGGTGATCATGTGATATCCTAAAGGAGTTTTAAAAAAATGGAATGTCCTCCTTTCATACTAACATGTTTTCGTTTTCAAATATTTTCAGAAATACCTGAAAGTTGAACAACATATTCAGGAGTTAGTTAATAGTTTGACCCGGTTTTAGTAATAAAAAACAATACATTAGTAGAGGAACATTTGCAAATAGGCAACATGGAATGAACGGCAAAGCTCATACGTTTGGCATTTATCTGCTTTTTCTCATTTTTCTTGTTCCGAGATATTCCGGCGTAGACTTTTTCTATGTAAAGACGGTTTGTAATGGCCTTGAAGCTTCGGTTAATTTTTCAGTCAATCGAATGTGTACTTTAAAACGACTCGGTAATAATAAATAGTTGTTAGTTTTTTGTTCAATAATAATTGTGTTTTATTTCATAGTTTTGACTAACATGTTATGGGCCCAGATCGGTGCGCTTGAAAAATTCAAAATGACGAACGCAAAAATCGTTGTGGAAAAGTTGAATAAAACAAACTATGCTACGTGGCGTTTCCGATTGGAGCTGGTTTTGATTAAGGAAGAACTGCACTGCCCCCCATCGCATGAATGTAACATTTGCGTTTTCGTTTTTGTAAATTGTCTGTAAATCGCCCCAACAAATTCGGGCTTACCACATGTAAGAAAGATAGTATTGTCTATATTGCTCCCCTTGCGTTAGCAGTGACTTACTAATTGTATTGAACAATTCACAGACGTAATCTAAATTCTTAAAAAAAATGCATATGTTACAAATATGCGCTCATATGCAGTGCACGACATGGTCTCTTGCCAGAAGCCGGTTCTACCAGACGCTGCTTGGTTGGAAAAAGATGGAAAAGCTCGAGCAATCATCGGACTTGCATTGGAGAACAATCAGCTAACGCACGTTATGAAAGCTGAAACCGCAAAAGGCATATGCGAGGCTTTGCGGAAAGTGTACACCACCGGTCATCATTGGTGAATAAAATACACTTGTTGCAAAAGCTACTGCGCTTAAAGCTTGAGGAAGGTGGAAACATGGCCGATCACATCGAAAGTATAATGTAATTATCGCAGCGTTTAGAAGGTATGGGAAATGAAGTGAACCCTTTCTGAGTTCGGTGCGTGTTTTCTCTTGTTTCGGACAGCAGAACGATCGCGTAATCTACCGAAATATTGCGTTCTGTATTGTGCGGCCGGTAATAAAGTTAATCGGTTCAGTGCGTGTTCAGTGCGAGTAGCTATCGAGCAAGCGTTGTGCAGTGCATGTTTTAGTCGTCGCGAAGTAGTTATCGTAGATATCGAATCAGTCTTCGGAAAAATACGTAAGACACGCGTTGCTTTTCCGTTTTTGTATTTATTTATTTATTACCAGACTAAGGCCGGAGTGGCCTGTGCTGCACATAAAAGTCTTCTCCATTCAGCTGATCGATCCACCTTGCCCGCTGTGCACCTCGCATTCTTCTTCCCGTCAGATCGTTGTTGAGAACCGTTTTCATCGGATTACTGTCCGACATTCTGGCTACGTGCCCGGCCCACCGCAGTCTTCTGATTTTCACGATGTGAACAATGGATGGTTCTCCCAACAGCTGGTGCAGCTCGTGGTTCATTCGCCTCCTCCACGTACCGTCCGCCATCTGCACACCACCAAAGATTGTACGCAGCACTTTCCTTTCGAAAACTCCAAGTGCGCGTTGGTGCCCCACGAGCATCGTCCAGGTCTCGTGTCCGTACAGAACTACCGGTCTAATAAACGTTTTGTAGATAGTCAGCTAAAGCCGGAAGGGTACGATGGGCAGGACATGTTGCAAGAATGCCGGACAGCAACCCTGCAAAGATGGTGTTCGCTTCCGATCCGACAGGTACGAGACGGCGTGGAGCGCAGCGAGCGAGATGGGCAGACCAGGTGCAAAACGACTTGGCGACCGTGGGGCGTATCCAAGGATGGAGAGATGCGGCCTCGAACCGTGCATTGTGGCGTCAAATTGTTGATTCAGTGTTATCTATTTATTTATTTATTGTCGTCAATCATAATTGTAGACCTATTTACATTTGTATTCTTAACTATTCTAAATAACATTAAATAATGTTGATACTGTTTAAACTTATTGTAAAGTGTCATTAGCTTATAATACGAGAGAAGATCTGTTTCAGCTGTGTTTTGGACATCGATAAGTCAATAGTGTCACAATGTTTATTATAAGTGATCATCATTTGATTCATTGGGCCATTTTTTGCATAGTTTGTTCGATGATAATTTACGGAGAATATTAGACGATGTCGTAAAGATCGTAATGGAACATAAAAATTAAGTTTTGATAATAGCTCCGTTGAGTCAATTCTGTTTGAAACAATATTGTTTATAAAAGTTACCATTGCTAAATCTCGACGCACTTTCAGTGAATGAATATTGATGAGCTTACAACGAGCTACATATGGTGGCAATGGAAATTCGGTCCACCTAACTTTCGTAGTGCATATAATAAAATTGTTTTGAACTGACTCAATTCTGTTGGCATGAATAGCTGAAAATGGGGACCAAACTATGCTGCAATATTCTAAGATTGGCCTTACATAAGCTGTATATAGTGTTTTTATTGTGTATGGGTCCTGGAAATTGTAACAGAATCGTTTTATAAAACCTAACATGTTGTTGGATTTGCTTACAATTAAGTTATAATGATCGGTGAAAGTTAGTTTTGAATCCAATATTACTCCCAAATCTCTTACTCTATTGCTTCTTACTACGTTCTGATCATCAAAACTAATATTTGCGCTGAGTATGTTTCGTTTTCTGCTGAAGGTTATTGAGTTGCATTTTTTTATATTCAACTGTAGAAGACTACACCATGTATGGAATACCAATATTTCATCTTTGAATGTATCGATATCCTCGACAGTTTTGATTTTTAGGAAAAGTTCCATGTCATCTGCATAAATTAAGACATTTAATTTATGAAGCACAAGAAGGAGGTCATTTACAAATAAAATAAAAGTAACGGACCTAAATGAGATCCTTGAGGAACTCCAGCAGCGGCTTGTATTGGGGTTGATAATTTTCCTTTGAATCTTACAATTTGAACCCGACCTGTTAGATACGATTCAAGCCAATGAAGAAGTTTTGGTTGAATTCCATCTTCTGCAGTTTGAACAAAAGCATGGGTAAATCAACGCGATCAAAAGCTATGCTAAAATCTGTGTACAAGGCTTCTACATGGTGACCACTATCCATTGCATCCAAAAATCATTACCGAATCCTGTTAGATTTGTTGCTGTCGAAGGAGTTTTAAAGAGACCGTGTTGCTTAGATGTGATTCGATTTTAATTTGAACAAATATTTTTTCATTAACACTTGCTTCGAACAATTTCGGTATCTTGCATACCGAAATTGTTCGAAGCAAGTGTTAATGAAAAAATATTTGTTCAAATTAAAAATCGAATCTACATGAGCAATTCTACGATAGTTACGAACATTGGATTTTATACCAGATTTAAAAATTGGAACTAGAAATGATTTTTCCATATTAACGGAAAACATCCTGATTCCAGTGTTGAAAATCCAGAATAATGGAGCAGTAAGTTCAATTGCTAGAGTCTTAATAAACAGTGGAGGTATTCCATCGGGTCCGGAGCTCTTAGACCCATCTAGATGTTTCAGGGCATCACAAATTTCGTGTACATTCAGATGGTTCACGCAAACGTCATTTGAAAACTCAGGATAAAAATCGAAAAAGTCGCGATCTCGATCACCTTCTGAGTGGGTAGTGTATACTTCTTTAAAGAATTGGGCAAACAAATTACATATTTCCTCTGGACCATTACCTGTTCTACCATTTAATAAAGTTTCGATGGAAAATTGGTTGATTTTAATTTAGTGTTCACATAGCTGAAAAAATGATTTGGACTTGTCTTGATTTCACGTTCAGTTTTTAAATTATATTCATTGTATGCGATATTTATAGCACAGTTCAGTTGATCACAAATATTAAGATACTCCTCTAAATAATGTTGAAGATTATGCTTCTTGTTTAGATGTTAACTAAATAAATGAATATAGTCAGTTTGGTACGGCGGCGAATTTTATTCGATCGGAGCGTCTTGCGGAGTTCAAAGTACGTACGATTTCCAGCCACTATGCGTCTTCGAATTTCTCTGCTGGTATCGTTATCGGTGGTCACCAGTGAGCCCAAGTACACGATTCTTCAACCACCTCGATTTCGTCACCACCGATAGAAACTCGTGGTGGGTGGCTTACATTGACCTCTCTTGAGCCTCTTCCTATCATGTATTTCGTCTTCGACGTGTTGATGACTAGTCCAATCCGTTTAGCTTCGCTTTTCAGTCTGATGTAGGCTTCCTCCATCCTCTCAAAGTTACGTGCTATAATATCAATGTCGTCGGCGAAACCAAATAACTGGACGGATTTCGTGAAAATCGCACCACTCGTGTCAAATTCTGCCCTTCGTATTACTCCCTCCAAAGCGATGTTGAATTGCAGACACGAAAGACCAACACCTTGCCGTAACCCTCTACGCGTTTCGAAGGGACTCGAGATTGCCCCTGAAACTCGAACTACGCACATCACCCAATCCATCGTCGCCTTGATCAACCGTATCAGTTTATCCGGAAATCCGTTTTCGTGCATTAGCTGCCAAAGCTGGTCCCGATCGATTGTATCATATGCGGCTTTGAAGTCTATAAATAGATGTGTTGGCACGTTGTTTTTGCGGCATTTCAGCAATACCTGACGTATGGCGAACACCTGATCTGTGGTAGAGCGTTCACCCATAAATCCCGCCTGGTACTGCCCCACGAATTCTCTTGCATTTGGTGTTAGTCGGCGGCATAAAATTTGGGAGAGTACCTTGTAGGCGGCGTTCAGCAATGTGATTGCGCGGTAGTTGCTACAATCCAGCTTATCACCCTTTTTGTAGATGGGACACACGACACCTTCCATCCACTCCTGCGGCAGAACCTCATCCTCCCAAACCTTGGTAATCACCTAGTGCAGCGCTCTAGCCAGTGCCTCACCACCGTGTTTAAACAGCTCTCCTGGTAGTTGGTCAACTCCAGGGGCTTTGTTGTTTTTCAGCCGGCCGATCTCCTCCTGGATTTCCTGGAGATTCGGAGCCGGAAGTCGCATGTCCTGCGCGCGTGCTCCTAGGTTCATTTCCATACCGCCACCGTTGTCTGCCATATCGCCATTCAGGTGCTCTTCGTAGTGCTGCCGCCACCTTTGGATCACCTCACGCTCGTTTGTAAGAAGGTTCCCGCTTAGGTCCTTACACATATCGGGCTGTGTCACGTGGCCCTTACGTGAACGGTTCAACTTCTCATAGAACTTTTGTACGTTATTAGCGCGGTACAGTTCCTCCGTCTCTTCACGGTCTCGATCTTCCTGCTGGCGCTTTTTCCTCCGGAAAATCGAGTTTTGTCTGTTCCGCGCCCGTTTGTATCGTGCCTAGTTGGCCCTCGTGCGGTGTTGCAGCAATCTCACCCATGTTGCATTCTTCTCCTCAACTAACTGCTCACATTCGCCGTTATACCAGTCGTTTCTCTAATCTGGAGCCATCGTGCCTGGTGCAGCGGTTGCGGTGCTTCCAATGGCGGATCGAATATCTCTCCAGCCATCTTCAAGAGATGCTGCGCATAGCTGCTCTTCCGTTGGGAGTGCCACTTCCAGCTGCTGCGCGTAGTCTTGGGCTAGCTTACCGTCTTGTAGCCGCCAAATGTTTAGCCGCGGCGGACGACTCCGACGCGTATCGTACACCGTCGAGAGTTTTAAGCGCAGACATACTGCAACGAGGTAGTGATCGGATTCAATATTCGCACTGCGGTAAGAGCGTACGTTCGTGATGTCGAAGGAGAATTTACCGTCGATTAGAACGTGGTCGACTTGGTTTTCCGTTACTTGATTAGGTGATTTCCATGTGGCCTTGTTATATTCTTGCGGGGGAAGAAAGTGTTTCGGACTACCATTCCTCGGGAGGCTGCAAAGTTAATGCATCATTGGCCGTTGTCGTTCGATACGGTATGCAGACTATCCGGTTCGATGACCGGTCTATACATTTCTTCCCTTCCTACCTGAGCGTTCATGTCACCGATGACGATTTTGAAGCCCCGCAGTGGGCATCCATAGTACGTCTGCTCCAGCTGTGCATTGAATGTTTCTGTCTCGTCGTCGGGTCTCCCTTCGTGTGAGCAGTGTACGTTGATGATGCTATAGTTGAAGAAATGGCCTTTTAATCCTAGCTTGCACACCTTGCGTTGATTGGCTTCCACCCAACCACGCGTTGGCGCATCTTGAACTATGAAGCCGGTTCCCAGCTCGTTCGTGGTGCCACAGCTTTGGTAGAAGGTAGCCGCTCGATGCCCGCTTTTCCACACTTTCTGTCCTGTCCATCTCCTGCAGCGCCACGACGTCGAATGGGATGTCGGCGGGAATGTAATTCATCGTAGATCATCCTGTCGCAACATGCGAAACCTAGCGACTTGCAGTTCCATGTTCCAAGCTTCCAATCGTGATCCTTTATTCGTCGCCTAGGTCTTTGCCGATTATATCGAGTCGCATTATCTCTTATATTGTTCGTAATTATTGGTTTTCCAGGCGGCTTATTGGGCCTGCGCAAACCTCCTGTCTCGTCGGAGGGCCGTCGTGTCAGGGCTGTTTAGCTTCCCACCTAACACCAGGACTTGGGCTTATGCGCTTTGAGGGGCACACGGTCGCTTTGGTGGGACCTACTTGCGGATACATGCAGCTTTTTTATAGGAATTTAATGTGAAAAGCATACAGTTGCATAACTCTTGCATAACTGTGTGCTAATCGAAATGCATTTAGCAGAAGTTGTGTTACGTTATCAGACGGAGCACAACTGGAAGCAAATTGGCAAATAAAGGTTGCACGAAGAAGAAGAAGTCGAAGGATGAAATTTGAAAAAAAAATTGCACGGGGAAGCATACGGGAAGTTTTTTAAAACTCGTCTCAAACATTCTAGGAATAATTTAATTAAAAACGGTTAGCAGTACGGGGTTGGACTTTCCTTCTACTGCATAATAAACGCAATTTTCCGATTTCAAATTTTATTTTGTGATATCACCCTTGATACAGTACAAAAAAAGTCCAACCCCGTACTGCTTTCCGTTTTGAATAAAATGCTTCTAAAATTTTTGAGAAGAGTTTTTAAAAATTTCCCGTGTGCTTCCCCGTCTATTTTTATTCTTCGGCTTCTTCTTCTTCATGCAACCTTTAATCGCCAATAATGCGTTGTGGAAATAGTGAGTTTCGTATTCCTGTTTTCGTCGACTGTGAGGCGGTGACCATTCGGGTACACGATCTTCCGCCATCAGTAAGCCACACTACAATAACCGATTTCATGTTGAAATTCGGAAAAGTTATTTCGATCAGGGATGAAACGTGGAAACACTATTTTCCCGGAATATCGAATGGGGTGCGTGTGATAAGGATGAATTTGCTCCGACACATTCCATCGTTCATCACTATTGGAAACGAAACTACTATGCTAACATACAAAAACCAGCCCAAATCCTGTTTGCAATGTAGCCAACCGGTCCATCGGGGAGTAAAATGTAAAGATTTCTCTACATCCCAAGCCATCCGACGAGTTGTTTACACAAGCCGATTTTCCTCCCGTGAACCGTTGTGCAAACCGTTGTGCAAACTGCAAACATTATCGCCGCCGAACGAATCTATTGTTGAAGAACGACGACAAGAGAAGGAAGACGAATGGACTGACATAGACGAATACACATCGAGCTCATCTGCCGACTACACTGAGGTTTCACACAAGCGACGGCGTTCAAAAAGGAAGGAAGAAAATAAATCCAAAAAAGTTCAAAAAAATCAGTGTTTCTCAAACACGGAACACAACGACAGGGTTGTTTATGTTTTACGCAAAGAAAGAATATTATTGAAGAAAAATAAAAGCGGGACTGGTTACACCAGAAATTGGTAATCAAGATTTTGGCTCCGTAAAGCTGGTTACGACGAGACATGGACGTTAAAGGAGGCTAAACACTCTCGGAGTGTTTGAGCGTAAGGTGCTGCGGACAATACTCGGCGGTAAACAGGAGAACGGTATCTGGCGGCGTCGCATGAATCACGAATTGTACCAGGTGTATAAAGGGCTGGATATTATTAAGCTTATACAACACGGCAGACTACGGTGGGCTGGTCACGTTGTTCGTATGCCGGAAGAACGTCAAGCGAAGATAATATGTAGTAGAGAGCCCGGAAGAGGCCGCAGGCTTCGTGGAAGGCCGCGTACACGATGGCTTTTGGCAGATGGCAGTTGAAGAGGACCTGCGAGCGCTCAATGTTGGCCCAGGATCGACTCCAGTGGAGAAGGATACTCCATTCGGCGTAGGTTCATCGAAGAGCTGTAGCCCATCAAGTATCAAGTATCAAAGCTGGTTACGGCGAGTGAGCCTTTAAATAAACGTATTAGAAAAAAGACTGACGATTATGGAGTTCTATAATACGCCAGACATAGGTGATACGATGCTGTATTGTACTTCCAGTGGAAAACCGAAGTAAGCTCTCGCGACAATCAAGTTTTCTTCCATTTCCTTATGTCGCAGCTACGCCGCGACTAGTGCGCATGATGGCACACGTCGGTTGCATAGATGCGCACTAGTCGCGATGCAGTTGCTACATCAGGAAATAAGGAAAACTCAATCGTCGCGAGAGCTCACTTCGGTTTTCAACTAAAGCCTAATAGCCAACCAGGTATCCATGTAGGTAAAAGAGCAGATTTTTTTGCCAACTGTTTAGGACATCTGTGCCTGGAAGTGCGTTAAAATCATTCTCTTCTCTTGAACATATGCCATTAATGAACCGAATAGACGGGTAGAAACTATTAGAGGGGAATGAAATCATGGGATAATTTACTGATTGTAGGAACAAATAGTGTTTTAAATCAATAGATTACTGAAAAAAAAAATTGATTTCAATAGTGATTTTAAATCCTAGATAAACTTGCAATCGATTGATCACAAACTCAGGAATATCCGTATATAATTATCGAATTGACTCAAACCCTATCATTTTCTTGTGACTAATTTTTCCAAAATTTTGAACTGTGGGTGAGGGAATCCGTCTCGCAAATAAAGGCGTAGTCCTACGTCAATAAAACCTTTTTTCATACCATCACAAATATTAATTGTGAATCTTACCTAATCTTGTAATTGTATATAAGTACATTTGTATGTAAGGACAGGCTACAATTTACAGGACTTAGGTCAATTAAGTATTTACATTTTACTTACCGAATCTTGTTCCGTATGTAGTTTCACGGGTCCGCTTCCGCTGATGAGCGTCGATTGGAATTTTTTGGTGCCGAGCCGCTGGAACACGCTGGGCCGATCTTTGGGGAGAACTTTTTTGTTTGGGTTTAGCTCGAGTGTAATTTTACGCTTTACAGGTGTAGACATCTTATTTTCGACACCCGCCGCAGTGGATCGCACATAATTTCGCACTTCTTTCCAAGGGGATAAAGTCGAAAAAGGAAACCAATTCGTTGGATCAGGCTACGGTCTAAAATCAAAACTTCTGCTTCACTGGCATAACGTTCCGCCACTGTGTTTCTCGAAGAGCAGTTTAATAAACCCTATCGCACATGAACAAGGAATTTACTGAACATGCAATTTATTTTATCACAAAATTTTCCGAAAAACAAACTTTTCTAAATGC
The DNA here is from genome assembly GCF_024139115.2 of Armigeres subalbatus. Lineage (NCBI taxonomy): Eukaryota > Metazoa > Arthropoda > Insecta > Diptera > Culicidae > Armigeres > Armigeres subalbatus. Next base: position 187,320,435 of record NC_085139.1, read on the forward strand.
CGATCGATGCCACCAGAAAAAATCACTTTTGACGTTTATTGACAGTGTACCATCAGGGCTGTACCAGCCAGGTAAGCGCAACTTAGTTAAGGCCAGGGTGGCCAGATTATATTTTGATAAACATCGGTAGCTTGACTCTATGAAAATCGGTAGTTATCGGTAGGCCGGATAAAGTATTCAGCTTTCCACGTTAAGGCTGCCTTAAGGGTCGAACACAATGCTGCGTCATCGCAGACTTCAACTTCATCGCATATGGATCCGGCCATATGCGATGAAGTTGAAGTCTGCGATGACGCAGCATTGTGTTCGCCCCATTACACCTCGGGAAAATTTTCCGCCGGAATTTGGTCCCCGTGTATTTTAAATGGGGCCGGGATTTTGATTTTCCGTGCCCAAATCCCGAAAACATCGCATATGCAAAAATGCATGGGGAAAAAATCCGCGAATCAAATTCCCGAGGTGTGAGGCTACCTTTAGGTAATGGCGGCTTGTCGGTGTGTAAAAATCAATCGGTCACTGTACTTTTAGACATTAGCTAGAAGAAAACTCAGTGGTGTTCCTGGATGAGGGGAAGGGATAAAAGGCCATGTCAGAGATTTTTCCTCCAGCTAGTGTCAAAAAGTACATAGTGATCGAATAATGTTTACACATCGACCAAGCCGCCATTAAGGCTACCTAAAACCTCGGGAAAATTTTCCGCTGGATTTTTGCCCCCGTGTATTTTAAAGGGGGCCGGGATTTTGATTTTCCGTGCCCAAATCCTAAAAACATCGCATATGCAAAAATGCATGGGGAAAAAATCCGCGGACCAAATTCCCGAGGTGTGAGGCTACCTTTACCGAGCGTGGAAAGCTCCATGGATATGAAATGGTATAAGGGTCTGCTCAAATATAACGTAACGCGAAAAAAAAAAAAACAATTATCATAACTACTGACTGGGGTTTACCCAGCGAACAGGACAATCGAAATTCATAACTGCTGCCTTATGAATCTTCGACCAACAGTGCTTCTTATACGCCGTAACCTTGTATTCAAGCGTCGATGGGCGTGTGGTCTACATACCGGCCTCCCAATCCCAAATTCATACCGATTCCTTGTGGCAAATTTTCATAAGGGGGAGGGGGGGTTGGTTTATTTGTTTGTTTACAACATCAACAGGCTCTGTGAGGCCCCAATGATTGTCTTAAAATATAAAGTACATTTAGAAATCACAATCAATTAAAAAAAGTCACAGTAGTAAAATTGTGCCTATGGAGAGTGCCCAAAGCATGACGTGAAAATTGTTATCGGAGACGCTAACGCTCAGGTCGGTAGAGAGGAGCTTTTCCGTCCCATAATCGGTAGGGAGAGCCTTCACTCCGCCACCAATGACAACGGCCTACGGCTAGTAAATTTTGCTGCTGCCAGAGGGATGGCCATCAGTAGCACCTACTTTGCACGAAAGAACATCCGAAAGCACACCTGGAGACACCCAAATGGTGAAACTTGCAACCAGATAGACCATGTTCTGGTGGATGGGCGCCATTTCTCGGATGTTATCGATGTGCGGACATTCAGAGGTCCGAACATTGACTCTGATCACTATCTCGTTGGCAGTAAAATTCGATCACGGTTGGCAACTGTATCGAACGAAAGATCATAGCTTACGATGCGTTACAACATCCAGCGATTGTCGGCGGAAGGAGTATCAGCTGAGTACCGCCAGAAGCTCGACGAACGGATAAGTGCAATCGAATTTAGCGACAACATCAACGATCTGTGGGAGTCGATCCATGGAGCGGTGAGTACAACAGCACGAGAAGTGGTAGGCACTGCACAGAGGCGACCCAGGACGGGTTGGTTCGATGTGGAGTGTCAGAGAGTGACAGACGAGAAGAACGTTGCCAGAAGCCGGATGTTGGTGTCAGGTACCCGATCGAATAGAGATCGGTACAAGGAAGCAAGAGCAGCCGAAAACGAACCCACCGCAGGAAGAAAAGAGTACGAAGAACAAGTGACTATAGTGAGGCGCAGGAAAAAATGGAGCAGAACGATATGCGGAGGTTTTATGAGTCTGTCAATGGCGTGCGGAGAAAGACAGCGCCATCTCCCGTCATGTGCAACGACCAACAAGGGAATTTGCTGACAAATAAAACTGAAGTGGCTGCCAGGTGGAAGCAACACTTCGAGACTTTGTTGAATGGAGGAAGTGACGGTGCATCGGTGAACAGAATAAATATTAGCGACGATGGACAAGCTGTGGAGTCACCTACACTAGATGAGGTTAAAAAAGCTGTCAAAGAAATGAAAAACAATAAGGCTGCGGGGAAGGACCAGCTCCCGGCTGAACTTCTCAAACATGGCAGTGAGCAGCTTTATGAAATTCTGCACCATATTATGTCGAAAATATGGGAAGACGAGGAAATGCCTGCTAGCTGGTTGGACGGCCTCATTTGCCCTCTCTTTAAGAAAGGGCACAGACTGGAGTGCGCCAATTACCGAGGAATAACCCTCCTTAATTCGGCGTACAAAATTATGTCCCGTATTCTGTTCAACAGATTGAGACCGCTTAAAGAGTCCTTCGTCGGCGAATACCAAGCAGGTTTTCGTGAGGGCCGATCAACGACGGATCAAATGTTTACCCTGAGACAAATCCTTGATAAATTCCGGGAGTACAACTTGCAGACACACCATCTGTTTATTGATTTCAAGGCGGCGTATGATTCAGTGAAACGGAATAAATTATGGCAAATTATGCTTGAACATGGTTTTCCGGCGAAACTGATACAGCTGATTCGTATAACGTTGGACGGATCGAAATCAAGTGTAAGGGTTGCGGATGAAATATCGACGTCATTTGTTACCTTAGATGGATTAAAGCAGGGTGATGCACTCTCGAACCTACTGTTCAATATAGCGCTCGAGGGAGCGATTAGGAGAGCTGGTGTGCAAAGAAGCGGTACCATTATCACAAAATCGCATATGCTCCTGGGATTTGCGGACGATATCGATATTATCGGAATTGATCGCCGTGCCGTGGAAGAGGCTTTTGCGCCTTGTAAGAGGGAGACAGCGAGGATTGGACTCACGATCAATACGAGCAAAACGAAGTACATGGTCGCTGGCAATCAACGTGGGTTCATTAGTGGTGGTGGTAGCGAAATAGTGCTGGATGGTGAAAAATTTGAAGTGGTAGAAGAATTTGTGTATCTTGGAACATTAGTGACGTGCGATAATGATGTTACCCGCGAGGTGAAAAGGCGTATTGCAGCTGCAAATAGGGCTTATTACGGACTTCGTAACCAGCTTAAGTCCCGTAGTCTGCAAACGAAAACAAAACTCGCGCTGTATACTACTCTGATTCTTCCGGTGGCTTTATACGGCCATGAGACATGGACGTTAAAGGAGGCTGATCGGAGAGCTCTCGGAGTGTTTGAGCGTAAGGTGCTGCGGACAATACTCGGCGGTAAACAGGAGAATGGTATCTGGCGGCGTCGCATGAATCACGAATTGTACCAGGTGTATAACGGGCTGGATATTGTTAAGCTTACACAACACGCAGACTACGGTGGGCTGAACACGTTGTTCGTATGCCGGAAGAACGTCAAGCGAAGATAATATTTAGTAGAGAACCCGGAGAAGGCCGTAGGCTTCGTGGAAGGCCGCTTACACGATGGCCTTTTGCAGTTGAAGAGGACCTAGGGCGCTCAACGTTCAAGGCGACTGGAATCGATTGGCCCAGGATCGAGTCCAGTGGAGAAGGATACTCCATTCGGCGTAGGTTCATCGAAGAGCTGTAGCCCATCAAGTATCAAGTATCAAGTAGTAAAATTGTTAGGTGTGTTAAAAAAAGACAAAAACCTCCGACGTAACATATTACGCGATAAATGGAAGTCAAACAATGTTGCAACTCTGTTGAATACGCGTTGCAAGCCACCGATTGCCCCATATAGTCCGTAATTCGTCCTTTGCAGTGGTGGTCTAAGCATTCCGCTATTGCGGAGTGTCCTTGGTCGAACATTCAAATCAATCTGCTCTAGAATACCTTCGCAGTCGATTCGTCCCTGTAGTATATCGGCGATCGTCATCGCCCGGGTGGTATCTCTCCTAGCACGAAGAAGTTCCAGATCGATCAACTGGCATCGGCTCTCATAGCTCGGTAGGCAAAACGGATCCCTCCATGGCAACTTCCGAAGTGCAAATCGCAGGAACCGACGTTGGACCGATTCGATACGTTCGGCGCCATTATTGTACGCTGGGCTCCAAACTGCAGAGCAGTACTCTAGGATAGAACGCACAAGAGAACAGGCGTTTGATTGAAGAACTGTCTATTGACAATGAAACCAGCTGATTTAAAACGTCCCGTGAGAAGGCCTACACTCAGCGAACTGGACTAGCGAAATTCATAACTGGCGCCTTATGAAGCTTCGACTAAATATTCAACCAACAGTGCTGTTTATACGCAGTTCCCTTTCCAAGTCTTCAAGCGTCGATGGGCGTGTGGTCTACATACCGCCCTCCCGATCCCGACGTCCGTGGTTCGAACCCAGTCTGCCGCACTTTACTTTTTTTCAAATGTAAATCATCATTCATAATAAGTCAACATATTGAAATTCATACCGATTTCTTGTGGCAAATTTTCATAAGGCGTTTGATTGGAAATCATACGTCCAGTTTCCTCAGTGTAGGGGAAAAGCCGGCTTTGGCAGGTTTTGTTCTATTATTGGCAGGGGGGTTTTTGTCGACCATCTTTATGAAATTTGGCCACAATATTCTTTGATATGTAAATAATGTTTAGGCCAATTTTGAGCATAATCAGTTATAAAAAAAACCCTGACAATAATAGAACTAAACCTGCCTAAAGGTAGCCTCACACCTCGGGAATTTAGTCCGCGGATTTTTTTCCCCATGCATTTTTGCATATGCGATGTTTTTGGGATTTGGGCACGGAAAATCAAAATCCCGGCCCCCTTTAAAATACACGGGGGCAAAAATCCGGCGGAAAATTTTCCCGAGGTGTAAGGTAGCCTTAAGCTGTCATTCCCCCTGTTCGACAAAAATGAGTCATTATACCCTTTCACGAGACGTTTAAGGTCACTCCTGACGGAATCCAAGTTTCAAAGTGCTCGCGTTTTCGGGGGCACACCACTCGATACGGAGGCGGCGCACAACTCAAGACAAAACTTTCAAAACGACTTATCTGCTTTTGTAAACAAAGATTCAAACGACGATTTGGCGAATCTGATAGCTCTCCCACGCAAACCAACATCATCAACAGGTAACGGAAACCTTTACCTACCTGTTGTTGGTGTTGGTTTGCGTGGGAGAGCTATCAGATTCGTCAAATCATCGTTTGAATCTTTGTTTACAAAAGCAGATAAGTCGTTTTGAAAATTTTGTCTTGAACTGACATTTTTGTTGATTTAGCTTTGCTGCGTCGCAGCATGCGTGAAACAATAAAAATGACAGTTGTGCGTTGCTTCCGTATCGAGTGGTGTGCCCCCAAAAACGCGAGCACTTTGAAACTTGGATTCCGTCAGGAGTGACCTTAAAATAAGTTGATTTTATCGTTAATTGACAGTTCTTTTATGAAAGTGACAGCTTCGGGTTTGTGGGCCTGTTCAGCGGTTGTAAACAAGAAGCCATTTTATAGAAAGCTCAAATGACAGGAGACCAAATACTAATATTTACATTTTACAAGGAACATTTGCGAAAATGAAATGAAATGATGATGATGATGACGAAATGATGATGATTTGCATGCAAATTTACCAAAACAAAGACCGAGTCGTCCACTCAAAATTTCGATCAGCTGTTCGAATCTGTCTCATAAAATGGCTTACACGCTCATTTGAATCTACTCAAAAGTGAGTCAAAATGACTCACTTTCAAATTTTAATGGAAATGTCAAAAAGTGAGTAACATTATATTTAGCAAGTGAGTCAATTTTCACTCACTTCTTATAATTTTGGGGTTTACTCACTTTTGCGTAATTGTTCAACTCAACTGTCAAACAGTTTGAAAATTTTCCGTGAAAAATATTCGCGTATTTTTGAAAAAAGTTTTGTTTAATGAAAAACGGAAAAACTCGTGTTTCTAACGACTCGGAAATGTAACGAACGTAAGTACGACACTTGATAAATATCGGAGCATGTGGACGGATTTGGCGGTGGTGATCCCGCTGTGTATGGCCCGCAAGGATTCTCACTGATCTGGTAGTTCCACAGCATGATCGATCCGGAGGTGCTGTTCCGTTAGATTGTCGGCGACGGAGGATTTAGCGGTATGGCATTGACGATGCCCATCAGGAAGCAATGATGAACTAGAACTTTGTCCTGCAGTATCAACAATATATAGACGATCATGTGATGGATACAAATGAACGGAAACGGAATGAAATATATTAGCCTTGCCAGGAGTTGTCTTCAAATGGTAGACGGTTCAGCGAAAGCGAGTAACCATCCCAGTGCTGGCCGGGATTGAGGAAGAGCAGAAGGTGTGAATGATCGTGGGAAACAAGGAACTGTTCATTACATCCAAGTAAGGACCTGTTCATTACATCCGCCGAAGAGGACCTGAGGGCGCTCAATGTTCAGGGCGACTGGAAGCGATTTGCCCAGGATCGAGTCCAGTGGAGAAGGATACTCCATTCGGCGTAGGTTTATCGAAGAGCTGTAGCCCTTCAAGCAAGTAAGTTGCTAAGAACTGGGCTCGTTAGTCTATGTTTTAATTTTATAATTATTCACAGTCTAGAGAATAGTCGCTACTTCTTCCAAGACGGTGCTGATGTGCACACCGACGGACTCATTTCCCCTTGCATTTCCCTGACAAAGGTCTTACTCAGCGCCCGAGAGACGATGATTTTTGCGACTACCAACCATATTTGTTATTTATACTTAGCATTATGAACTGTACACTGCCAAAAATATCTATATAAGATATATGTGTTGCCGTTATAAATTTTTGCAAAAGCTTCATCCTAATATAATCGATATAGAACCACACAGAAAGTAAAAAATTGTTAATTCGAGACCACACATAAAGCTTATTGGGATATATCTGTTATTAGTAGTTCGCGAGGAAAATGGTTATGTGTGCACTGATATACATTATAAGTTAAATCTATGGATTTTTGCCAATAAATATGTGTGGATTTTTAGTAGTGTACATCAACTAATATTTAAATTAATAAATAAAAGCGAGGCGGGTAGCCTTCCTTTCATTAAAATAAAATGACATTCCATAATCAAGCGCAAAGCACCCGGCATTTTCTAAAGTGAGTAAGATCTACTCACTTTTTGTTGAAAAAGAGTGAGTAAGAGCTACTCTAATTTTGACATGATGCTACATTACTCATAAGTGAGTAAACATACGGTTACTCAAAAGTGAGCTGTTCCACTTTTTTCAAAGTGAGTCAAATTTGACTCACTTTTGAGTAGATTCAAATGAGCGTGTATGACATTTTCATGTCATTCCGTTTTTGTTTCCTCGCCTCGTCGGCTCGGCTCTTCATCAGCACAATTTCGGGCACGGCTTACAAACAAAAGAAAGCACCGTCATCTTTTTTTTCGAATTTTGTGAGATTTAAAGTTCATTTTGTTCTCATTTTTGTAGTTTTGATAATTATTACAGTTCTTATATCTATCCTAGGAAATTTAAAAATCCGGTCCTGCGATGGAAATCGATGAGGAAGAGTTTGAGCAACCCACATCTAGCAGCAGTCGCGGAGAGCGGAAGCGGTTCGAGGTGAAAAAGGTATAAAAATGTTCACATTATTCTAATATAAAATATGTAATAATCATTTTTCTTTTTCTGTATTCAGTGGAATGCTGTAGCGTTGTGGGCTTGGGGTAAGTTCAGTTCCGTTACATATTTCATTTGTATTTTAATGTTGACCTTGTAGATGTAACGATATAACCTTTTATTCGATTTCCTGGTTCGGTTTGTGTTAACTTTGCGTTGTTCATTATTTTACAGACATTGTGGTGGACAACTGCGCTATTTGTCGAAATCATATTATGGATTTATGCATCGAATGCCAGGCAAATCAAGCTTCTGCTACCAGCGAAGAGTGCACAGTGGCCTGGGGTGTCTGCAATGTAAGTAGAGTCTGTTTCAAGTACATAATTCAAATCGTGTAGGTCCTATTTCTATTTAGAATTTCTAAAGGTTGATTTATTCACATCCGCTTAGGCCTTGAACCTTGTTTAAGCGTATGAGTCTAGCCGAGGAGAAGAAATGGGCCATGAGCCCGCCGAATTCAAATTGTAGAAATAATTGCTCAATAATGTTCTAAACCTAATATAATCTTTATTAACGAGATATTCGGCCCTTAGAGTAACTTTGATACTAAATTTTACAACAAGTTTAATTACTCTCTCTTGATATTAACAATCGAAATTAATTTACCTTTTATTTCAAAACAGCATGCATTCCATTTCCACTGCATCTCCCGTTGGCTAAAGACACGACAAGTCTGTCCTTTGGATAACAGGGAATGGGAGTTCCAGAAATATGGACACTAGGATGTTGAACTCGTATTCTTCTTAACAGCTTTAAGATATTGTCGATTGGTTCAGAAAGAAAGAAATAACGGACTTATGTTTCAAAACAACAAAACTTAAGTTGAATAAATCAAACATTAAAGACTAAAAGATGAAAAAGATGAATTGATATATTGTTAGAAAAATCCTTATTTATTGTGTTTTTAGTGATCAACATGTTTTTATTGGACAGACGCTCGATAAGATTTGCACCTCCGGAGAGGAGCATCCGCTCTTCCTTTCATACTATCAAGGTTTCCACTATGGTTTATTTCTTCGAACTTCCCTAATATTAGTCGTACCCCGCCTTGCACCACCAGGAGATAGAGATAGGAGTTGCTGTGCAATAGGCTAACGATCACCCAATTGCCCAGTATTTATCATGCCATATCATCGCCTATCATACCATAGGCATATCAACGAAGACCACATTATCCACCAAAGTGGTCTTCGATATCAATCAACATACAAAGAAAAACGATTTCTGGATCGTTGATGCGATTTCTTGTATAGTCGCTTTCAAGGTTTGTTCCAACAATAAGCCAGACAACCGCTCAGATGGAAATTATTCCGCTCATATGTACGCCACCGAGACGGTTCGAAATGGGCGTCAAGCTTTTCAATCGCTATTACTGAGGATTTCACCAGTACATAACTGTCAATGTCTGGCAGATGATATCAAAAACATCTCTCCGATCAGAGCAACCAAAGTATAGCAATTCGGCCCTTTTTCGCATTACGAAACAATATTGCACGACAGTCGTTACTTGAGAGCCGTTATCAGCCCTGTTGGAACGTGTAGCAGAGCAGCATGCCATATCGTTGCTATACTGCAAGTGAAGAACTTTAGTAGGATAGCGTTGAGTTTTACTGATGTCATTCAATAAACAGCTGATAGCAGGATTTAACATCAGGCGACAAGAATAAAGATTTCCGTCCTTCCCCGGACGAACGGAACGACTGACGGCGCCGAAACATCATCGAATATTTGGTCAGTGGAATCTACCAGTTTGACTTTGACCAGAATGAGTTTTTTTTCGCAGTGTTGTTGTAGCTGTCCGAAGTTTGAATCAAGTGTCCAAAATAAGAATACAGTTCAAGTAAGTGTCCGAACATGAAATAAAAACCCAACTTTATTCACCGAGTAGTGATACTGCCTTCCTCGCTTTTTTTTTGTTCGGGATGAACCACTGCGTTCATTTCATTGAACTTTTGTAGTATACTATAGTATACTTGTATACTATACTATACTATACTATACTATACTATGTAGTATACTATAGTATACTTGTGTCATTTGTTTACATGTCTTTCTGCTCCATTTCTATTAAGAAGAAATGAAGAAGTCGTTTTTTATTCAGATATTTCTCAACTTAATGTAAAGCCTCTTTAGATTAAGGTTCTTCTTCTTCTTCTTATTGGCATTACATCCCCACACTGGGACAGAGCCGCCTCGCAACTTAGTGTTCATTAAGCACTTCCACACTTATTAACTGCGATGTTTCTAAACCAGGTTACCATTTTTGCATTCGTATATCATGAGGCTAGCACGATGATACTTTTATGCCCAGGGAAGTCGAGACTATTTCCAATCCGAAAATTGCCTAGACCGGCACCTGGAATCAAACCCAGCCACCCTCAGCATGGTCTTGCTTTGTAGCCGCGCGTCTTACCGCACGGCTAAGGAGGACCCTAGATTAAGGTACCGCTATTTTTAACCTTCACAGGCCTGGTAGCGAGTCACTTTTTAGTGACTTGGTCACTATTTTTAGTCTAGTCACTAAAAAGTCACTATTTACATCCAAAAGTCACTAAAGTCACTATTTTTCGGAAAATGGTCACTAAAGTCACTATTTTTGCATTGCCTGTGGTAGAAAAGTTCAAAATAAAAATCATTTGTACTTTGTATTTGTATTATTATCAACCAAACCAAATGTGAATCTGGTAGCAATATATTAAATTTGGGAAATATGCACCAAAGAAGTTCCAAGTGTCTTGTGAAAATCGTGAGGCTTTTTTCGATTTATATCAACTATGATATTTTTTTTTCACGAATGGAATTTGTTAAAATGTGAAAAGCTAATCCCAAGTAAAGGGTACAGAATTCAGGTGTATTGGAACCAGAACCACGTCTGTTGGTGAGCTTCAATACCCTCCAGTGACAAAGATAGGCTTTAGTTTTGTCACATGACAATGATGTTTGATGTTTCTCAACGTCAGGGAGAATAATGAGCGAAAAGTGCGTCGTAACAGTAAGTACAATATGATTGTTAAATTCATTTATGATTGTTAAATCCGTCTTGCGACCCTCCGAGTAAGCCGCTTACAAAAATTGTACGATTGTAAAATTGACCAAGATATGTCAAAAGTAGTTCTGGCACAAGCAACTAAATTCAAAATTTTTTATTTAAATTATTTCAGAAATATCGCATTTTTATAAAAAGATTCTGCAATTTAGAAATTAAAGTTTATTAGAATTTCTGGATTTCAAAAACTCAAATTTTAAAAACTTCATTTAAATTTGTTATTAAAACATAGTTTAATAACAAGTAAAATATTTTTTTAAATTTCTTCATTATTTTAATTACACAGGATTCTTTTTTTTTCGATTTTCGCTCGTATTTTTGATCGTGTGATTTTAATTTACCACCAAAATCTTTGCAACATGTTTCAAAAATCCTGAACAAATCAAAGAAAAATCACATGATAATTCACATGAGTTAAACATTGTAAATCGTGTAAAAACAGAATCCAGTGTACTTTATATTTTTCAAACAAATTTCCAAATCTTGATTCCAAATATTTCACTGGCTAGGAGTCAATAAGATCATTTTATATCATTCTTTTGCTATTATATTAAAAAAAAATTGTTGTAATTATCAACATAATTTTGTTACACAACTTGTAACTCACTACTCGTTCCCGTGACGGCTCATGAATACCTTCTCGTGGTGTGTTACTTAATATGAGGTACCATGGTAACATTGCTAGCTTCTGGCTGATCCAATAAATACCATCCTCAATATTCAACTCTGTGTTACTTATGAAAGTGTCGCAGTCACTGGCCTCTTGCATGCATCTTCCCCCTTTGTACAATGAAGATGGGCGTGGCCAATAGTAAGTAATCCTCATGCTTCTGTTGTTTTTGTCTTTTCTTGATTTCTGATAGCATTCTAGATAAGGATTTCAAAAATAAAACACAAGTTTGCAATCTACGAATTATACCATAACAATGCTAATGTAGCAGCACTGCAAATGCTTCGAAACTTTTACATAGCATCATATCAGCATCGATAATGCTGCATGCTCAAATGTTTATAAGCATTGAATAGGCATTACTTTAGCATTATATGCATATTAATAGCAGTGGTCGATGCTATCAAATATTATGAACGATTGACCACGTGTTCAGCGTTTGTATGTAGTGGTGGAAGAATTCCCGCGGATGGGAGCATCACCAACACAGCTAAGAATATCCTGAAATATAAAGACAATAGTTTAAATATGCATTTCGGCAGCAAGGTAAAGCATATAATTCGTGGCCGAAACAGCAAAGGAGGACAACTTTGCGATCGCTGTGCTATGCTTCCAGGATCGAGACCCATATGAGAACATTCCTACCATCAACTTCCAGGAAAATTTTCAAAACATTACCATCTGTTGAATAAACATAATATACAAATTGAATAGCTAAGAAATATTAAAAAGGTGGATAAAAACAAAATTTTGTTCTGCTCGAATTTTTCGAAACAACGGGCGAAAACAATTTGACATTTTTCTCATAGCCCTATATATTGGCATCACTAATGCAGTAATGGAGCTATTATCTCTGCATTTTAATAGCATGATAATTCGCCTTTTCCGGCATTATATTAGCATTATATCTGCACCAAAAGCTGGTAAGCATTTTATGGATAGCATTACGTGCAGCTACGGTTACTTGGGTATACCCGGTTCAAAACTTCAATAAAAAAGTCACTATTTGGTCACTTTTTCTGCAATCGAAAGTCACTATTTGGTCACTTTTTCGTCATCGCTGGTCACTAAAGTCACTATTTTGAACGGCATTCATCGCTACCAGCCCTGCCTTCAAGAAATGGCTTATACCAACTCTCAAAGGCGCGCCCTTCAATCAGTTTCGGCTTCAACAATAAGTGAGATAATACTGATTTTGACCATACATCGGTACTGTAGTAGTTCTAACATATTTTTGCTTCTTCTTTTGAGTTCCGAATTCGTTTTTGTACACAGATCTGATTTCATTGCGTTTGGCATTTCTGAATCTCAACTTTACAGCTCAGAGGGTTCAGCATATCCACCAAATTCGTATCCGCTTCTTTCCTAATTAATCAGCGATAATCTAAGATTGAGTTACGTTTTTATAGTTTACTCCATTGACTCCATTCAAAAGGAGTAAAAAGGTGGGTCATCTAAAAGAAAATTATAGTCGTTCCATATCTTCCGACCATCCATCACTCATAAGTATCTTTCTCCGTAATGCAGCACGAAAAAGTGTCTACCAAGCATTACAGACTCCGTTAACTGCATGACTAATTGTTTCACCCCCAGGCCATTCATCCCCTCGGCATGGGTCGCCTGACACCATGGGAATCGGGGTTACGGACGTCATATTGTCAGGTTCAGTTTTGTACCGAGCCTTGTGATATGACCGGATTTACACCGTTACGCACTACTTCAGAGTATCCATATCCCAGCGTAACGGGTCTCGCATTTAGCCAAGACACCAACCTTATATGGAGCTAATATAATTCCATGTACTATTTTCTTAATAACTTCTAAACGCAATGGTCGATCGTTATCAAATTCTAAAGTGATCAACTAGAATTTACCCTCTGTTGAATGCAACTTGTTGCGAGTAAAGCGGTTAAAAATTACTATATGAAAAGTTGTCTAATGTTTTTCTTAGCTTTTGTGCTCACACATACACACACATACACACGGACAGACAGACATGTGGAGCCCTGGCCAAACGAGTAGTTCGAACTGGAGGGTAGATGATGGCTACACTCACAGCGACCACCTGGCGGGTCGCTACAGTATGGACTATACGACCGGCATGCAGCGGTCGGAGGGGGCAGGGCCTAGTCCTCGTATGTGGAAGACATCATACGTCGAGGACGGGGTGTTTAAGGAAGCGCTCTGCCGCGAGCACAATACTCTCGGTCTGAGCGGCGAGCAGCTGGTAACAGTACTCTCGCGTGCATGCGATGCCACCATGCCTAGGAAAGTCCACTCTAGGAATGGGAGACCACCGGCTTACTGGTAGACTCAAGCAATTGCGAACCTGCGCCGCGTCTGCCTACGGGCACGGAGGCGGATGCAGCGAGCGCGCACAGAAGAGGAGCGTGTTGAACGACGGGTGGCGTTCATGGCTGCTAGAGCCGCTCTGAAGACTGAAATTAGATCAAGCAAAAAAAGCCTGCTTCGAGGGCCTGTGTCAAAGTGCCAACGCGAATCCATGGGGTGACGCCTATAGGGTCGTAATAGCCAAGACACGTGGGGCGATGGCCCCTACAGAGCGGTCTCCAGAGATGCTGGAGAGGATCATCGCGGGGCTCTTCCCACGTTTGTCCTATTGCCAAAAGCGGGAAAACCACCGGGGGATCCGTCGGCATATAGACCAATATGCCTGCTTGATACGGCGGGGAAGGTGCTCGAGAAGATCATCCTCAACAGGTTGTTGATACGCACGGAGGGTGCGGATGGTCTATCGAGTAACCAGTTTGGCTTCCGAAAGGGTAAGTCGACCGTAGACGCTATCTTGTCGGTTACCAAATCCGCGGAGATAGCTATCCAGTGTAAGAGGAGGGGAGTTCGCTATTGTGCAGTAGTGACTCTCGACGTGAGGAATGCTTTCAATAGTGCCAGTTGGGCAGCTATTGCAGATGCGCTCCTGCGTCTTGGAATTCCCGAGAACCTGTACAAGATTCTCGGAAGGTACTTCCAGAATCGAGTACTGGTATACGACACGGAGGCGGGTCGGAAGTGCGTTGACATAACCTCAGGGGCTCCGCAAGGTTCCATACTGGGTCCGGTGTTATGGAACGTCATGTACGACGGTGTCTTGAGGTTGAAGTTCCCGGTAGGCGTGGCTTCGCTTCGCGTCGGCTTCGCTGACGATATTACGCTGGAGATCTACGGCGAATCGATCGAAGAGGTGGAGTTGACTGCAGCCCACTCGATCGCAATTGTGGAGGAGTGGATGAGTTCCAGGAAGTTAGAACTAGCTCACCACAAAACTGAGGTGGTTGTTGTTAACAACCGAAAGTCGGAGCAACAAGCGGTGATAAGGGCAGGCAACTGCACGGGGGTAGTGATCGGGGGTAATGATCGACGATAAGCTCACCTTTGGTAGCCACGTCAATTACGCCTGCAAGCGTGCTCTGCGGTTTATGCCAGCAAGCGCAAGCTTCTGGCTAGCGTTGCTCTGTCGGGTATGATGCCTATTGACATCGTTATCGGTGAAGACATAGAGTGCTTCGAAATGCGCGGCACGAGAGGCATCCGTAGGACTGTCAGGTTGGCCTCAATGGTCAAATGGCAGCGTGCGTGGGACAGTTCCACTAAGGGTAGATGGACACATAGGTTGATACCGGAGATAGGTACCGGTACGTGGGTCAAGAGGCGCCATGGGGAAATGATGATGATGATGATGATGATGGTCCCGCCACATACCCCTACAAAGGTTTGAGCTGGACGAGTTATCTTTAAGATAATTAATTAAGATCAATTTAATCAGATTTGCAAACAAATAAAAAACGATCCGATTATTTCTACAGATATAAATTTGCATGTAACTTTCCATTACTATACAGCAAAAACATAAATTTAAAAATTAACTGCTGATATCAACTTTAAACTTTTGCAAGCATCAGTAGTGATACTTCGAGCTCCACAAAAGGCAATACTTGTGAAACCTCTCGCACAGATTTCATAAGTTTCACCAAAACCGTATTCATGTCATTTTATAAGACCGCAATCTACAACTCGTAAGCATCATACTTTTCTAAGACGTAACAATATTACAAAATCCAAAACTTGTGCTACCTCACCGTCGCTATCACAAGTTCTGAGTACAGTCGCGTGTTAAATCATCTACCAGATGGCATACTACTAATCTAAAGAATCCTTCAAACAGCTCGAAACTTGCACAATTGTAAATAAATGTGAAAAAATCATCTATATCTGTAATACGCGCGCGAACTCAAACTTTTGTAGACTACAAAAAAAGTTAAATTAAAATTACGTCAACTATATAAAAATCCATCATCATCATCGAGGCGAACTAATAGATCATTAAAGCCCCAATAATTAGGTAAATAAACTTGTTCATACAAAATATCCGTTTAAAAACAACTTCGTCAAGATACAAAATAAGTCAATAATAAAAAGTTGATCGAGTAGCTGTTCAAAAGGCAGCTTTCACGTGCGAAATACATTGTCGCTTAAACTGTGTTAGTGTCGCTGCACGTTTGATGTGCGTAGGCATCGAATTGAAAACATTTATTCCTTTGAAAAATAACGAATTTTGTGAAGCGCTATTCAAGAAATATGGTGTTCGTACATCATTCGCGGATCTAGTATTATGTCTATGGACGTCACTTCCTCTTTCAATTCGATCACACAAATATCGAGGCAGCAAAACCATTAATTACTTTAAAATAAACACCATTGTTAGATATACAATCCGTTGCTTCACTGACAACCACTGTAAAGGCGTCCAACAAAAAATTGAGGAAGTGAATCTGTTGCACCTTAAAACTAAACGCATTATTTTATTCTGCAAACGCTGTAATCTCGATATTTGTGTCGCGTTCGACAAAATAAAATGGAAGGGCAAAAGTCTAGATGAGGTAGATGATTGATTTATACGAATGTATCTTACTTGCAATAGTAAAGTCGTTTTCAGCCGGCAGAGAATTCCATACTTCTTGGCTATTTTCTTGATAACATTGTCAATGTGCTTGTCAAACTTTAGCTTGTCATCAATAATCACGCCAAGATATTTAATCTCGCGGACGCGCTCAATTGTCTCATCATCAATGTTTACTGAGACATCTTCATTTACTCGGTTTCGCGAAATAATCATATATTTAGTTTTATTTATGTTCAATTTCAACTGTTTGTATTTCAACCATCTACTTAGAGAACGCAAATCTTCATTCAAGTGCAAAACGGCATCTTTTAGGTTTTTAGCAGCAATGATAGCACGGTATCATCAGCAAAAAGGTTTATATCACTATGTCTGAAACTTGATTATGCATATGTACAACATGTGATCGATTTAGTTCGGAGAAGGTATTGGAGGGTAACCGCCCCTTCGGTGGGGTTTGATCCCACGACCCCAGTTGGAGCCCCCAACTGGGGTCGTGGGATCAAACCCCACCGAAGGGGCGGTTACCTGAACTAAATCGATCACATGTTGTACATATGCATAATCAAGTTCAGACCTAGTAATTAATTTCCACTCCGGGTGGCTTAATACCCGGCATATAGGCAATTAACTTTGAATGTACTGAGGTTTATATCGCAAAATCGTAAAACTCGTCGCATGTCATTTATGTACATAATGAATAGAATAGGCCTAATACACTTCCCTGTGGCACTCCTAGCGTGTTCTCCACGGGACTTGATACAGAATCATTAAAAGCAGTCCGTTGAGTTCTGTCACACAAATAGCTTTCAAACCATTTGTATGCAGAACCCGAAATTCCAAAGCGCTTGATTGTGGTCAACAATAAGGGCTGAGAAATTGTTTCAAAAGCGCGTTTGAGATCCAAAACACCGCAACAATCGTATCTTTACGCTCTACACTTTCTTTCCATTTAGTTAATACCAAGTTCAATGCGGTTTCACAAGAATGGCCTTCTCGATATCCCGATTGTTCCGGTATCAGCAAGTTATTACTATTTAAATACTCAAGCAGCTGGCCTTTTACAACAAGTTCTAAAATTTTCTCTAATGTGTGCAACATATTGATGGGGCGAAACTCTTCGGCTTTAATCGTCCCAGCAACTTTTGTATTGGAATCACTAAAGATTCCTTCCAAACTTTTGGCACGTGCCCACTGCCCAGTTTGTAACGATTCATTTATAAGGCCCAGCAAGTTGTGTCCGATGACATCAAAGCAGTCTTGTATAACTTTAGCATTTACATTGTCTACGCCAGCCGATTTTCCTATACCAAAGCAAACATCCCTAAGCTCTTCGATCGTTATTGGGTGAAAGCATTCAAAACTACAGTTAGCATTAAACGGCTGTTTTATTTCGTCAGGTTCATCAACTAAATCAATAGATTGATTAATCAATGAAACGCTATTAACGAAAAATTCATTAAATTGTTCTGCAATTATTTGTTCTGAATGTTCTAATGTGCCATTGAAGGTTATGGATCGCGGTTTACTAGTACTAGGTTTCAATAATGATTTCAAAATTTTCCATAACTCTTTGCTGTTGTTTTGGTGCTGATCAATTTTCTCTGAATATATTCGCAACGCGTTTGCTTCAACGACTGCGAATACCTATTCCACGCGACCTGATACCTATTCCAATGATTTTCACTATTACTTCTGCAAAACTTTTTGTACAATTTATCTCTTTTACGCTTGAGACGTAGCACATCTAAATTGTACCAGCTGTTTGAATTCTTTACAGAAACGAATTTATGTTCAATTAATTGATTGGCACAGGTTTTCAAAACGTCAGTAAGAACAGCTGATTTTTGATCTATAGAACCGGTGATTGTTTGAAAATCCACGTTTCTTTCTACAAGACCCGAAACAGCTTGTTTAGAATACTTTCTCCAGCACTTAAATTTTTAATGTTACTATCAATATTGTTTTCATCAACTATGTTAATTACTAAAGTTTCATGATCGGTTATTTTTAACTCACTTTTTGGATCAGATTTCACCGAATGAAAATTCGAATAAACATGATCAATCAAAGTTCTACTGTGCTGAGAAATACGCGTATAATCTAAAACCGTTTGTTTTAAATTGAAGAAATCTCCTAATCGTTTCAAATGATTCGAATTATAGTCGTCACACCAATTAATATTAAAATCACCAGCAAGAATATTTAATTTACTAGAATCTATAAATGTCTCCAGCCAATTTTCCAAAATTTCAATAAAACGCTGGTCACTTGAACTGGGAGAGTGATATAAAACACCATAATTACCCATCTTCATGCCACGAACAACTGTAATGCCCAAGAACCAGTCAAAAGACAACTATAAGTCGACTTGTCGACTTCAATAACAACGTTGTACTTGTTGTACTTGAAGCGGGGATTTTCAAACATTCTGATTACTTTTACATCATTAATTGCGATGTATTTCAAAAGCTGAATGAATTCATCGGAGGAAAATTGATCACACATACCCATTACTTTAAGTCGTGGCACCGATGAGGGGACAACAGCGTTGTAGCTTTGATATTGTAACCTGTTGCACACTCAGCAATAATAGAGCCGTTTTTACCGTTCCTAAAGTTACTGATTTTGTGTGTTTTTGGATCCAGTTTTTTGTTCAAAAACTTCCGAGTATCATCGTTACTCTGATTGGACTCTTCGGTTTTATCACAATGACCGGGCGAGCCTTACGAGTTACTTTTACTTCATTTGTACTAATTTTCATTTCTTTGTTGATCTTGTTTTTACTCCCAGAACTGTGTTTCACTACATCCGCGAAGCTAATTCTTTCATCACAACCATTTTCGAGCGCATCGGTAGCGTCTTCTTGAACCTTTCGTTTTTACCCCTGGATTTTGGGTTGACTCCGTAGTCGGTAGAGATGTACCTTGATTCACATTCATTGCAGCTAACTTGTTATTCGCACTAAATTGAAAAATGAACCCTTCATATTTTCCAACTCTTTATTAATTAAATCCGAAAACCAATAATTGCACCGTCTAGTGCATTTTGTACATTTCTCCCCAATTGTTCAATCCCGGCTTGTAACGCGATGTTCATCTGAGCAGTAATGTGATCTCGAATGCCACCGATCGTATCAGAGACAGAAGAGATCTTCTTCACCTCCTCTTCGAACCTTTGGACGTTCGAGATCAATACATTTTGCTCGCCACAACACTGGCTTGATAAACAACTGTCGCACTTGAATACTACATTTACGTTCTCCGTGACTAGCTTTGCCGATGGTTTCGTCATGGAAGTGCACTTGTAGTGGTACACTTTAGCGCATCCACAACCAGAACAACTCATCGGCAAATCACTAGGCAGGACCCCCATGCCACACTCACTGCACTCAACCATCTCGCCTATGCCTAACACAGCCAGCAAACGGTACCATGCAGACGACACAAGACACAAAGAAACAATAAAACGTGCAAAAATTTACCGGCCGCCAGCTGCTGCTGGGGCAGAAAAATCCAAAATTAAACGAAAACAACCAGCAGAAACGATCTGTCTTTTGGTTATTTCGTTGAAAGCACTATTGGGCGCACAAAGAAATGTAATTTCCCGCGGCACTATCACTATTTCACACGCAAATTAATTATAATTTATCACTGCACGGCAGAAACAAACTACTTAGTTCACCTTTCACCATCGTATGATGGTGAAAGGTGAACTAAGATAATCACTTTCCACCTGACCCAGGTCCTTACAGGCCATGGTTGCTTCAGACAGTACCTACACCGGTTCGGACACTCGGCCTCGCCCCAGTGTCCGGTGTGCGCAGGTTTAGACGAAACGGCTTGCCACATGTGGTCTGGACACTACCCCGGACAACCTAGTCCGGAGGATGTGTAAAGATGAAGTTGGCTGAACACCGTTTTATCGGCTATCGTTCAAATCGTCTCGGAGCTACACAGAAGGTGGCGCATGGACTCGAGGAATGGCTAGTTCAGGCGCAAATGAGAGGTGGTCCAAGGGTTCGGAGTCGGCTTCATGGGTCATACCGGTGCCCTGTGGTCGAACTCGATCCTTTTATCGAACAAGTGGCCGCGCGAAGAACAACATGGTATCGTCGCTTTCGCGGCGTCGGTCAACCGGGCGGGTTCCGAGCCCGAGGACGGAAAGGGGTCCTCGTCAAGGCTGGGGCAGGCGTAGGCACCGCTTCGGCAAGTCCCTCTGTGTGCTGGCGAATAGGTCGCAGAAAGGTTAATTTGGGTTGCAGGCGGCATCATCATTCTTGATACCAGTCGTGCAGAGGGAAGCAGGCGCGAAGTCAACCCTGCCCACCATCCGAGGACATAGGGCGTGGTAAGGCCACCTGCGCTGGCACGATACCATGGTGTTCTTCTAAAAAAGCGAGTCACGATGTTCGATGCTGCAAGGACACGCAGCTAACCTCGAGGGTGCGTTATGCACTGGCCCCCTTTAAAGCATTACTTTATGGTTGTACCGAAGGGACGATGGGCTTGGCGGCAATGGAAACGGTTTAGCGGGTCGGGGATGCAGTCCTGCCTCGTTGGAGGTGGCCCCTAACCCCGCACTTCCTGGTCAACCCAGGATGTCTGTTGAGCAGATTCCCCCTCCATTGCTTAGGAAGAAAAAAAAAAAAAGTCAGACCTGTGCTCAGTTCGTCGAGCTCGATTGATATATAACTGCTATAACGATGGCCACGTTTCGGATTTCCAGGAATGAAATAAACCACGTGCAACTTGTTCGGTGATTCGTACAAAGAGTAGTGTTTTATTTTCATCAAGTTTTCAACCTGAACATCAATGATACTTTTGCTCTATAGACTGGTAACATGAACATAGTAACATAAGAGCTTTTGGGTAAATCCTAACATATTTCCCCCTCCTTAAATTGAAGCAATCAGCTTACACTGTAACTTACTATAAACGTGATTTGAAATGTATCTTATCATTCAAAATCAAAGATCTAGCCTTTTTGGGGGATTCCTGACTGTTGGAATTTCAGAAACTCTTTTGGTCAAACTCGTTATTGTAGTTGGAGTTGCTTCAAAGCTGTATTTCATTAAAAAGGTTAACATTAATAGTTACATAAACATTACGCTACCAATAAAATCTTACATTTTAGTTCCTCCTTCCATACAGTCTATTTTAATCGTCCTCAAGCACTGAAAACTTAACTGCGACTTCTCATGTTCAAAGATCGATTTGAACAAAATAAAAAAATGGCGAATTTTCTTCACTTCCTGTTCACCTTGCGCTCGGTAACGTAGCAATGGGCGACCTCGCAAACAAATGTTTAACATTGGGCATATTCATTATCATTTCGTTACAACACTGATTCTTGCGGATCGCCTGGGAGTAACTACTGCTCTGTGTGTATCTTGTTCACACCCTAACTCTGGACTCAACTGATCTGTCTCTGTGTTAGTTACTTTCGCTTCGATAGTATCCTGAATGACGGCAGCAGTACCTGTAGAGTGTAGACGCTGTCTGTCTGTTTTGAACAGTTGCTGGTGTGTGTTTAGACGAAAGCTGTAGCGGTAGTGAAGCTATTGGTTTTTCAAAGTGGTTACGGTTATGAATCTCGATGTTGAAAGGATAAGACTCTGTCTCAATTAATTCGGCAGCTGGTCCGACCCTCAACTAATCAATATGTCGTTTCCAAACACGTCCATCATCTAGTTCAATCATATAATGCAGCTTTCCCATCCGTTCAGTAACGGTTCCAAACTTCCAGTTCGAGGAACTCAAAAAGTCACGTGCTGCCACTCTATCATTTACCGCGAAGCAACGTACATCACCCTCTTGTCCATGGTCAATTTTCTCCTCTCCGACCTTAGGAACAATAAGATCGAGTCGTGATTTCATTTGTCGACCAAAAACCAACATTGAGGGTGACTTACCCGTCACAGGATGAATTGTTCGTCTGTAGGCCATGAGAATCTTGTAAAGTTCTAAAAGAACATCCTTTCGGTCACATTTAAACGATTTAAGCTTATCTTTAAATGTCTGAACGAATCTTTCTGCCAACCCGTTCGTGGCAGGATGGTATGGTGCATCCATTTTATGAGTAATGCCGTTTTTGTTTAGAAATGATTAAAATTCATCAGACGTAAACTGAACGCCCCTATCACTAACGATTACCGAAGGAACACCATACTCTCGATCTCCTGTTCCACAATATTACAGATGGAGAAGTGTGAGATCGCGTCCGCCCGCGGCTGCGACTAAATAAGACTGAGCTGTCACCATCTCAACAGCAATCATCATCATGAACAGTGTTGCCGAACACATAACAAATGCAAGAGCTACACATTTAATGACTGTTTACATATCGTGCATTTTATCATAAATTGTACGGTAATGCGCGCCTAATATACTACAATCCCCCTTTTGATATAAAAATGGCCAACATGTTTGGGTTATACATATTGAATTACTTAACGGTTTCACACCAACTCAAGATATCATCGCAAGTTATGCCAGACGAACTTCAGGCTAAATTTAAGTAAATGGTCATTGTATCTTCTGTTGTCATGTGGTAAATGTCTCTAGTATAAATTCACCACCATTTGATTGAACTTGTTACCATATGATACATTATTATAGTCCAAACAGACTTGAATAAACTACAATACACGCGTTCTAATCATTACTGCAATCCCACAAAGATTTCAAAATTAATTTCAGTGTCTTGATAATAGATTCCATCTTTAACTTCGCTTCACTTCAAATCACCAACTGAATTTCGATACAAGAACTGTCTTAGTCACGACTTATTTTTACCAACCCTTATGCCATGAATGACTGGCACTATATATCCACCTTTTACAGTGTAATCCTATTGCTGCATGCCCTTCCTTCCTCTTCTTTCGAAATTGGCGACCATGTCCGGTGATTTTTCACAATTAGCATCTATTTTTGATAATTACCCCATCATCTGAATGTCTCATGAAGCGCCCAGATGCTGATTCCTGCACTATTCCTGTAGATGAAACTTTCGAATGGATCTTTCAAATCTTTTTCTGAAATTATTCAACTTTCGCTACATAAGCCTGCTTGTGATACAAATCATCATAGTTTAATCAATAATGTTCACCGCTCACCACAATCCAATCAATAATGGTCATAATATTGTTAATCCAGATATTGTTAACTATTTCTATAAGTACTAGTATACCTGGCATGTTTCCATGTACTTCTTCAAAAACCGTAAATAGCATTCAAAACATATCAGTATATGCGGCTTTTGTGCTTATCTTGCCTAGGGTATGAACCCAAAAGCGCTATCCAACGCAGACCACTTTTCGACCAAACAGTATCCAATGTAGTCTGATTCGATATAAAGGATGAAGCTGAGAAGCTGATGAAGCAAACGTTTCATGCAACGTCTTCGACATTTAAACTTGTACCCACATTTCAAGTTATTGATGACCTAATAATTATACACAAACATAGCACAACGTGAAAATATGCTCGCCTCAGGGCGAACTCAAGGGCAAGTATAAACACCTCCTCTTCACAACTTCATATCTATCCTCCTCGAATAGTGCGTTTCGTCAACCTATCACACAATACATCGTCAAGGGTATGGATTCAATAACAGTCTCCCACCTACATTGCGCACACATCAAGCCTAAACCTCCCTCTAAACCTCCGGTCATATGAAGTAAATCCGTACCTTAACCCTAACTTTGCCGTTCAAAAGTCGTACTCGACCGATGTAATCTCTTTCTTTCTTAGCTCCTCTTATGTCGACCGATTTATACACGAACAAACATGGTGAACAAGTGTTTATAGAATACTTGCCAATATTGGAATGAATCCCCTGCTAACGTGAACTGCCCGGCATTCAATCTCATTATTAACAAACACTTGTGTAGGTATATACTTCACAAACCAAGAAACTCCAGAACTGAGTGGCAATTAGTGAATTTTAGCGCAAAACAGTAAAATGTGACGAACAAACCATAATCATACTAACACCAGCGGGCATACCTCCAACATACTACAAATTAACCGTTACACCACGACCACACACCGGTTCGAACTACTATGAATTTTTATGCATCGACTCTCATTATATACAGTTCCACGTATTTTAAAAGAAACTTTACTATATTATGACATATGCCCTCGGATAAAGAATTCGACCCTTCTTCTACAGGGCTCAAGCAATTGCAGACAGAAATTGTCTTCTTCACAGCCACCAACAAAAATGTACCTCTCATGTGAAACTACCGAATCCAAAGATCACATTAAATCACAAATAGTCAGGTCTAGCCTCTTCGTTGCTACATCACAACCCATCTTATAACACACTTCTTCTTCTTCTTTTTCTTCAAAGACTCAATATTCCAACTGGAACTTAGTATTCTATCTGCACTTCCTTAATTGGAAGCTTTTCTATGCCCACCATTGCATAAGTATGTATCTTGTATGGAGAGCACAATGGGTATACTATTCCCAGGGATCGAGAATGTTTCGAATCGAACTCGTCATCTCCGGACTGGGAACGGTACGCCTTCGCTCGCAAGGCTGTGTTGTTTCACTACATCTTCTGAATTTTCAATTAGGATAAAACCAGTCTGACCAGCCACATAGTCGGAAAAGAACTCTAAACGCACAAATCAGCATGCCTTATCACACCTACCAACGCCATGTATCAACCGTCTCGTTGAAATGCACAACTGAAGCCACTCCCATCGAAACCCAGTCCTCATCAAGTATTTCCACAATTTCCAAGCATGAAGGTATTGCAAAATAATGATATTCACCTGCTTTTATAATACATACACTCATCGTGCAGCCTACACGATGGGGCATTACTTTGAAGAGCGTGTATTACAAAGTGTCGACACTGTCAGAATTAGAACAATATTCATCGTCCATTCCCATACGAAATTGTGTTCCAAACGATCAGGAGACCTATCCACATGTCAGTACTCTTCCTACTCCTACAGGACTCTACCTTTACCCATCGATGAATCTATCATTCTGAAGTTCTTTACACCGGAACAAGAATCAAACACCGCCCACTCGCAAATTGCAGCTGCGTATCATATTCCTCAGCCAAAGAAGAAGCGCAATCTCCATCTTTCCACTTTAATGACTTTACATCTCAAACCGGGACATCGTTGCCTCCAGCACTTGTCAGATATCTACATGGTGATAGTCAAGAGTTTGATAATTTCCAACCTCACAAATCTCAAGAT
This sequence comes from Armigeres subalbatus, assembly GCF_024139115.2. Classification (NCBI taxonomy): domain Eukaryota; kingdom Metazoa; phylum Arthropoda; class Insecta; order Diptera; family Culicidae; genus Armigeres; species Armigeres subalbatus. The sequence goes on from NC_085139.1 coordinate 187,346,077, forward strand.
AGGGTCGTAATAGAATCCAGCCGCCTTCAACACATTCAACGTTGTAGCCATACATCTTACTGGTAATCCAAGCGAAGTTCCGAGGGTCTCAATAAAGACTATACTCAGTCGAGAAACTTCCGATTAATCTAAATATCACTTTACTTCCGAAATCAAATAATGTCTACTATGCACCAAACTAAAAATTGGTCTTCAGTAAGTGAATACATCACTGTCAATTCATGACCATATTTTCTCCAAATTTCCAAAATTTAGCTTCTTAGCATTCGATGCTCGGCAATACCTTAGAACAGAACTTTGCGAAACACACCGATAAACGCCCATGAGTGCACCTCTGCACACTCTGCCATCTCTTCTTTTTTTAACCTCCAACTAATCTTTCCTCTTAAATGCAACCAAATGTCAAGAAGGCTTATGTTATGCAACAGGAGCATCTTTTAAATACTGATCTCTTCATTTTCATTGTAGTGCCAACAATGAACTTTTCCGTATGAATACTGATCCTCCACTTATCATAATTCATTCATTATTTTATTTCTTTTCTCTCCGAGGCCGACACTCACTGTCATCAACATGTATTACTCCTCTAACTTCCAAGTGCTCAGAGGAAATCCATGTAACATTTGCATGTCATTCTCATCAAAATTCTACATTTTCCTGCTTCAGTAAATCTCATTAACTCCGCGCTCTCTGAGAAAAACAACAACTATCCAAATCAACGAAACTTCATCCGGAAAACCAGAAGTCTTCCGCCCTTTCACATTTCAGGGAAACTCTCCGCACCACAATGACTACTGCAGAATTCACAGATTCCGCCTGACAACTCATCGTCCGGGAAATCCTATAAACTTCCGCTTGCTCCGCGAAAATGCCAAACATTTTCTCTATACCTTCAGAATCCACAGATTCTGCCAGATTTGCTTCATCTGGGAAATACTGAATATTTCCGCTTCTCCACGAGAATGTCAAACATTCTCTCGAACTTTGCCCCTGGAGAATTCTTAAAATTCTCGCATCTAATACTAGGAATCCTTCAGATTCCCGCCTACTCCAAGAGAATCACTCTGATTCTCGCAAAGTTCGCCACGGAGAATTCTCGCAAATTCTCGCGTCTTTTTCTCATCCAGTCGGCAGTGAAACTATCATTTTCACTCCGCAAAACCCAACCAAGAAAAAGGTTCCACTGGTTCCAACATTTTTCAAACGAAACCATTACTTTCGTAATATAACGGCTAACCAGTATCCACTGGTTCTTTTTCGAAGAAAATCTGCAATATTTACCTTTACGATCCCATCCTCGTCGCCAGTTGTGAGATCGCGTCCGCCTGCGGCTGCGACTAAATAAGACTGAGCTGTCACCATCTCAACAGCAATCATCATCATGAACAGTGTTGCCGAACACATAACAAATGCAAGAGCTACACATTTAATGACTGTTTACATATCGTGCATTTTATCATAAATTGTACGGTAATGCGCGCCCTAATATACTACAAGAAGGGTAACGTACGAGCTTTCAAGAATACCGGATTTGAGTTTGGTTTGAGAATCAATGACGCCTGAATATTTTTCATTGTACCAGAGTCTTCAAACACCTTAGGAAACTTATCAAGAAGAGTAGGTACAAACTGCACCCGGCAGAGATGTACGACACGCGATAGTGTTTACAATCAAGTTCGAGTCACGGATTACATCTTCTTCTTCTTATTGGCATTACATCCCCACACTGGGACAGAGCCGCCTCGCAGCTTATACAGCAATACAATCTCATTGAATTCCACCACTTAATTGTATCTTGACAGATACGTATTTCGACCTCAACAGTAAGGCCGTCTTCAGTGTCTCGTACTTGACTCGACTTGAAGAAAATGATCTCAGCTTACACTATTTATACTATGCGTAGGTATAATAATTTATCTAGGTACTTATCTAGTTACATTTACTACGGTGCTTACTTCTACTCGCTTGTACAATTTAATCAACACTTCCCAGCGCCAAAAGTTGACGCAAAAAAAATGGCTTTTGATCAGTAATGCAAAAAAAATTAAAAAATAATAATTTGAAATTAATAAACACAACAATTTAAATATATATGGAATCTAAATTGTCGTTTCTATTTTTTGTACCGAAATATAATTTACCGCGAAATTGCTGCGAATTTTCAGATTTTCTGAATTGGCCGTACGCGAAATTTTGAAAATTTTGCCGCGAATTTCCACCACCCCTACTTATCATTATGTACTGTACAAATATCTAACACACAGATCTCTTCAACATGGGGTTCCGTAGCGTAGTTGGCTACACGTTCGCCTTAAAAGCTCATGGTCATGGGTTCGATTCCCAGCCCCTCCACCAAACCTTCGTCAGTCGATAGAAGCGCAGTCCGTATGGTGGCGTTTTGGGGAACGCGCCTCACCGATACGGCTGCCTGATGACGACTGACAAAACTGTTCTTCTTGGAGGCACTCCTCCAACGTATTTCAATTAATTGCAATCGAACAGAGCAACGATCACTGGATACTCACCACATGGACAAATGAACACAATGGACACACGATGATATGAACTGGCAACGACAACAATGACGAATTATGGACATCTAAAAATAGATTCTGTGTGGATTCTGTATACTTCTCTATAGAGCAGAGTACCACAGTAGATCACGGCACAGTAGCGGTTAAGAACACAGAGTGCCTACCAAATAAATATACGAATATACGAATAAAAAAAAAGATCTCTTTAACATCTGAAACAGAACTATCCTGATCCTGTTGTTCGATCATATTCGCATGTAGCTTTGTTTTGGATTTGGGCAATTTATCATTTTTGGTGCTGCTTGCACCCATGCTCTGAGATGCAAATTAGAGGCACACCCGCTGGAGATGTCCATGTGTTCATGTGTTGGCAGGTACTCGCCAAGTGGGCCCCACTTCCACATCGGTAGCACTGTCTGTTAGTATGTTTAATTACCTTGCTGTCCGGTCCACGGTACGTTCTTCATACGGTCAGCATAATTTACTTCGTGCTTCCTTTCCAGTGTAACGTATAAGCGTAACATTTATATATTGACCTTGCTATCCAATACCTTGTACCCGACATTTGTAATGTATTTCTACCTGTCAATAAAGATACTTTTAATAACTCGTAATTAGCTTGCATGGTGTCAGAAAGAAAATTAAGCTAGCGATATTGTTCGATATCCATGATAAACACCGGTGGAATCGCGTAAAAACAAAGCAGCAATGCAGTTTAGTTGTCGGTTGTGCGGTACAAGTTGGAATATTGAGTAGCGGCGGGAGTGAAAACGATTAATTTGTGAAATAAAATCAAACTCTACCGCGATCCGAAAAAATGGCGTCGTCTTCGGGCTTGAAGCCACCAAAACCGATTGTGTTGGGAGAGCACGGCTTGTTCAGTAGAACAACATTATCACAAAAATGAGCATGGCTAAAATTTCAACTACGTGAACATATAGCTTCTTATCTTTCATTTCCTGGGTATTTTAAAAAAATCTACCGGGGGGTCCCGAACAACTTTTTTTTTCCTTTCCAAATGGAACCTGCATTCTAATCTAATACCAGCTGCCAGTCACGAGTCCCTCACGAGTTGACTCGTCATTTATTTTTTTTAACTATTTTTCATGAATTAAATGCAAGGAATGAATATTCTTCATGTTCTTTTATTTTGAACCTAATTTAAAAGGCTCAAATATGGAAAAGCATGACGGAGCCAAAATTATTAAGTTCAACATTTGGCTAGCAAACATACTTGTTCGCAAGGGTTGAACCCACTAATATTTTTAACAGTGTTTGTTTAGTTTCAATTTTATACTTTTTGGATTTAAATAAAAATTAGCGAAATTCGTAGAAATTATTCCAGATAATTGAGAAATTTCAAATTGTTTGTTTGAGCTAAAAAATGACAGGATTCCGACATTCAAGACATAACGATTTCTGAAAACCTAATGATTTCTTATAACATTTCCAAGATAATATAAAACTATTTTAACCTACCGAGATAAGCATGCCAAGACCATGCTGCAGGTGGCTGAGTTGTATTCCCGGTTCGGTCTAGGAAATGTTTAGGTTGGACATTTCCTCGGCATTTCTATGTGGGATGGTTTTATAAAGATATTTTTGGTTTTGAAAGTAAGGAATACATTTTATTCTATGGAGTTTTTATAAATATTAACGGGGCTTAATAATTAGTAAAGATTTTCTAAATTACGCTTCTGATCATTGTTGAGCTAGATTTTTTCCACTAGATAGATGAATAAAAGTAAAGCTCATCGATTACTTCAAAGTCTGGTGGTTGTACCAAGAGTCATGAAAATAAGTGTCTTTTTAGAAGAAGATGCATTTGATGCATAGGGCAGGAGATTGATTTTCGTTTACTGGTTAACTTTTCTGAACTCTTAGGCAATTTAGATTTTATTAGAGTCATCCCTTCAGCACGATTTTTGTGTTTCAAACTCTTCTCCAAAAATTTCTAAAACTACCCTGGTTCTGATCGTCCAGGTTTTGTGTTTGCGTTTTATGTTGGTGGTATTCGGCTTGACCAAATAATTGAACGTTATTGAAAGTGATTGCCAAAAGCAAAATAGCAATAATGCGACAACACTATGAAAAGTGGACTAATTTTTAAATTGGTAATGAATTTCGAGTGAAAATAATCTTTTCGAATGAGTATTTCTCCAAGCTCACGCAGTGCAGCAGTGAAATACCCGTTCTCATCAACTATGCATCGCAACGATATGATCTTTAGGACAAAATACAGTACATATTTTTAAGTTTTTATACCCATGTCACTTTTTGTTGAAATCAGAAGAGATTTTATTTTAAACTAAAAACTAAATATTTACTTCCATTTTGCCTTTATTGTGCACTTAGCATGACTCATTTTTGCGCTCATCTGTTTACCGTATATCAATTGATATCTGATTTCTATTTGAATGAGGTATTAAGGATTTCTATGAGCATGTTGCATAGTTTTCAGTGATGAATTGAAGTCACACAATCCAAATCACGACAGAAAAAAATCTAAAAAGTGAATTATGTGTATCTACATTACTTCTCCTTCTTCGTTTTGGCATTACATTCCCCACTAAGACATTGCCGCCTCACAGTTGAGTGTTCAATCAGCACTTCCACAGTTATTAACTGCGAGGTTTCTAAGCCAAGTTACCATTTTTTTACCATAAAAGTTTCAATTTTGGTATATATTGGGTGTATATGTGCATAAGATGACGATGCAGAGCATAATCTCCATCCAAGCCTTTCTTAGCTGTTTGCAGGGGATAACATAAATATATCGAGTTCGGTTTCGTCATGCACTTTGACGCTTGAGCTCCAACAAACTATTAATTTAGACTATAACTTGGTAATTTCGGTACCCCTGAGTTTATATACAATTATTGGAATAAAAAAATCCAGGAATCTCATTTTAAATGGGACGCGATAAATAATAATCGTTGGTCTTCCAACTACAAAGATCCGTTTCAGGGAGGAAAAAAAAGTTGTTCGAGACCCCTCGGTAGATTTTTTTCAAATAGTCACGAAATGAAAGCTTAAGAGCTATATTTTCACGTACCCGGTAAAAATCGTTTACTCATTAATGGGTACTTTTTCTCTGCTATCTCTTTCTCTCTGCTGAAAAACTTACCCATTTTGGGAGAATAAGTAGATTTACTCATTTAAATGAGTAGATCCACTTATTCTCCCAAAATGGGTAAATTTTTCAGCAGAGGAAAAGAGATAGCAAAGAAAAAGTACCCATTAATGAGTAAACGTGTTTCTCCGTGTAGTGAAAGTTTTAGCAATGCTCATTTTTTTGTGTCATAACGGTCCCCATACACACGCCGTGAGAGAACATGGCCGCCCAATGGAAAAGTTGGGTTCGGCAATATTCGTGGTTTGCGACGGCTACGCAGCTGTCTGAAAAATCTGACGAGGTGCAGGCAGCAACCTTCATGAGCGCTATAGGGAAGATTGTGTGCGGATATACGACACGTTCGGTCTGCGGCCGGACGAAGAAAAAGATGTTGACGTGATCAAATCGAAATTTGAGGAATATTTCACACCAAAGTCGTGCGTTACGTTCGAGCGCTATAACTTTAATCAAATCGTTCAGCGAGAAGACGAACAGTTTGAAAGTTTTGTAACCCGAGTAAAAGAACAAGCAAAAAAATGCTCTTTCATTGTGCTTCACGATTCGCTTATAAAAGATCGAATAATTATCGGTGTCAGATACACAAGTTTAGTGCCGCAGCTGTTAAATGACGATTTAACACTGCAGAAAACGATCGAGACGTGTCGCAATTTTGAGTTGACAGCAATGCAGTCTAAAGCATTGTCTGGAGAAGCGAAGATAGATGTGGTGAAAACAGTGAAGAAAAAGTTGATAAGCGCTCGATCTGAAGAAAAGGAAGATGTATTTCAATGCAGAAAGTGCGGTAGAAAGCATAGCAAGCGGTCCTGTCCAGCATTCGGTAAATCGTGTCGGAAATGTGGATTATCCAACCACTTCGCTGCAATGTGCAAATCGAAAAGTGCAGTACATACAGTGCAATCATCAGAGCATAATGAACTTAGTTCCGACGAGGACTCAGAAGATCTGTTTATCGGTTCGGTGGAAAGCGCAAAGAACGAAAACGATTGGTTTGAAGTGGTTAAAGTGCAAAACAAAAAAATTTCGGTGAAACTTGGCTCGGGTGCCCACTGCAACGTCGTTCCGTTGTGGTTAGCTAAACAACTCGACATCAGTCTACGTCCGTCCAAAACGATATGGCTTGTTTCGTTTTCCAACCATCGTTTGAAGGTCATCGGTGAAATTGACCCCGTGTGTCGCATCAAGAACAAAGATAGTCATATCACGTTCAGAGTAGTAGAAGAATCAGTGGTACCGGTGCTTGGCAAAGAAACGTGTATTTCGCAACGGTTAATAGCTCCTGTAGATGCAGTTTTGGATGAGGCAGTGTACGATGGATTAGGTTGTGTGAAAGACTATGTGTATGACATTGATCTGATCAAGGATCCACAGTGGGAAGCGAGACCGGCACGACACGTTCCGCACAGCATCAGAGCAGCTGTGAAAGATGAACTGGATTCAATGGAGCGTCTTGGTGTAATTGAGAGGATTCACGCACCAACCCCGGTGGTCAACGCAATGGTGCTGGTCAAACGCAATGAAAGGATTCGCATCTGCATTGACCCATCTCAGGTAAATCAAAATTTATTACGGCGGCATCATCCTCTCACCACAGTAGAAGATATAGCAACCCGATTAAGAAATTCGAAATATTTCACAATCCTCGATTGTAAAAAGGGATTCTGGCAGATTAGGGTTTCAGAAAGGACGGCAAAGTTTTGGCTTTTGGTACTCCTTGGGGACGATACATCTGCAAGCGACAACCTTTCGGACTTGCCTCAGCTCCGGAGGTGTTCCAAAAGTTAATCACGACACACTAGAAGGTATTGAGGGGTGGAGGTTTCTATGGATGACATCTTAATTCATGCGGAAAGCTCAGAAAACTAACCAAAATTACGGAAAAGGTTGTGAAACGACTACATTCTGCTGGGCTGAAGTTGAACAAAGATAAATGCTTGTTCAATCAAACTAGTTTGAAATTTCTGGGTCATATTGTTACTGACGGTGGCTTAAAAGCGGATCCAGAGAAATTGGAAGCAATAATCAGACTCAAATCTCCCACCAACAAATCTGAGCTACAGCGAGCTCTAGGAATGATAACATACATGGGAAAATTTGTGGCTAACTTGACAGACATAACAGCTCCTCTAAGAAGTCTGTTAGTCAAAATGTTGTCTGGGAATGGGGTTGCGAGCAAGAGGCTGCGTTTCAGCAAATTAAAAATCTCACGCAATCGCCTCCCGTACTTAGATATTATTATCTGAATCTACCAGTAACACTTTCGGTGGATGCGAGTTCGCACGCCCTGGGAGCTGTTCTCCTACAACAGGGTCGCCCAGTAGCGTATGCATCTAAAGCTTTAACAGCTACTGAAATGAACTATCCCCAGATAGAAAAAGAAGCTACCGCCATACGATTTGCTTGCTCAAAATTTCACCAATACATATACGGGAAAAAGCTTACAATTGAAACCGATCATAAACCGTTAGAATCAATCTTTCGAAAGCTGTTAGATAAAGCTTTGTTTACGTAGAATAATACTAGAAGTAGCCCAGTATGATCCTACAGTCGTGTATGTCAAAGGAGCTAACATTCCGATCCCCGACATATTGAGTCGTGATGTCGCTAACTCTTTATCCACTAACGACAATGAACAGCTTGAAGTTCATGTTGTATTGCAGATGACCAAAACTGCCAGTGCAGAGTTGAAGCAGCACACCGAAGCGGATCTAGAAATGCAGTCCCTAAAGTCAGTGATAATGTAGGGTTGGCCGGAAACCAGAAGCGAATTGTTGCCGGAGTTGCGAAAATACTGGGGTTTTCGAGATGAAACGGCTGTATATGATGGGCTGATATTCAAGTCGAACCAATTACTCATTCCACAATCGCTGAGGAAGGCTATGCTGGAGAAGGTTCACAGTGGACACGCAGGGATTCAAAGCTGCATTCGCCGAGCAAGGCAAGTGCTATTCTGGATTGGTATGAGTAGCAATATTCAGGAGATGGTGGAAGCTTGAACAATTTGTCAACGTCATCAACGGAGCAATACAAAAAATACGATTCTTCTGAAGGACATTCCAGGTCTTCCATTCGAACGGGTTGCGTCAGATCTATTCCATCTGAAAGGAAAGGAGTATCTTTGCTCGTCGACAGTTATTCTGATTTTTTCGACATGAAATTGCTGTCGGAAACCACATCCATCAGATGAAAGAATGGTTCTCGGTTCATGGCATTCCTCAAGTTTTGGAAACTGACAACGGTCCACAATATGCTTCTGCAGAGTTTCGTCAATTTAGTCGTCAATGGGGGTTTGAACACCAAACGTCCAGTCCTCACTTCCCGAGAGCAAACGGGTTAGCTGAGCGATATGTGCAAGTAGCCAAATCCATACTGAAGAAATGTGCTGAAGATCAGTCTGACATACATCTGGCATTACTCAACGTGAGGAACACACCTCGTAGTAGTTCCTTACCGTCACCCAATGAAAGACTTATGGGCCGATTAGTACGTTCAAACATGCCAATGACACTAGAAGCGCTTAGGCCGAGGGTGGCAGTGAATGTTCAACAGCTTATGGAACGCGAACGGGAGATGCAGAAGGATTACGCAGATAAAGGAGGACTGGAGGCGCCGCAATTCGCCGAGAGGGGGAAAATCCTTCTTCAAGTTCGGTCGTCCAGAAAATGGACCCCAGGAACAGTAGTTAAACAACTTCGAGAAAACGGTTCGTATCTAGTAACGGATGACGAGAGAACTATAAGGAGGAATGCTCATCATTTACACACAAGCTACGTGGATCCGATTGGGTGGAAGAAGCGGTGCAGGAGAACTCACAAATAGATGACGGTGTTCCTGATGAAATGACAGCTGAAACCAGTACCGTACAGAATCGAAGCTCGTCAGTCGAGCCCTCAAGTGAAGAAGTAACAGCAGTGCCATCTCGAGTGACGCGTTCTGGACGCACAGTGAAACCTAAGATCTTGAGTGAATTTGAATATTATTAAGAGGGGAAGATGTAACGTATAAGCGTAACATTTATATATTGACCTTGCTATCCAATACCTTGTACCCGACATTTGTAATGTATTCTACCTGTCAATAAAGATACTTTGATTAACTCGTAATTAGCTTACATCCAGTACTTTATGTTAAAGAACAACATCTGGCAACCTGGTTGTATCTTATACAATAGACGAATCCAAGTAAAAATAAGAAGAAGACACACGACGGTGTTAACTTTGACAGATCCTACAGCTCAGCATAGGGAGATCATTTTAAAATGGTTATAATAAATTCTAGACAAAATGTAATTATAATCTGATTAATTTTTTGAATATTTTCCAAAAATGTACCTATCATACAGTTCAGAACTTTTTCCGTATCATACATCAATCAGATTTTAATTACATTTTGTCTAGAATTTATTATAAGCATTTTAAAATGATCTCTCTATGCTGTGCTGTAGGATCTGTCAAAGTTAACACCGTCGTGTGTCTTCTTCTTATTTTTACTTGGATTCGTCTATCGTTACTACTGTGGTGTGCCCCTACCGGATAGGCGTCACTGTGGTAGCTGTCAACCTTTCCTTCGTTTTTCAACATAATGTAAAATCATTCCGAACAATATAAACGTGTTTAATCTTGTCTCTTCAAACAGTATTCTTTTATTCCCGTTTTTCCGTACCAATCCGAAATCCTATTTCACTTTAGCTCCTGAGTCCTGCTCCCGAGGCCTCCATGGAAATGGCTATTTCCTTGGCTTTGATGAAGGTCAAAGTCTCTTCGATAAGATGAGAACGAATCCTTTTGGATCTCATCCCGATACCAGCTGGTTCCTCAACTCGTTTTCCAGATACGCTTCGAATTTGCAGAATTTTGCGCTTCTTTGCAGTTCCGCGATGAACTCCGTAATCGTTTCATCTTCTTTTTGGGTGCGGGACCTAAACTTCCATACTTCGACCATCTCTAGTGGGCCCGGGTCGAGCAATTCCCCCATGGCAGTCATCAGCTCCAAGTACGTCTTGTTTTCCGGTTCAGTAGGAGTAATATGGTCGCATAGTAAATCATAAGTTTGCGCCTCCATGTAATGAAGTAAATAATCCTTCTTACAGTCGTCTTGAACCCCAAATATTCTGAATGCGCCTTCAAGCCGCTTGATCCACCGGGCCCATTTTGTTTTGTCTCGATCAAATGGGTCGATAGAAAAATTTGGTACCACAGCTGGCAGCACTACTTGACCTACAGCCTCCGTTCCACTGGCTGCAGCCGAGTTTCGTCGTCCTCCTGGCATGTTACCACATCGTCCAAACAGGAAATTAAAAAAGTTGTTTGCTATAGCAGCAATCCCAGCAATCTTGAAGGACTCCAATGCGTAGCGCTAAGTGCCTCCCGCTTTGTACGAGCAGAATTGCACGGCTTCACCGAGCAGCAAACCAACGTTCCTGTGTTGGGTTATTCGAAGCAAAAATCGCACCGTAGCTTTGTATTACTCAATCAATTCATCCGGCTCGTCGCCAGTACCTGCTATAACGATGGCCACGTTTCGGATTTCCAGGAAACCACGTGCTAGTTGTTCGGTGATTCGTACAAAGAGTAGTGTTTTATTTTTATCAATTTATTTTAGTTTTCAACCTGAACATCAATGATACTTTTGCTCTATAGATATAGGTCCATTAAAATGTCACTTTTCCCGTCTCTATTCATACCATTTAGGTAGATTTGTACATGGGGAATATAACAGAACCAAAAATCGTAGTGAGGCTTGTTCCAGAAGTGGCCAATAACAGGTTTCTTCAAAGTAACCCTTTGAGAACCGACCCCAAAATGGCCAGATCAATATTTTTGCTTCATATTGGCAATATGGGTATTAAACTTCAGCATTTTGCAAAACAAGTTGGATTATGACATCCGGATATTATTCTGGACATGTTGGCCACCCTGGAATCAGGAGGCTTTTAGCAAAAGATATTTTAGTTACTAGATAAAGATTGTCGCTTCGGTTCCCTTTGTTCTGCTGTCCGAAACATGTGTGGTACATACTAGCAACCCTATAACCAGAGACCGGCGGAGTGAAAAACTGTCGAAATGGCAACGTATGAAAATGCATGAAATCGTGAAAATAATACTGGCAGCACTTGAACTTTTTGCTTGCTTCTTATGGATGCAAAAAGTAAACAAGTCGAAATGGAACCGCTTTTGACGGTTCGATTGGAAACAAGATGGCGTCTTCGCCGATCTCTTATTCTAGTATTTCTAGTACATACCTGTCAAATCGTATGGATTTTCCTTCTTTGACATTTAGCTCCCCTATCCTCGCCAGCAAAAGATGTTCCGGACAGCGACGACAGCGACAATCTTTATCTAGTAACTAAAATATCTTTTCTTTAGAAGCATCAAAATCGGCCATTTTCACAATTTCGCTATGACAATAGGGGCGGTAGGGGCAATATGAACATACGGGGCAATATGAGCCACCCACTCTTATTGACAAGTTTTATCATGTAAAAGTTATGAAAATGGAAATATACAAGAAAATGTAAATTTTCGCTGCATAGGTAGAATTATTATAAGATTTGAAGTTAATAAATAAGGTTTTGACACAAAATTGATTAAAATACAGGTCAAAATTGCATCTCAATCGAAAGATCTATTATAATTGAATATTGTGCACACATGTTTGTACTGATAAAAATCTGAATTGATCATAAAACTTGTTTTTTCAAAAACCACACAATATGGACATAACTGCACAGAGCAAAATATTAGGCTTTAATATGCGAATTAGTTCATATTTCAGTTGCCGGATACAAGAATATTTTCATCTATGTTAGATTTATTACGGACAAATTATAACACCGCATTACTGCGATCGGAACAGAAAAAATGACTATTGATCAATTGAAATGTGTCTGTGCAAACGGTGAAGAGTGGCAAATCGGCTCGCTGTTGTGCGGTTAATTATTATCAATTCAGTGCAAAACCGAATTATAGCCGCTAACGAAGTTGGATTTTTCTCACAATCCATACGTTAAACCTAACTTCGGAAGTGGTGCGCTGTTTTCATTTGGTGATGTGCTATACAGCGCACCACTTCCGAAATTAGGTTTAACGTATGGATTGTGAGAAAAATCCAATTTCGTTAGCGGCTATAATTCGGTTTTCTACTGAATTTATAATACCCTTATTTTGTATAGAATACTCTAAACCATGGTTTCCCAAACTGTGGGTCCCGACACCCAGGGGGGTCGCGAGCGGATAGTTGGTGGATCGCGTAGAACAAATATTAATTGCAGCTCGAATGCCGAACCTTTTGATCATTTTTTTTTTCAGGAACATAATTTCAAGTTCAAACCGCATTTTATTTTAAATATTCATCACCACCTTATTTTAGAAAACATTTATGCGTAAAAGCTGTCCCCTCTAATGAAGTAAAATAAAAACATTTTGACAAACAATATCATGTATGTCATTTTTTGCATTTGTACATGAAGGTAACGTGAATATTTTTGTAAAACTTGCCGAAACAGATGACATTCTAATTCAATTATTGCTTAATACTACTTGGTAAAATGCATTTTTCATAGGTGGGTAGGATGGGTCGTGAGACATATAGAATTTTGCTAGGTGGGTCGCATACACAAAGGTTTAGGAACCTCTGCTCTAAACTGTTGTAGGAATATCATATTCATACATTAATGTGACCAGACGTCCCGCGTTTCGCGGGACGCTGCATTTTTCAACTCCGTCTTACAAATTTATTACAATTCATACAGCCTTACAAACATTTTTCCATTCTTTTGGGCCAAAATCTATGCGAAATGCACTTTTGAAGAATTCATTTTCGAGCTAGTGACGCAATCCAGATAGGCGTTTCGCAGGACGTTTGCTGGTCACATTATCATACATATTACAACACTTTTCTCTCCCAGAAGAACATTTTGGATGGGTGGCCCATACTGCCCCAAATAATGGCTCATTTTGCCCCGTATAGTCGGAAGCACACATCAAAATCAATACATTTTCAAAAGTGCATTCACAATTTCCAAACGTATTTTTCATCATTCATGGACGTTAGGGGCCGTACACTTATTACGTAAGCAATTTTTCTGGGTTTTTCGACCCACCTCCCCCCATGTAAGATTTTTTATTTATATGGCGCGTAAGATATTGACATACCCCTCCTCCCCCATAAGTGCTTACGTAATATGTGTACGACCCCCTATATGAAAGGGAACACCCCCTAGTATAAGTCAACTACATTCGAATGATGATATTTTAAGTTTTCCAGTGCTTTCCGGAACGATTTCCTTATGTGGCCCATATTGCCCCGATCACCCCTATAACAAACTTTAGTATTTTGCAAGACAAGTGGCTTATGATATCTGGATATGATTCTAGGAAAATTGGCCTCCCTGGGACCTGTTTGGAGGCCCTTGAGGAAGCCTCCGAAACCATTGGAATCGATGATTTTCAAAGTATCACAAACTATGGCAATGTGGGTATCAAACTTCAGCATTTTGAAAGACAAGTGAAATTATGACATCCAAATATGATTCTGGGGATATTGGCCACCCGGAGGACAGTCCCAAGGCCCCTGTAGGAACCGCTGAAGACATTAAGATTGGATATCGTAATTCTTCATGTCCTCAAAACTGACCTCAGGGTGGCCAATATGGCCAGAATTATATCCGGATGTCATAATACAACTTGTCTTGCAAAATTTTGAAATTTGGATGCTGGGTCATTAGGCCGACCTATCATTAGGTCACCGGAAGAAGGAAGAAGGAAGAAGGAAGAAAAAAAGAAGAAGAAAAAAGGAAAAAGGAAGAAGGAAAAACGAGGAGGAAGGAAGAAGCAAGAATTAAGGAAGAAGCAAAAAGAAAGGAAGAATAGAAAAATAAAGATGAAGGAAGAAGGACGAAGGAAGAATGAAGAAAGGAGAAAGGAGAAAAGAGAAAAGAAGGAAGAACGGAGAAAAAGGGAAAAGAAAGAATAGATAAGGAAGAGAAAGAAGGATAGAAAAATAAAGAAAGAAGAAGGAAGAAAGAAGAAAAATTAATAAAGAAATAAGGGTAAAGAAGAAGGAAAATATAGAAAAAGAAGAGATAAAAGAAGGAGCAAGCAAAAGGAAGAAGGGGTAAGACGAAGGAATAATTTCTCATTTTTTACTTTTTGCGTATTTCTGCTCATTCGACCTAAAGGCCATTCGGCCTAATGACCATTCGGCCTAACGACCTTCGGCTTAACGGCCTGACACCTGAAGTTTGATACTCATATTGCTAATATGGAGCAGAAAAACACGATTTTTGGTTCTATTATAATCCCTATATATTAGAGTGGGGCGCAGTTGTATGAAAAAATGCAAACTTCCTCCGATCAAGTGAGATCAAGGTTTTTCTGAATCGTTTTGGGACCTCAATCAACTGTGCAAAATATGGGCTCGATTGATTGCAACCTCGCATGCCGCATCGCATTTTAAATTTACATGGAAATTAGTATGGGAAAACGTATTTTTTTTACATTTTTGCTCTTAGCGGCTTCAATTTATCGTTAAATATCTTGGCTGTGCATATGCATGGACAAATGGACAAATTGATATGAAATTTGCGAAAAAGATTCCACGTGTCTTGGAGGGACTCGAACCCTCAACCTCATACTCTTCAGATAGACCACTTAAAGGTCACGTTTGCGGGAGAGCCATCAGAATCCGAGTACCAACCTCCACCGCGGTTAGTTCTTTCTTGCAAATTGAATATTTTTCGGATGCTTGATTTGTCCAATCTCCACATGTGCTTTACTGTTGTATATCCACAGTCAAGCGAGTGCACATTGTTTATTAAACGAGAGGATCGCACTATATGTGCCCAACAACGGGCTACTAGGGGAAGTGCATCGGTTTTGGCCAACTTAGTGCCTAATTTGGCCAACCCGGGAAAATACATATTTTTCCGAAATAATCGATCAGTTGGAAGCAACGTTGAACCGTGAGGGATATATCTTTTGTTGGAACTAATAAAACCCTCGCGAATTGCTTCATTTTCGGAGTTATTCGCAAAATTGGCCAAATTAGGAACATGGCAAAAACCGGTACAGTTCCCCTATATTCATTCATTTCATTTATTTAGTCTACATCTATACAGATAACACTGAATCAACAATTTGACGCCACAATACACGGTTCGAGGCCGCATCTCTCCATCCTCGAATACGCCCCACGCTCGCCAAGTCGTTCTGCACCTGGTCTGCCCATCTCGCTCGCTGCGCTCCACGTCGTCTCGTACCTGCCGGATCGGAAGCGAACACCATCTTTGCAGGGTTGCTGTCCGGCATTCTTGCAACATGCCCTGCCCATCGTACCCTTCCAGCTTTAGCTAACTTCTAGATACTGGGTTCGCCGTAGAGCTGGGCGAGCTCGTGGTTCATTCTTCGCCGCCACACACCGTCTTCTTGTACACCGCCAAAGATGGTCCTAAGCACCCGCCCTATATATACCCCCTATATATACAAGTGATATATTGTTTATCCGGAGATAGAACGCTTTTTATACCAAAGTTGGATTTTTCTCCAGATACAATCAATTTTCCCAACTTCGGAAGTAGTGCGCTGGATTTGCCTAAAGATGCAGTAAACAACGCATCAATTAGTTTGACCGATAAAACTCCGGAAAAAAGTTTGGTTTGGATGTTTCCGAATTCTAAGTTGGTGCTACGCCGACAATAAGGCACATTCCAGCGTAACGCGACACCATGCGGAGCAAACGGTCGGGTTTAAAAGGGAAATCCACGTACAATATTTGTGGATCTAGAAATCAGACCGATCAGACAGCACTGCATTAACTGTAATTAATTACCTGGATTATATAATCCTGGGTAGGACAACGCCTTGACTGCCCACCCAGGAATATTCATGCGTATGACATGTCCTACTTGTCCTACCCATTCCAGGCGCTCCTGCCATTAAGTGTACGAAGTTAGTATGCGTCCGAACTTTGAGTTTGCGCGGTATTGAGTTCTCCAAAGCCAGAATCACCAACGCTAATGTTACTGTGTAGGATGTATAAAATAAAAGTTGTAGCAAAAATATTACAAACACTTTGAGAGGTTTACAGAGGCATCTCGCACACTTTTATTCATTTGGAGAAGTCAATATGTACACGCTCGAAGAAAGTCAAATGCTCGGGTACTTATTCAAAAGGACGTATGTGATTTTGTAAACAAAGATTCAAACGTCGATTAGTCCAATCTGATGGCACTCCCACGCAAACCATCACCACAGACAGGTAGGGGGAGCCTTCGGCTACCTGTTGGTGGTGTTGATTTGCGTGTGAGTGCCATCAGATTGGACAAATCGACGTTTGAATCTTTGTTTACATAATCACATACGTCCTTTTGAATATTCATCATATATTCACAATCGATGATTGTTTGATGACCAGGATTTGGGGTGTTTTGGCTTGGATGAATGAAAACAGCAGCAGTGAAAGTAGCATTTATTGAACATTGGATGATGCGTACAGGAAGGGAAGCGGCGAGGTGGGAATATTGGCTTTGGCGCAGATTTGATCAGATTCCTCCGCACTCGAGCCGACTTGGAAATATATGAATTTCACAATCTTGCTTGATCACAATTGAACCGTTTGTTTGAGAAACTGCATATGTAACATTTTTGGCTAAAATGAGATTTTTATATATTCTGAATCCTCGTCCAAAAAAACGATTCAATTGTCGTTGTTTTTGAAGCTGCGATTGGAGGACGGTTTATCGGTGTATTAGCGTATCGGTGGGCAGAGGATTTTGGATGCGATCGAAGGTGATGAATCAATAATTTTCAATAGCACAGAATGTAAACACCTGCAGAATACAGCAATTGGGTCTCTCTTTTTGCCTTTCTTGTACAACAAAGTTGTACCGAAAGGCTATAGGACTACTCCAAAAAACAACTTTTGATAGAAGGCCCGGAGACCCATAGTGTTATATACTGATCGACTCAGTTCGACGAATCGAGGTGATGTCTGTATGTGCGTATGTATGTGTGTGTGTATGTGTACAAATTTTGTAGACACACTTTTTGGAACTTAGCATTACCCGATTTACTCGCAACAAATTGCATTCGACGGGGAATGCGGTCCCATTGTTTGCTATTGAAAATTGGCCCGATCGGACATTGCCTTTCGGAATTATTGAAAAATCATTGTTTTTCCCCAAGGGTCCCCCCTTGGAAAAAAAAAATTTCAAAATCGAAAATAAAAAATGTCTCAAGGATGGTGGGAATGCATAGTAATTAATGCAAAAACATGCAGAATGATAGAAAATATGCGATCTATTCTAAAGTGCTTTTTAGCCTTTCTTATGTGATTTTTTCAGTACATTTTACGATGCACGAGAAAAGCATCCCCGCCGCTAGGTGGATCGATCTGGGTTTTTCTGTACAACTTCGACATTCAACATGTTTCAACAACAAATTTCGGTCACGTCCTATCTCGATTAATTGCAAACCAGAACATACATTATCAAGACTACGCGACTGCAGCCGTACACGTGGAAGCCGAATCTAAAACGATTTTTAAATTAACCTTGCGGATCTTGAAACAATATCGATAGCAGCTGATACACTGAAAGATGTCACTCTCGAAAAGATAACCGGATTCCTTCTTAAAGGATTCCTATCGATCGGGAAAAACTTACCGAATTTCACGCCCGCCATGATGGACTCCGGCTCAAAGTTAGCTTTGTGATATTCGGCGAATCGTCGTTCCCCAAAAGTACCGCAAGCAAGTTATCCGACAGCTTCACCGCACTCATCCTGGGTATGGATGGGCCGAATGAAATCCGTTGCTCGACGAATTGGAGCACTAAGACAGGGAAAAGCCGTTTCTGCTACTGCAAAGTCACCAAGGAAGACCACTCTCGAATCCTGTCCGATTCCAAACAAATCTTGGAACCGAATCACATTGATTATGCTGGACTGGTCGACTTATTCTACCACCTGGTCATTGTGGACGCCTTTTCGAAGTAAAGCACTACATAGGGGAGACTGGGTAGACTTGATCCCCTTTTCTGATTTCCGATGTATCACAACCAAAAATAAATAAACATACGCGATTTCCTCACAGACTCTCTAATAAATATAGTATTTAACTTTACTGATGTAAGACAGTCCTTAAATTATTGTTGTTATTGATACACAATCGATTTTTTGGAGTGCTGTCAAAAATCGACTTTGAAAATATTCGGGGGAAATTGATCCCTCTCCAAGAACTTGCTTTGATAAAATTAGAAAGGTGCCCTCAGATTTTTTAAATATTTTCCCTTCAAAATACGCGGAATTATCGAATTGCTGTGCGTATACTTGAAAATTTTTTGTTATTGAATTCGACAGCACATGCAATTTTTAAATTTGGGGAGACTTGATCCCCTTTCTATGAGATCTGCGCAATAAATAATTTTTCTTGCCAACCCTTCATCAAATCCGTCAAATCTACAGAAAATTAGAAGCCTAAGAACGGTTTTTATTTATTTTTAATTTTTCGCCAAATTTTGTATGGTGACTAACGGGGATCAAGTGTCCCCATATTGAGGCAATGACTTCAAATATAAATATCCTAAAACTTTGATGGAATGTTGACATTTTCATCAGTACAGATCAATAACCATATTTATAGCTTGTTGCTGTAAAAAAACGAAAGCATTTGGTCATTGTTATGAAAGGTTGTTCAAATTTTGCGTGGCCAATAAAAAAATATTTAGGAAGGTCAAAACATACAAACCGCCCTGCAGAATTAATAAGGCTTTCAATCCAAAAAATAACTCACCACATAAAGGTCATTTGTCTAGAGGATCTATACTAAAAAATACGCTAGAGCAAAACTACTTTAGTTATCGATAAAACAGGTGGTGATCAAGTCTCCTCGGGGATCAAGTCTCCCCACCTTCCCCTACATACATGGTTTTCAATTGACGTTTCAACTTCATATTTAAATCTTAAGTGCACGAAATTAGGGTACTCACGGTAACTTCCTTAAATTTAAAATCATTGTTCTGTAGGCTTATGTACAAATGATGCCACCTTTATAGGATTGGAGCTGGTTTTGTAAAATGTTACAACTTATTCAGAATGTTAAGGTTTTCCTGATAAAAATGTGACATGCGGGTAGATGGGCGATAAAGTACAGCAACAGTTCGCTAACTGGGCGCGTTTTAACTGGACTGTTTTTTAACTGGGCGTTCGCTAACTGGGCCAAAGCCCAGTTAAAAAGCAGTTATCCGTCAAAAAACAACAACAAAGACTCGTTGACGAGGGGACTCTGAATGGCATATTCTTTAAGCTTCATGTAAAACACGATCACAACAATGCATCGTGAATTCCCTTGTCAGCCCAGTTAAAGCGAGCGTTCGTTAACTGGGCTGATGTTTTAGCCCAGTTAGCGAACGGATGCTGTACCTATAATAAATTTTTGCGTGAGATCATTTGTACAAGAGTCGTACAGCAGTTTGCGGTCAAATAAATGTATTTACGATTAGAAATAAATAATCTCGTTCTTACACAAATCACTGGTTTGCCTCACGAAATGATCGATTCTTATCACATATAAGTACTTAGTAAATTAAGTATTATAACTTAGTATTCTGCTCTGGTTTCCTAATGATGATCTCCATTCTTAACCTTATACGTTGACTTCCATATTTCAAATAGACAAATTGTTGAATGGAAACGATAAAAGATCGCCAAAGGCATCGACACGTGAGTTATGACTGTCCACGCCCATGTACCGAAAAACTCCAAATGCGTCGGCCGGAAGCTAGCTCGTCCCTTCACTAAGGTGTTTATAAACCACATCGCCATATTTGCCACCAGAAGGAATGTGACGATTTCACGACCAGGTTTCGTGCGATTCTGCTGGGCACCACGACACTTACGCCAAACCGCATTCAGAATGAAAAGTGTTTGCATGGATGTTTGTACTAAACTGAAAACTTCA
Organism: Armigeres subalbatus; assembly: GCF_024139115.2. NCBI lineage: Eukaryota > Metazoa > Arthropoda > Insecta > Diptera > Culicidae > Armigeres > Armigeres subalbatus. The sequence continues at coordinate 187,366,699 of NC_085139.1, forward strand.
GCTATGAGACCTTCAAGAGCCCCGTAGATGCCTTGCTGAATTGCGAAATAGCTTCCGACAATACTGAACATTCCGTAGACGTAGACTCCCGTCTGCGCTAAAACCAGAAGGGTGCAATCGAGGCTGACGGAACTTGCATGCTTGTCGTTGTGCTTCTTGCAGTATTTAAGATCCCGCATTTTGATCATTGCCAGGATTACGCCCGCTGCCGTTATGGAATACAGTACGGTTTCAGCAATGGTTACTTCCAGTAGGGCGAAAAATTCATAACCAGGCTCGTCGTGCAGTACGAAGTACATAATCAAACAGATAATGGTCAGCACGGTAATTATGATTCCTCCGAACATTCCACGGTGAGCTCGCGAACAGTCTACGGAGAAGTGGTGGGCACTTTTCGTATGGGTTGTGGAGTTCACTTTTTGCGAATTTCGCCTGGTTCGATCTATTTCAGCGATGGTTTTGACTTTTTTCCACATTTCGTACAGTATTACGGCGCAAATGAGCGAGTATTCAATGGTGCAGGGAAACAGGAATGGTGAAGCGTTTTGCACTAGGGTTCCCATAATGTTGGTACGCTGGCACTCAATCAAATCAGCGGCATCATGGCTAGCAGCTCGTTTGGTGCGGTTCTGGAAGGTATCGCTGAGCAGCAGGCTTGTATCTTCTTCGCTGCTTTCGCCGCTTGCTGTCGCGGAAGCGAGTGTGGTAAGTGTGGTATTGCTGATCGTTGATACTGTGATGAAAAGGGAAGGTAAAATGTAAATCGAATATTATGTGTTAATCCAAGAGGCCAAATGAATAATCTGAGATAAGGAAAAATATTTGTTTGATTGCTCATGGGAAAATAGGTGATTTTGTTTACTCCGCACATGAAAGGTAGACGGTAGACCTAAAAGCCATTATCTGGCAGAGTGACTTAGGCGTTAATTTTTATGTATCGGTGTAGACGAGTATTAACAAGGGATTATAAATGAAAGATATGTATACTGCTAGCGTGAAATAGACAGATAGAAAAGTATGGAACGAATTAAAACACTTACCAATCTTATTGTCATTGTACATATGTGCTAGATGGTGTATTTCATGTTTCGTTTCTTCGACCAGTATGTACAACCATTCGCAGAGATTCGTTGCAATCATGTGCATAAGACCAAACCGGGCAAACACTTTGTGGCGGGCCATGTCCAGTTCTGCGCTATTCAGAAAAATAAACTGCATCTGTACAATGGATAAAAACATGCGTGTGGCCGGGGTTAAGGCCACGTAGATACTCGAACAGCCAGGTGAAGCGTTCAACTCGAAGTACTGTCCAAACTCAAGTCCCGAGTACACCATGGTTCCGATACCGAATGCAATGGCACCAACTCGAAGATAGAAGCTTCCAAAATGAGGAACACGCTTTTTTGTTGGATATGCGTTTGTCTTTTCATCTACAAAAACAGATAAATTTTTAATTGACAATTGAAAATAGCAATGATTCGAAAGCACTTACGATATGTCTTGATCAAAGTCATGACTGCTCTTCGCCTCATGTTTGATGCATAGACAAATACCACAAACAGTATGCTCACAGTGTAGAGGTACAAGTAGAACCCTTGGTAAACGTTGGCCGGGATTTGAGAGGAAAGGATCTCCGTTACGGGTAGAGCTATGCCAAGTATCACAATAACCTTGGCATATAACGCCGAGAGAGCCGTACTCAGAGCATCACTGAAATCAAAACGTTGAATTAGTCAATACTACCAACTGTTTAACAACAGAAAATGTTACCTACTCTCCAACTCGTCGATTTTTTCGTCGAGACTCCATTGCCAAGTCACTATGTGCGCCAGTTCCGTGGGGAATTTGACTGAGTGATGCCCGGCTACCCATATTGGACTCGCTATCCTGGCCGTGATTGGTAGCTTTGTTTCTACCAGGCAACCATGCCAAAGAGCCCCTGCGCAAGGCGGACATTATTGCGGAAGGTCGGTGAGTTGAAAGGATGTCCTGCATTACTACCGAAGGTCTCCGGGGCGTCGATCCGTTGGTGTGTGTTCCAGAAGTGGGCCTCTGTCCCGGTTGTGTATCCTCGGGGATTTGATCCAGCAGAGAGGTCGATCCATTGTGGTTATATTTAACGGGCATAGTGGCAAAGGTAGCAGCTTTCGGGATTACTTGACTGGACTCTCCATCTGTTTTCGGAACAAGCAGAAGTTGTTGCTTCTCTCTGATGGCAGATCTATCGTCAGAGTCGATTTCGACCTGCTCACTGTGGAAGAAGAATATGAACGAGGGTGTCAATCGTCAGTCAAAGTTTGAACCAGCTCATAATCGTCTCTTGATTTACATTTATCAATAGTAATTTCAATTGGCTAGTTGAAGAAGATAATGAATATAGACGCGTCGGAATGGAACGTATACGTCACTTCAAATTGGGCTTACCCGAGCAGGAGGCAATACCTTCGAAATAATTGAATAGGCAGGCAATTCTGTACATTATTCGATACTCTTTTACAGAATTAAGGTGTTTTGAATAAAATATATGAGGCATATTCTACAACTATAAAAGACATTAGTATTTCATTTAGCCGTCCAGATTATCCGCTTGAGACATGTTATTCGGCTTTTTTATAACATTTCGTTTGTCGGTAATTCTCATAATAAAACCCATGATTATAGGATCTACATATCTGAATTGAATGTCGAATTTGTTATGGTTTGTAATTGAAACTCGATTGTTATGGTACCGTAGAAAACGCTGAAAATTTTTGCAGTGCTAGATTTCATGTCACTTATGCGATACGTAGGTAGTTGGTGAGAATGAGTGAATTATCCATACATGGAAATACATTTTACTGCAAATGTTGCGGGGCCATCTTTTCAAAACTCGGCTTCACCTTTTCTGTCAAATTAAATGAATTTTGCGTCGTCATTCACAATCTTTCTTTTTAGTTTATAATCTCTTTTTTTCAATACGTTATGATATGCGTAAAGCCATCATCAGTTATTTCTTGTTTCTCGGACTCGGACATTGGTATGTATCGCCTATCAATGCGATAAGATTGCGAGAACAATGCGTCGCGATCTATATTGAACCAGCTTTTACCGAAAACATTCAAAGCACGTGCTTAGCTTTGTAATGTCTCGTGAAGGGGAAAAATTGGGTAAGGTTCAGATTACATACAAATAAAAATTGTATCCAAAAAAACGGCCGACGAGAAATTGGAGAGAGGTTTATTGCGCAGTACAGGACCATTGTTTATTATCGCTTTTTAAGTTACATTACCAAAATCCGTTGAGATACTGACGACTTTCGGTGCGGGGTTGATTAGTTTGTGTACTCTTACGAGTACAAACTGGAACACTGTTACCCACATGACCCACCCCAATCAAAAATCGACCTGTAAAGGAGCGGTTTCAGGAGGTTTTGTTCTATAACTACTACGGGAACCAGAAGAAACTGGTTTATCAAAAAAGATTCACACCCGCACCAAATATATCACGCACAGAACGCTCGTAAGACTGGTGGTCCTCTACGGACATGAGACTTGCATTGACTTGGACCATGGTCGAGGAGGACTTGCAAGTTGCAAGCACTCGAGAGACGGGTGCTTAGTATCATTATTTGGTGGTGGCCAATAAACCATGAGCTCGCCATGACCAAAAGCAATGCAGTATCGAAATACAATTATTTCGGCATTTGTTCCTCCGATTTGGGAAGAAATGGTACTGGGATGCAGACTGCAGAGTGATGCTGCAAGACATAGTTTCAAATACCATTACAAGATTACAGTGCTTAGAAAAAGTTCAAAGAAAAATTTCAGATCTCACCGGCGCTGAACTAGACTGCTGTTTAATGCTATCATCTGGCGTAGACTTCGCGATTAGGTTCAGTCATTATAATCAGATGAAAATTTTGGCGAATGACGATTCTCTTCTCATGGAAGATTCCCCTGATTCAGGAAACAAAAATGAAACAAAAACAGTAGTTTAATCCTAAACCACAGTCAGACAAGTTTTGCATAGCAAAGTCCATGAGCTGGCAGAAGGAAACGGAATCGGTTACAAAGCGAATTTTCAATAGCTTCTGCGCTGAAGTTGATCAAGTTGCGGATCATCCAGCAGTTGTTCGAACTAAGGTATTTCTACGTTAGCAAGGAAAAATGTTACGAATCAGTATTTCAGCCATTTTTTTGCATGGTGAAGCAAAAACGCTATCGTGAACAACCGAAATACACATGACTGCGCTACATGCATTGCTGGAGTTGATGCTCGCTTTGGCCTTTTATATTTTCATTGCTGTTTGAAAACGGTACACGGTCAATAGACCACCAATTGTATAGGAAGTGGATCTTCGAGCAATGGAAACATGGCTCGGACACTTCTGGCTGACCCACCGAATTTTGCTGCTATCCCGGGTTTGCTGCTATTTAATTATAATCAAGATTTGACGAAGAAGATACGATTGATCAGCAGCATAGCTCAATCTTCCAGAAAGCAGGATGCGGAAAAGATCTCTACGCTCAACTTGAAAAACTCATTCGAAACAGCCCCAGATGCACTTCGCCTCAATGTAAGGCATTTCAATTATAATTGCCTACCTTAAGGCGTTTACAAACGCTTGTTTTATATACGTAGCAAAGTGAAACTTTTGCAAAAAATGGCCGGTAGTTATAAAATTCAATGCAACTTGTTACGAGAATATCGGGTAAGGATTACTACCAGAGCGTTAATGAATAAAGCTTCCAATGAATGATTAAATTTGTTATGATTAAATCATTCAACTCTATAATTAAAGATTATGATTAATGACCTAATTATTTTAGACAATGATTAATGATTTTTTTTTTAATCTTTCGTTTATTTGGTAGGCTCATTAATGATTATGATTAACAATTAAATACATTTTCGACAATGATTAATGAGTATAACGTTTGGAGTATAATAAACGATTACCGATCCTGATTAAATGTTGAAACGATATGTGTATGATTAATTATTAACGATCGATATGATTAATCATGATCATGAATAATCATGATTAATCATTAAGGCTCTGATTACTACACACATACACATACCCACACAAACATACACACACGATCAAACCGACATTTGCTCAGATCGAACAGCAAAAATACTGAAATCAGAATCTAGAGAAAATTTAATTTGACTGCTAACGACGCCACTCAATGATTTGAGACATCATCCATGCGAATATTTGTGTGCATCGTTTACTTCCGACGAGCGCTTATGATTTGCACTTTGGAGAAAATATATCGGCTCTACCTTCTCTTGTATAAAATGGTAATTTGACAAGAATCGATTTTTAATCCACAATGCGCTTTTCTAATCACTCATAGCAAACAAACGATAGTCCGTACCTTGCGTAAATTTTTCACTTGACTGCTGCTGCTGTCGGACAGTCACTCGATGATTTTCTGCTAAGTCGCCAGTCGCCCCCATTAAGAATACATTTTCAGTAACGCCACTGATATCAGGGGACCGTAACTGACGCCATTGGGCGGCTACAAGGCGGTAGACTAGCCCAAGGATACGCGCAGCAGCTGGAAGTGGCACTCACAACGGAAGAGCAGCTAGGCGCAACGTCTCTTGAAGATGGCTGGAGAGATATTCGATCCGCCATTGCATTGGTAGCACCGCAACCACTGCACTTGGCACGGATCAGAGAAACGACTGGTATGACGGCGAATGTGAGCAGTTAGTGGAAGAGAAGAATGCAGCATGGGCGAGATTGCTGTAACACCGCACCGCACGAGGGCGAACGAGGCACGATATAAACAGGCGCGGAACAGACAAAACCAGATTTTCCGGAGGAAAAAGCGCCAACAGGAAGATCGAGACCGTGAAGAAACGGAGCAACTGTATCGTGCTAACAACGCACGAAAGTTCTATGAGAAGTTGAACCGTTCACGTAAGGGCCACGTGCCACAGCCTGATATGTGTAAGGACATAAACGGGAACCTTCTTACGAACGAGTGTGAGGTGGCGGCAGCACTACGAAGAACACCTGAATGGCGATGCGGAAGACGAAGATGACGGTATGGTGATGGACCTGGGAGAACGCGCGCAGGACATAATTTTACCGGCTCCGGATCTCCAGGAAATCCAGGAGGAGATTAGCCGGCTGAAAAACAACAAAGCCCCTGGGGTTGACCAGCTATTTAAACACGGTGGTAAGGCACTGGCTAGAGCGCCATTACCATTACCAAGATTTGGGACTTTATGAAGAGGTAGTTTTGCCGCAAGAGTGGATGGAAGCGTGTCCCACGGACCAGGTGTTCGCCATTCGCCAAGTACTGCAGAAATGCCGCGAATACAACGTGTCCACACATCATCCACATCGACTTTAAAGCCGCATATGATACAATCGATCGGGACCAGCTACGATGGATCGGGTGATGTGCGTAGTTCGAGTTTCAAGGGCATTCTCGAGTTCCTTCGAAACGCGCTGAGGGTTACGGCAAGGTATTTCGTGTCTGATATTCAACATCGCTTTGGGAAGGGTAATAAGAAGAACCACGAGTTGTATGGGCTGCTGGGAGAACCATCCATCGTTCACACCGCGGAAATCGGACGACTGCAGTACGGCCGGGCATGTACGGCATGTACGGCAGTGGGCCGGGCATGTAGCCAGAATGTCGGACAGTAACCCGGTGAAAATGGTTCTCGACAACGATCCGACGGGCACAAGAAGGCGAGGCGTGCAGCGGGCAAGGTGGATCGATCAGGTGGAAGATGATTTGCAGACCCTCCGTATACTGCGTGTTTGGCGACGTTGAGTCATGGCTCGAGCCGAATGGAAAAGAACCGTTTTTCGTTTTACAGTGCGCCACTAACAGCAACCAAACGATAGTCCGAAGATTGCTGCTATTGGCGACGGCCTCTCGATGATCCGCTTTCTGCTGAGACTAATACTACGGGCGTCATCGTTGCGATATTACGTCTCCATTCTCCGAGAAAACTTAATTGAATCGAGGATTAGAGTTCGATTTGTTGGTTTACCGATTTTTGACAGTGCCTGGTGAAATTCAATTTTTCATTAGTTTAGCGCCTTGAATGCATTTTTTTGATACTTGAGCAAAATCTTAAATAGTTTGTCGATCGATAAATACGGTTTTCGTGTCGGTCTCGAATTTCAATCTGCAGTCTACCTCGCAATCTACCCCATTGTCAGTAACATTCGATCACGGTTGTCTCGGCTTTCTCTAATTTGAACGACAGATGGGTTCCTTTTTTGGAATTCGAACAATCTGTGTATGAAGGGGGCAAGAGTGATGATTTTAAAAATCTCCATGATTCTGATGAAGGTGAAGAGTACAGCACTGAGGACGACAGCGAATGAAACGGAGTTTCTGAAATGAATCCGAGGATTTTGGCTCAGCAGAACCTAAATTTTTGTTTAAATTTTTAAACTCAGAGTTCCTTTCTTCTCCTGTCTCGTAAACTAAGTAAAAGTTATTGCTAGGATCACTAAACACTCCTGATTTTCCCACCGATCGGTGGATGAGACACTTGACACTACCTTATTTTTTTTAAGATGCAGTGTAATACGAAATAACCACATTTTAATCTTCTTTATTGCTCTATTCCAGCGGTTCTCAACGTTTTTTTAGAGATACCCCTTTGAACTTTTACATTCATTGAGGTACCCCCCATTTTTTCGCTGTATATGAAAAAAAAAGCATAACATACAGTCGGGGTTCGGTCAAATCGCACCATGCGCCAACAAAAAAATACCCATTTTTCTGCCAAAGCTTTTGTTTAGCAGATTCAGTTGATCGTGAATCGTATCAGATATCCCGCAACCCCATAACTGAGATTATCCTACAACAAATATAATGTATAAATTGATATAAAATGGTTTCCATTATCCTTGTACGAACAAAATATCACAATTCAGTCAAAAAGCCGCTTGGTGCATTTTGGTAGAACCCCGACCATATGAAAAACTGTTCAGGTCAGTTTTCAAGACAGCTAACAAGATATAGAAATCCAAAAAGTTGTTTAAATTTTCTTGAATGCAAATTCATGTTATTCATCAAGCTTTCTATAAGACTTTGAGGACTTTTGGAGGCTTCCGAGCCTTACAAGCTTCCGAGCCTCTTGAAATGAGACTTTCGAGCCTCTTGATGAGACGCTTCCGAGCCTCTTGAAATGAGACTTTCGAGCCTCTTGAAAGGAGGCTTCCAAGCCTCTTGAAACGAGGCTTACGAGCCTTTTGAAAGGAAATTTCCAAGCCTCTTCAATTAAAATTTTAGAGGAAAGAAAGCTTGCGAGCCTCTTGAAAGGAGGCTTCCAAGCCGCTTGAAAGCAAGCTTCCGAGGCGCTTGAAAGCAGGCTACCGTGCCTTTTGAAAGGAGGCTTCCTCTGGAAAGGAGACTTCCGAGCCTTTTAAAAGGAGGTTTCCTTTTGAAATCAGGTTTCCGAGCCTCTTTAAATGAGGCTTCTTAGCTATTTGAAAGGTGGCTTCTGAGCCTTTGGAAGGGAGGCTTCCAAACCTCTTCAACGGAGATTTCAAAGCCTCTGGAAAGAAAGCCTCCGAGCCTCTTCAAAGGAGGCTTTCAAGCCTCTTGGAAAAACGCTTCTGACCTCATCGAAAGGAGGATACGGAGCCTCCCGAAAGAAAGATTACGAGCTTCTTGGAAAAAGGCTTCCCAGACACTTTTAGGGAGTCTTCCAAGCCTCTTGCAGCGAAGCTACTGAGCTTTTTCAGAAAAGCCCTAATTCCTCTAATATGGAGGTTTCCGAACCTTTAGATTCTAGATTTTAGCTACTTGCTCTTCTTGTCCCGCAGCTCTTCACACTTTGTTCAATAAGCTTTGATGTACTGATCGGCATGCTTATTGGGTACAATACATAGTTAAGAATAAAAAATACACATTTATCAAAAGTTTAAATTTCAATTGTAGTACATCAGTCATTACGCTTTTTTGTCCAAGGCGTTTTAAAAAGGTTCACTAGAAAATTTTTATTGAACGATTTTTCATAATAACTACGATTTGTGGAGAAGAATATCAGAACCGGCATCTCTATAATCGTTCCTTAACAACTAGCTTTCACAGAAATGCATGGCTCCAAATCATATTCGAATATAGTTTTGTGTCGTACACTTTTGCTAAGCTTCCCAGTGCTTGATGCATTTAGACCCATGATAAAAGATGCCCTTCATGTAAATCTCCAAGAGTTCTCATGGTTATTCCACCAACTTGCAAAGAGCAGCCATTTCCGGGAAATAAAGCATGTATCTATAACCTGATGTGCAAAAATCCAATTGTGAAAGAAATAAAATTCAAACTCATTATGTGATCTACAAATAAAAGATTTAAATATATGCATTTTCACTTACCAGCAACCGTAAGTATAAATTGTTGGTTTATCCCTAGCCCAGGTCATGGAAATTAGCAGCCCAAACAAAACTGCGAGTGTTAAATTCACAACGAACCTTTATTTACGTCATGCAATTGTGCAGAATATTTGATCACTTACAAACCTTTTTTTTAATTTCTACGAAAGCCAAACGTTATGAACGCCAAAAACTTATGAACGCAATTTGACTGATATAAGTAACGCTAGCCACAATCATGAATTACGGTCATGTTCAGGCTGTTATGACTCATGATTTAAGTCGATTCGATCATGAAATCGTGAGTCAAACTCATGATTTCATGAAAAAGATAGTTCATGAAATCATGAAAACGGAAACCGATTTGTTTCGTGGAATAGAGAAGACTCTTATGTACTGCATAGGCCACTTCGGCCTTAGTCTGAATAAATAAATAAATAAATAAATAAATAAATAAATAAATAAATAAATAAATAATGTTTTTATAGATTCCATACAAAGATCCACATATTGCCACTTATTTTTAAAGATAAAAAAATCACGTAAAGAAAGTTAAAGTGGGGGACCGAAATCCGTCCACTTCGTGAGATATCAGCAAATACTGGAAAAATATCACAATATTTGCAACAAATTTGAGGGCGTACCGTGGGGCATCGAAATCCGTACACTTAAGCATCTTAGTATATGAAACTAACTAACTAACTAACACAGTGGACGGATCCGTGGAAATCAGTACAGCTATTTTTGCCTTTCCTGTACCAAAAGGCTATCATTTCACTCCAAAATTGAGCTTTTTATAGAAGTTTCGGGGCACGGCAAATGCTGGGTAAAGCGTACCATTGGTACTTCGCGTACCTGAAGGAATAAAATAGACACCATCTCGCGGTTCTTAGCCTCTTATCCAGCAACTCCTCATCGTGGTGCTGGCCGGGATATGAGCAACCTAAGGGAAAAATCGGCTAACCAACCTCGGTGGGAACTATGGTCATATGCTGACAGGGAAGCCCCCCCCCTCTCCGGAGGTGCAAATCTTATTGAGCGTCTGTTCTACATGTCAGGATCGGCTCACAACAGCGTCTGTTCTCCATGTTAGGGGCGGCTGATCATCGTCCGAGTGCCAGCGAGGGACTCTAAGTGAAACTGTGCACCATGGTCCACCGGAAATAAGAAGGAATGGCCCTCCGGAAATTTAGGGGGTTTGGTGTCAGGCCCTGCAAGCCAGCCTTTAAAAAATCATAAGCAACGAACAATCAACAAGAGAGTACGGACCGGAACCATCGACGAAGACCACTGCGACGAAAAGGGACTAGCGATTGGAAACTCGGTTCGTGGAACTGCAAATCTCTCAACTTCATCGGGAGCACACGCATACTCGCCGATGTGCTCAAGGACCGTGGATTCGGCATCGTAGCGCTGCAGGAGGTTTGTTGGAAGGGATCAATGGTGCGAACGTTTAGAGGTAATCATACCATCTACCAGAGCTGCGGCAGCACACATGAGCTGGGAACAGCTTTCATAGTGATGGGCGATATGCAAAGGCGCGTGATCGGGTGGTGGCCGATCAATGAAAGAATGTGCAGGTTGAGGATCAAAGGCCGGTTCTTCAACTTCAGCATAATCAACGTCCATAGCCCACATTCTGGAAGCACTGATGATGATAAGGACCCATTCTACGCGCAGCTGGAACGTGAGTACGACAGCTGCCCAAGCCACGACGTCAAAATCATCATAGGAGATTTGAACGCTCAGGTTGGCCAAGAGGAGGAGTTTAGACCGACTATTGGAAAGTTCAGCGCTCACCGGCTGACGAACGAAAACGGCCTACGACTAATTGATTTCGCCGCCTCCAAGAATATGGCCATTCGTAGCACCTACTTCCAACACAGCCTCCCGTATCGGTACACCTGGAGATCACCACTGCAGACAGAATCACAAATCGACCACGCTCTGATTGATGGACGGCACTTCTCCGACATTATCGACGTCAGGACATATCGTGGCGCTAACATCGACTCGGACCACTATCTGGTGATGGTTAAACTGCGCCCAAAACTATCCGTCATCAACAATGTTCGGTACCGACGACCGCCCCGGTACGACCTAGAGCGACTGAAGCAACCTGATGTCGCCACTGTATACGCGCAGCATCTCGAGGCAGCGTTGCCGGAAGAGGGTGGGCTCGATGGGGCCCCTCTTGAGGACTGCTGGAATACAGTCAAAGCAGCCATTAACGACGCAGCGGAGAACAACGTCGGGTATATGGGTCGAAGTCGACGGAACGATTGGTTCGACGAAGAGTGCAGACAGATTCTGGAGGAGAAGGACGCAGCGCGAGCAGTCGCGCAGCAGCAAGGTACCCGGCAGAACGTGGAACGTTATAGACGGAAGTGGAGACAGCAGACCCGCCTTTTTCAGGAGAAGAAACGCCGCCTGGAAGAAGCGGAGTGCGAGGAGATGTAACAGCTGTGCCGTTCTCAAGAAACACGCAAGTTCTATCAGAAGCTCAACGCATCCCGCAAAGGCTTCGTGCCGCGAGCCGAAATGTGCCGGGATAAGGATGGGAGCATCTTGACTGACGAACGTGTGGTGATCGAAAGGTGGAAGCAGCACTACGAGGAACATATGAATGGCGCTGAGAGTACAGGCAGTGAAAGTCAAGGCAGCGGAGGAGATGACTACGTCAATTCAGTGGACGATGGAAGCCAACCAGCCCCCACCTTGAGGGAAGTTAAGGATGCCATTCAACAGCTAAAGACCAATAAAGCAGCTGGTAAGGATGGTATCGGAGCTGAGCTCATCAAGATGGGGCCGGAAAAGCTGGCCACTTGCCTGCACAAACTGATAGTCAGAATCTGGGAAACCGAACAGCTACCGGAGGAGTGGAAGGAAGGGGTTATATGCCCCATCTACAAGAAAGGCGACAAACTGGAGTGTGAGAACTTTCGAGCGATCACAATCCTTAATGCCGCCTACAAAGTGATATCCCAGATCATCTTCCGTCGTCTGTCACCATTAGTGAACAAGTTCATGGGAAGTTATCAAGCCGGCTTCGTTGACGGCCGCTCGACAACGGACCAGATCTTTACTGTACGGCAAATCCTTCAAAAATGCCGTGAATACCAGGTCCCAACGCACCATCTGTTCGTTGATTTCAAGGCGGCATACGACAGTATAGACCGCGTAGAGCTATGGAAAATTATGGACGAGAACAGATTCCTCGGGAAGCTTACCAGACTGATCAAAGCAACGGTGGATGGTGTGCAAAACTGTGTGAAGATTTCGGGCGAACACTCCAGTTCGTTCGAATCGCGCCGGGGACTAAGACAAGGTGATGGACTTTCGTGCCTGTTGTTCAACATTGAGCTAGAAGGTGTCATGCGGAGAGCCGGGTGTAACAGCCGGGGTACGATTTTCAACAGATCCAGTCAATTTATTTGCTTCGCGGATGACATGGACATTGTCGGCCGAACATTTGCAAAGGTGGGAGAATTGTACACCCTCCTGAAAAGTGAAGCAACAAAAGTTGGACTGGTGGTGAATGCGTCAAAGACAAAGTACATGCTTGTGGGCGGAACCGAGCGCGACAGGACCCGCCTGGGAAGCAGTGCTACGATAGACGGGGATACATTCGAAGTGGTCGAGGAATTCGTCTACCTCGGATCCTTGCTAACGGCTGATAACAATGTTAGTCGTGAAATACGAAGGCGCATCATCTGTGGAAGTCGGGCCTACTACGGGCTCCAGAAGAAACTGTGGTCGAAAAAGATTCGCCACCGCACCAAATGTGTCATGTACAAGACGCTTATAAGGCCGGTTGTCCTCTACGGACATGAAACATGGACAATGCTCGAGGAGGACTTGCAAGCACTCGGAGTATTCGAGAGACGGGTGCTTAGGACCATCTTTGGCGGTGTGCAAGAAGACGGTGTGTGGCGGCGAAGAATGAACCATGAGCTCGCCCAACTCTACGGCGAACCCAGTATCCAGAAGGTAGCTAAAGCCGGAAGGGTACGATGGGCAGGACATTTTGCAAGAATGCCGGACAGCAACCCTGCAAAGATGGTGTTCGCTTCCGATCCGGCAGGTACGAGACGGCGTGGAGCGCAGCGAGCTAGATGGGCAGACCAGGTGCAGAACGACTTGGCGAGCGTGGGGCGTATCCGAGGATGGAGAGATGCGGCCTCGAACCGTGTATTGTGGCGTCAAATTGTTGATTCAGTGTTATCTGTTTAGATGTTAACTAAATAAATGAATGAAATGAATAGAAGTTTCAGAGACCCATGGTGTTATATACCAATCGATTCAGCTCGTTAATCGATTTTCTAGATTCGAGTTGCATTCGACAGAGGACAAAGCCTTATTGATCACTATTGAATTTAATAACGATCGACCATTGCGTTCAAAAGTTTTTAAGAAAATGAAATCGAACTATACAAACGCCATATAACGTTGGTGTCTTGGCTAAATGCGAGAAAGGCAGTATCACCACTAGGTGAATTAAGTTGGTTTTTAAATAAATATTCAAATTCAAGCAGACTAATTTACTAAACTACCACTGTGAATAGTTAAATACGCACCTTGAGAAGCGATCCCTTTGATTTAGATTCTGCTAAGTTTATTTTATTAATCGAAATTTGCAATTAAAACACAGTTACTTTTGGTGCAATTATGTTCTACACGCAAACAAATGGCGCCAGAAACTTGGCGTTTGGTGGATTGCGATTTGTGTTGTCATCTCAATGACCTGAAAGCCTGCAGTCAAGTGTATGAACAGGATGCCCTTCGGAAGTACAGACATAATCGTACTCCGCACTCCAAGCGTTGTTTTGTGTTGGCTAGCAACAAATATACTACCTTTAACCGTTTATTATATGTAAGGTATATTGATCGTACGCAGAGGAGTCTGCGATTCTAAAAAGTTTTGGTTCTTTGTCCAAACGAAACGCAAAGAAAACGGGCTACCTACAAGCATGCATTATGGTGATTTATCTGTAGACACGGCATCTGAAAAGTGCATAGGTACTATTTGCCCAGCATTTCAAGAAGGCTTTTATGAATGCAGAACTCGGCCCATCTCAAGTAGATCCTCCGAGATACTCCGTTGGATCGTTTCGATTTTGGAATTTTTGAAATTTCCGAAGAACAAGTACTACAGGCACTCCGAAAGCTCAAGTACAACACCCGGACCGGATAGCATTCCATCGTCTCTACTTAAAAAGTACTTTGCTGCTTTACTGGTACCATTGGCGAAGTTATTCAATCGTTCCACTCAGAGGGCGACCTTTCCCATCGCGTGGAAATTGCGGCCTTTCCCGTGGAAAACGTCATTCCTATCTCCAATCTACAAGAAGGGAAACAGATGTGACATTGCGAACTATAGGGGTATAACATCGTTAAGCGCCTGTTCGAAAGTTTTCGAAATAATCATGAACAAAGCTCTCTTCGGTACCTGCAAGGCTTACATCTCTACTGCTCAACATGGGTTCTTTCCAAAACGGTCCGTGACTACTAACCTTGTCGAGTTCTCGTCTTTGTGCATCCGCTCAATGAATGCAGGTAAACAAGTTGACGTGGTATATACAGACTTTAAGTCAGCGTTTGATCACGTGAATCACTGCATTCTTCTTCACATACTTGGAAAATACAAACTCGGAATGTCGCCTGGACTTGTGAGCTGGTTTAAATCTTTCCTATCAGACCGGTGTATGAAAGAGCGAATTAGTTCGGAGTATTCAGATTCCTTCCATATCGCTTCAGGAGTGCCACAGGGGAGTAATTTAGGACCATTGCTTTTTTCGTTATTCATCAACGATGCAGCGTTTGTATTGCCTCGCGGTATGCGAGTGTTTTATGCGGATGATGTAAAAATGTACATGGTCGTTACAAGCAGAGATGATTGTCTGGAACTTCAGGCTACCTTGGATTCTTTTGAGAGCTGGAGCAAACGGAATAGTTTGAACCTCTGCGTGGGAAAATGCAACACCATTACTTTCTGTAGAATGAGGCGCCCGATTATATTCGACTACACTCTGCTTGGCGAAGTACTTCAGCGTAAAACTGAAGTTAAAGATCTTGGTGTAATAATGGATAAGGAGCTGACATTTCGGTCTCACTATGAAGATGTGATTTCGAGGGCGCACAAGCAGCTTGGTTTTATCTTCAAGATATCCAATGATTTTCGTGATCCTCTCTGCCTCAAATCACTCTACTGTGCTTTAGTTCGTGCCATTTTGGAATCTTCCATACTGGTGTGGTGCCCATACAACAAGAATTGGATTGTCCGTATTGAGGCTGTTCAGAGAAAATTTGTTCGACTGGCACTCCGGAACCTTCCCTGGCGTGATCCTGTACGTCTTCTTCCATATGAACATCGATGCAACTTAATTGGCCTGACATCGCTAGAAAGCAGGAGATCTGTAATGCAAGCCGCTTTTATCGGTAAAGTTCTGAGAGGTGAGCTCAATGCTCCAGCTATTCTCTCTGAGATGAATATTTATGTCCTGAAGAGATCCTTGAGACGGCGAAACTTCCTGCTGACGGACACTCGCAACACCCGATACGGACAACATGACCTCATTAGGTTGATGGTATCCAGGTTCAACGAAAAGTTCCATTAATTCGACTTTTTTACCTAGGCTAGGGTACCGTATACTGATCATGAATGTTTTTTGCTATTAGCATAATGATTCTTCTGAAAACATTATTCGTTTAACTGTTTGTTTGTTTTTAATGACGATTTATTCTGACTGATTCCATGACTTATGATTGTACCGAATATTTTTTTAATTTAATTTAGTTTTTTACTTCATTAAGACATAGGTCAGATGAAGGTGATCAAGCAAATAAATAAATAAATAAATAAATAAGATAAATTATTTGTAAATTAATTACCTTAAATCCCTTTGAATTTATTTATATCTCATAAGGTGGGCGGACTGCAAACTTTATTCGAAAAATTTTGTGCGCAGCACCTGGTTTTTCAGTGTTACGGTTCGGCCATTTTGCTTAATGTTACAAAACGAAATGTTGTAACGAACTTTCTTATTTCACCTGGTCAGCCGCTTATCTCACAAATGTCACAAATTTGCAATCATGGGCAATTCAATCCACTAAACTTTTTCATTTTATCTCAACTTTCAGTTGAAATTCGAAATGTATAGATTAAATGAAAAATATATATTGCATATGTTTCTCCTTAGTTAGAGAGGGGTACTCCAAAAAGATTTCGCAAAGGGCGCCGGTAATCTACGCTACGCCTCTCCACACAAGATACATTCTCATGCAATGGCGGGCATAGAAAAGCTTTCAATTGATAATAGTGTAAATGCTAAGTTCCAGTTCTAATGTAGAGCAATAGAGAAAGAAAAGTTAGATTCAGCTCAATGAGAAGTTCAGGCTTCACTTCACGAATAGAGTTGAGGATGTACCACCTGATCTCGAAGTGCACGTTTCAGCAGCTCTCGAATGTAGATCAATTGCGACGCTGGCCAAGTCCTTATAGTTAGTTAGGAAAGAAGGTAATGTTATTTGATCACTGTCGAATTTGATATAAATTGGCCGTTGTGTTCAAAAGCTATATGAAGAAAATGATGGTTCTTTCCAAAACGGTTGGTGTCTCGGCTAAATGCGAGAAAGGCAGTAGCTGAATTAATTTGGATTTTTGATTGTAAAAACTGCGATAAAAATATGAATTAGGGTATTGTAAAAATGATAAGGCCTATCCTCTTAATCTTTTTATATACTGTTTGCTTTTTCCAATAAACATGAAAGGCACCTACACTACTAGTCGCACCAATGTTGTTTTATCTTGATTGGTGGAGTTGTGTTGAACTTGAAACGATTTTTGCTTCACATTCACGTTTTCATGCTTATTTACTTTTTAAATCGTTTATTCCGTTTATTCTATCACGTTGTCACAAGAGACTTACCAGAGCAATTAATTATCACTTGAGGGAAGATGTGATCAAACATTTTTCGTCTTGAAACGGCTTACAGCACCGATTTGAATTGAATAAAGACATACTACACTACGTCAACGTCAAATGACTATAATTTGAGTCTTGTGACAAATTTGACTATTCATTTTTATGTTGTATAAACTTTAGCATAGTTATATCATCACATTCTGTCTAGCAAATTCTGTGATATGAGTCAATGGCATTGTAAAGCACGCACTATTTATACATGTGTACGAACCTCTCACGTGTAACACCCAGATTAGACGATGCGCTCTTAAACGCAAGTGTAAAAATATTGCACGCGACTCGCAAGTCTTTTAATCCTTCGATTGGCTATCACAGATCGGCGCGAATGACCACGCTTGACAAACGGTATCTAATCCTCGCTGGAGCCGAGCGAGCACTGAACTGGTTTCGACGCCGTTCTCACGGTGCGGCGGTCAGCAAGTTCAGTAAGTAGCTACCGTTGTGTTGCTGTCGTGATGTATGTAATCTAAATTGCTCGAAGCTACGGCGATGACGGGTGAGCCCGTCGTGACATCGTTTTCCTTTGATGCTTCCAGACGAAATAGCAGATAAATGTGCTTGCATTACTCTTATCTTTAAATTGTTTCACGGTACCAATGCATTATGGGAGTGTAATGTTCAACAGCCTATCTGTCAGCACCTATTAGTGTTGGTTTGAATATTGCCAACGGTGATAACACTTGGCGACAGATTTGGCAATCTATCGATCACTGTAGAACTACGATGATTGTCATTCAGGACTTTAACAACTTGAGATGTGATTTCGAACATGTGGTAGCAAAACAAGCTATTGTCTTTCATTATCTTTTTCATTGAGATAGCTGATAGTCTAAGACCACTTTTTTGGGATCATAAACTTTCTAAAATGAATCCAAGCTAGGGATTCCGACTATACAATAGGGTGCCAATGAAAAACTGACTTTTCAAATTTCAATAACGGGTAGTGCTCAAAAGTTTCATCTCCTCGAAAAAAGTCTCTATGCAAAATTTCAGCTCAATCGGACTTCGTTAACCTTTTATCTGTGCTCTGGGGTCAATATGACCCCAGGCCACTTTCAAAGGCTGCCATTTTTTTTAATTTTTAACCGATTCTCCTAATTTTCGATAGTTTGGTAGAATCTATGAAAAAAAGGTCGAAAGACAAAATGTCGAAAGGACAAAAGGTCGAAAAGACAAAATGTCGGAAGGGACAGAAGGTCGAAAGGACAAAAGGTCTAAAGGCACAGAAGGTGGAACGGGACAAAATGTCGAAAAGGACAATAGGTAGAAAGGAACAAAAGGTCGAAAAGGTGCTGTTCGAAATAGGTAGGATTTTCAGATATAAGTAAAATAAGCATAAAAAATCACTGTTTTTGTACCCTTTATCACGAAAGCCCCTCTCGCGAGCTACCCACCCACCTATGATCAATCTTTGGTTACGACGTGAAAGATGATTAAATTGTCTTTTGAAACATCCCAAAAAATCTAAAATTGGTCAAACAATAAAAAAGTTATAGTAATTTCAATTTGGGGTCAATTTGACCCCAAAGCACAGCCAACGTAAGTTATTTGAAGCACAGACAGAAGGTTAAGTGTTTGACCAAAGCGGTCAAAGTTTGACCTTTTTGAAACACTAAAATTTCCCGGTTGATATAGAAAAATTTTGAAATGAATTTTTATTTTTGATACCAGAAAAGAATGGCTTTTTGAGTCTTAGAAAATTTTTGGGACCTTTGAGCCTTATTGAGCCGACAAACTCCCATCCAAGTGCATCGATCGTCATAACGATACTAAGCTCAAACCTACCAAAAACGGTCCGGCTGTAAGGATTGCCCACCGATATTGGAATAATTAAGGGGGAGTACTGTGATAATCTAACTTGGTATCCTTAATAATCATAATAAGAGCAATGACAAATTTGTCACTTGATTTAAGGAATTCTCTAGGGTTGTTAAGAGAAACTTTTCTTTTTATTGCTTATTAGGGATTTCTATGAATATTTTCGCTAAATTATTTCCAACAAACATTGGAAACGTGAAAAGGGCTTATACATATAATCAAAAAATTTCTTTTTCTGCTAAAAAAGTAGAAGATTGTATCCGAGACACAACCGCCAATCGGACGTAGGATTACGTAAAGAACAAAATATTTAATTTAGATAAAAAAAATTATTTTAAGTTTTTAGTGGAATGTCTTCACTTGTCATAAGTACGAGACACTGAATACTGAAGACACCTTACTGTTGAGGTCGAAATATGTATTTGTTTGTACCATCAAGTGGTGGAATTTGATGGGATAGTACGAACTTGTCTTATGACAAGATTTAATTTTTAAATATTGAAAATGAATCGTTATTGATACCATCTTACGAATGAATTGCTGTTATCAGGTGGTTGTAGTTGTACTTCGAAGAAAATTCTTTTTGAACAGTATTCATAATATGAAATAGTGGCCCTAAAAGAACCGATTCATTTTCAGTAAGGCCGCCCCTTTCCAATCACTAACAGAAATAAAACTAAAATTTCGAGAAAATTTTCACTTTATTGTTACTGACGCCAACGTGAGGCACTCGATAGCTTGCGACGTCATCCATTCAAGTAAATTTTTGCAGCATCTCCCTCAAACGAGCGCTTGCGCTGCTGCTGACGCCAGGCTTTTATAATTTGCACTTTAAAGAAAATGCTTTAACCCTGTTTTTGCACGGAGGCACTGGCATCGAGCGAACAAAAGGCGGAGCCAGCGAGCTAATGCCAATGGTAGCGTCCGTCGAAGGGATGGGGCCTAAGAGAAGGTCCAGTTTTCGCGACAGAATCGGCATAACGACTGGAACGAAGCACTAAACAACCAAAAATCATGGCACAGTAAGCCGGCGGTGGCGACACAGCGAAAAAGTCGTCGATGGCTGCTTCAGGCAGCGGTAGCAAGGCTCAGAAAAAACATCGTCAAGGGGACAAGCTACCGGAACGGAGGCCACTCGAAGGCGATGAGCATCATGAACAACTGCGTAAACGACATCTTCGAGCGTATCGAGGCTGAGACCTCCCGTCTGGCGCACTACATCAAACGCTCAACGATCATCACCTGCCATATTCAGACCACCCTCCGCCTCCTGCTTTCGGGTGAGATGCGGTCTCGTAGGGAACCAAAGCCTTCATCAAGCACACCAGCTCCATGTAAACGAAAACGAGGGATAACTCCACCCAAAAAAGCCCTTGTGAGCCAACGCTACATCCTACAAACTTAATTTTTTTTACCGGGATCTCAGCAAAATGTTGAACTTTTACCGAGATTCGCACAGCCGTGCCCCAGCAAACATGTTTTTTTGTCGAGATTTCTGTCAAAGCTGTCAGCAAATAATTTGCCGAAATCAGCTAACAAACGACATTTTTGCCGGAATATCAGTTTTTACTTTTGCTGGCGCACGGCTGTGCGGATTTTTGCCGAACTGCAGAAATAAAAACTAAGTCTAAAAAACTAATTACCTCCCGTGACTCTAGCTACATATTGCAGCAACTTTTACCATCTTGAAATTTCTTGCATTTAAATGGTTCAAGACTACTGCATCTTACATTTTCTAGTTAGTTTTTCCATCTCAAGATTTATTCGGTACTTTTAGCTAAGTAACAACCCCATCTTTTTTGTTTCTTTGATCTTGATAGGATGAACATGAGAGCCATAAGAGTCGAAGTATTTAATAACCCCTTCTTGAAAACTGCAAACATTGAATAAAATATGAATCTTTGTTCCTCCTGTAAAAAGCTCATTTTCAGCGAGAAAGCCTTTTATGGTCCGAAAGGATTTATTTATAGTTAAATAATTGATGGACGATTTACAAATTCAATTAGTATCTCCAACTTTGGAAATATTCTCTTATTGCAGCCCACAAATGTTAAACTACCATGTGCGATATCTCTGCATGGTATGATGTTGACGGAGAACACCTTCGTACCGGTTTTTGATTTTTTTTTAAAGCAAACATCTACTGATGACCAATCGCTACGTAGACGAAGCGGTAATTGATAGATAAATAAAATATCAACCCGAAAAGGCGGTTGACTGTACGTGTTCTTATCAATTATGAAACGCAATATTTTGCGAATTTTGTATCATCATATTACCGTACGGCTCAGTAATGCTCCAGTTTTGGGGCTTTGTTTTGGTTATCTGAAGGCTTTGAGGGTGAATAATCTATTACTAGAGTTCTTTTTCAGAAGAGCAATATTTTTTTTTACAAATTTGAATTTTGAGGCTACGACAGACATATTGACTAGAATAACTAACTAGTATCATTAATTGATTGACATGGTTTGTTTACAGCGCAAAGTCGTTTTGAAATCCAAGTCAATACTAATACCGTCCATTTTCATTCTCACCCTATGTAGATGATGAAATGATTATGGGATTTTTTTCATTATCAAAAATCAATTGATACATACAAGTAGATAGGATCGGTGATAAATGTACACAACAAAACAACTTATGTTCCGTATATAGCAATGAAAAATAATCTCCGAACTCCAGATAATACATAATAATGTCTGGTCTTTTGGAATGTTAAATTATTATCGCTTTGAATTGATGCGATTGATTCATGAAACAATTGATTTAGTTTTAACGGATTCAAGTCAGCTGTGTGGCCAATTGGTAACTCATGCTGACTTTGACTCTGATCACCTTCCTATGACGATTGAAAACTCAAAAGAAGCCATTAATAATCCAATCAGCTATACTTTTAATTATCAAAGAGCTGGTTGGAATTTATATAAAACGTTATCGATAGGAATTTTGATGTTGATATTCCTCTCGATACCAAAAGTGATATTGATAATGCTCTTGTATCTTTGACAAATTTAATTGTCGATGCCAGAGGCATTGCAATTCCTAAATGTGAAATTAAATTCAACTCCATTACTATTGACGATGATCTTCAGCTACTGATCCGTCTTAAAAATGTGAGGCTAAGGCGTTGAAAGTTATTTGGCGTGATTTGCATAATGAAATTAAAATAAAAAACCATTTCGTTATTCTGAGAAATACCAACTTTGAGAATAATGTCTCGAAATTGGATCCCAGTTCGAAACCCTTTTGGAAATTAACGAAAATTCTTTTAAAAAAAGCCTCAAAAGCCAATTCCAGCGCTTAAAGAGGGAAATAAAATTTTATTAACAAATGGCGAAAAGGCTCAAAAACTTGCTCAGCAGTTCGAGAATGCCCATAATTTTAGTTTAGAGAGTTCGTGGGGCAGTACCAGGCGGGATTTATGGGTGAACGCTCTACCACAGACCAGGTGTTCGCCATACGTCAGGTATTGCAGAAATGCCGCGAATACAACGTGCCCACACATCATCTATTTATCGACTTCAAAGCCGCATATGATACAATCGATCGGGACCAGCTATGGCAGCTAAAGCACGAAAACGGATTTCCGGATAAACTGATACGGTTGATCAAGGCGACGATGGATCGGGTGATGTGCGTAGTTCGAGTTTCAGGGGCATTCTCGAGTCCCTTCGAAACGCGTAGAGGGTTACGGCAAGGTGATGGTCTTTCGTGTCTGCTATTCAACATCGCTTTGCAGGGAGTAATACGAAGGGCAGGGATTGACACGAGTGGTACGATTTTCACGAAGTCCGTCCAGTTATTTGGTTTCGCCGACGACATTGATATCATGGCACGTAACTTTGAGAGGATGGAGGAAGCCTACATCAGACTAAAAAGCGAAGCTCATCGGATTGGACTATTCATCAACACGTCGAAGACAAAGTACATGATAGGAAGAGGCTCAAGAGAGGTCAATGTAAGCCACCCACCACGAGTTTCTATCGGTGATGACGAAATCGAGGTGGTTGAAGAATCGTGTACTTGGACTCACTGGTGACCGCCGATAACGATACCAGCAGAGAAATTCGGAGGCGCATAGTGGCTGGAAATCGTACGTACTTTGGACTCCGCAAGATGCTCCGATCGAATAGTGTTCGCCGCCGTACCAAACTAACTATCTACAAAACGCTTATAAGACCGGTAGTTCTCTACGGACACGAGACCTGGACGATGCTCGTGGAAGACCAACGCTTGCACTGGGAGTTTTTGAAAGGAAAGTGTTGCGTACCATCTATGGTGGGGTGCAGATGGCGGACGGTACGTGGAGGAGGCGAATGGACCACGAGTTGCATCAGCTGTTGGGAGAAACATCCATCGTTCACACCGCGAAAATAGGAATACTGCGGTGGGCCGGGCACGTAGCCAGAATGTCGGACAGTAATCCGGTGAAAATGGTTCTCGACAACGATCCGACGGGAACAAGAAGGCGAGGTGCACAGCGGGCAAGGTGGATCGATCAGGTGGAGGACCCTCCGCAGACTGCGTGGTTGGCGAAGTGCAGCCATGGACCGAGCTGAATGGAGAAGACTTTTATGTGCAGCACAGGCCACTCCGGCCTTAGTCTGATAATAAATAAATAAATAATTTTAGTCTAGGTCTCACTAGTCCAATAGAGGAGGAGGACACAGAGCTTCGAAGACATTCTCAATCAAGAAAATGTTTTTGACCCTTCGTTGGGAACTAATTTGGATGAAGTGAGATCTATTTCTAGAAAATTTAAAAATATGAAAGCACCGGGTCATTCCACGTCGAGCATCCGAGCGAGACGGTTGTAAATCCGCGTACGGTCGGCTTCTCATTGGTTTTTTCCTGGAGTACAGTTAGCGTTTTTTTCCGAAAGTGTTTTGAAGCATAGTGCTTGAGTGGAAGTGGTGCTTAGCTATAGCAGTTAAGTAGCCATTTCGTTGGTTTTGCAACTACGCAAAACTTTGCAGTTTATTCGGCGTCCATCGCAAGCGCAGGCGTCATCGTCCCACGCCGACAGTCATCATCCATCGTGCGTCTCCACCAACACAGACGCTGTCGTCCTGCCACCATCCATCCACCCAGTTGCAGTGTTGTGTGCGGCGAGAACACCAACAATAGCGTGGTTCGCTTCGACCGCACCACCGGCGAGTGTCCATCGAGCTAGTGTGTGCTGCCAGAACTGTTAGTCGGCTACACAGCAGTGTGAACGCAAGTGTTTAATTGAGCTCCCTCTCATTGTTCCCTCTCTTCTCCATCTTATTGGAATAGTTTTTCTTTCTTTTTACTCGTCTTCCCCTCTGTCCCAAATCATTATTTTGTTTGTGTGTGTGTGTTTTTACTGCCCTTGTGATAATTGTTAAGTTTTAAAATAGATTGCACGCTTAAAATCAATAACACAGAGATGTGTTTGCTTCACACAAAACGGACCTAATGCAGAACAACCCCTAGATGAGCGACAGTTACACAGGCACGAAAATGCCTCATACGGTCGTGATATCGGTCTTTAACATGTAAACGTTTGTACAGATTCCTTGTTTCATGAGGAACCAAATACTGTTGAAAATATTGAAATCCAAGCTTCAACAAAATCACACGAGCTATTTTGTGGCTGTGTAACTGTCGCTCATCTAGGGGTAGTTCTGCATTAGGTCCGTTTTGTGTAAAGCAAACATACCTCTGTGTTATTGATTTTAAGCGTGTGTGCCTCGCTGCAGCGGCGCATTGGCGAAATTGGCGGGGGTACTTCGTATTCCATGTCAGATGTTTCGTTGCATTCGGGTGTTCCAAACCAAAACGACATGGATACCAGCAACGCTAAAATTTCTTCTTCGAGCCCCGTCCCAAGGTCTACCCTCACGACTCTGGTGGACCGTATGTTGTTTTCTTTCGACGTTTCGACCCAAAGGCAAACGTTTGAATATCAGCCAGATCAGCAAAGATCTGGAAAAGCGATTCTCATCTGTCATGACCATTGACATGGTTGGGTCCAGTAAACTCCGTGTCACGGTCAGTGATCGCAAACAGGCCAACGAGATTGCCACCTGTGAGCTTTTCACTCTCGAATATAAGGTGTATTTACCGTCAGCAGTGTGTGAGATCGCGGGGTGGTGACGGAGGAAGTATGACATGCGACGATTTGAAACAAGCTTTCGGTCGTTTCAAGAACGTTTCTTTGCCTCCTGTTGCGATACTGGATTGCAAACAAATTTATTCGGAGGAGAGAAGCGGAGTTATTCCCCGTCTGACTCTTTCTGCGTCACTTTTCCGGGTCCGCCCTGCCTGACTACGTAGTGATTGGCAAACTTCGTCTACCTGTTCGGCTGTATGTACCGAAGGTGATGAATTGTGTTAATTGCACTCAGCTGGGCCACGCCGCTCAGTACTGCTGCAATAAACCTCGCTGTGCATCATGCGGAGAGAAGCATGTGGAGGGCGCGAGCAAGACAGCACCGAAATGTGTCTATTGTAACGAAAGCCCTCCACATGCTCTTGAAGCTTGCCCAACGTACATACAGCAGCGAATCCACCAGAAGCGGTCTCTTCAGCAGCGTTCTCGGCGAAGTTACGCCGAAATGTTGAGGAAGGCCGCTCCTCCACTCGTTTCTGACACCATCTACTCGTCTCTTCCTTTGGACGATCAAGGTAGCTCTGACTCCGAGGTTGGAAATGGGGTTCCCTTTGTTTTCAATGGCTCAACGAGGAAGAGAATAAAACAGAGCCAGCGACCCTCAAAAAAGCCTAGAAAACAGCCTCAAAGTGAGCCCCAATCCAACATGGTCAAATTCAAAGCGGGTGGAAATACTCAAAAACGTTCAACTTTTGTGGTTTCACATCGGGATGATCGAGAGTTTCCACCGCTTCCGGAAACATCTAAAATCCCAGATGCCCCAATTTTTGCGATTTCTCAGCCAGAAAGAGAGCATAGAGAGCGAGTAGAAGAACTCCCGAGCGCTCCAATGTTCACACTTTCTTTCAGCTCATCCTCAACTTCTTTGATGCTTCCGACCCCGCGAAGAACATGGTCAAAACTGTTCTTCCTATTCTGACTCCTCTCCTGAAGCAGCTGGCTTCAAAAATGCCCCTCTTCGAGTCATTTGTATCCTTCGATGGCTAACTTAGTCAATCAGGGTAACATGATTTCGATTCTACAGTGGAACTGTCGAAGGATTCTTCCAAAATTAGATATTTTAAATTTTAAACATGGCTAACACCAGATGTGAACTTTCATTTTCCTGATTTCAACATAATCCGCCGCGATCGGGCAAATCGATATGGAGGGTGCTTTTAGGGATCAAAAACAGCACTCCTTCTATAGAGTCGATCTTGCCCTGATGTCTGGCACCGAAGCTGTCGCATGTCTGGTGACTATTCGAGGAAAAGACCTCAGTATCGCCTCGATATATCTTCCTCCAAACACCGCGATATCTCGCAGAGATCTCTCGCACATCTGCTCGGTTATGCCCACGGTTGCTCTTGGGAGATTGTAACTCCCACGGAACAGGCTGGGGGGAACTGTACGACGACAACCGTTTATCAATGATATACGACCTCTGCGACGACTTCAATATGTCAATTTTGAATACAGGAGAAGTTACACGACACGAGTGGCTCCTCCAGCAAGAGATAGCCGTCTTGATCTTTCCATTTGTTCGAGCTCATTATCGTTGGACTGTACTTGGAAGGTGGCCCAAGATCCCCATGGTAGTGATCATTTGCCGATCGAAGTTTCGATTTCCAATGGACGTAATCAATCTGTTTCTGTCGACCTCTCATATGACCTCACAAAGCACATCGATTGGGGATCATATACGGAGGCCATCATTGATGGCGAAATGTCGATAGAAAAGAAACACTTCCCCTGCGAGAAGAGTATGAGTTTCTATCCCAGTTGATTCTTGACAGCGCTCTTCAGGCACAACGTTGGCCAATGCTAGGAGCTTCGGTTCGTAGGAAACCACACAGTCCGTGGTGGGATGTGGAGTGTACACAACTTTATCGCAAGAAATCCGTCGCGTTCAAAGAATTTCGAAAACACGGTTCGATCGTACTTCACAAACGGTACATTGCACACGAGATCCAGTTCAAGAAACTGGTCAAAGTGAAGAAGCGTGGATATTGGCGCACTTTTGTTGAAGGTTTATCGCGCGAGACCTCAATGAAAACTCTGTGGACCGTCGGGAGAAGAATGCGCAACGCGTCGTCCGTAAACGAAGATCGTGAAAGCTCGTCGCGGTGGATACTCGACTTCGCAAAGAAAGTTTGTCCGGATTCGGTAGCAATGAGGCAAGAGCTACGTGATGCTTTTGCTGACAGGGATGATATGGATCGTCCCTTTTCGATGATTGAATTCTCACTTGCTCTCCTTTCATGTAACAATTCCGCTCCAGGGATGGATCGAATCAGGTTCAATTTGCTTAAAAACCTCCCAGACGTCGCGAAGAGGCGCTTATTGAGCTTGTTCAACCAGTTACTGGAGTGCAACATTGTTCCGGATGATTGGAGGCAAGTGAGGGTGATAGCCATCCAGAAGCCCGGAAAACCTGCGTCGGATTATAATTCGTATCGCCCAATCGCGATGCTGTCCTGTCTTCGGAAGTTGTTGGAGAAGATGATTCTCTTCCGGCTAGACAAATGGGTTGAATCGAATAGTTTTTTGTCAGATACACAATTTGGTTTCCGCAGGGGCAAGGGAACGAACGACTGTCTTGCGTTGCTTTCTTCAGAAATTCAGCTTACTTTCGCTAAAAAGAGCAAATGGGCTCAGTGTTTTGGACATTAAGGGGCTTTTGATTCAGTTTGCGTTGATGTCTTATCCGACGAACTCCACTCGTGTGGACTTTCACCAATTTTAAACAATTTTTGTACAATTTGTTGTCAGAGAAGCGTATGAGTTTTTCTCATGGTGACTCGGCAACTTCACGAATGCTACATGGGTCTCCCCAGGGCTCATGTTTGAGCCCCTACTTTACAATTTTTACGTCAGAGACATTGATGAATGTCTCGTGCCAAATGCTCGTTGAGACAGCTTGCAGATGATTGTGTTGTATCCATTCCGGGGCCAACAGCAGTTGATCTGCAAGGATCATTGCAAGATACTTTCGACAATTTGTCTGTTTGGGCTTTAAAGCTGGGTATCGAATTCTCCCGGAGAAAACTGAGATGGTTGTCTTTTCAAAAAACACAAGCCGGCTAAGTTCTCGCTTCAATTGATGGGTAAGACAATCACTCATAAGTCATAGCATGTCTTCTACACAGATAGAAAAATCCACTAAAATTTACGCTATAAATCATGCACATAAACGGAACATCATTATTAGCGTAATTCCACACGGGATATAGCCCGAATGTATACAATATTTGACATTAGTCGTCCATATTGCGTGCAAGTTGTAAGCAATCTTGTTAGGAAGATGGCCATTTCAGCGAAGAATAGCGTAAATTTCTACATGACAAGTTTTACGCGCTGTTTACTTTTCATTATTTTGTTCTGTGTAAATACCTCGGGGTCTGGTTCGACTCAAAATGCACCTTCGGGAAGCACATTGTGTATCTGACACAAAAATGCCAGAAACGGGTCAACTTCATGCGATCAATAACCGGAACATGGTGGGGTGCGCACCCCGAAGATCTTATCACGCACAGAAAAAAATAATGAAAAATAAACAGCGCGTAAAACTTGACATGCGAAAATTTACGCTATTTTACGCTGAAATGGACTTCTTCCTAACAAGATTGCTTACAACTTGTATGCAATATTGACGATTCACGTCAAATATTGTATACCTTTAGGCTACATCTCGTGTGGAAGTACGCTAATAATGACGTTCCATTATGTGCATGATTTTAGCGTAAATTTCAGTGTGGATTTTCTATCTGTGCGTTATACCGAACAACCATTCTGTCGGTCCTCGAATACGGTAGTTTCTGTTTTCAGTCCGCGGCTGTCTCCGTATCGCGTTAGGTTGTATGAATTCGACTCATACGATGAGCCTGGAAGTACTTGCGGGAGTACTGCCGTTGACAGATCGTTTCGCGGAATTATCGCTCCGGTTCCTCATCCGCTGTGAGGTTCTCAATCCATTGGTCATTGACAACTTCGAGAAGCTGCTCGAACAAAACCCTCAATCTCGATTCATGAGTATTTACCACTGGTATATGACGCTGGAGGTAAGCCCATCTTCGGTTGACACCAATCGTGCTAACTTCTTAGACTCTTACAGTTCCTCTGTTACTTTTGATCTGTCCATGAAGCAGGAGGTTCATGGAATACCAGACTTCCTTTGAGCGGAGGTCATACCTCCATTGTTTGCAAGCAAATACGGGCACGCCAGCGAGGAGAGAAGATTTTACACAGATGGGTTATAAAATGCATGAGTCCACTGATTTCGGTGTTTTCAATGTTTTTCATAGCGCCTACTTTAAGCTCAAAGAGCCTAGTTCCGTGTATATTGCTGAGCAAGCAGTTATACACTACTCACTCGAGCAAATCGCATCCCTACCTCCTGACCACTTCTTCATCTTCACCGACAGTCTAAGTTCCTTGGAGGCTGTTCGGTCAATGAAACTCAGTTAAGCACTCAGCGTATCTTCTGAATGGGATACGAGAAGCTTTGAGTGCCTTATCATCTCGGGTCCGAGGAAAACAACCAAAGCCTATTGTAGCCCGCCTGACGGCGGACTAACCCTCTACTAGTGCGCTAGTAATTGTTTTAACAAATGGCTTAAGTGCCACCTCTTCAGAGGACCACTTGTCGTTGTTGTTGCCCGGCTAAACTCCGCTTCAGGGCGGGTTCGAATTTAATTAACTACCCGAACGTGCTAGTAGAGGCTCTAGTTCTCGAAATACTCGGTTCGCAACCCCTAACAGTTTCAGAAAAGTAATCCAAAGTACGTTTTTCTACCAGACGATGCACATGAGCGACGGTTTATCATCACTGGCCAAGTTCTTTCCGTTAACCCTATCCGAAAGCTTCAGAGACAGAGTGGAGGACTGAGTTTCCCAAGCAGTCCCAACTCGGAGTACAACAACAACAAAACTACAACAAACGAACCGAACGAAACGTGAAAATAACCTTTAGACCAGTGCAATCATCGGAAGGAAGTCTACATATATCATCAAACACCTATAACAGACTATTAACATTTATTTATTACAGCTAGTCGTCATACTTTTTAATCGGGTACCCTATGTCTCACTTCCTTTCCATTAATTTAAACTTCAGCATAACTACCTAACTGTGCGGATTTTCTACATGCTTTAACCTAGGCTATTCCAATAAGAAAACTCTTCCAAGCTTCGCTTTCTCGAAAACACTTTCATCCATACACTACATTTGTAGGTCTCCGATCACAAGCTTACTCACGTGCTTCTACTTTACCGAAGTCTTCCTCCTGCGTCGCGTCGCTGTGACCGCGCTGGTTCACCCAGTGAACAAAGCGTGTGGAGTGAATGGCACCTAAATCGAGGCGGTTGGTGGGCCAATCTCGACGTCGTCGCGTGAACGGTCTTCAGGCGCAAATTTATGCTCTTCCGGAGTGCGATGTTGTCGGCGCGACTCCTTCCAACTCCGGCCGGGCGTTGGGGAACTTTATAGCTGGCGCGTGGGGTCAACAGTGTGGAAAAACGTGTCGCTAAAGGGGCGGTGTGCCGAGCAGGAGAGGAGCGGTGGTCCAAAAAAATACTGGGAACAAAAAGCCGTTGGACGGCTTTTTGTTTTCTTATCTACAATCACGCACAGTACCGCACTTGCTAATTTATTAATATTTAGCACTGCCTCCTAAACACACCGCGAGTATAAAAATTAGATTCTTCACACTGCTGCCTCTTCCACGGGTCAGAATAAAGTGGACGAGTCAGAACTTGGAATGCCTCAGATAAGTCGCAATGGGGGTTTTCGCATTCGTTCCGGAAATCGTGGGCCGATTCTATCAAAAGACGATTTCGGATTACCTTTTGATCAATTATTAGTTTTGTCCCTTTCTTTCTTGAATCCTTCGCCTCTATCTAGCCTATTCAGGACCTTTCCACCGATTTCTTATTCTTAACCCATAGAACAACAAGTGGTCCAAATAGGAGGTATTTCTCCTTTCCTTTGGCTCCAGAGCATATTTCTCTGGATGAGTAGACAGGCGCGCCAAGTGAGTGAACGATAAGAATTTTCATAGTGAACTTCCATGCAGTAAGTGACATGAATTCATTTATTGTATGCGAGTGATATTATACTGCTGTTCGTGATAACTTTACTGAATTCCGGTATTGACTCTACAATTAGGTACAATACAACGCAAACATAATTAACTAATCTAGAATACCGCTACACTATTAGGGAAGTGTTGTCGGGCCTTGATCTTGAGTACATGTCCCTGGTCCACCCATTTTTGAAAGTTGCTGATGTAAGACTGTAATCATTGTCTGCCCATTCCCTTGTCTGTCGAACCCCATTACGAATGTCTTCCTCTTATTGTGCATTTCAATGTCTGTCGTTAATCCCTTCCGTATGTCTTCCTCTCGTCGTTGTCTCTAAAAAAAAGTTGGTTTGTCCGTTACAGATGTGAAACAGATGTGAGGAATATCAACTTTGTGAACATCAACATTGTAATTACTTAAGTACCCTAAATACTTTCCTTTCCTACTGTATTATTGTATTCCCTAACCTCGACTAAACCGTGAGTCTTTCGGTTCCCCAAAACTAACACTATGTACAAGAATCAAGAAATGTATTGTTAAACCTGATTCCGGCTCCGTAACGCTTCACGGCAAATGAGCCTTCCAAATAAACGAAAGATTAAAAAAAAGAAAACACCGGGTGATGATGGTATTTTCTACATACTTATCAAAAAACTTCCTGAGAGCTCTTTATCCTTTTTTAAATTTATTTAACAAATGTTTTCAATTGGCATACTTTCCAGATAAATGGAAAAACGACAAACTTGTTCCAATTTCGAAGCCGGACAAAACCCAGCTGAGGCTTCTAGTTATCCCCAATCAGTTTGCTTTATTTTAAAAGCAAACTGTTTGAAAAGATTATTTTAAATAGAATGATGGTTCATATTAATGATATTTTTGCTGATGAGCAATTTGGTTTTCGCCATGGGCATTCAATCACTCATCTGTTATGAGTTACGAATTTAATTCGGCTCAACAAATCTGAAGGATATTCGACAGAAGTTGCTCTTCTTGATATAGAGAAAGCATTTGACAGTGTTTGGCATGAAGGTTTGATTGTAAAATTGATGAATTTTAATTTTCCTCTGTACATTATTAAGCTGATCCAAAATTATTTATCAGATCGCTCACTGCAAGTAAACTATCAGAATTCTAAATCTGATAGATTACCTGTAAGAGCTGGTGTTCCTCAAGGCGGCATACTGGGGCCCATATTGTATAACATTTTTACTTCTGACTTACCTGATTTACCAACAGGGTGTTAAAAATCTTTGTTTGCATATGACACGGGCCTTTCAGCAAAGGGCGAAGCCTTCGTGTTATTTGTAGTAGATTGCAAAAAAAGTTAGGATATTTTCTATATTGTCACTATGAATGGGGTTCCAATTAAATGGTCTAACGAAGCTAAATATTTAGGACTTCTGCAGGTTCAAATATTAACTTTTAAAAATAACATTGAAGGCATTCAAGCCAAATGTAACAAATATATACTCAAACCCCTCCCCCTCTTAGCGTTTCGTTATTTGTGGTCGTTCCCTATGCAATAAATCAATATTTGTGCCAGCACTACCGGACAACCTATGGTTGTCAGAGGGCAAAACCGATATTCTTTCTTGTTAGAATTTTTACTTTGAGAAATGATTCCGAATAACTCCCATTAGCTTCAAAGCTCAATTATTTTGAAAAAAACCCAACTTAATTCACCGAGTGGTGATACTGCCTTTCTCGCATTTAGCTAAGACACCAACCTTATATGGCGCTTATATAGTTCGATTCCATTTTCTTAATAACTTTTAAACGCAATGGTCGATCGTTAGCAAATTGTCCCCTGTCGAATGCAATTTGTTGCGAGAAAATCGGTTAATAATTACTATATGAAAATAATGCTAATGTTTTTCGGTTTTCGTGTGCACACACACACACACACATACACACGGACAGACAGACATTTGTTCAGTTCGACGAGCTGAGTCGATTGGTATTTAACATCATGGGTTTCCGAGACTTCTATAAAAAGTTCGATTTTGGAGTGAAATGATAGCTTTTCGGTACAACTTTGTTGTACGAGAAAGGCAAAAACATTCTGATTATTCACATTGTTCGGCAGTGCTGGCAGAATAAACGTTTTTTCGCATATGGTTTGAACACTCAATCTTCGAAGCGCTATAACTTTTTTTCGTGGACGTTCCAGCAACTTACCTTCTTCGGCAAAGTTTTTCGGCATCCCTTAGGTTATACTTTAACGCAATGTGCCACTTGGTTTACGTACGATGTACTAAAACGTTCTCCCATACTAATTTTCATACAAACTTCAAACGCGATTTGGAAAGCGAGGAAGCAACCAATCGGGCTCAAATTCTGCACAGTTGTTTAGGACTCAGGATAGCTTTGAAAAACCATTGATTTGATCATTGACCATGACGCCCCATTCTAATAGTCATCCAACAAATTCCTGAAGTAAGTCCTTGAGATCTACACGCGTAATTAAATATCAATCGGACTGTTTTAAATGTGGTATATACTCTTTTTGATTATTATTATTATACTACAATTAAAGATGAAACGATACCACTGAGGTATCGATACTTTTACTTCAAAGTAGTATCGTATAAAAGTATCGATTCCACGAAATATCGAATTAAAAGTATCGATACCTACTCGTATCATATGAGTACTCATATATTTGAAGTAAAATTCAAAAACGGTTGATTTGTCACTGTCAAGTTGTTATTCCTTATTTTTGTTTGATGAAGCAATAAAGAGTGGAAGAATTAAGCACATTTCATTACTATTTGTTCTTCGATTCTTTACATAATTCTTTTGTCTTGGGAGTGTATTAAAAGCTGTTAAACTTTATTTCACGTGAAACATTTAATATGTAAACCAATTGCATCTTTTGATCATTAAATATATTTTTCGGTATTTTTAATTCATGTTCCTAAAAATGCGATTCTGTCTAATGCTTCTTCAATGGGATGGAACTTATGCAACACAGTTGCAAATAGTAGTGCAAAGCCGAGATAATCCGAGATGTTTTAGCTATTTACTGTCGAGTTTGAGGAAATTTTAAACCGATATAGGATTGAGTAGAGGACCAGTTTTTTTTCTTGGATCAATCCAATCAATTTATTGAGTTACTAGCAGACCCGACAAACTTTGTTTCGCCTAAAACTGATTTATTCTTTGATTAGTTCTCGAGTTATGCAGAAATTTCTTTTTCATTTGTAAGGGAGCTCCTTTTCCAAAGGGGGGAAGGGTCTCGAACCATCTTAAGAACCTTCCCGGCCCCAAAAACCTCTGCATACAAATTTTCACGTCGATCGATTCAGTAGTTTCCCAGTCTATAAGGGTCAGCCAGACACAAATTCTTTTTTATGTAATAGAATATGTTATGAGTAAATATTTGAGTATTTATTGAAAATAGGAAGGTAGGATAGATAGTTTGCATACCGTATCGAACGACAACCGCCAACGATGCATAAACTTTGCAGCCTCCCGCGGAATGGTAGTCCGAAGCACTTTCTTCCCCGCAAGAATATCCACAAGGCCACATGGAAATCACCTAATCAAGTAACGGAAAACCAAATCGACTACGTTCTAATCTACGGTAAATTCTTCTCCGACATCACAAACGTCCGCACTTACCGCAGTGCGAATATTGAATCCGACCACTACCTCGTTGCAGTATGTCTGCGCTCATAACTCTCGACGGTGATCAACACGCGTCGGAGTCGTCCGCCGCGGCTAAACATTGGGAGGCTACAAGACGGTAGACTAGCCCAAGACTACGCGCAGCAGCTGGAAGTGGCACTCCCAACGGAAGAGCAGCTAGGCGCAGCATCTCTTGAAGATGGCTGGAGAGATATTCGATCCGCCATTGGAAGCACCGCAACCGCTGCACTAGGCACGGTGGCTCCGGATCAGAGGAACGACTGGTATGACGGCGAATGTGAGCAGTTAGTTGAGGAGAAGAATGCAGCATGGGCGAGATTGCTGCAACACCGCACGAGGGCGAACGAGGCACGATACAAACGAGCGCGGAACAGACAAAACTCGATTTTCCGGAGGAAAAAGCGCCAGCAGGAAGATCGAGACCGTGAAGAGACGGAGGAACTGGACCGCGCTAATAACGCACGAAAGTTCTATGAGAAGTTGAACCGTTCACGTAAGGGCCACGTGCCACAGCCCGATATGTGTAAGGACATAAACGGGAACCTTTTTACAAACGAGCGTGAGCTGATCCAAAGGTGGCGGCAGCACTACGAAGAGCACCTGAATGGCGATGTAGCAGACAACGGTGGCGGCATGGTAATGAACCTAGGAGCACGCGCGCAGGACATACGACTTCCGGCTCCGAATCTCCAGGAAATCCAGGAGGAGATCGGCCGGCTGAAAAACAACAAAGCCCCTGGAGTTGACCAACTACCAGGAGAGCTGTTTAAACACGGTGGTGAGGCATTGGCTAGAGCGCTGCACTGGGTGATTACCAAGGTTTGGGAGGATGAGGTTCTGCCGCAGGAGTGGATGGAAGGTGTCGTGTGTCCCATCTACAAAAGGGCGATAAGCTGAATTGTAGCAACTACCGCGCAATCACATTGCTGAACGCCGCCTACAAGGTACTCTCCCAAATTTTATGCCGCCGACTAACACCAATTGCAAGAGAGTTCGTGGGGCAGTACCAGGCGGGATTTATGGGTGAACGCTCTACCACAGACCAGGTGGTCGCCATACGTCAGGTATTGCAGAAATGCCGCGAATACAACGTACCCACACATCATCTATTTATCGACTTCAAAGCCGCATATGATACAATCGATCGGGACCAGCTATGGCAGCTAATGCATGAAAACAGATTTCCGGATAAACTTGTACAGTTGATCAAGGCGACGATGGATGGGGTGATATGCGTAGTTCGAGTTTCAGGGGCTTTCTCGAGTCCCTTTGAAACGCGCAGAGGGTTACAGCAAGGTGATGGTCTTTCGTGTCTGCTATTCAACATCGCTTTGGAGGGAGTAATACGAAGGGCAGGGATTGACACGAGTGGTACCATTTTCACGAAGTCCGTCCAGTTATTTGGTTTCGCCGACGACATTGATATCATGGCACGTAACTTTGAGAGGATGGAGGAAGCCTACATCAGACTGAAAAGCGAAGCTAAACGGATTGGACTAGTCATCAACACGTCGAAGACGAAGTACATGATAGGAAGAGGCTCAAGAGATGTCAATGTAAGCCACCCACCACGAGTTTCTGTCGGTGGTGACGAAATCGAGGTGGTTGAAGAATTCGTATACTTGGGCTCACTGGTGACCGCCGATAACGATACCAGCAGAGAAATTCGGAGGCGCATAGTGGCTGGAAATCGTACGCACTTTGGACTCCGTAAGACGCTCCGATCGAATAGAGTTCGCCGCCGTACCAAACTGACTATCTACAAAACGCTTATAAGACCGGTAGTTCTCTACGGACACGAGACCTGGACGATGCTCGTGGAGGATCAACGCGCACTGGGCGTTTTTGAAAGGAAAGTGTTGCGTACCATCTATGGTGGGGTGCAGATGGCGGACGGTACGTGGAGGAGGCGAATGAACCACGAGTTGCATCAGCTGTTGGGAGAACCATCCATCGTTCACACCGCGAAAATCGGAAGACTTCGGTGGGCCGGGCACGTAGCTAGAATGTCGGGCAGTAATCCGGTGAAAATGGTTCTCGACAACGATCCGACGGGAACAAGAAGGCGAGGTGCACAGCGGGCAAGGTGGATCGATCAGGTGGAGAACGATTTGCGGACTCTCCGCAGACTGCGTGTTTGGCGAAATGCAGCCATGGACCGAGCTGAATGGAGAAGACTTTTATGTGCAGCACAGGCCACTCCGGCCTTAGTCTGATAATAAATAAATAAATTTATTGAAAATAATTTATTAAAATTTTCATCAAATCGTTTCAAAAGAATGTTGTGTCCAATCAAACTTCAACAATAGTCATAATCTAAACTTTTCAGAATATTTTGACATATTTTCAATTTCGTATATCAAACTAATTTTCAATATTTCCATATTCTCCAGATATTCAAATACTTTTAGATTCCCAAGATTTTCTACGGATTCCATAGTCTCGAATTCGCTGTCTGGGACTGTACCGCATAATATGAGACGACTGGTCATTTTAGGATTGAGGATAGGCCACAATTACGATTTTCAATTTTAAGTGAATCATAAGAAATCTATGAAATAAAGCTTAGTTCACTTTTGTGCATTTCAGTTATTATAGGTACCGCATTTAGCACAAAGAAGGTTTTGAACGGGAAACAACAAAAAGCACGTGGAAGACTTGTCAGATTTGACAGATTTTACTATGAAGATGGGTGTGAAGGTGAAAACGGAGATTTCAACGACCGTTCAAGGAGCGACTATTTCGAACGGTCGGGTCCAATAGGGAAATCCACGTACAATACTAAAACCTAGAAGATGATTTCGAAGAAAATAGGAATGTTTCTATTAAGGTTTAAAAGATTTAATAGACTTTAAATCGGGTACTTGATTGATTCAAGTACATACATTCGATACTTACTTTGTATCGGATATCAAAGTATCGATTCCAAAAGTACTTGGTATCGAATCAAAAGTATCGAGTATTTACTCGTATTTACTAGTATCGATTCATCCCTAATTACAATGTGTAAGGTTCTCAGTCACCCAAGAAATTCCTGGAGTGAGGCCTAAAGATGTATACGGGTAACAAAAAATCATACGAAACAGTCCGAAACAGTTTCAGGGATTTTTTATCTACCACGAAATTATGAAGTGAACACTTGAGTAAACACATTCTGTTCTTTGTATCATATTTGAAACAGTACGGTCGATCTTTGAATACTCCTGTGGACCTAAAGGCCTTACTCCAGGATTTTTTCATTACGGATCATGAAATGTTGAATAGATCACTTGGGTAAACTTTTTTTTTATGTATTAGTTAATAACATGTCAATAACACGTCAACATACTCAACATGACTGATTTCAAGTCGATTTTCCAAAGAACTCATATGTCTTGGCGTTTGGAAGAGCATCAAGCTAATTGTTTAGGCAGGTTCACACTGCAACACGGCGTCAATCAATGCGTTGAAGAATTAAAGTGAAATTATTATGCCTAAATGAAGTTTACATATTGCATTTCAGTCCCTGAAAATTTCATGACAATCGGCTGATAGACTTATTTTTTAGCGAGTATTCATAAACGATGCAATTCAACCCTTTATAATCGTTTGAGTGGTGTAAAGTTCGAAGAGCAAGAGTAGGTCAACACTTCCTAGCAGCGTAATTCAGACTGCTTTGGTTGCATATTAAATATTGTGTATAATAAAATTAAAAATACCCAAAATACGAATACGTTTTACGCTTTGACGTGAACTTACACCTTCAGTCGGACACAACCACAGTCTAATTTTTGATATTATTTCCAATGACAAATATTCAGGCTTACTATTTCGAAGACATATTTTCACCTTCATTATACTCAGGTTATTTTCCATGCTTTCGCCCTAAGGCCTACATATGTTAAATAGTTCACAAAATTTAAGACACTACATAGGTTTCGCTAACATCTCTAACTTGAAGCTCAAGCATGTGAGTGATCGCTTCTTTTTTCACAAATTTTGGTGGATATAGCTGTTTGCTCACTTCCAGTGTAGCTCATATTTCAGCCATATGAACGTTCTTGAAATATTTCCTCCACATCACTGTCATTTCTTGAATCAATATATGTTTGGGATTGTATTTTCTTGAACAATGCGTACTTTAGGGGTATTTAAAACAGCATTTGTGTTATTTAAAGTTTGTTTCTTCCATGTTAAAAACTTCACTATTATCACACTTTTACCTGCTGTTATTTCTATTATGTGGATCCTCCTTATTGGACACTAACTTCAGTTGAAGAAACACATACATTTTACTTAACCAATTATTTGCCGGAAACTCTGATATGTCAAAACCAATTATCCATCACCACGCTTTCTGCCTCCCGCTGTTTACTACTAGTGACTTTCTGCGAGTATTTTCTGGCTTCAGTTTTACGATCTTTCCACGTTGGCGCTAATTGTCCATTTATCATTTCTCTAACGAATCGGTAAATCTATCGTGTACCTACAAATGGACGGGGAGCTACACGTACTGTGAATAGAGCTACTAACTGCTCGACGGGCTGGGCACGCTCGCATGCCATAATCCTAGGAGGATACGGAGCACCTAAGCTGCAATTACCGTGAAGTGGCCGTATGCAGATGAGGAAGATGATCACCAGCGTCGGACGGCGGGTGGTGGTGAGGGTGTTCGCCGTCATCTTCTTCATCGTCGGCACCGAGAGACCACGTGACGATGACCGGTGAATCGACTTGACGCGTTTTAGATTGCATCGATGGCGCAAGAATGATTGAATTGGCGACATTTGACGATTCGAACGAGAACTCCGACGCGGTCATTGCGGTACCAATGACGAACGTTACTACCGTACTACAAGTGGTAGAAAATTGGCAAGTTGTTTTATATGGCCTTAGGTTCGGACGAACGATGAGTAGGCACACCGTTATGTGAAGCCAGATCAGATTAGTACTTTGACAGTGCATTCGAAGGGTGATAAAAGCTATCCACAATGTCAAACGGTGGACATTTTCCGATAAGGAGCCGTTATCATGGTTTGCCTTACGGCAATTATCGATCGATATTATCGTGATAATCCACTGGCGCTGGTAGATACTGGTTCCTAATCGATATAATGTGTGTTTACATTTGCTTATTTTTAAATCAGATGTGCGGACAAATTAATCTCAGTGTGTCATAGGCCGTAATGTACTTTTTTTATATGAAACTAATTAAAAATTTCGCGAATAAAAGTGGATTTCGTTATTAATTTATTTGAACGCAACAAGTTCAATTCAACAGGAATTCACATTTATGGTTATTAAAAATTGGTTCAATTTGTTATTGTTTTACAAGTTTATAATCAAAATAATAAAATTATAAAAGTTCAAAAACTTTTCACATGATGAAAAACATATAAAGATTTCAAAATAAGAAAAGTGTTTATGTACAGTGAGATAATAGATAACAAACAGTTTTACATAGTTGATGTGTGGAAAATTATGCCTATGATTTAACTTGTGATGGTCAACGTTGAAAATGAAGCGTAATTTAAGTAGTTCACGTAATTCAGACGTGGGCATATTTTAGATTTCGGAACGTTTGTAATCATTCTGGTTAGACTTTTTTGAAAAACGGTTTTTACTGTCATAAGTATATAAGCCGTGTGTACATTTATGTGATTTTTTCATCGATGAAAAAATCAGGGAAAATGTTACATACATGGATACCTGGTTGACTTAGCGTCTATACACCCATGCCTGGCGTATTGTAGAGCTCCATAATTGTCGGTCTTGAACACTGTTCCTCCAGTTTCCCTGAATGTTTAGGGTCCCCATGTACGATTCCAGCGTGTACAGTCAGCGTGTTCGTGGCGTTTCACGAAGTCGCTGACCTCTATTCGGTTCTCTCTTATATATTTTTTTTCGTATTTTTCTTCCGACATTCACAATAAGTGACCAGCCCATTGAAGTCTGACATATTCTATACGATTCATCATATTTTTACAGCTCTTGTTTCATACGTCTGCTTATAGTATTTGTGTATTTGTGTTTCATAGTATTGTGCGGAGCACTTTTCGCTTAAAAACCCCGAAGTTCTTCGACACGCCTCTTTTAACACCAATGTCTGTTAGGGGCCACTGGTAACGGAGTTTTTCCTAGGTAGGCATACTGAGAGGGTGCCCATAACCGAATCTATAATTGGTATATCTAGCTACTTAATATCAAAGTGATATTCCTCGTAGTCTAAATACACTATTAGGCTATTGCGCAATGAACTTGCAAAAATAATAACAACATGTTTGATAGAATTGAAACTTAATAGCTTTATGTTGTTATTGGACGTAAAGGACAGATAGAAAATAGTAGTTTGTCCAACAAGTTGCAAAACGATGACGAAAAATGGGCTTCAATATGGTACATTTGTAGCAAAACGGTACAAACTGATTTACTCCATATGATCATTTTCACCAAATAAATCAGAAACAATCATATTCCATGTTATCGTGCCACATTGCATAGGTCGACAAGCCTTGAAGCGATAGATGAACTTGCCTTTGGAAAATTCTGATGACATAGCCATCAAACTATTTCATTTATTACGCGACGCAGAGAATACACTATTTGATCACTTACCTAGTTTTTCATTATAGCATCCAAATGAGTGCTATAATGGATTTTATGCAACCCATTTGAGTTACATAATGGTCATTAAAGCACTCATTTGGTTGGTATAGAAAAGTATGCCGTTTTATTACTCAATGACGTACTGTAAACCAGGTATTATGATCAGGAATTGCAAAAAGTTGTTTAGCTGTACACAAAAAAACAATGCGTCCAAAGGGAATGCAAAAAACTGCAAATACGATTTACTGCGCAAATGTATGCAGCTTCTCCTGCATTTTGACACTAGTGTGGGGCAAATTTGTTCGAAAAGAACAATGCTTTCCAGGAATGTTCAATTTAGTAAACGCGCACTTAGATAATATCAAACACTAAGAAGGTAGTAGAAAAACTGGATAACTGAGAATTATACTATGTCTGAAACTCGATTATGCATATGTACAACATACGATAGATTTAGTTCGAAAAAAGTATTGGAGGGTAACCGCTCCCTTTGGTGGGGTTTG
The DNA here is from genome assembly GCF_024139115.2 of Armigeres subalbatus. Classification (NCBI taxonomy): domain Eukaryota; kingdom Metazoa; phylum Arthropoda; class Insecta; order Diptera; family Culicidae; genus Armigeres; species Armigeres subalbatus. Next base: position 187,408,786 of record NC_085139.1, read on the forward strand.
ATCCCACGAAACCAGTACGCTAGACAGGTGCTTTCCCTACTAGGCAATTAACTTTGAATGTACTGAGAATTATACTTCATAAACTTTATTAAGGACACATTTTTCATTCACTGCAAAAGCATTCAATACATCCTGAATCTTTCGAAAAAAAAAACTGTCGTTTCAAGTAATGCTAAATTACTTCAACTATCATTTCATATGAACAATGAAAAATATATATTTCATTCTATACGCACATATTTCAGACTGTTTTTTAACGGTAATGCTTATTTGCTATGAAAGATTTGTTGAATTGTAAATTTAATCAAACAAAATCGGTTTCTGTAAATTTAATGACTTTAGATATGGTACTGTTTGGTAAAATGCCCATCGAAATTAGCGGAATTACCATTTTTTTTGTTCATATGGTGTGCACCCACGGTATCAGTATTAATGTGTAATAGTGTCCATATTTGAGAATTCAGCCAGTGACTGGCAGTCAGCCCAGATGTCCCAGAATGATGATCTGTGAATTGCCCCAATAGTAATTTGTCGAAACTTGTTGATGAACCCCATTCAAAACCTCCAAACCGAATAGCAAAAACTCGAAAAACCAGTAAAAAGTGATCTAACTATAGGGTAAACGGTCCGATGGTTGTGGATGTACCAATAGTTGCGGTAGTACATTTTACGCAAAAAACTGCGGATTTAACGCAACGACCTGCTTCGTTGATCGATTTATTGACATACCATAACTCAAAACAACAAATTGCAGACGTGAAATTTGTTATAAATCGGTAAATATCATTATATAACTTTATTATTTTATCACCTTTGCACCAATAGTTGCGGTAGTGTTCCTATAGTTCAGCGGTTCTCAACCTTTTTCTTCAGAGGTCCCCTTTCAAACATACACCCAGTTTTTTTTTACACGGTTGGAATTCATTAATTTCTCCGTTAACCTGAACTTTCACAGCTTCTTAAATACCCCCTGAATATTCTTTGATTTTTTTGTGAATTTTTTCGTGGGGTTAACTCATTGTTCCATTGACGCTTAAGGTCTTAAACGACTAAGACCAAACCGTGTAAAAAAAACCTGGGTGTATTGCATTAATTGAGGTACCCCTCCTGAAAATAGGCTTCAAGTTCTCTTGAAAGGACAATTTCAAACCCTTGAATCTCTTAAAAGTAGGCTTCCGCACCTTGATAAGAGGCTACTGAGCCTCCGCATAGCTTTCGAACCTCTTGCATGGCGGCTTTCGAGCCACTTAAAAGGGGGCTTCCTTTGAATCTCGAAAGGACGCTTCTGAGCCTTTTGAAAGTATGCTTTCAAGCCTATTGGAGATAGGCTTCTGAGCCTCTTGAAAGGAGGCTTACGAGCCTCTTGAAAATAGGCTTCCGAGCCACTTGAAAGTAGGCTTTCGAGCCTCTTGAAAACAGGCCTCCGAACCTGTTAAAATGAGGCTTCCAAGCCTCTTGAAATTACACTTCAGGGTGCCTTAAAACAAGGCTTCTGGCCTCTTGAAAAGAAGCTTCTTGAAAGCAGGCTTCCGGGCTTCTTGGAAAACGAGCCTCTTGTAAGGAGGATTTCGAGCCACTTGAAAGTAGGCTTTCGAGCCTATTGAAAATAAGCTTGCGATACTATTGAAAATAGGCTTCCGAGCCTGTTAAAAGGAGGCTTACAAGCATTTTGAAAGGAGCTTCCCGAGCCTCTTGAAAGGAGCCATCCGAACTTTGTGAAAGAAGGCTTCCGACTATTTTAAAAGGCAGCTTCCGAGCCTCTTGAAAGTAGACTTCCGGGCGTCTTAAAACAAGGCTTCCGGCCTCTTGAAAAGAGACTTCCCTGCCTGTTGAAAAGAAGCTTCTCAGCCTCTTGAAAGCAGGCTTCCGGGTTTCTTGGAAGACGGCTTTCAGGCCTCCTGAAAGGAGGTTTCCGAGCCCACTGGAGAGAGGCTTGTGAGCCTATTCTAAAGAGGCTTCCGAGCTTCTTAAAGGGAGGTTTCCGAGTCTTTTGAAAAGAACTTTCCGAGTTTCTTGAAAGTAGTCTTCTGAGCTTTTTGAAGTGGGTCTCTCAAAGCGAGACTTCCAGGACTCTCGAAAGGAGGCTTCCGAGCCTCTTGACAGTAGCATCCCAAGCCTCTTGAAAAGAGTCCTCCGAGCTATTTGAAAGAAGGCTTCCGATTTTCTTAAAAGGGGGCTTCCGAGCCTATTGAAAAGAGGATTCCGGGTATTTCAAAGCGAGGCTTGCAGACCTCTTGAAAGGAGGCTGCCAAGCCTCTTGAAAGGGGATTTTCAAGCATCTTGAAAGGATGCTTCCAAGCCTCTCGAAAGAAGGCTTCTGAACATCTTGAAAGGAGGCCTACGAGCTGTCTGGGTGAATCCTTCCGAGAAGCAAAGCGCTTTGATTGAATAGACTTCACCGCCCTACCAAACTGACTATTTACAAAACGCTCATTAGGTGGGGTGCAGATGGTGGAGAAGGCGAATGAACCACGAGTTGCACCAGCTGTTGGGATAACCATCCATCGTTCACCCCGCAAATATCGGAAGACTGCGGTAGACTGAGCACGTAGCCAGAATGCCGGGTAGTAATCTGGTGAAAATGGTTCTTGACAACGATCCTACGAGAACAAGAAGCCAAGGTTGTTGGCGACATGCAGCCATGGACTGAACTGAATGGAGAATACTTTTCTGCACTGCATAGACCACTCCGGCGTTAGTCTGAAAAATAAAAATAAATAATGCATATTATGTACAAGACAAAGTTTTGAAATGGAAAATATACAATTGTCAAAACATTATTAAAAAGTTTCGATTCTAATTGTAATACGTCCACCATTACGCATTTTTGTCCGAGGTACCCTAGGACCAGCGAAGGTACCCCAGGGTACATGTACCCTAGGTTGAGAACCGCTGCTATAGTTGCGAGCTCCATTAGAAAACAATGGGATTCGCAAATATAGGCAAAACAGGAACGTGTGAATTGTTGCGTGAAAAATTTCAATAAGTAGCGTCAAATTGCAGGAATATCGATAGTGATAATAATAAAATATACAAAAATAGAGTGAAGAAGTAAATCAGATATAGGGGGAGTGACGGCTTTGGCAGGTTTTGTTCTATTATTGGCAGGGGTTTTTTCATGACTGACTATGCTCAAATTTGGCCTAAACATTCTTTGCATATCAAAGAATACTGTGGTCAAATTTCATAAAATTTGGTCGACAAAAACCCCTTGACAATAATAGAACAAAACCTGCCAAAGCCGTCTTTCCCCCTACCTCACCAGATTCGGAGTTCTTGTCAATAACGTGCCCCTCCAATTTTCTCGTGTGAATCCTTGACATGGACCACCATTTTCATGCGCTTCTGTTCCTGCACATTTTTTTTCAGTCAAACGTTGCTGTAGATTGATGCTTGTAGTTTGGTAGATTTTCACACGCAAATCATTGGTTTTAAAGCTTCCGATTTTTCTTGTAAAAGTAAAACATTTACCAAAATTTATTTTAAAAAAAATGACGGAAGCAACGGAAAATAAAAATATTGCATCCTCTCTCGGACGCGGCACACTTTGATCTCGCTGCATGTTGCGGGACCTAAACTGCCGTTCACTATACAAAGTGGTGGCCAAAAATATTTTTTTGGTTTTTCTGCATTTTTTTTATAGTATTCTAGTAAGATTAGCATACAATTAATCATATTTATGTATTTTCATCGCATCCGGAGGGTGTAACTAGTATTTAACCCAGTAATGAGCTGCGTATTCCTGAACAATAATCTTGAACGATTGTTTTTAATTTTAGGGGTACTATAGTTTAAATGCAAATCACACCTGGAATCAGGTTACAATGTATAAGAATAAATAGGAGAGGTGGAGGTGGAAACCCCCCCTCTCCTGGCCAAGATTTGGCCCCTTCCCCATTTTTTAAATTATGTTGTATAAGAGTATTTTTTTATCAATCAGGTATTTTGATGATGAATTATTTGTCTTCCAAACCCCACCCCCCTCCCCCCCCCTACAAACTTATCTGACCCCCCCCCTGGAAATATTTTTTCCGATCGAAATACGGCATCAATTTCGTCGCTTCTTTTTGTCAACATGCGTGCTCACTGCTGAAAAAAATCACAAAAATAAGAAATAAATATCATTGCTTCGTACAAAATAAAACATAATTTTTATTGATAAATTGTCATAATAAATTTTATTTATTAACTTTCTCTTAAAACTAAATCAAATTCACAAGCAATTCTACTCATTTTCTACATTTTCATCAAGAGCAAAATCATCATCAAGTTGGTCAACATCATCCATTAGTTCGATTTCCGCATCGATGATCAGTTGGGTAGATAAAATTTCTATATGGAATGATAATTCTCGGTTTGTTTTTACACATTTTTATCAAAAATAATAATAAAGTGTGTAACATTTTTAAGACTTAATTTGACATTTAACAGTTCCACCTTTAAAGCAGTAAGGTACACTGGGGGAGGTGAAAAAGGGGGGTAAGTGTAAAATCGCCCCCAAAAATGGAAATGGTACATCTTTAACTGTTTTTACCACATCATAACATTATGGAAGAGTATACTTTGATGCTCACACTAACACTATGTTGAAATTTGTATAATACATACACTAACACGGTTAACGCTTGAACTGTAATTTTGGGTTTCATGAAAAGTCGATTTTGCATTCATAAAATCAATTCTTATTTGAACAAATTGTCCTTTTTTCAAGTGAATTTATATCACAGGTGACCGTTACAATACACTTAAACTAATCCCATTCAATTGGTAGTGGTTTGTACCAAGAAAGCAAATAATTCAAAGATTTTACACTTACCCCAGGTATCAAACACAGCGGGGGAAGTGGATAATGCTCTAATTACGCAATTTTTGTCTTCCCTCCAGGGTTTATTTCGATAGCTGTAAATCTTAAAATGTTCCTTCTTTGTTATCATTGTGATTCCAGTGGTGATTGGACTAATATAAATGAGAAAATGCCTGATTAATCCACCTATCGGTATTGATGCCTTTCACATGTTTTACATATGAAAAAAATGTATAAGAAAGTTAAAAATAGCACTGATAGGTAAATATATTGTATAATTTTCACATTAATTGTTATTCATAACAAGTTTTGCCGTTGAATGCAATTTTTTTGCGAACAAATTGGTTAAGGACAAGAGCTTAAGAATAGCTGATAATTTTGTACGTGCTTTGCGCACACACACATACATACAAATACACACATACAGGCATCATCTCAATTCGTTGGAATAAGTTGATTATTTTATAACCCTGTAAGTCCACATTTTTCCTTTAAAAAGTTCATCTTTGGGGCGAACATATAGATTTTACCTACACTTAGTGTTCGAGAAGGCAAAAGCAGCCCTCCCAAGCTATTACGAGGATCTATTCCGTTAAGATGATGAAATTATTCCGCAAAAGATACTCAGAGCAATTATCGTATTGATTTTAGTTATATGTAACTACTCATCACTATGGAAGGTCAAGGTAACATGGGTTTTCCACTACCCCATCCCACTAGAGTAAGTGGAAAAATAACTCCTAATTTTAAAATCTATTTCCATAAATTTCAAGCGACCAAAATGGTGTGAATTACCGCACAGTTGGTGCAAAATTGACTGTTTTTGATAGCCCATTTTGATGGAATACATTTAGATCATTTAAATTGGTTTTACACTAATTTAAACATGCACTATCGATTTTTCCTTTTCCACTTCCCCCAGTGTACCTTATTTGATTGGTACGATTTTTTTGCTTATGCTCGATAATTGTTAATTACAAAAAAATCCTTTTTTTTCGAATTCGTGCCAAAATGACGCTCATCCGCAGCTATCCGCAGCTGGATTCTCGTTCCGCAGATAGTATAGACCCTAAACTAAACTGTGATGGTGGTCTCTTGAGACAGCTCGGCCCTGCTTGCTAGATATAGTCCAACTTAGGCAAAAAAAACACATTTTTTAAAATAATTACTCATTTTTCACTAATTTTAATCACGCGTGTAAGCTCAACAACATACCCATTTTAAAGTTTAGACAATTATCTTTTCAACGGTGTATTAATTCCCCAAATTGGACCATTATTTGCATTTGTTTGAAATGCATTTTTTCTACAATTTTCACAATTTTCTTAAGTCTGATGTCAGGCACCGGGATTCGAACCCAGCCACCCTCAGCCACAGCATGGTCTTGTTTTGTAGATGCGCGTCTCTCTCTCTATTCTCACCGTCTCCCTCTTCACTGGGACAAAAGCCTCCATTACTGCCTTGTGATCGATTCTAATGAGGTCGATGTTGTCCGCAAAGCCAAGGAGCATGTACGACCGTGTGATGATAGTGACGTTCCTCTGCACGCCAGATCTTCTGATCGCCATTTGAAGGTTATATGAAAATTACTATGAAAATTGCCACTTATGTAAAGGATCGTTTCGTGAAGCAGCCCGGAATCTATTTGAATATATTTAACGCATCACTATCATAGAATAGATCCTAAGCTGAAAGTTAGTTGTTGTTGCGAAGCAATCTGACTTTTGTGAGCAAAATTATAAAGAAAACAAAAAACCTCATTATTGATATTGATGTTATTCCTTTACGTATTAAATTGAATTTCCCACAATTCAGTATTTCCCTAATAACTTTTGTTGCCAGTATCAAATCGTTTAGCAACAACGACGATATTTTTCCTTGTTAAATTTCCTATATTGCTAACGTATTCATACATTTTAAGAGCTTAATGGGCAATGATGGGAAACGGTTTTTCACAAAAGTTGCTATTTTTATAGTTATTTTCATACAAGCTTCAAATTGCTTGTGCTCAGTCAAATTACATCCAAATTAGCTAAAAATTTAGGACGATTATTAAAATAGCAAATGCCATCGTTTAAGTATAGGGGAGCAAAAAAGTTAAAATTTGAATCACTCTAGTGATACATACTCTAGTCTGTGCACGAGGGGCAGACTCCTGTTAGACTTGCAAGCAAACCCGGGGATGGTGAGTTCGATTCTCGGTCCGATCCGGAAGTTTTCGGGGAATCTCGACTCTCTGGGCCAAGTATATCCATTGTATTTGCCACTTAATTATAGGTAGCGAAAATTCGCGATTTTGCGGAAACCGTGAAATCCACGTAACTTGATTTTAGCCACGACATTTAATAATTGTCTAGAAAAGTCGTTAAATCAACCTTTCCTTTTTTATGCTTTATTTGAGTGATTTTTCAACATATTGAAGAGTTCATCACTAGTCAACCTTTCCTGTCAACAGTTTTATCTTGTTTTATACTATCATTAGATTCCTTGTTTTATTCAAGGTCAACCTGCCCAAAGTATACATTGCATTTCTTGTGCTACTGTGTAAACCACCTTGAAAAATTGGTCTAATGATGTTATTCGATGAATTCGATGAAGCAAAAGTACTCGACACCTAACTCGAGTTAACCGGGTTTGAAGTTCTATGATCTGATCGATACTGAATCGAAAGAAACGAAGTTTTTTTTGTCTGTTGACGAGGAAAAGAAGTTTCCAGAATATGCTGACAGCAACTTAATGGTTCAGGATGAACATTCCGAACAACATTGATCCATTCACGTTTTGGTTTGCAGACCGGTACCGCTTTCCATAGCTCTTAGAAATATATAATCTTGAAACCTCGGGCAGTGCTCAACGCAGTGTAAGCAAGTACAATTTGATTTCTTTCCAGCGCCAAAAGCTGACTTAACAAAATTTGGCCAACAAAGTACTAAGTGCCAATTTGTAAAATTTACAGTGTCACAAATAAATGCAACAATTTGAATGCAAATTAGAGTCTAGGAACTGTTTTTAATTAATAATTAAAAGTTTCGGACATTTACACAACATATCTAGTGGACCAATGAAAAATTATCCGCTTCTACAAAAAGGTTTTATTATAACTAGGGTGAGAATCGAATCTACACTTCACAGCACGCAAATGCGCATAGAAGATTGTTACCGCTATCAACACGGCCACAAAGCTCACATTGGTTGCCTATTCGACAAAGACACGCTGCCTTAGAGCAATCTATCAGATTTTGGACATAGAGTATCATTGTGTTTGCGTCGGAGTCGGACGCACTCAATCAACTAACTGGAAATTGCTTCAACGTTAAGTAAATTGTCAGCTATAAGCTGATTTACATGAACAATAATCTGCCAAATACCTTGAAGAAAAAAGTCGCATATCAATATGGCGCATACAACGCGTTGCAAATATAAAATCATGTTCCCACATGGCAACTGAAACTTGCTGCAAAAAAGTACTTACATAAATTGCGAAATTCTGTCGTTGGTTACGATACTTACCTGAAGGTCACTGAATTCTTCTTGTTGTATTTACTGCCGTTGCAGCTGCCACTGGTGCTGCCATTGCTGTCGCCAACGACGTTGATGAAACTCATTGTTTGCCTTAGGTCACGTTTTCTTTATTGTCACTGTTGATTGATCGTTGTTGTTCACGCTTCCTTTTCAATTTTAGCTTACGGTGGAAGGGACTATCCGCTTCATATGAAGAGCAACTACGGACTACTGAATTTATCACCATTTAACTGAAACCGGTAGGCTACGTAATTTTGTCCACTCAAGTACTTAATACTGACACCAGAATTGGAACAGAACACAACTTTTTTTTTCTCTCTTCACGATCTTTTACTACTGAGCGCGCAGCTTATTGTACCGTCAATAGTACACACTTTTTCCAAATCGATGGATCGATGAATCAACAAAAAATGTTAGACGATTAATTCACCTATTGATAATAGATTTTATCTATCGTTTTAAATTTTAAAATATTTCCATTGGTTTGAGATTGGGCTATATAAAATATCCTTAAAAGCAATTTCAGATTTTTCATACAAAAAGTATTTTTACTAAGGAAGTGCCAAAACTCTCAATAATAATATGGAGAGGAAGAAGAGTCAAAATCGAGCGAAACGTCGGAAAGGAGTTCTATTGGATTGTTCCAGAGTACAAAACCCGATGCGAAATCTGGAGACCCGCATTACCACACTGACTGTGGTCGAAAATTGGTTGATTAACACAGTACAAGCAGGGTAATCGATGTTCGGAATGTTGCTGAAATTGTCAAATCCCCTGAGCTCCGTGATCTCACCGAGGACAGAGGTCAACATAACTGACATCCATGTACAGCGATTGAGTGCTTTTGTTAATCGGTTGCGACGATATGGATAATACAGGCGAGAGAGACTGGAAGGTTTGTTGTAGGATTTTGTGGTTATGGATAATGTTCGAAGAGGAAGGGAAAAAACAGAATGTTCAACACCAACACCAGGGTTTCTACAACAACATCCGAAACGACAAAGCTGACCTTAGCGAAGGCTTCCCGGAGATTCGAAATGTCATACAGTTTTGGTCCAATCTGTGGGAGAACCCCGTTATACAGCGATGGGGTGCGGATCGCAGAAGAAGAGCAATATTGTGGTGGAATTGGACACATAACCGTCCAAGACGTACGTGAGGCCACCATGAACAGGGATTTTGTGTATAATTTCTGGTATAAAACACTCACAACACGGTACTTGATAACCCCAGGCAGTTATCAGAATTCATCACTAGGGATTTCACTTATCTTCTGCCGAAGGATCGGAGCACTTTGAAGCAGGGGGAGGTGAGGAGACTTGATATCCCCATGTTTTACTGAAAACCAAAGTCATTTTGTTTTAGGGTATTTTAAAGTAAAGATCTTGGTAAAGCTCCTTTGGACAAATGATCGTTATGTGGTGAGTTATAATATGGATTGACAATCGTATTGATTCTGCAGGATGATTTGTTTGTTTTGACCTTAAAGATTTTTATCTTGGCTACGCAAAATTTGAACAACTTATCCTAACAATGACCAAATGCTAAAAATTTTTTCACAGCGCAAAGCCATAAAGACGCTAAACGATATGAACTGGCTAAAATGTCAACATTCGATCACAAGTTTAGGATATTTGGAAATTAAGTTGTTGCGTCAATATAGAGGCACTTGATTCCCCATTAGTTACTTTCTTACTTACATATATGGGTCCTGTACACCTCATTTGTTAGCCATACAAAAATTTGTAAAAAAAAAATGATTAAATAAACATATTTGTTCTCAGGCGGCTATTTTTTGTGTAGATTTGATATCTGTCTGTTGAATAGTAAATTCGAAATAATATTTATTGAGTAGATATCACATTCAAAGATATCATGCGTTGTCAAATTCGAATCGAAATTGTTGTCTTGTCTTGTCTTGTCTTGTCTTGTCTTAGCACATGCACAGCCAGTATTGAAAAGCATCCTGGAAATGTCGGAATCGAAATTGTTGTCGAAAAAACTTGTTCATGAATTCGCACAGCAAGTTGGAAAATCTGCGTATTTTGGAGAAAAATATTTAAAAGAAATCAGAGTACCTTCCTTTTTTTATCAATGCATGTTCTTGAAGACGGATCAATTCCCCTCGAAGATTTACAAATACGTTTCTTGACAGCACTTCATAAAATAGATTGTGTAGCAATAACACCAACAATTTACATACTATCACACATCAGTAAACCCACTAATAAATGCCCTAAAAAGTTTGGTAACACCTCACAATCAGCTTAATTATCATTCTCCTTTGAGAGCATACATCAAAACACTTTTACCAGAGGTTTTACGCGAAAGAAACTGAAAGAGAAACATATTATCGCTGTTTTCAAGGGAATAACGTACAGTGCACACTGGTTCAAAAGCCCCCAAAACGTGCGTTTTTTTAGTTTTCGACCTGAAAACTAAAGACACGATATGTGGACACGGTGCTTCAGAAGAGTTTAAGGATAATTCTTAGGCTTTATTTTGAAAAGAAAACATCAATGATAAAAAATACGCAGATGCCCAAAACCAGTGAATGCTTTCTGCAATGTTATAGAGAATGTGAATTGGTTATTTATTACATCTCGACTAATGACAGCCGTTAATCTTAAATGAGGAGACTGTTTCCTCTTAATTGAGATGCAATAAATAATCAATCAAGTTAGCCACTTTTTAATTGTTTACGTAACACTTGTACTGAAAAACGTACCGCCGTCGGGGGTGACAATGGGTCAAATGGGGGTGAGAATGGGTCACTGTTTCAACTACATAGAATAAAAACGGAAAGAAAAGTTATTCCGGAGTTGTAATTGGATTCGAAAGAACAGTAGCAGAACAGCCAAACGTTGAAGTCTCGGAGAACGACGTGATAGAAGTGCTAGAGGAGGAAGTAGTTGCATTGCAAACCGACCCAACAAGGAGAACACGTCAAATGGATCCAGATTCTATCCCATGTTCAATGATAGAGCGGGAAAAAATGGCGGAGACTATGACTTTCAAAAACAAAACAGATCGGATGTGGTTCGTGAAAAAAGGCATAATGGGATACACGGACTGTGTAAATAAATTGAATACGGAAGATAAGAAGCAGCAAAAGCCAACAACGAGTCAGCTGAGAATTCAACCTACTGAGGTTAAACTCGTAGATCAATCCCCTCCAAAGAAGACATCTCGTAAAAATGTTTCACGACGCTTGTCCGAAACATCTTCAGAATAATGTTATGTAATATTAAACAGTCTTTGACTCCGTGGAGTTTTAAATTAAACAATTGAGCCTAATAAAACAAACATTTGAAAAAAAAAACTACATAGAATACTTGTGGAATAGATTTAATGAATCTGAGGACAAGAAAACTAAATTATAAGAGACCTTTTTGAACGGTTTTGTTATCCGACCTCCAGACTGTCGGTGAGGGCGCTGCGCTGACCCATTCTCACCCCCTTGACCCATTGTCACCCCCGATGACGTACACGGTGTGTTGTGTGAAAATTGACTATTTTATAAAGATTCCGCAATAACTTTGACAGGTGTTAAGATAGATCAAAGTAGTCTTTTAGAAAAACATGTTTTTTGTCATTATGAACAACTTTCTAGAAAAAACCATACTGCAAAAATTCATTTTCAAAAAAGTTATGTCAAGTTATTGTCAAAAATTAATTTAATCGTTAATCATAATCATTGTCTAAAACGAATAAATCATTATTCATAATCTTTAATCATAGAGTTGAATGATTTAATCTTAACAAATTTAATCATTCACTAGAAGCTTTATTCATTAACACTCTGGTTTTAACTTATCTAGATAAAAATAAAAGTAATCAAAATGAAGCTTAGAATCACCCACGATAGTAAGCTAAAGACTTCAAAACTCTAAAACGTACACAGAGAGTGCTAGAGGTTTTGTCCAACGTAAGTAGCAATCTGCACCAGTGTGCGAAGTAGCTTTTTGTAGAGGTTTAACAGAGTCCACTGCCAAACCAGACCACGTCCTAGGCAGGAGCCCTAACTCGCAGAGGCCGTGAGGAGGGGTCTTGAAGCCCTTGGGCGTAGTCCCCGCTGCCCCATCATCATTGGTGCAGTCGTTGTTGGTCAGGCCACCAACAAGCATTGAAACTTGAGCATGGCATATACCGACTATAAGAGAAGATCCATTAATAACGTAACGCAAAAATTGGCCATTTTTAACCCACCTTCCCTCTATGTAACACTTTTTGCACAGACAAACAGGCATAACACATTGTACATTTACTCATGCAATTTATCGTCTTACAAACACTACCAACATCTGTTGTTTTCACTTAGTTGGGCAAATCCCGAACCAGATGGCGTTAGTGAGCAAACGTCAAACTAGAGCAAATACGATGCGCGCCACTTGTGACCGATTGGACAACTAATAATTATTTAAACTCGCCAGTAAATCAGTAAACGATGAGAATTTCATGAGTGTTATGTCTGTTTGTCTGTGCTTTTTGTTTGAATCATTTAAATTTTTTGTATGGATTGTCACACTTTGGGCAATCCACCTCCCCTCTAAGCGTTACGTAATTTATGGATGCTCCCTAAGAAGGCGTACCGTACCTCAGTACCCTACTCGTACCTCTTTAAGGTACTACAATGTATTGTACAAGATAGACTATAATTTAAAGAGTTTGGAAAGCAGTACAAGCGTTACCCACACCTTCTTTATGGAAGATTTGAAGCTGTTTGCGGAATAGCGGGCTTGGTGGTCCTATGGCTACCGCTTCTGCCTCATACGCAGGAGGTCGTGGGTTCAATCCCAGGCCCGTTCCATTCCTCCTACTTTGTATCTTTCATATATTTCTCATGTTCTAGCAATCGCTAGAACTGAAAATGAGCTTTCATACCGTTTCCATCTTCTATTCCTATACCTACAGCTTGATTAGTTCTAGCAAGTTACTGTTAGAATTCGAAATGAGCGAAAAAGCTCGTTTTGGCATCCAATTAGAATATACCACTCTTTCATTACTATCACATTGGCAACCCGTTAACCAAGACTAACCTCTGCCATAAAACCTAACCCCCAGATTCCAATAAAATTCCACAGGTACTCGTGGCGAGTGCAGAGGTGTTCTCGGCTTGCAGTGGGCGAGTGCTGCATCATCAATCCCGTCCCATCCCCGATCAACCGTGAGGACGTGGCCAGCGCCGTTATCTACCATTTAAAATAATGAAGCTCCCGGACTATGCACATTGAGGTTGGAGAGCAAATCCCATGCTTTAATCCATTGGTTCCTTGTGCAATTGCGATTGTTCTGGTCGATCACGGAGTAGCAACTACGAAATGCACGGTCATCATGTCTAAAAAAAAAAAAGATTTGAAGTTGTTTGCGGAATCTGTGGTGCAGCTGCACTAATATGCTAAATCGGTATACAGCAACGGCATCCGGATGGAGTTTGGAATCGATGAATGTTGATACATCATCCACGCCGGGGTCACCTGGAGAAAGCCACCAGTTTCCGTGTCATCGAACAGGAGAAGATTTGAAATATGGTTGAAAGCGAAAACTGTGGCGAAACGTTCAAGATTCTAGGTTTCCCGGAACTGAAGGGAACTCGCCACACGATGATCAAGAAAGAGTTGCAGGAAACGTTTCTGCATTGTGTCAACGGTATTTTGAACAGCTTCTTGTCGGCCAGCAATAAGGTGAAGGCGTTAAACACGTTTACTGTGCTCTTGTTAACTTACAGTTTGAAGTGGACCAAGACTGACTTGAAGGCGATAGAACGAGCAGTACTGGTGGCGTTCACCAAGCATCACACCATGCGCCATCCTTATTCGTCCATTGAAAGAGTCACCCTACCACGTGCAGTACGAGGAAGAGGCGTCATCGATATAAAGACACTATGTGTTTACCAGATTTAAATGTTGGAACATACTATGTAAGGAGCCAGAACCGGTAGGACATCTATTGCGCTGTGTGTGAAGCTGACCACGGAAGCAGTATGCTCTTTATTGCGCCAGGCAAGGTTTGCAGAAATCGCTCTCATTAGATAACGAACAACGACAAGAAAGAGGCAAAAACCTCTTCGGCTTGTTATGCCATCAAAACAAGTCTATCACACTTGTATAAAAAACTAATTCGGATAGGCGGCCGCCACCGAGGGGGTTTGATGTTGGAGGTTGGTGTTGGTTTGTCCGTAGGCTAGTTGTCTACACGTGTGACTCTGAACCATGGCCATGGGTTCGATTCCCACCTCTTCCACATCCCTTTAATAATAGGGAAAAGTCTACGGGCTTTACAAGAATGCAAGTCTAACAGACGTTAAAATTGAAAAAAATTGCGAGTCTCCCGACAAAATGACACAAAAAACACTGGATAAAAACCGTACCGACTGTGGAAGAACGAAACGATTGTAAACGCTACGGAGTATAAATCAGAAATAGGTTGGACATATAGCCCTAGGGATGCCCAGCTGGGATGCTTGTCCAGGTAGATGGGTGTGTGTACAAAAGAACAGCACCACACAAACATAAACGAAGAAGAAGAAGAAAGGGGGAGTTTAATAGACCGCTTTGTTCTCGCTCATTTTATGTTGTTGATGATTTCTCCTGCAGTTCCTGCACAATTCCACTCTGAAGTTGTTTCCACAAATGTGTCATAAAACTCTTCCAAGGATTCCTTCTCGAATCCCACCAGAAATTCCTCCTGGAATACCTACGATAACTCCTCCCAGATATTTTCGAGAGTTCCTCCAGAAAATCATCCTGGAACTTCTCCAGTGATTTTTTCTTTGGTTCCATCAGAAATTTCTCCTCGAGGCCCTTCAGGAATGTCTCCTGAAGCTTTTGCATCCTAAAGTTCCACAAGCATATCCTTTTTAATTTCCTCCTTAAATTGCTTTCCGAATTTTCCAAATTTAAAATTTAGAATTTTTAGGAGAACATCTGGTGGAACCTCAGGTGGGATTCCTGAAAAATCAAAGGAGAAATATTTGGAGGAACTACAGGAGTAATTTCTAGAGGAGCTCCAAGCAGAATTTTTGAAGAAACTCCAGGAAGGAATCCTGGAAGACCTCCAAGAAGAACTCCTAAAATTCATCCTGAATTTTCCCAGGTATTAATTCTAAATCAACCCAGAAATTCATTCTGAATTTACCCAGGAATTCATTCTGGTAACCCCCAGGCATTCATTCTGAATTCTCCCAGGAATTCATTCTGAATTCCCCCAAACATTCATTCTGAATTCCCCCAAAAATTCATTTTGAATTCCCCCAAAAATTCATTCTGAGGTCCCCCAAAAATTCATTCTGAATTCCCCCAAAAATTCGTTCTGATTTCCCTCAAAAATTTATTCTGAATTTCCCCAGGAATTCATTCTGAATTCCCCCCGGGAATTGATTCTGAATTCTCCCAGGAGTTGATTCTGAATTTCCCCAGAAATTCATTCTTATTTCCCTCAGGAATTCATTTTGAATTCCTTCAGGAATTCATTCTTAATTCCTCCAGGAATTCATTCTGAATTCCCGTAGGAATTCATTCTGAATTCCCCCAAACATTCATTTTGAATTCCTCCAAAAAATCATTCTGAATTCCCAAAAAGTTCATTCTGAATTCCCCTGAAAATTCATTCTGAATTCCCTCAAAAAATCATTCTAAACAAGCCCAGGAACTCATTCTGAATTCCCCCAGGAATTGATTCTGAATTCCCCAGGAATTGATTCTGAATCCCCCAGGAATACATTCTGAATTTCCACAGGCATTCATTCTGAATTCCCCCAGGAATTCATTCTGAATTTCCCAAGGAATTCATTCTGAATTCCCCCAGCAATTGATTCTGGTTTTCTCAAGGAATTCATACTAAAATTCCCCAGGAATTCATTCTGAATTCCCCCAGGAATTCATTCTGAACTCCCTTAGGAATTAATTTTGAACTCTCCCGGCAATTCATTCTGAATTCCTTTGGAAATTAATTGTGAATTCCCCCCAGGAATTCATTCTGAATTCTCCCCAGGAATTCATTCTAAATTCCCCCAGGAATTCATTCTAAATTCCCCCAGGAATTCATTCCGAATTCCCCCCAGGAATTCATTCTGAATTCCCCCCAGGAATTTATTCTGGATTCTCGCCAGGAATTCATTTTGAATTCCCCCCAGGAATTCATTCTGAATTCCCCCCAGGAATTCATTCTGAATTCCCCCCAGGAATTCATTCTGAATTCCCCCCAGGAATTCATTCTGAATTCCCCCCAGGAATTCATTCTGAATTCCCCCCAGGAATTCATTTTGAATTCCCCCCAGGAATTCATTCTGAATTCCCCCCAGGAATTCATTCTGAATTCCCCCCAGGAATTCATTCTGAAATCCCCCCACGAATTCATTCTGAATTCCCCCCAGGTATTTTCCCCCCAGGAATTCATTCTGAATTCCCCCCAGGAATTCATTCTGAATTCTCCCCAGGGATTCATTCTAAATTCCCCAGGAATTCATTCTGAATTCCCCCAGGAATTCATTTGAATTCCCCCGGAATTCATCCTGAATTTCCCCAGAAATTCATTCTGAATTCCCCCCAGAATTCATTCTGAATTCCCCCCGGAATTCATTCTGAATATCCATCGGAATTCATTCTGAATTCCCCAGGAATTTATTCTGAATTCCCCCAGGAATTCATTCTGAATTCCCCCAGGAATTCATTCTGAATTCCCCCAGGAATTCATTCTGAACTCCCCCAGGAATTCATTCTGAATTCCCCCAGGAATTCATTCTGAATTCCCCCAGGAATTCATTCTGAATTCCCCCAGGAATTCATTCTGAATTCCCCCAGGAATTCATTCTGAATTCCCCCAGGAATTCATTCTGAATTTTTCCAGGAATTCATTCTGAACAGGAATTCATTCTGAATTATCCCAGAAATCCATTCTGAATTCCCAGGAATTCATTCTGAATTCCCCAGGAATTCATTCTGAATTCCCAGGAATTCATTCTGAATTCCCAGAATTCATTCTGAATTCCAGGAATTCATTCTGAATTCCCAGGAATTCATTCTGAATTCCCCAGAATTCATTCTGAATTCCAGGAATTCATTCTGAATTCCCCAGAATTCATTCTGAATTCCCCAGGAATTCATTCTGAATTTCTTGAATTCATTCTGAATTCCCTGAATTCATTCTGAATTCCTGAATTCATTCTGAATTCCCCTGAATTCATTCTGAATTCTGGAATTCATTCTGAATTCCCCTGAATTTATTCTGAATTCCTGAATTCATTCTGAATTCCCCTGAATTTATTCTGAATTCTGGAATTCATTCTGAATTCCCCTGAATTCATTCTGAATTCCCCTGAATTCATTCTGAATTCCCAGGAATTCATTCTGAATTCCCCAGGAATTCATTCTGAATTCCCCAGGAATTCATTCTGAATTCCCCAGAATTCATTCTGAATTCCCCAGGAATTCATTCTGAATTCTAGGAATTCATTCTGAATTCCCAGAATTCATTCTGAATTCCCCAGAATTCATTCTGAATTCCCCCTGGAATTCATTCTGAATCTCCCCTGGAATTCATTCTGAATGCCCCCTGGAATTCATTCTGAATGCCCCCTGGAATTCATTCTGAATTCCCCCAGGAATTCTTTCTGAATTCCCCCAGGAATTCTTTCTGAATTCCCCCAGGAATTCTTTCTGAATTCCCCCAGGAATTCTTTCTGAATTCCCCCAGGAATTCTTTCTGAATTCCCCCAGGAATTCATTCTGAATTCCCCCCAGAATTCAATCTGAAATCCCCAGGAATTCATTCTGAATTCCCCAGGAATTCTTTCTGAATTCCCCAGGAATTCTTTCTGAATTCCCAGGAATTCATTCTGAATTCCCCAGAAATTCTTTCTGAATTCCCCAGGAATTCATCTTAAATTCCCCAGGAATTCATTCTGAATTCCCAGAATTCATTCTGAATTCCCCAGGAATTCATTCTGAATTCCCCAGGAATTCATTCTGAATTTCGTTAGGAATTCATTCTGAATTCCCACAGGAATTCATTCTGAATTCCCCCAGGAATTCATTCTGAATTCTCCCAGGAAATCATTCTGAATTCCTCCAAGAATTGATTCTGTATTCCCCCAGGAATTCATTCTGAATACCCCCAGGAATTCGTTCTGAATTGTCCCAGAAATTCATTCTGAATTCCCCAGGAATTCATTCTGAATTCCCCCCAGGAATTCATACTGAATTCCCCCCAGGAATTCATTCTGAATTCCCTCCAGCAATTCATTCTGAATTCCCCCAGGAATTCATTCTGAATTAATAAAAAATCTTTCTGAATTTCAACAGGCGTGAGTTGTTCCTGAGTGAGTGACTTCTCGGAGGGAATTTAAAATAAATTCCTTGAGGAATTCAGAATAAATTCCTGGGGGAACTCAGAACTTACATGTAATATGTTAATATTAGTGGAGGATGTTCTAAAATTACTTCAGGATTTCCGAGAATTCTTGTAGAAGCTTTTTGAATTTGGCTTTTTTCGGAATGTCCAATGTTTTCAGATTTTTGGGGAGTTTTTGAGATAGGTACGCTCGAAGAAAAATTACAAGAATCCTTCAATATCCCAGACTGATTATTTGTGTGCAAATTGTGGTATACATTTTTCCAATTTTTTTAGGCCAAAATCTATGCGAAATGCACTTTTGGAGGATCCACTTTCAAACCAGTGACGCAATCCAGATAGGCGTCCCGCGTTTCGCAGGACGCTTGCTGGTCTCATTAAATTAAAGTTAATTGACGAATGAGATCCACAGAAGGGGTTTATCCTTTAGATTGTCCGTGGTAGGTGAAAATTCCCATAAAGTTAGTTTGAAAACATCCCTCACACTGTCAATAATTATGACTAATTACCGGAACAATATGGTGCGACTATAATTTGCTGTTTGTTTTGTTTCTTTTTTCAAATTATTGTGCTAAGGAAATTAATGGAGTAAATTATAAAAACGCAAGCTTTTTACCTTGCGCTGATTTCAAACCTGACGACATGAGTCGTCAAACGCCAATGCGATCATAAATTGAGAATAAAGCGGATAGGTACATATTTGATGGATCTACTGAAAACCTTGACTGATTTGAGCTCTGTGTGGCGATTAGATTCCGTTATACCAAACGCAACTAATTAAGTTCTCGGGCAAAAAACAGACCTCATAAGAAGATCCAAGAATGTATTTGAACTTCAGTATCGATTCACGGTCGAAATAATTATTTTCTCACTTTTTTTCTCACAATTAGACAAAATTGAAAGAGCGGTGTGCCTTTGAAAGTCTGTATATAGAAATGTGCAATTAGCGGAACATAATTCTAAAGTGCTTCCATATCAGGTTTGAAAATAATTTGAATTATTCGTTTCCACTCAATGATAATGAATTAGAAAGGCGTGCACTAAACAAATTAAACGGATAAATTACACATGAGAGTTTAATGTTCTGGATGCTCAATGAAACGACATAATACCATTCTTTCAAACTTTAATAGAACAGACAGATAAAATCATGTCCTAGGAAAAAGTATGCGTTTATATGTCACGTGTGAAAAGTATAAATTAAAAAGGTAAAAATTTCCATTAATTTCTTACCACTGACTCATCAATTAGGCTTAATGGTTGATTCAGGTGAATGGCAAATGTAAATTTGTTAGGGGTAGTAGTCTTTGCGTCCTAGTCATGCATTATAAGTGCACCTGGCAAAATAGTCCACCGGGGTCACCGGAACTGGATTCTAGCAACAACACACATACCCTCATACACTCAGTTATTTTTCAAAAACTTCATATTATGTTCGAACTGTGTTGAAAACGGATTTCGATAAAAATCTAGTATCTAATAGGCATTTAACAACCGTTGGGATTCCCTAAAACATTGCAGAAGATGCCAGCTCTGTTCACAATCACTTTTGCTTTCCACGAAATTTAGATGTACCTGTACAATTGATTGTTGTGATTATACATGCAATGATAGCCTAATATTGATGTCACGACAATTCATTTATCACATTTGTCCTCAAAGGGCGTACGATCGAATTAACACGCGACGTCATTTCACACCACCCGCTCAACAGAAGTGTTGATCATAAATCCACTAGTCACAAATGGCCAGCAAATATCGCGATAACGTTCGGAAATCTCACGAAATGTAAAACGAAAAAAAAAACTATCGATCTGAGTTCTGGGGTTGCGCGACAACGACGACGACGCCGACACTATCCAAAAACAGACTTGAAGCGTGTTTCATTCAAGACAACCAACGAGGCACTACCATAAACTGACAAATTTAGTGTCGATATGGAGCGATACTGAAGCGGGACATTACCTCAGCAGCTCGAAAAGACCTGTTGAAAAACTCAACTACTGCCAGGCGGTGGACAGATGTGCAGAGGAAGTCTGGTGCTGGTGGAGGAGAAAGGGGAGCAGGACGTCAAACAAAAGCTTCGCGTTGGTGCGAACAATACCTTTTCGGAGAACGAATTACCGACAACGTGGAGCGTTGGTGGGTCTACAACTAGGGTATTCAATGAGGTTGCCCCAGGATTTGATTTTAATCTTTCCCGACAGACGATTCGTTGTAATTTTACAAGGGGTAGTTCTGCCATGTTCAATGTTTTCTCATCATGATCTTCATCAGTATTAATTAGGATAACCATCATTAAGACATAAATATAATATATTTGCCATGAGGCTAGCATGATGATTGCAGGTTATGACGTTGAAAATAAACATCCTTTGAAGCATCACTCGACGGTCTGCTAATGGTTGCAAGTCAACCAAAGCACAACAGTTTTGGTATAGAGGAATGTTGGCTAGATCGTTCCATGGTAAGCGATGTGAACTGCATACCGACAATAAACAATAAACAATAAACAATAAACAATAAACAATAAACAATAAACAATAAACAATAAACAATAAACAATAAACAATAAACAATAAACAATAAACAATAAACAATAAACAATAAACAATAAACAATAAACAATAAACAATAAACAATAAACAATAAACAATAAACAATAAACAATAAACAATAAACAATAAACAATAAACAATAAACAATAAACAATAAACAATAAACAATAAACAATAAACAATAAACAATAAACAATAAACAATAAACAATAAACAATAAACAATAAACAATAAACAATAAACAATAAACAATAAACAATAAACAATAAACAATAAACAATAAACAATAAACAATAAACAATAAACAATAAACAATAAACAATAAACAATAAACATTAAACAATAAACAATAAACAATAAACAATAAACAATAAACAATAAACAATAAACAATAAACAATAAACAATAAACAATAAACAATAAACAATAAACAATAAACAAAAAACAATAAACAATAAACAATAAACAATAAACAATAAACAATAAACAATAAACAATAAACAATAAACAATAAACAATAAACAATAAACAATAAACAATAAACAATAAACAATAAACAATAAACAATAAACAATAAACAATAAACAATAAACAATAAACAATAAACAATAAACAATTAACAATTAACAATAAACAATAAACAATAATTCAAAATGCGAGCATTTGCAGAAGAAATGGATTATTGAACCAGAAGAAATAGTTTTGTGCGGAGTGATATGGGACGATATGATCTGGTAAGAATACCGAGATGCAGGACTTTCACAGGGAAATCAGTAGAGTGTCTTGTAGTGATCATACCTCTGTGTAGACGGAAGATATATGGCGAGCAGGCGCCAGATAGTTGTGGCTGCCCTTCATTGAATAAAATAAATATTGTTGAATAGGTATTATCTCTCCATATATTAAAACTGATACTGTCATGGCCAGAGAGTTAAGTAAATTTCCAGGTTGGAAATTTTCAGGAGCACTTGCAGCTACTTTCAGTAAGGTTTTACTTTGTAGCCGCGCAGTTTATCAGTAGTTTAAGGTAGGCTCCCGGTTGGATAGTCTGCATGTTTTTTACTTTCTTGTGTGCTCAATGTGCTTACGTACATTTACGTAAAAGCTGTAAGATTTCTCGAAAACTAACCTTTGATAGGTGGCATGTGTTTGGGATCAATTGGTTACTGTGCTTCATAAATCACTATTTTTCAAAACAATCACCTTTTGAAATAAATAAAATAAACTTATACTCTGCTAAAGGTCATTTGAAATGGTCGGAAAATCAATAATTATTACATACTAGTCGACCCGGCAGACGTTGTCCTGCATAGTAGGCGGAAATGCGCGTTGTGAACTGCCCATGCGAAATATCCAAACGAATCTTAATTTTAGTTTTTCACGATTTACTCTACCTTACCCTTGACTTTCGCATGAAGAAATACTATATAAACCCATCGGAAACGATAACGAACACATCTGCTGAAGGAATGAAGAAAATCCATCCAGCCGTTTTCGAGTTATGCGGATACGAACACAGACCATTTCATTTTTATATATAGAGATTATTAAATTTGAATTTTCCCGGAAATATACAAGAGTATGTTGTTGAGATCGGGGATTTTCCCGGAAGATATCGGATATGATTCTTTGTTTATTAAACAATATGCTTTAACTCATGGAAATTTATCACAGTAAATGAATTAATTTCCGAGTAGATATGAATTATGCAAAATATATTGAGTAGCAAAAGGTTAACTATTATTTTGAGTCACCGGTTTGACTGCTATTTTCCCATAGTGCCCCTGCGTACTTGATAGATTGATTGTGGGTTCACTCAGCTTCGGCGTCATTCACTTTACGAATGCGTTTTATACGGCGAATAAGGTTCGTGAATGCAAATGACGCTGCGTACCGACATAATAATCGCAACTTCAGATTGAAGCAAGTTTACTCAAAGACATGCTTTCAAGTGATCGATCGGTTTGTCTCGCACGCTTTGCTGATGATATTATCTTCCACGAACCGACAATACTGTGCGTGAGGTAGGCTGTAGACCTTGTGGCCTCAGTGAACCGATGCCTATTGAACAACTTGAGATATTCTGCATGATAGGACAATTTTATAGGAGCCCTTTATAATTTGAAGGACTGCAACTTTGAATCTAATTTCCGGATTGTTGAAATATAATACCACAGTACCATTTTGCCACTGTATGTTATCCATCGAATCTTAAATTAAATTGTTTTCGACTTTGAAAAACAAACCTAAATGAAAGACTGATTCTAAAATAGAAAAAAAACATTGAAAGGCAGGTCATTGGATGACATGCCGAAAATTGCATTTAATATTACACTATCAAACTCTTGAAACATCCAGTACAATACCAGACGAAATCATCCCTTTTTAAAATATTATTTTGATTGATCGATCGCCCTGGGCTTTGGATTATAATTCTCCACAAATATTGATATATTCTAGGAGAATTGTAATCTGTGCTGGTAGGAGTCTACGAACTGGGGGTTGGAATCTATTTGAATACACATGAAGAAAGTGGTATAGATTTTGGGAATTGAATTGTAAGTTCGTATACTCCTATTCGGTTTCCTCAATGACCGACAGGGTGCGTGCTACATGTCGCGGATAGAAGCTAAGGGAGGTGTGGTATAATTCGACTGAATTTATTGAATAAAGAGCCTTTTAATAGTCAGTCAATTGTGCTTAGCCTCCTATTGTGTTGTAACTGAATAATGTCAAAATAGGTAATCGATACAGACACCTCCTTTCACAACAATCTATAATTCATTTGAATGTATTCAACATTGGCTCCGTAGTTTAATGTCCTATGCGACATAGTTTTGAAGATACTATTTAGCTGATCCAAGTCTAGCATCCTGTACTAGAGAGTTACTTTAGAAGAAACTTCTCATAATTTTATCGTAGTCAACGTTTATGTTAAAAATAAGTTATAAAATGGAGTGCTCATTATTTCCTGCTAGATCAGTTACAAGACAACGTGGACCACATTGAGGAAAAATTATTCAATTAATCGATATTATCGTCGAAAGGCCCAGCTATGCTGTAACCAAATTAATCACTTATTATATAAATCTCTAACCGAAATTTAAAAAAAAAACAAGCTACTTAATTAAATCCGACTGATATTAAATATAACACTACACTAATTTGAGAATCCCATTTAAAAACCTCATAAAAAATAGAATGACATTTACTAATAAACATTCTTTTCATTATTTTCCTCACTATCTAACCCGATGATGGAGCTTCGAAATTAACAAGACTCCCAGCCAACACCAAATGCAGCATGATCCTACTAATATCGTCAGGAATCGGAAGAATCTGGAACGGTAAACACTTATTAAGGTCACTCCTGACGGAATCCAAGATTAAAAGTGCTCGCGTTTTCAGGGCACACCACTCGATATGGAAGCAACGCACAACTGTCATTTTAGTTGATTTAGCTTTGCTGCGTCGCAGCATGCGTGAAATAATAAAAATGACAGTTGTGCGTTGCTTCCATATCGAGTGGTGTGCCCCTGAAAACACGAGCACTTTCAATCTTGGATTCCGTCAGAGTGATCTTAAAGCTAATAAGTGGTAAGTAAATAAAAAGAATACATACATGGTAAGTGCAAATAACTTATAACTTTATCATATTTTTATTCCATTGCCTATCCAGTATTTTGCGCTCGATAATGGCGGCCGAGTGAGTGCCTTTTTGACATTCAAGAGGTAGAAAATATTTACATATTTTAATCAATGTAGGCATTTATTCTTTGGAAAATATTGGCACTCATCTGATATCAACAAAAAATCAAATGTCAAATATTTTCATTATTTCATTCTAGAATTTGGTAGGCGATTTTCTTATGCATTTTAGGTTATAATTTCATTTTATTTTCTAGGATAACTGCAAGTTTACAAGCATTCTTCTGCTTTATAAGAACTATTTTTGACCTCAGACCTCAGTTTCGGAAGGAAACCGGCAGCAAACTGCTGGTCAAGAGCCAATGCAACGGCTATCTTTGGAATGGGTGATCAAAACCTCTTTGGTAACCCAGATCTCAAGGCGTTCGGACGCGAGGGATCACTGTGAATTATTAAGGGTAGCGGTGGCTTTGTTGGTGTCGGCGGATTTCCACAAGGTGAACCAACGGAGAGGAAGGTGGCTTGGATATAATTCCGTATCGGCTGTCGGCGAATGATGCCGAAGTCTATAAGCTAGGGTGCATGTTTTGTGTCAGAATAAAAACATGAATTATGTCCGAATTCGCACTGAATCAAAGTAATAGTAACAGTCCAAAATCAGACCAGGAATTAAGCCCCAAACGCAATACAACGGAACGGCGACGGAAACGGAAAATTTGACAGTTAGCCCATGTATTTTCTGTCAAATTTGCCGTTTCGTCGCCGTTCCGTTGTATTGCGTTTGGGGCTTTACTTTCCAGAATTTTCAGCTGGTTTTGTTTGCGACGAAAATAAATATGTTGATTGAATTCCTTTACAAATATCAGTAAAAATGACTTGATACTACAGGTATTAATGGTTTGTAGCATGCCAATTGTAACAGGGCTAAGCATTATAACTATAGTAGGTGTCACACAAGGTGGATCGATCAGGTGGAAGATGACTTGCGGACCCTCCGTAGACTGCGTGGTTGGCGACGTGTAGCCATGGACCGAGCCGAATGGAGAAGACTCTTATATACCGCACAGGCCACTTCGGCCTTAGTCTGATTAAATAAATAAATAATAGGTGTCACACATAAAAGTGACCTGCATGGCTGCATGAGGTATAGAAATGGAAGTGCCTTCAGTTAGCCAGCAACTGCTAGAGTAGTATTGTGGCACTGGTGCTGGCGGAATGTTTTTGGGAAATACAACAGGTGTCTATGTACTCGCAAACCAGTGTGCAGAATGCTAAAAAGTCCTCTTCGAGTTCTGCTTGATTGCGGGCCGGAGGAAACTAGCTAGTACAAAGGGAAGTTGGTTTTAGTGAGTCGAACATAGTGAATCCTTTTTGACACTACCTGGATAGACTCACTCAGGTGTCTGGTTGCAGATTTCATTTCCCTCAAATAGACTGATGATAATCATTACACATTTGTCGATATTCTGTCGATGCTACATCCCTAGAGACAAATTAAAATTTAAATGATAAAAGTACTGAACTTTATTCAAACTCTTGAACAAACCCATGAATATCGTGAAGAATTTATGACAGTTAGTTTGTTTATTGATACAGGATGAGTGCCAATGTTTTCCAGTGAATCAAGGCATACATTGATTGAATTATGTAAATATTTTCTACCTCTTGAACGTCAAAAAAGCACTCACTCGGCCGCCATTATCGAGCGCAAAATACTGGATATCATATGTGTTTACTTTGTAAATGATAACCATACTTTGTTTATATATATATATATATATATATGCACATTTGTGAAAAAATGTATATATGGTTCTGTGAATGTGTGTGTATATTTTATCAAAACAATAACCTAAAAATTGATTAAGGAAATAGGTGGAAAATTATGCTGAAGTTTTGTTTAGGACGGTAGGATGTAGCGGTGTAGCGGTGTTAGATGGTGTTGGCAGTCATGGGTCTACATTAAGTGAATCGACTCATCATTAAACACACGACTGCAATATATGTTCAACAAAATCGTAAGCAGTGACTTATATACTTATTAAAATTAAGTTTGCACTACGGCCTGAATAACATGTTATTCAAATTATCGACGAAAGAAAGCTCATCAAGATAGCCGAATAACATGTTACAAGGCCCTAGTGTGAACATAGTATAAGTCGTGACGTGAATTTGGAAAGGTTGAACGGAATTATGAACAAAGATGGTTCCGACGATTTAGTAATTTGGTTTTGACTGTTTGGTGATTTTTCGGTGACTCGTTCCTGAGGCTGGTTTCCTGCTTAAGGGAGTTATGATAGTTGTAAAAGTGAAGAAAGAACGATACCGCAAGAATGACCGCAATAATATTTGGTGATCATGATGATTATGCTAAAATTAACGTAATGATAGTAGATGAATATGATGAGTGATTTCATTGCTTATACTGAGTGAAGTGATTCGTAGTGGCAGAAAAACTTATATACTTTTGTAAAGGTAAAGAGGAAGAAAAGAGTGATGTTGATGTTAGTAATGGTAGTTTGACAATACTAAGTGCTTATAATGATGAGGGTGGGCTGTTATAAAAATCCTTGTTTTCATCAACACGGCCCACAACAGTGACCACATGAGCAACATCGCTTAGGAACGTCTGTGTGATGATGAAAAACGGGAGGCTCATAGAAGCCAATATGGGCGGGGTACAGTGTAGATTAATAGCAAGGGACAGCTGCCATTCTAACAACCACACAAAAAAACTGTCAAACTCTTGAAACATCCAGTACAATACCAGACGAAATCATCCCTTTTAAAATATTATT
This sequence comes from Armigeres subalbatus, assembly GCF_024139115.2. Taxonomy (NCBI): domain Eukaryota; kingdom Metazoa; phylum Arthropoda; class Insecta; order Diptera; family Culicidae; genus Armigeres; species Armigeres subalbatus. The sequence continues at coordinate 187,436,466 of NC_085139.1, forward strand.
TTGATTGATCGATCTGTCTGCATATATTTTAACTTTCTACATTTTAATAACCTCCCTATTTCGATATCAATGTAACATGGTGTGTTCGGTTTCAGGATTCACTGTCTTCATGTCATTATGTTATTTTTCAAACATTATATATTCGAAAGTTTTCATTCATGAGTTTAGACTCAGAAATCAAAGCAATATATGCAATAGCAGCCATAGTAAGCATTGATGCAATGACTATGGCAGTTCTAATGAGAACATTAACTCAAAAAGCAGGCTTCAAGTTTCAACGACAAAAAAGTAGTAGTAGGTCACGACAAAAAAAAACAAAAAAAAAGAATGTAATGAAAGTACAGCAGCCTTTCAATTTTCATTGTTCATGGGAAATTTATTCAACTTTATTGCTTTTTTGTTCCATGGAATTTTTCTTATTTTTATTGCTCGTAATTGCTATTTGTGGGAAGTTTTTTTTTTAATTTTTTAAAGACATTTTTTGTGAACATTTTTGTAATTGTCTATTGCTATACAGCAATAAAATTCCATAAAAAATAATAGAGTCGAAAAAAAAGTTCTCCAATTTTGCTCAGAACGTGAATGAATGATCTCTACCGAAAATAATTAGATCCGTATTTTTTTGTTTCGCTCTTAGGGTGACCATTTTCAGAATAGGGTGGTAAAAAAAAAACGACGTTTTCAAATTATTATTTTTTTCAAACTTCCATAACTTCTGAACCATTTGCAATCTTTTGGCACGAATGAAAAGATTTTCAATTATAGATTGTAGAAAAAATATCGCTCGAAGGAAATAGTAAGCTTTTCCAACCTTTTGGACCACAACGACCGTACTATTTTATTTTTTGAAATAAAAATTCAAACGTCAAAACATTGAAACCGTCCAGCCGTTTTTGAGCAATTTTTTTTTGAAATTTCGCTTTTTGTTTTTATACGAATGGAATGGCATGCGTCTCCATTACATCAAATGCCAATCAGTTAAATCAAGTTGTCGAGGCTGTAACTAACCAAACTCAACAAAGTACTTCAAATGTGCATGATTGGTTTCATGTTCAATGTTGATTTTATTATAATGTGCCCGTCGAAAATACATAAACAAAAAAAGGTGTTTTAAGAATTTCATAACTTCAGAATTTCATAACTTTTGAACCAATAGACCGATTTGCAACCTTTTGGTACGAATGAAAAGTACAGTCAAAACATTGGAAAGGTTCACCAAGCCGTTTTTGAACGACATTTTTTTTTTTAATTTTAGTTTTTTGCTTATATACGCTTATATACAGTAACTGAGTCAGTTAATTAATGTTGTTGACCTTCCCGAGAACCACATATCAAGAAAAAATGTTGCAGCAAGTTTATAGTAACCAAAGCTGGTCACATATGAGTTGTCGTAACCCATGTGGATCACGCGTGCTGCTAGGGTTCTAACTGACCAAACATATTCAAGAATTGGATATTTAATCTCTAAGTTACACATTTACAACTCCAGATTTTCTCAGTTTGCCATGAAATAAAAGTTAACATTTACTTGTCATAAGACGAGTTTGTACAATCCCATTGTATTCCACCACTTAATTGTATCCCACCACCACTTAATTCCACCACGGCCTTACTGTTGAGGTCGAAATACGTATCTGTCAAGATACAATTAAGTGGTGGAATTCAATGGGATTGTACAAACTCGTCTTATGACAAGTGAAGACATTCCTCTAAAAAGCTCAAAATAATTTTCTTAATAAGGTCAACATTTGGTTTTATCAATATTTTAATTTCCACAAAAAAGTTCTTAAAATTTTAGAATCTATTTTTGACATTGCCCATAAATAAAGATCGTTTTCAGTTGTTATAAAACCTGTAAACTTGCTTTTGTAGCGTTTCTTTTAATAGAGTTTAGGGGCAAGCTTCCTATTACTTTCACTCCATACATGGCAGCTTGAGCAAAGAAGCTTCATTTGGCGGAAGGTTTCAATTTGACTCAATGACTCATTAAATAAACACGTAATAATTTATACCGAAACTTGATGGAACTAGCCGTGATTAAGCTAGAATTATGACTCCTTTAGTTGCTGCTTAATGAAACATTTCGTTGAAATATTTCAGTTAATCCCTCATTCAAAATGAAGCGTTCGAAGTTTGAATATGTCCGAAATTTGATTTTTTTCTACCATTTCATTATTTGGCAGGCTCAGTCGTGTGTGACACTTTGTGGAGCCGCAATTGTTAGGTAAGATATTTGTTTTCCATGTGTATCATCTTATCGTTAACAGTTAGTATGGAAGGAACAGAGACCATAATACTCGTACGAAATTTGATTATCCACGGTACAAGTTTGTTTCGTTCCGATATTCGACAAAAAAAAATATTTCGGTTTGTTTTGTGTCTTGCAAAAAAAATACTTGTATCGCAGAGTATATTTTATGGTTAAAATCTGATCTTTTACTCAGAGATTAAAATTCTATCTCCTCAACGTATTTTCGATGGACACATTATCATACAATCAACATTGAACAAGAAAAACTTTATCATGCTTGGTCAGTTACAAGCTCGACAACTTGATTCAACTGATTGGCATTTTAAAGTGATGGAGACATGCACGCTATTCCATACGTATATAAGCAAAAAAACTAAAATTTTCGCAAAAATGTGGCTCAAAAACGGATCGGTAGACCTTTAAAATTTTCTGACTGTATTTGTAAAAAAGTTTGAATTTTAAGTAAAAAAAAAGTACAGTCGTTGTGGTCCAAAAGGTTAAAATTAAGGCTTCATGACATGTCATTCAGAATGGCTGCCTTGCGGCTTACTAACACACAAACACAGTCAAACAATCAACCACCCCACCCACCCCGATATGCACAGACAAATTTAACACGTACGTCCCCAACCCCCATTTTACGACAAAACTCAAAATTCAAAACCATGCAGCTCAGCCAATTTCTAACGGATTTTCAAGCAATCTTCTGGAATCGATCACAAAATTCCTATAGTTTTAGGAACCGATGTCAATTTTTGTGCAATGGCCATGGTTCCGGATATATTCCGGGGAGTACTGGGGTTACCTCCCTCCCGGAAAAAATGGTCACTGGCAGATCGGCTTCGAAATCCATCGTGCGACATGTCAAACTTCATGATTTTGCAAAACAAATACACTGGAGTACATTTTGGCGATTTTCGATCGAATTGGCCACACTCCGGGTACTTCCAGGGCCTGGTTCCCTTGGGGAAGTGGCCAATTTTCATTCGCTCTTGGAACCCATATTGCGACATATCAAACTTCATGATTTTGCAAAACAAGTACACTGGAGTCCATTTCGCTGATTTTCGATCGAATTGGCCACCCTCCGGGTACTTCCAGGGCCTGGTTCCCTTGGGGAAGTGGCCAATTTTCATTCAATCTTGGAACCCATCTTGCGACATGTCAAACTTCATGATTTTGCAAAACAAGTACACTGGAGTCCATTTCGGTGATTTTCGATCGAATTGGCCACCCTCCGGGTACTTCCAGGGCCTGGTTCCCTTGGGGAAGAGGCCAATTTTCATTCGCTCTTGGAACCCATCTTGTGACATATCAAACTTCATGATTTTGCAAAACAAGTACACTGGAGTACATTTCGGCGACTTTCGATCGAATTGGCCACCCTCCGGGTACTTCCAGGGCCTGGTTCCCTTGGGGAAGTGGCCAATTTTCATTCGCTTTTGGAACCCATCTTGCGACATGTCAAACTTCATGATTTTGCAAAACAAGTACACTGGAGTACATTTCGGCGATTTTAGATCGAATTGACCACTATCCGGGTACTTCCAGGGCCTGGTTCCCTTGGGGAAGTGGCAAAATTTCATTCGCTCTTGGAACCCATCTTGTGACATATCAAACTTCATGATTTTGCAAAACAAGTACACTGGAGTACATTTCGGCGACTTTCGATCGAATTGGCCACCCTCCGGGTACTTCCAGGGCCTGGTTCCCTTGGGGAAGTGGCCAATTTTCATTCGCTCTTGGAACCCATCTTGTGACATATCAAACTTCATGATTTTGCAAAACAAGTACACTGGAGTACATTTCGGCGATTTTCGATCGAATTGGCCACCCTCCGGGTACTTCCAGGACCTGGTTCCCTTGGGGAAGTGGCCAATTTTCGTTTAATCTTGGAACCCATCTTGCGACATGTCAAACTTCATGATTTTGCAAAACAAGTACACTGGAGTCCATTTCGGTGATTTTCGATCGAATTGGCCAACCTCCGGGTACTTCCAGGTAAGCCTGTGCGCTGATTGAAATTTTACCGGCAGTGGCGTGATAAATCATTTTCAGGCAGCGGCGGCGGCGTCACGCCGTTGGTGATCAGCGGTGGCGTGGATCGGCGTGAACCAGTTTCAAGCGCCAAAATTTCTTCAAAAGTTCGTCAGGGAATTCTTCCAAAAGTTCCTCCACTAGATTTTTTAAAAGATCGTCAAGAAATTCCTTTGGACATTCCTCCGTAATAGCCTCTGGGAAGTTCCTCCAGAAACTCCTCCTGGATTTCGCCTGGAAACTTCCGGTGGAATTCCTAGAGGAACTTCTGGGGGAATTCCTGGAGGAACTTCCTGAGGAATTCCTGGAGAAACTTCCGGAGGAATTCCTGGAGGAACTTCTGGAGGAATTCCTGGAGGAACTCCTGGAGGAACTTCCGGAGGAATTCCTGGAGGAACTTCCGGAGGAATTCCTGGAGGAACTTCCGGAGGAATTCCTGGAGGAACTTCCGGAGGAATTCCTGGAGGAACTTCCGGAGGAATTCCTGGAGGAACTTCCGGAGGAATTCCTGGTGGAACTTCCCGAGGAATTCCTGGTGGAACTTCCGGAGGAATTCCTGGTGGAACTTCCGAAGGAATTCATGGAGAACTTGAGAAGGAATTCCTGGAGGAACTTCTGGAGGAATTCCTGGAGGAACTTCGGAGGAATTCCTGGAGGAACTTCCTAAGGAATTCCTGGAGGTACTCATCGGAGGAATTTCCGGAGAAATTCCTGGAGGTACTTCTGGAGGTACTTCTGGAGGAATTCATGGAGGAATTGCTGAAGGAACTTCTGGAGGAATTCCTGGAGGAGCTTCCGGAGGAATCCTGGAGGAACTTCCAGAGGAACTTCAGAGGAATTCTGGAGGAACTTCCGTAGGAATTCCTGCAGGTCCTTATCGGAGGAATTCCTGGAGGAACTTTCGGAGGAATTCTTGGAGGAGCTTCCTAAGGAATTCTTGGAGGTACTCATCGGAGGAATTCCTGGAGGAACTTCCGGAGGAATTCCTTGAGGAACTTCTGGAGGAATTCCTGGAGGAACTTCCGGAGGAACTTCCGGAGGAACTTCTGGAGGAACTTCTGGAGGATTTCCTGGTAGAAGTTCCGGAGGAATTCTTGGAGGAACTTCCGGAGGAATTCCTGGAGGAACTTCGGGAGGAATTGGAGGAGGAACTTCCGGAGGAATTCCTGGAGGAACTTCCGGAGGAATTCCTGGAGGAACTTCCGGAGGAATTCAGGGAGGAACTTCGGAGGGAATTGCAGGAGGAAAGTCCGGGGGGATTGCCGGAGGAATACCTGGAGGAACTGCCGGAGGAATTCCTGGAGGAACTTCGGAGGAATTCCTGGAGGAACTTCCGGAGGAATTCCTGGAGGAACTTCCGGAGGAATTCCTGGAGGAACTTCCGGAGGAATTCCTGGAGGAACTTCCGGAGGAACTCCTGGAGGAACTTCCGGAGGAATTCCTGGAGGAACTTCCGGAGGAATTCCTGGAGGAAGTTCCAGAGGAATTCCTGGAGGAAGTTCCGGAGGAATTCCTGGAGGAAGTTCCGGAGGAATTCCTGGAGGAAGTTCCGGAGGAATTCCTGGAGGAAGTTCCGGAGGAATTCCTGGAGGAAGTTCCGGAGGAATTCCTGGAGGAAGTTCCCGAGGAATTCCTGGAGGAAATTCGGAGGAATTCCTGGAGGAAGTTCCGGAGGAATTCCTGGAGGAAGTTCCGGAGGAATTCATGGAGGAAGTTCCGGAGGAATTCCTGGAGGACGTTTCGGAGGAATTTCTGGAGGTAGTTCCGGAGGAATTCCTGAAGGAACTTCCGGAGGAATTGCTGGAGGAACTTCCGGAGGAACTCCTTGAGGAAGTTCCGGAGAAATTTCTGGAGTAATTCTTGGAGAAGATTCCTGGAGGAACTTCCGGAGAAATTCCTGGAGTAATTCTTGGAGAAGCTTCCTGAAGGAACTTCCAGACGATATCCGGGAGGAGTATCTGGAAGAATTTCCCAGAGGCACTTATAGAGGAATATCTGGAAGAATGTCCAAAGGAATTTCTTGACGATCTTTTAAAAAAACTCGTGGAGGAACTTCTGGATGAATTTCTGGAGGAACTTCTGAATAAATTTTGGCGCTTGAAACTGGTTCACGCCGATCCACGCCGCTGGCTGAAAATGATCTATCACGCCACCGGCGGTTAAATTTCAATCAGCACACAGGTCTACCTGTAAGTACCCGGAGGGTGGCCAATTCAATCGAAAATCGCCGAAATGTACTCCAGTGTACTTGTTTTACAAAATCATGAAGTTTGACATGTCGCAAGATGGGTTCCAAGATTGAACGAAAATTGGCCACTTTCCCAAGGGAACCAGGCCCTGGAAGTACCCGGAGGGTGGCCAACTCGATCGAAAATCACCGAAATGTACTCCAGTGTACTTGTTTTGCAAAATCATGAAGTTTGACATGTCGCAAGATGGGTTCCAAGATTGAACGAAAATTGGCCACTTCCCCAAGGGAACCAGGCCCTGGAAGTACCCGAAGGGTGGCCAATTCGATCGAAAATCGCAGAAATGTTCTCCATTGTACTTGTTTTGCAAAATCATGAAGTTTGACATGTCGCAAGATGGGTTCCAAGATTGAACGAAATTGGGCACCTTCCCCAAGGGAACCAGGCCCTGGAAGTGCCAGGAAGGTGGCCAATTCGATCGAAAATCGCCGAAATGTACTCCAGTGTACTTGTTTTGCAAAATCATGAAGTTTGATATGTCGCAAGATGGATTTCAAGATTGAACGAAAATTGGCCACTTCCCCAAGGGAACCAGGCCCTGGAAGTACCCGGAGGGTGGCCAATTCGATCGAAAATCACCGAAATGTACTCCAGTGTACTTGTTTTGCAAAATCATGAAGTTTGACATGTAGCAAGATGGGTTCCAAGATTGAACGAAAATTGGCCACTTCCCCAAGGGAACCAGGCCCTGGAAGTACCCGGAAGGAGGCCAATTCGATCGAAAATTGCCTAAATGTACTCCAGCGTACTTGTTTTGCAAAATCATGAAGTTTGACATGTCGCAAGATGGGTTCCAAGATTGAACGAAAATTGGCCACTTCCCCAAGGGAACCAGGTCCTGGAAGTATCCGGAGGGTGGCCATCGATCGAGAAGCATCGAAATGTAGTCCAGTGTACTTGTTTTGCAGAATCATGAAGTTTGATATGTCGCAAGATGGATTTCAAGATTGAACGAAAATTGACCACTTTCTCAAGGGAGCCAGGCCCTTGAAGTACCCGGAGGGTGGCCAATTCGATCGAAAATCAGCGAAATGTACTCCAGTGTACTTGTTTTGTAAAATCATGAAGTTTGACATGTCGCAAGATGGGTTCCAAGATTGAACGAAACTTGACCACTTCCCCAAGGGAACCAGGCCCTGGAAGTACCTGGAGGGTGGCCAATTCGATCGAAAATCGCCGAAATGTACTCCACTGTACTTATTTTGCAAAATCATGAAGTTTGATATGTTGCAAGATGGGTTCCAAGATTGAATGAAAATTGGCCACTTTCCCAAGGGAACCAGGCCCTGGAAGTACCCGGAGGGTGGCCAATTCGATCGAAAAACGCCGAAATGTACTCCAGTGTACTTGTTTTGCAAAATCATGAAGTTTGACATGTCGCACGATGGATTTCGAAGCCGATCTGCCAGTGACCATTTTTTCCGGGAGGAGGTAACCCCAGTACTCCCGGAATATATCCGGAACCATGGCCATTGGACAAAATTGACATCGGTTCCTAAAACTATAGGAATTTTGTGATCGATTCCAGAAGATTGCTTGAAAATCCGTTAGAAATTGACTGAGCTGCGTGGTTTTGAATTTTGAGTTTTGTCGTAAAATGGGGGTTGGGGACGTACGTGTTAATTCATATATTGCCTACATACCTGACCATCTTCTCACTAAAAATGTAAATCTGGACTTACTTCTAAGTTCAATCTATGCGGCGATATGATGATATTACCACATAGCGCTAATTTAGGGAAGATATATAAGCAAGTGAACAAAGTGAAAAAATCCCCCCAGTAACGCACTATGCCAACGACGTCGCCGGCTTCAACAATCTGCACGTCGTCGGTAGCGTCGTATGCAAGCAATCATTGATCAGCAGCAGACAGTGATGTCGATATGAACTATTGTGAAATCATAGCGGAAACATGTAAAATATCGATTTAATTAATCAATCTTTTCCTAACGCATTATGTATTGATGCAATAATAATATCTTATTGATTCTGTTTTGGGGTGCGTTTCAAAAATTGAAAAATCGGAGCAAAAAATGATTTTGTTATTGGTACGTTTGACCAGCTGGCAACAACGGTTGAGGATGTAAACATAAACAGCCAGCATCGTGAAAACATAATTCATAAATATTCACCTAAACCAAAGAAAAACTGATGCTTTTCTGGCAAATTCGATCAGTTAATCCCATACTTAGACTGTATTGATTGATACTGTTTCTAAGTTGGGCTGAATTCTTCCGAATGCGTGCAATGTTTACTGTTGTCGGATGTTAACAAAAAATGAATCCCACGTGTATGCTTACTGAATTGGTATTGGAAGTTTCCACCACTACAAATCCATGGTTGATGATTTTTATGATACAAATACATAGCAATTTGAGTGTCACAACGCTTCACCTTAAAAAAATCAGATATTTTGATTTTCGGTAGAGATTCATTCACATTTTGAGCAAAATTAGAGAACTTTTTTTTCGATTCTATTTTTTTTTTATGGAATCGCTGTATATATTTATGAAAAAAATATGGAAAACTTCGATTTCTTTATGGAAAATTCTTCATTAAGAAGATCCATTAATTACGTAACGCAAAAATTGAGCATTTTATATTCCCCTCCCCCCTACCTCACACTTCTTGTATGAAAACTATGAAAATTTTGTATGAAGCGTCACACTTCGCTTAAACCGCCCCTCCCCCTCTAAGCGTTACGTAATTTGTGGACGCTCCCATTTATAATTGTAATCTTAAATGTGTTAATATATTTTTATTAGCCTGCCTACCTACCTGTTTTTTAAATTGTTTATGTAAATTTAGCGTATTTTAGGAAAAAAATTATATTTATTTTATGCTTCTACTCTGATTTCTTCATTGGAAATTGACTACTTCTATGAAAAAGACAAAGCTTTAAGACAAAGAACATTTACCGTATTTATTTTTGGCATGTGCCGCTCATACTAGTCGTCTCAGTCTACAAGTCCTTTTTGTTCCCGTCGGATCGTTGTCGAGAACCATTTTCTCCGGATTACTGTCCGATATTCTGGCAACGTGCCCGGTCCACCGCAGTCTTCCGATTTTCGCGGTATGAACGATGGATGGTTCTCCCAACAGCTGATGCAATTCGTGGTTTATTCGCCTCCTCCACGTACCGTCCGCCATCTGCACCCCACCATAGATGGTACGCAGCACTTTCCTTTCGAAAACTCTCAGTGTGCTTTGACCCTCCACGAGCATCGTCCAGGTTTCGTGTCCGTAGAGAACTACCGGTCTAATAAGCGTTTTGTAGATAGTCAGTTTGGTACGGCGGCGAACTCTATTCGATCGGAGCGTTTTGCGGAGTCCAAAGTACGTACGATTTCCTGCCATGATGCGTCTCCGAATTTCTCTGCTGTCGTTATCGGAGGTCACCAGTGAGCCCAAGTACAAGAATGCTTCAACCACCTCGACTGCGTCACCAACAATACACACTCGTGATGGGTGGCTTGCGTTGTCCTCTCTTGAGACTCTTCCTGTCATGTACTTCGTCTTTGACGTGTTGATGACTAATCTAATCCGTTTATCTTCGCTTTTCAGTCTGATGTAGGATTCCTCCTTCCTCTCAAAGTAACGTTCCATAATATTAATGTCGTCGGCGAAACCAAAAAACTGGACGGACTTTGTAAAAATCGTACCACTCGTGTCAATCCCTGCCTTTCGTACTATTCCCTCCGAAGCGATGTTGAATAGCTGACACGAAAGACCATCACCTTGTCGTAACCCTTTGCGCGCTTTGAAGGCACTCGAGAATACCCCTGAAACTCGAACTACTCACATTACCCGACCCATCGTCGCCTTGATCAACCTCAGTTTATCCGGAAATCCGCACGAAAGCTGCCATAGCTGGTCCCGATCGATTTTATCATATGCGGCTTTGAAGTCGATAAATATATGATGTGCGGGCACGTTGTATTCGCGGTATTTCTGCATTACCTGACGTACTTCGAACACCTTATCTGTGGTGGAGCGTTCACCCATAGATTTCGCCTGGTACTGCCACACGAACTCTCTTGCAATTGGTGTTATTCGGCGGCATAAAATTCGGGAGAGTACCTTGTAGGCGGCGTTCAGCAATGTGACTGCGAGGTAGTTGCTGCAATCCAGCTTATCACCCGCGTACTCCTATGTTCATTACCATACCGCCACCGTTGTCTACCACATCGCCATTCAGGTGCACTTAGTGCTGCCGCCACTTTTGGATCCCCTTACGCTCGTTCGTAAGAAGGTTCCCGTTTATGTCCTTACACATATTGGGCTGTGGCGCGTGGCCCTTACGTGAATGGTTTAACTACTCGTAGAACTTTCGTGCGTTATTATCGCGGTACAGTTGCTTTCTTCACGGTCTCGATCTTCCTGCTGGCGCTTTTTGCTCCGAAAAATCGAGTTTTGTTCGTTCCGCGCCCGTTGTATCGTGCCTCGTTCGCCCTTGTGCGGTGTTGCAGCAATCTCGCCCATGCTGCATTCTTCTCCACAACTAACTGCTCACATTCGCCGTCATGCCAGTCGTTTCTCAGAACCGGGGGCACCGTGCCTAGTGCAGCGGCTGCGGTGCTTCCAATGGCGGATCGAATATCTTTCCAGCCATCTTCAAGAGACGCTGTGCCTAGCTGCTCTTCCGTTGGGAATGCCACTTCCAGCTGCTGCGCGTAGTCTTGGGCTAGTCTACCGTCCTGTAGCCGCCCAATATTCAGCCGCGGCGGACGACTCCGACGCGTGTTGTACACCGTCGTGAGTTTTGAGCGCAGACATACTGCAACGAGGTAGTGGTTGGATTCGATATTCGCACTGCGGTGCGTACGTTCGTGATGTCGGAGACGAACTTATCGTCAATTAGAACGTGGTCAATTTGGTTTTCCGTTTCTTGATTAGGTGATTTACATGTGGCCTTGTGGATATTCTTGCTGGGAAGAAAAAGCTTCGGACTACCATTCCGCGGGAAGCAGCGAAGTTTATGCATCGTTGGCCGTTGTCGTTCGAGACGGTATGCAGACTATCCGATCCGATGACTGGTCTATACATTTCCTCCCTTCCTGCCTGAGCGTTCATGTCGCCGAAGACGATTTTGACGTCCCGCAGTGGGCATCCATCGTATGTCTGCTACAGCTGTGCATTAATCGCTTCTTTCTCGTCGTCGGGTCTCCCTTCGTGTGGGCAGTGCACGTTGATGACGCTATAGTTGAAAAAACGGCCCTTTATCCTCAGCTTGCACATCCTTGCGCTGATTGACTGCCACCCAATCACGCGTTGGTGCATCTTGCCCAGAACTATGAAGCCGGTTCCCAATTCGATGGTGGTGCCACATATTTGGTGGAAGGTAGCCGCTTGATGCCCGCTTTTCTACACTTTTTGTCCTCTCCAGCAGATTTCCTGCAGCGCTACGACGTCGAAGCTGCGGGATGTAAATTCATCTTAGATTATCCTGTCGCAACCTGCGAAGCCTAGCAACTTTCAGTTCCATGTTCGAAGCTTCCAATCGTGATCCTTTATTCGTCGCCTAGGTCTTTGCCGATTATATCGAGTCGTATTATCTTATATGTCGTGCATAATGGTTGTTTTTATTGGCGGCTTATTGGGCCTGCGCAAACCTCCTGTCTCGTCGGAGGACCGTCGTGTCAGGTCTGTTTAGCTTCCCACCTAACACCAGGACTTGTGCGCGTTGAACGGCACACGGTCGCTTTGGCGGAGCCTACTTGCGGATACATGCAGCTTTTTATAGAAGTTTAACAGAGCCCACTGTCAAACCCCACCACATCCTAGGCAGGCACCACAACTCGCAGATGACTTGGGGAGGGATCGTCAAGCCCTTGGACATAGTCCCTGCTGCCATCAAAAGAAACAGTAACATACTCTTATTTTGTGGTCAACAAACATCAATACAGTGGAAGTGGTCGTTGGATTCTCGTTAGTTGTTGAAATCGATCATTTAGTGCTAGCTGCAGCATAATTGGTAAACCTTTCATATGTAATAAGTTAACTCATGTGCGATCAACACAGAAGCATGTAGTTAAATGATGGTATGTTACTCGGTTGTGATACAACCAGCGAAAGACGATAATAACGATAAATAACTTATTTAGTCTTGACATTTAAGAGATGTTTAAATGTCACTACGGGAAAGGATAAAAATTGAACCCTCTATAAAAAACACACGTGGTGACTCGATTTTATTCTGATGAAATGACGCAACGTGACGACGCAGCAGGCTATAATCATCGAAAAAGCGCCACCGGCCAGATCAAAACCGAAACTACTCGTTGCAAGATTGTGTACAATGACAAGGGAATGTGGTCCAAACATTTCAAGGCAGAACTGGATTGATATTGTAAATCGTCCAGAATTTTAGTATAACAAATGAACCCTAATTTAAAGGTACTAGGTACATCTAATTAAAAAGCATCAATTTTAACTGGCACTTATTGCTGGATTCGTTGGTACTTTTCTCCCCTTTTAATAGCTTCAATAGTGCGACAGTGCAACCTGGCAGCGTCAGTAAGGCGGTGCACTTCTGTCATCGTGCCTCCAGTTAAGACAACCCGAAAGTCATTTGACCGGCACTGTTCGAACCTTTCGAACAAAGTGTTTTAAATTACACGCAAGCGGTTCACCCCAAGGTGTAGCTACGACCGACGGTTGCATCAGCGTTGAGTCATAGGGCACCACACATTTGGATTTGTGTTGGGTAGTCCAGCTAAGTGATAATTAACTTTTTTTTTGGCTAGGAGTCGTATTACTGGTTTGAATGTTATCATCATTTGATTGTATCTGCTTGATTGATCTATGATTGGTTTTTCAGTACCTTTAAAAATCTACGTGTTTAATGTATTATAAGGCATTTCTCGCCAAATCGTATTCGGAACCTTCTCAGGTTTTAATGAAATTTTCTGGATAAGTAGATTTTGTCAAAAAAGCCACTTTTCATACTTAGTTTTCCAAAAATAATCTGGACTATCTTTTGAAAAGAGATCAAAAACTATCAACAGTTCGTATATTTTTTATTGAAATTTCTTTTTATTATTAATTTTATTTAGAGTTTATTTTGTTGCCACCATCATTTCCTAATAAGTTATTTCTGAAATGTAAATATCTACCTTTGAGAGCTTTGCGTGCCTTAAACTGTAATGTTATGATAAAATGTTGAAAACTCTTTTCGAAACGATGGATTACGCTTTAAGTTTTAAATCCATAAACCTTCCATATTTATATAATCCGCTAAGTACAATTTTAAAAATATGCATTTGTGTGGAATTAAGACTTAGAAGCAGTAGATCAATTATTCAATTATTATCGCATTGTGGGTTTACTGCAGTAGCTGAATAGTATTGAACAATTCGCCAAAGGTAACCCGGTTTCAACGCAAAATAATTTAACTAACCATTTGAAGCAACTCATGACAGCATTCAATCAATCCGAGAAGAGTGCTGGAAGTGCGTAAATACCTACGACCACAGCGGAGAAGCTTTCGTTAGGTGCTGAAAAGCGTGTACGCATTCTCCCATTTCAAGATTGATTGATTATACCCGTGTTTGTGACTGTCGTTGAAGATCGCAGTTCTGCTAACGATTTAGAGACTGCCTCTCTACTAGTTAGCACGCTCGAAATCTTAATGCGGTGCACATTCTAATCTATAACATTACATCAGTCACCGAGGGCGACAGGTTAGTTGTTTCTCGCCTGCACCGGGGAAACCATTTGATTTATGCTCTGTCAAGGGGAGGGCACCACTTTGTGCAGTCAGTGGCGCTAAGTGACCAGACTCGGTTGACAGTACATATAGTTCTAATTGAGCATATAGCTCCAATTTCATGCGTTAGTTGTCTAGGGTCACTAGTTAACTTAGTGCACTGTACCTTTCAATCGACGATTCGCTTTATAGATGCCAATATCTATTATGACTGGATAGAAATATCTTCGGTTCTTATTGTAATTATATCGTTAATGATGAAAGCTTCCAATAAATGACTAAATTGCTTTTTTGATAACATTTTTATGCTCTGTCTCATGTTTTAAATATTATTTTCTGGCAAACTCCTAGCACTTCATTTTATGCAATACAATTCTAGTGCAAGTAACGTCGTTCATCATTTGCAATTTCTGTATGCGAATGTCCATTGTTATAAATTTAATAATATAACAATAATGTTCCGAGAAAACTTTCCGCTTTATTTTTTAAATGTATTTTAAATTGGGCTGGAACTTTCCTTTGAAATACATAGGGAAAAAAAATGCTCGGCCAGCTTCCCGATGTGTGAGGCTGATTAAACTCTGAACATTTCCACGAGTTCGGCAGGTTGACGTTTCTTAGTATAAATAGAACATTGTTGTTTTTGTGGCAGTTAAATTATACAAAGTTAAACAACATTGGCTGCGGATAGTGGCCTTCTTGCCTCCTTTAGACCACAGAATAAGGAGAGAGCTTTTTTTTTTTAGAAAATTGCTCTAGCCCAAGTCCTGGTGTGGATATGACTCTAATCAGATGTAACACGACGGTCCCCCAGCGAGACAGGAGGTTAGAGCAATCTCAACAAGCAATTAATATTAAAGTTTACGAATGAAAAAAAAAACATGAAAAAGATAATACAGTCGACTCTCTACATCTCGATGTTCTATATCTCGATATCTCTCCCTATGTCAATGGTTTCCTCAGTTCCTTCAATCTATATACATTTGGACTTTCTACAGCTCGATAACCTTCCTATCTCGATATCTCTCCATCTCTATCTCTCTATCGATGTGTTCTGATCATATTTTTTTCAGAATTCACTCTCTATATCGATATGTTCAAATTTTGAGGCTACTAGACCATTTTTGGACAATAACAAACACATAAACAACAGGAAACGACATTTGTTTTGTTGGTTTTTCATAGCAATGAGCTTTTTTGGATCTAGCATCCATTTCAATTTTCCTTCCATTCCTCGATCTCTCCCTATCTCGATGGTCCCTTCAATATCGAGATGTGGAGAGGCGACTGTATTTACAACTGGATACATTTGGCCAGCTAGTCGACAAAAAAGGACCACAACCTTGAACGGTAACAGTTGTTATCGGCCTCTGGTGACAACGGCGATGGAGCTCGTTTTTTGAGATAAACACCTGCAGCCGTTGAGTGTTCTCCACCGATACATACCGTGTTTCGCAGGCGTATAGCAGCCCAGATTGCACGTTTCATTGTTTTTGCAGATATTTCGTAAAATGGCAAAGGCAGCCCTTGCTTTATTGATCCGTGCGCCTACATCGATATTGGTACCGCTGTCTGATGCCATTTGGCTACCAAGATATTAGAAGCTTTCAACATTCTCCACTGATTGCCCGACTACAGTGAAACGGTCGGTGTTTACATCCAACGATTTGGTTTTGTACACATTGATGACCGAACGTGCCGAAGAGGAGCGCTCGGCAAGGTCGTTGATGTTATTCTGCATATCAGAGCGCCGTGGAGCGATGAGTGCAACGTCAACAATATTGAAAAATAAATTACAGTTAGCCGAGAATTGTTAAATAACGTATATTTCATTATAAACAAAAACTAACCTAAAAATTTAATAGAATTAAGAACACTCTTGGTTGACGGGTAAGCTTTGTCAAAATAACTTTTGATCCTCTCCGATGAGCGGAGAAATAGCTTTCAGTAGCGTGTTTTTGCGATTGATCTCCAATTCAACAGGGTGTTCTTGTATTTTCGAAGTGCAAACACTCGAATCCAGGGAGCAGTAAATTGCTTGAGTTGTTTTTTAGAAAACAATGTGCAACGATGGATTGGTTGGCCACAAAGTACAGAGCTACTGTACTTCAGTTCCAAACTTCCTTTCTCCACAACAATTCTTTTAATTTTATCGATGAACGGCCGTTTCGGTAACTTATTGCGAGTGTACTGGCTAACGCTGAAGGCAGTTTGAATAAATTTAGAAGGTTCCATGTTCAACACAACAACCTCCTTTTTTGCTCGCAATACAGCATCAGTGAACTCCGGGAATGTAACTGGTGGCTTTTGACGTATGGATTTTCCCACGGTAGTGTGAAATGAATCCGCGGCCATAAAGGTGTGCCCTGATTATAAAAAAATGAAGGCGATTTTATTCACTTGAATTGTTGAAGAATTGACCAACAATATCAAAAAAGCCCTCAATTTTTATTTTCAGCGGCAAAATTATCTAGCCAGAACGTTAGTTTGTGATAGTTGCCAAGGTGTTCGATAACCTCATGGAAGCAGCTAATAATTTCGCATGCTGATCTGCCTGCGACAGCTTCATTCCATAGGCAAGCTATCACTGAGTTGGATTTGGTGTAGTCCCCAACTGGCGCAAAAGTCTCATTAAAAGCCAGAAGACGTTGCAGAAACTTGATCGTCTTGAAACCATCCAAACGAGGTAGCTGAATCACCTAAAGGAAGAAAAGAGTTTTTTTGTTCTAGCTTTTAGGTAATTGGAAGAAATGTTTACCTTTTATAAATTGACAGCTAGAACTATTTCGTTTGTCTCTGCAAGATCAAGATCTTTCCTATACTCTGTGGGGAATAAAGTGAGTCTGAAAAATGCATTTGCATTTGTTGGTTACATTGATGGATAAAGTGGAACGTATTTCTTATTTCATGATAAAAATAATGAAATAAACTTAAATATTTAAAAATGACATTAATAGAAAAAGTGATAACGAATTTGAAATTCAATCGTAGTTGGCATTTGAAATGCCAGCATACTAAGAAGCTAATGAGAAGAAATTTGAAATTCAATCTCAGTAGGCTGCCAGGAATTCTAAATGATTCGAACGGTGAAAATAAACGATCATTCAGTGTTATGTTTTTGAGGCGTGAACATGCGAATTATCCTTCGGTGTTCCGCGCTTGTTTTCGTTGGTAAAAGGCAAATCGGAAGACTGATTTGCTTGGCTACGACATACTCTTCGCGAGATTCATTTTGTAGACGCTTGTGATCATTGTCGACGCTTGTGATCAAATAGAGCATCCATACTCAGATTCTTCATCTTTATGTCCCATAGAATTTTGATGTTCTTCAGCAGCAACACAGATTTCGCATTGCTCATGACTGAGCTCGACGATAGATATATTGAGCTCTTTTACAACTTTTTTACAACTTTTACTGCTCCGTTTATATTTGCCACGCGTTTTCGGTTTGACTGAAATGTTGTCCTCATCAGAGACAAGGCAACGATATATCATATTTCTTTAAAAGAATCTATATTTCATCTCATGTAAACATTTGTAATCCCGGAGATCGCTTACCCGAAATTTTCTCCGTTATCAACGGTGCACAATAGGACAGCCCCATATAAAGGAGTGGCCAAAACTACCAAAAGGCCAATTCTCGATTTGAGCGAGTAAAATGTGATGAATACACAGCTTATAACCTATATTTTTATAATCAGGACGGTTTTTATTTTTGAATTTTTTTAGGGAAGGGTTCGTTCCAACTTGCCCCTCCTAGAAATTATATATTTACGTATTTTTGGGATAACAGGCCGATTTGCGATATTTTCGTCTCAAAAGTAACATATTTATATATCGTTACAAAGCTCTTAAACAGATCTATGCAATATGCTTGATAATGTAATAATAGCTCCGTCCAGAATTTAGTTTTAAGTAGTTTTGTAAAAGCATATTTTACGCAGTTTTTAACGAACAAAACAGTTTGGTACCCCGCAATACCCCGCAGTTAAACATCATGCCCTATACTATTGAACGTTTAAGCTTTGAGGACCATGAATAAAATTCTGCCCAAATTCACAACTTTGTAAGATACATGATTTTTTAAAAATGCCTATTTTTGCCTTTCTCGTGTACTAAGTATACGTAGAAGCTATATGATTGCTCCAAAAGCATTAAAAAGAACGCCCAAACACTCATAGTGTTGTATACCGATCGTCTCAGTTCGACGAATTGAGGTGATGTCTGTGTGTACGTGTATGTTAATGTCTGTATGTGTGTGAGCAAAAATTATCTTAACTATTTTTTAGGCACTTACACTTAACCGATTTACTCGCAACGAGTTTCATTCGTCAGAGAACGTTGTTCCATTGCTCCCTATTAGAAATAGGCTGGATCGGACTATGGGCTCAAAAGTTATGGCCAAAATACATTTTCTTATAATGTACGAGAAAGATAACATTACCGCTAGGGGATTAATTAGGTGTTTTGGTAAGCTTCTTTTTTCAATTTTCATCTGAGTTATTCAATAATGCAACTTCAATTGAAAATGGTGACGAACACAATTTACATAACATTTGAAGGGGAGGGTTATGTCCAGTGTTGTAAAATGTCATTTGCATTCGTTTGTTTAATTTTCCCAGAACTTTTTTCAGAAGGTAGCTATCGATTCATGAGGTATGACGAACTTATAGCGCTTAAATGTGTCTAGAACTTTGTCGAACAAGACATTGCTGTAAATATGTAATCTGGGGCGTGGGAGGCAAAATGTCATTCAAATGACATTATGTCAAATGACACGTGACATTTTGGAGAGTTTTCACTCTCCAGACTCAGATGTTATATTTAGAGAAATGTACCCTTGGACAAAAATATAGCCCTACTCAAGCGTTATGAGTACATCTAAAATTATGGAATAGATTTGGCTTCTAAAGAAAGTTATGAACAAATTAGTCAAATGACATGCAGATGACATTTTACAAGCCTGGTTATGCCTTAACGTTGCGCATAATACAAGAAAAAATCAACTAACACATAAAAAGCGTCACGCAGTAGAAGGGAAGGGGTTCAAAATTTACAATTTTGACATTACTACATAATAGAAGCGAATTATAGATTTAACCATAACGTGTCATAAAGTGGTGGATGAGTAGTGTGTTAAATAACTCCTTGTCACAATACGTTTTATATTTATGAAAGAAATCTTATGGAAATATCAAATAAATGAAATTCCATTTCGTTGATGTCACAATATGACGCTAATTGAATCTGTTTTACTCACCTTTGCTGGTTTAATAAGTTTTATTCAGTGAATTTTCAACACCAGAAGCTAATAGTGCTTTTTTGATCATTTTAGGAAAACTGTGTTGCGTCCATTTGTCTGTGACACGAATATACAGTAAAACCCTTTATATGACCAGTAGTATTTTATCCAGCATCAATTGGGGTTATTGCAAGCCAAAAAATGTGACAAAATTCCGTTGGTTTTGTAATATATGATTAAAATCGATACTATGCCAAAAATTGGTCCCATACCCCATTAAAGGCTCGAACAAAATATTTTTCGTTTCTATCTATGTTTTTATGATTAATAAAACCAAACACTGCAGGATTCATAATTTTGGCCAAAAATCCCTCCTACCTCCTTTTCCTATTGCTATAAAACTTTCGACAAACTCGCATGACCCGTTTGTCAGCCATCTCAACGTGAAAACCGATATGAGTGTTGCTTAAGAGGTCCCTTGATATCATGACGGTGGGTGCTTCTGGTTCTAACGGATACTCGGTTTACTCTCTCGCGAAAAAACGCGGCTTGTCCTGCGATGTTTAACTTCCAGATAACTCGATGTATAACTATGCGATCTTCCATCGATACATTATTCGGGCAACCTTTTCTGCAACCGCATAGAGCGAGTTTCGGTGGATGAGAAACTCGGCGCTTTTTTGCTACAACAGCTCTACGTTGTTCTTTCTTTGTTCGCTTTCGTTTTCTTCTGCGCTGCTCTGCGAAATAGCTTCCTTCGGAATCTAGAGTTTCACTGCTGCTTACATCCTCCACCGACTGGTTATCAGTCATATTCAATCCGACTAAAAGATTCTATCTCCGTGTATGAAGAATCGAGATATAACGTCCACGTGCGAGACACTTCCAGGTACTTTCCGTTCTGATTATTTGAATCGAACCCATAAAAATCACCTTCCGAACTATCACTATCACTACTCAGTTCACTATCGTAGATTTAATTGCATCGAGAGCAGCCATTTTTCACGAAATATAACGAATGTTAACCTTGTGCTTTCAAAATACAATGTCATCATTCATAGTGAAAAATCAAAGTAAGCGAATAATAGGACTTGTATGCGAGTACTTTTGGTACCTTTAAATAAAGTACCCGAAAAAGCACTCGCAATTAGTTTTATCTGATTTTGGTAAATGAAAAACAAGTCATCTATTAATATTTTAATTTTAGACGATAAATATATATTGTGAAACTTTCTGAAGGATATCGTCGATTTTTACTGCTGTTTGAAGCGATAATCAAACGTATTATATGATTAAATACAAACTTAGTTTTCCTAATGCCTTTATTTTCGGAATGGGACTGATGTACGAGTAACGGCAGTATAGCCTATATAGTCCACCGGTAGACGCCCAATGTTCAGCCGCGGCGTAGGACTTCGACGCGTGTTGTACACTTTCGAGAGTTTTGAGTGCAGGCATACTGCAACGAGGTAGTGGTCGGATTCGCACTGCGGTAAAGGCGGACGTTCGTGTTGACGAAGAAGAATTCACCGTCGATTAGAACGTGGTCGATTTGGTTTTCCGTTTCTTAGTTCGGTGATTTCCATGTGGCCTTGGGGATATTTATGCGGGTGAAGAAAGTGCTTCGGTTTATGCATCGTTGGCCGTTGTCATTCGATACGGTATGCATACTGTCCTGTCCGATAACCGGTCTGTACATTTTCTCCCTTCATGTCGCCGATGACGATTTTGACGTCCCGCAGTGGGCATCCTTCGTATGCCTGGTCCAGCTGTGCATAGAACGCTTCTTTATCGTCGTCGTTCCACACTTTCTGTCCTGTTCAGCAGATTTCTTGCAGGGCTGCGTCGTTGATAATCATACATCGATTGTGTGAACGTGGTCGGCATTGTTTTGGTATTAATTCAAGATTAATATATTCCCAAGCATGTAGAGTGAGAATAGTTTTATAATCCCAAGACGGCCATTCAAACTAAGCAAAGCTCGCTTTCCGGATGTATTTACGGAATTCTGGAAAAAAATATTACTATTCATACCAAGGATGACGTTTTGAATCGTTTTTTCATCTTGCCCCGCAGTTCACATTTCTATTTGCCCCGATCGATGGGTTAAAAATGCGGAGATTGATTTTTGATTGACATTGATTTTTCATAATCATTATGCTTATTTAGCATTAATAATTACCTACCTTCATTGGCACGCCAAAAAGTTGGATTGGATTTTGCAAAGGGCTAAAAGTAAACAATGGCAGAGTGTGCTTTGATTAGCTGCAATCTTCCGGGAATAGGGCACTGCAAGATTTTTTTATGTACAGGTTATCCGACTTCGTCAGTAGATGGGAAAAACCAGCGCGGGGGGAAACATACATTTTCAGTGCAAAACGTAAACAAACGAGCATAAATTCCATACAAAAATCCAAGATGACTGAGTTGGGGATATTGACAAGTCGGATAACCTGTATACATAAAAAAATCTTGGCACGGACTGCTTTGTCCCTTTCTCGCTGCAAAGAAATTAGAAAACAACAAGGCCAGTAAACGTCAAAATTTATGAGGAACGAAAGAGAAAGAGATGTTTCCGTGCAGTGCCCTATGATAGTCTGAAGATGCATTTCGGGGAGTAGGGTAAATGTACTATTTTGGACCCCTAGAGGAAGTGCATTCAAATATAAACTAATAGCTATTAAAATACAGGTTCGATATGGGCGGAAATCACACAATTTCAAAGATGATAGTCTTATTTATGAAACAGAAATTCGAAATGGGCTTCAGTTATTGATAAACCGGTGATATTTGAAAATTTTCTGAAATGAAAATATTCTTCGTTTTGTACAGTGCAACATATTTTGGGGGTCAAATTAAGAGATTTATCAAATTATCAGTTCGTTCTGGTCAATTGAGCCGAAGCAAAGACTTATCATTCGATTGGCATACATCAGCGGTTCTCAACCTTTTTGATGAGTGGTACCCCTTGAGGCTTTGGCAATTTGTAATTCTTAAGTTAGGTGCAAATGAACTGTTCGTTATTCAGAAATATTCCTCTATTTTATTTTAAAATTTATTTTCAGACTTCCAATAAAACTTCAAGAGTTTTGCCTTTCTCGTATACAAAGTATACGTAAAGGCTATATGTTCGCTCCAAAACAAACTTTTGAACCGAGGACCGGAGACCCATAGTGTTATATACCAATCGATTCAGCTCGACGAATTGGAGTGATGTCTGTGTGTGTGTATGTGTGTGTATGTGTGTGTATGTGTGTGTGTGTGCGCAAAAAGTTTAGCTCACTTTTTAGGCACTTATCCTCAACCGATTTGCTCTCAACAAGTTTCATTCGACGCAGAATCCTATCCCATTGTTTCCTATTGAAAATTGACCCGATCGGACTATGGGCTTGGAAGTTATGGCCAAAATACTTTTTTTTCATATAAAAGCACATTAAAAAGTCTAGCTCACTTTTTGGGCACTTATCCTCAACCGATTTGCTCTCAACAAGTTTCATTCGACGCAGAATCCTATCCCATTGTTTCCTATTGAAAATTGACCCGATCGGACTATGGGCTTGGAAGTTATGGCCAAAATACTTTTTGCCTTTCTCGTATACAAAGTATACGTAAAGGCTATATGTTCGCTCCAAAAACGAACTTTTTATAGGAGGCCCGGAGACCCATAGTGTTATATACCGATCGACTCAGCTCGACGAATTGGAGTGATGTCTGTGTGTGTGTATGTGTGTGTGTGTGTGTGTATGTGTGTGTGCGCAAAAAGTCTAGCTCACTTTTGGGAACTTATTCTCAACTGATTTGCTTCGCAACAAGTTGCATTCGAAGAAGAATACTGTGCCATTGTTTCCTATTGAAAAGTGACCCGCGCGGACTATGGGCTTAGAAGTTATGGCCAAAATACTTTTTCTCATAAAAAAGCACATTAAAAAGTCTAGCTCACTTTTTGGGCACTTATCTTCAACCGATTTGCTTGCAGCAAGTTGCAATCGACGCAAAAACCTGTCTCATTATTTCCTATTGAAAACTGACCTGATCGGACTTTGGGCGTAGAAGTTATGGCCAAAATACTTTTTTCATAAAAAGCACATTAAAAAGTCTAGCTCACTTTTGGGCACTTATTCTCAACTGATTTGCTCGCAACAAGTTGCATTCGATGGGGAATCCTGTCCCATTATTTCCAATTGAAAACTGACCTGATCGGACTATGGGCTTAGAAGTTATGGCCAAAATACTTTTTTTCATAAAAAAGCACATTTAAAAGTCTAGCTCACTTTTTGGGCACTTATTTTCAATCGATTTGCTCGCAACAAGTTGCAATCGACGCAAAAACCTGTCTCATTATTTCCTATTGAAAACTGACCTGAGCGGACTATGGGCTTAGAAGTTATGACCAAAATACTTTTTTTCATAAAAAAGCACATCAAAAAGTCTAGTTCACTTTTTGGACACTTATTCTCAACCGATTTGCTCGCAACAAGTTGCAATCGACGCAAAATCCTGTCCCATTGTTTCCTATTGAAAACTGACCTGATCGGACTATGGGCTTAGAAGTTATGGCCAAAATACTTTTTTTCATAAAAAAGCACATTAAAAAGTCTAGCTCACTTTTTGGGCACTTATTCTCGACCGATTTGCTCGCAACAAATTGAATTCGACGCAGAATCCTGTCCCATTGTTTCCTATTGAAAACTGACCTGATCGGGCTTAGAAGTTATGGCCAAAATACTTTTTTTCATATAAAAGCACATTAAAAAGTCTAGCTCACTTTTTGGGCACTTATTGCTCGCAACAAGTTGCATTCGATGCAGAATCCTGTCCCATTGTTTCTTATTGAAAATTGACCCGATCGGACTATGGGCTTAGAAGTAATGACCAAAATTCTTTTTGCCTTTCTTGTATACAAAGTATACTTAAAGGCTATATGTTTTCTCCAAAAACGAACTTTTTATAGGAGGCCCGTAGACTCATAGTGTTATATACCGATCGACTCAGCTCGACGAATTAAAGTGATGTCTGTGTGTGTATGTGTGTGCGCAAAATAATCTCACTGATTTTTCAGGCACTTATCCTTAACCAGTTCATTTCTTAGGCGTTTATCCTCAGCCGATTTGCTCGCAACAAGTTGAGTTTGACGCGGAATCTTGTCCCATTGTTTTGGATCGAGAACCGGCCCAGTTGGACTATGGGCGTCGGAGTTATGGCCACTTTTTACAAGAAAATTCTTTTCCTCTATTTAGGCACTTACTCGGCTGATTTACTCGCAACATTCGACGCAGAATCCTGTCCCATTGTTTCCTATTAAAATTGGTCGGGTTGGACTATGGGCTCAGAAGTTGTGGCCAAAATACTTTTTGTCATACCAGAAGTGCGAAGAAATTACTCACTCACAAGAAACGAGAAAAGCACTTTCACTGCTAGGTGGATTAATCTGGGTTTTTTTTTTTGTATTTTGACAGAGCTGTTGGAATTTGGAAATTATTTGTCTATCATTTGTAAGACTCTAAATTTTGTGGCCCCGGAACCGCTCAGTTCCAGAAGGGAACTGGCCTAAACCCCTAGCTGCTGGTCTAGCCACGGCAGCCGTCTAGGGTGGACTCAAAAGGCCTCTTTTGTTCCAGGTCCCAGGGTCACTGGTGTGGGAAGGTTTTCGGGAGCGTGAAGGACCTAACCATGAAATTGGATAATACAGGTTTTTATTACAAAAAAAAAACACTTACGAGTGGGTCTTAATAATGCAGCCGTCGGGTGATCGAGCGATGGAGCTGCCGACTAGAGGGCCGGCGGCGGTTGGGTAGCAGGGGAGGCTTCCGATCGAATATTCCGCTAGGTGCAGCCGCCGGTACGTCAGCTGCGGAGTAGAAAAGCTATCGGTGTGGCTGGCCGGTGACGCCGCCAACGCCTTGTTGACGAGCTGCGTTGTGGTTGGCCGGCGGAAGAATATTGCGAGCGATGATCAAGCAATTCGGTTGCCGGATGGTGGTATAGCAAAAGGTAAGGTAAGGCGGTCGGACGGAGGCTTGACGATTCCGCAGTGACAGGACGGCCGGACGAAGGGGCGGCCGGGTGATTATAGAATCGACGGGCTCCAATGCTTCGGTGAGGTGGCTGTCGGATGGCTGATCGATGAATTGGCCAGCAAGTGGCCGGGCGACAGTACAGCCGACGGGCGGCGATGCGTTGGCGATGTGGCAGTCGGATGGCCGGATGAAGAATCGGGCAACAATACGGCCGACGGGCTGCGATGCGTTGGTGATGTGACAGACCAACGGCTGGACGAGGTATCGGCCGACAGGTGGCCAGGCGACAATAGGGCCAACAGGGCGGGAATCCGACTAGATGCCGGACGATAATACGGTTGGCGATCTCCACAGTCCCAGGTATGTAGCCGAACTCGGAAGCAGCTCACGGTTCTACCCAGGCGACGAGGCGACCGACCGAAAATTCGGGGTCAGAAATACACTAACTCGTGGCTTGGGACAATGCTACAAATTACCACTTTTCACCATAAACACCTCTCGTGCTCTCAAAGCCAGAAGACTCACTGTCTAGTCCCTTGCTTTCGTTTTTTTTCCTCTAGCCTCTTTTTTTGGTACTCATTTGTCCACAGAAAGCATGCGATCCATATTTCCGCCTTTCAATGTCGTTTCATACTGGGCAAGGCGCTCATTTTTTTGGCTTGCGTTTCGACCACCCAACGCAAGATTTAAACCCACCATTTGGAAGATTAACCTTTTGTCTGTGCTCTGGGGTCAATATGACCCCAGGCCACTTTGAGTGGCTGCCATTTTTTTAGTTTTCAACCGATTCTCCTATTTTTTGTTAGTTTGGTTAAAACGCCGAGATCTGTCTCCTAGGTGCAAATTCGCTTGGAAAATCTTGAAAACAAGCGCTACAGTGTCCTTTTTCAAAAACTTACGTTGTCTGTGCTCTGGGGTCAAATTGACCCCAAATTGAAATTGCTATAACTATTTTAATGTTTGGCCAATTTTGGATTTTTGGGGCTGTTTCGAAAGATAATTTAATCATCTTTCAGGGCATTACCAAAGATTGACTATAGGTAGGCGGGTACATCGCAGGGAGGGGTTTTCGTAAAAAAGGGTACAAAACAGTGATTTTTCATGCTTATTTTATTATATCTGAAAATAATACCCATTTTGAACTGCACCTTTTCAAAAAGGTTATGCAGGAAGGCGTCTGCTTTGACATGAGGCATTGATTAGTTTAGCGCTTAATCGCTAGGTGGCGGTATATTTGAATTCATTATTGTAGACTACTCAAGTAACTCCGATATATGGAATTTTCTTCATTGTAAATATTCTTATCGCACGATTTTGAAATTTGTTCGTCTGGTGGGATTAGACTGTCATGTGACGGAATAAATAATAAGGAAATTTACAAATAGGCGGCGCTAGTGTACTTGCAGTATTCTTGCATATATGAAATATTGCTTTAGCTTGAGATCCCTCATACCTACACCCATCTTGTATTCGGCAACATTGTTCAGGATGTCTAGCACTACAAAGCGGTGCTTAATATAATGAGCACTTCTTCCCATTTTTTAATTTGTGCGATAAGAATATTTACACTGAGGAGAATTCTATATACCGGAATATCTTGAGTAGTCTAAAATAATGAATTCAAATATACCAAAACCTGGCGGCCGAGTTCTAAACTTATCAACGCCTCATGCCAAAGCACATGCCTTCCTGCATAGCCTTTTTTAAAAAAGTTGCAGTTCAAAATGGGTAGGATTTTCGGATATAAGTAAAATAATCATGAAAAATCACTGTTTTGTACCCTTGTTCACTAAAACCCTCCTCGCGAGGTACCCGCCCACCTATAGTCAATCTAGTCAATCTTTGGCAACGACCTGAGAGATGATTAAATTATCTTTTGAAACAGCCCAAAAAATCCAAAATTGGCCAAACAATAAAAAAGTTATAGCAATTTCAATTTGGGGTCAATTTGACCCCAGAGCACAGACAACGTAAGTTTTTTGAGCACAGACAGAAGATTAAACAAATCTAACAAAATCTTCACGCTCGAATTAGGGAAAAAAAAGTTCAAATATTACCCGCCGGTAACACATTTTTCGGCGATTTCGACAAGAAACAAAGAAAATTAAAAAAAAACAAAACCATATAAAAAAATTGGATACCTATGATTGCTCTTTAGGAAAACTCAGAAATCGTTTGAGACACAAATTAAAATTTCTAGAATTGGACATTGGTTTTTGTTTCTGGAAAAACTGTTTTTTTCCCAAACTTAGATATTATGGAGGCAAAATTCGTCCACTTCATTCGATTAATTTGATGTAAACAATGTATGAATATTTTATCTTATGATTCTCGTAGGCTTTAAAATAAAACATTAAAAATAAATCGACAACCAACGTACGTATTTTGTTCGCATGTTGAAAATGTACCAAATATTCTGTATTTAGTTTCTAAATTACATTACATTAATTGGTTAAGTACAAATCAAAGTGTCCGTTTCTCAATGTCCAGTTTAATCATTCAGTTAATAAATAGCGGAGCGAATTTTGAAACAACATCTGTCCATGGTTGTTGAGTTATTTAGATTCAGGAGGTGTTAAATTATACATCAGTATCAGGCCTCTATGCAACTGTACTAACGACGATTGGTTATGATTGATTGGCACGTTTTTAATTTTATTTGTAGAAGTTTTATGTTTTTGATGCTATTTTTATTTTAAAATTCTTAGTTTTTTTATTGGGAATCTGAAATTGTAATAATGTGAAGTGATTTCTGAGTAATATAAGAAATAGTCGTACAACTTTCAAATAGTGACAAATTTCCCTAATTAAATAAGTAAGCGGAGATCTTATTATTTTAGTAAATGTGTAGTAGTGTTTTGCCTTCGTTCAGTTGACGCTATTTGCCCATTTTACTCATATGTCAATAAAACCGTTTCAACAATGCAATCGGTAAAAACCTTTAATTGTCTCTTAATGTTGTATTTTGTACAACACTGTTTTTAGGTGATTAGCTTAAGAATAATCCAAAAATCCCTTTGAAAAAACTTGAAAAATACAGAACTGTCGAAAATTTTGGAATTGGACTGGATTGCACTCTGAAGCGCGCTCGTGCTGAACCGTAGGGGCACCGAAATCCGAACACTTAAGCACATGTAAAAGTCTTCTGAAATACGACAAACATTCGTCGTTGATAAAGGTGCACAAGGGCCTCTATTTTTGATGTGGTCCATTTTTACGCATTAAAAACTACGGAAAACATTAAATCAACACCTCCTGAATCAAAATATCAAAATTCGTACAGCTATTATTGGACTCACTGGACCACCACTGTAAATAGTTCAATACGCACCTTGAGAAGGGATTCATTTGATTTATTTTGCGCTGATCTTACTTTATTCATTGCGATTTGCAGTTTAAACAAAGTCACTATGATACAATTATGGTGCAAACATATGACACCAGAAACTTTGCGTTTACTGGGTGTCGATTTGTGTTTAAATTATAAAGCGTACTTTTTACTTCATTGGCCAAAATGTTCACTGTCACGTATTTGAACAGGATAAGATAAATCATTTATCAATTCACTACTTCAAACACCCTTTATTATTGTCTGATTTTGTCAAAATTGCACGCGGCGAACCCTTCAGGAAAGGTACTGCCGCGCTTTCTGCACCCCGTTTACTTGATTCTTATGTGTAATTGCATTTGGGAACATTACAAACGCCGCGCAGTGTATCACATCCAGAGAATCTGACAATCCTACATGTATAGATAAGATATCTCATAAGGTGGATAGAATTAGGTGTTCTACGGATTTCGTAACCTCATGGTACTTTTTATTTCACATTGTTATGATGCGATGGTTGTCTTGTCATAGTTTAAAATGTTTATACTCTATAACTGAGACATTGTTGTTTAATTCAAGAATTATGTAATATGCAAATATGTTTATATCTTTGAGGTCACACTTTCAGAATAACGGTATTGTAACAAAAAAATAACTCATCGGATTTAAAACATCATCTACCTATGTGCCAAAATGTGTTGCGGGTAACAAAACCCTAATTTCGAAGAAAACTCGCTTTGTGCTCCACTTTGTTTACAATGTTATGAAAACTCATATGTGAATATGTAGGGGAACTGTTCCGATCTCAATCTCACTGTACATATATCCATCTCATCGCTAAACAAAGAATACGGAACCAAATTCGTTGCTTCTTTTTATCAACAGGCATGCTCACTGCTGAAAAAATCACAAAAATAATAAACTAACCAAATTACTTTCCATTTCTGGTTTTGATGGGATGGAAATAGGAGCTATGAGATGAAGTGGCGAACCGTTCCCCTACGTTATGTGGAAGATATTGCTTTGAAAATGTATTGGAGATAACCACTTTCCCTCTAAACATTTGGGAATCTCGAGCTCGTTCAGTAGCCGCTAGGTTGCGAAGGCAGACGGAGGTCCTTCGTAGCTTAGTTAGCACCAATCTAGCGTACTGTAGGGTCATGGTTTCGAGTCCCATCTTAGGAAAAGTGCTTACCTCCAATACATTTTCCAAATCAATATCTTCCACATAACGTACATATTCACGTATGAGTTTTCATAACATTGTAAATTAACGTCCAAGTCGGGTGGTTTAATCCCCGGAAATAGGCAATTAACTTTGATTGAACTCCACTTTGTTATTATGTTAAAAGCAACTTTTAAAGCACAAAAACAAGCCCCGTCGTGCCCAAACTGATTTTATTAAAATTTCATCTAAATATCGATAAGAAAAATTATTTTGAGTCGAGTCAAGTACGAGACACTGAAGACGGCCTTACTGTTGAGGTCGAAATAAGTATCTGTCAAGATACAATTAAGTGGTGGAATTCAATGGGATTGTATTAACTCGTCTTATGACAAGTGATCTAAATATCGTTATTCTCGCACAGGTAAGGTACCCCGGGGCAAGTGAAAATACGGGGTAAGTGGGTAATATGGTTGCCGGTAAATCTAAGAACATTTGTAATGGTAACAATGTTGTAGAAAGATGAAGCAGAACTATCAACGAATTCGCCTGACACAAAAAAATGGAATCAAAACCATACTATGGTATTGTTTAATCATGACTTTAACCCTTTTGTTACCGACAGGGTATCCGGGCACCTTTTTCGTTTTCAAGTAAAATTTTTTTAGGGTTCTAAACATCGCAGGAAATTGAAATTCCGTGACATCTTCAAAATCGGCAAAATTAAGGTTTTGGTGGTACGAAAATGAAAATCCAGTAAGGGGGGGGCTTGGGGAGGGGCTTCTGAATATTTTTACCCCGTAACGTACCGACAGGGTACCCGGGTACCCACGTTTTGGTATGACCATAACTTCGTCAGTTTTCAACCGATTTGGACGATTCCATTTGCTTGGATTAAGAAATTCATCCTCTATCCGATTCATGTCGCATAGGACCAATCAGAATTACCTGGTTACC
Organism: Armigeres subalbatus; assembly: GCF_024139115.2. Lineage (NCBI taxonomy): Eukaryota > Metazoa > Arthropoda > Insecta > Diptera > Culicidae > Armigeres > Armigeres subalbatus. Next base: position 187,467,421 of record NC_085139.1, read on the forward strand.
GGAGTTCCGGATTTGCTAGACCATGTCTCAAAAGTGGAGAAGTTGATCTTATAGAATCCAAATGATGATTTCTTGTATCCTGAGTTACCAGTTTCGCAGAAAATTCGAGGATTATGATTTCCCAACGTATTAGGACCACGTGATCATATGGACTCGGAACGGACATCCCGGAATAGGTTCCCGTGGGCCCTATAGTGGCCGCAAATTCATTCCTGGCAATATGGGTATCAAAATTCTTGGAATTGTTCCGGAAACATGTTTTCCATGTAGTTAAGACCATAGGATGGATGTGAACCGGAATGGTCACTCTGGCACAGGTTCCCGGAGGGCCCGTAGGGGCCAAACACTCATTTAGAATAAACCCTAGCAATATGGGTATCAAAATTTTTGGAATCGTTTCGGAAACATGTTTTCCATCCATGTACATGAGACCATAGATTGGATATGACCCGGAACGGTCCTTCTGGAACAGGTTCCCGGAGGGCCTAAAATGACCATTAATTCATTTGGTAGGAACCCTGACAATATTAGTATCAAAATTCTTGGAATTTTTCCGGAACCATGTTTTTCATGTAGTAAGGACCATAGAATGGATATCAACCGGAACGGTCATTCTGGAACAGGTTCCTGAGGCCCTAAAGTGACCATAAATTCATTTGGGAGAATCCCTGGCAATATGGGTATCAAAATTCTTGGAATTGTCCCGGAAACATGTTTTTCATGTAGTTGATACCATAGGATGGATATCAACCGGAACGGTCATTCTAGAACAAGTTCCCGGAAGGCCAGTAGTGGCAAAAAACTAATTTAGAATAAACCCTGGCAATATTAGTATCGAAATTCTTGGAATTTTTCCGGAAACATGTTTTTCATGTAGTTGAGACCATAGAATGGATATCAACCGGAACGGTCATTCTGGAACAAGTTCCCGGAAGGCCAGTAGGGGCCAAAAACTCATTTAGAATAAACCCTGGCAATATGGGTATCAAAATTCTTGGAATTGTTCCGGAAACATGTTATTCATGTAGTTGAGACCATAGGATGAATATCAACCGGAATGGTCATTCTTGAACAGTTTCTCGGAGGCCTAAAGTGACCATAAATTCATTTAGAATAAACCCTGGCAATATAATAACGTGACAAAAGCGGGACGTGATAAAATCGGGTCGAAAATGTGATAAAGTCGGAGGTAGATAAAATCGGGGAGTGACAAAATCGGGTCAACACTGTGTAACTTTTCACTTCTCTCTTCTCATTTCTCTCATTTCACTTTTCACTTTTTACTTTCCACTTCTCACTGCTCACTTCTCACTGCTCACTTCTCACTATTCACTCCTCACTTCTAATTCGACCCAAGAACCATTCGGCCTAACAGCCATTCAGCCTGATGACCCAACATCGGTCCCATCTTTTTGGAAAAAACATGTTTCCGAAAATATTCCAAGAATTTTGATGTCAGGGTGTCTTCTAAATGAGATTGAGGCGACTTTAGGCTCCACGGGAACCTGTTCCAGGATGACCGGTCCGTTGTTAGACCATCCAATGGTCCAATTAGTTATCAGATCATGCTTCCGAAACAATTTCATGAATTTTGATACCCATATTGCCAGGGTTTCTTCAGAATAAGCTTGTGTCCACTTTAGGCCCGACGGGAGCCTGTTTCCGGAACAACCGTTCCGGGATTAATTCATAAGATGGTCCTGTAACGTAGTTAAGTTATATACTTTAAATTTCCAACGAAGTTTATTAGTCATGACGCAATAAATCTTCATTTGGTTGATATATATTCAATTTACACATACTTTTGGACTTGTCCCAGTTAGTCCAGAATTCCGGTTACCACATATTCCGACTCGGTGCTCCGTAACATGTAGCGAATAGCGGGAAAGATCCTGCTTCCTTAGCAACCACAATCCTCTAACTCGGTGAAAAACTGACAATGTTGTGATAATTTTAAATCCGTAGGTACCTGGGTACCCTGTCGGTAACGTAAGGGTGTTTTTTGTCGGTAACAAAAGGGTTAAACTACCGGCAAAATCTATTACTTTTATTTAATTCAATGGATTTCCAACAAAATAGTCGTTCCTAAATTCATCAATGATGTGGAAAGTGAATATTTTGAGCAATAAAAAAATTGTGTGACATCAAAAACGATTTAAAAGTTTTGATTAAAGCCAAAATCTGCAATTTTCACTTTCCCTTGATTTTTAACATACATGGGGCAAGTGGGACCTATTTGAATAACATTTTCGATAGAGCCATTTTAACTGTTTTTAGATTGTTGTCTAGTGAAAAATAACTTCGACACTCATATATCATATGGATCTGATATCGTTGGTTTAGTTGTTAATAAGTAGTGTAAGTTGATTTACCAAATGTGTATTATACTTTCTGAAAATTATCTACCTCATGGAAAAGAGCAATGGTTAATTATAACTATGCAAAATTTTCCGTTTACAGTGCAAACAATCTCCTTATTCTACAATAGATCAACAGGTTTTGTCTTGTGTTTTGTTATTTTTAAACTTCGCATCAGATTAACAGATTTTAAGATAAATAAAGTGCTTAAGACAAAATTGGCCTTTTCGTTCTATTACAAATTTACAACACCGTCTGAATAAAAACGTTCCGTTTGAGGCTCTTCTTTTTTTTTTTATCTTTTCTTTTTTATCTTTTTTATTGAGAGGGAAAAGCCGGCGGGAGCGGAGTTTAGGAAATATTACGCTCCTTCTCCCGTAGGCATAAAACCTCTATTTTTTTATATCAACAGTTCACAACCAAATGATACAGACATGATAACCTTAAAACTAATAATTGATGATAAGCACTAGATTTTACAATAAAATCTTAATACATTATTACTACGTCTAACATAACAAAAGGCTCAACTTACATAGAATTGGACAAATATCTACTATAGTTCTTCTTTAGTGTGGAACGAGACAAATGAAAATCGAATACACTATAACAAAGATTGAAAGTTCTACACATACCACGGATTGGTTCATTTTGGCCATAATTTGTACGGGATCTTGGGAGGTTCTGAGGATCGTTCCAAGGCAAGAGACGAAGAGCAAAACGAACAAACTTACGCTGGATAGACTCAATGCGTTGGATGCCATTTTGATAGTATGGGGACCACACTACGGCTGCGAATTCCAATATTGGTCTAACTATAGAGCAATATAAAGCTTTCAAACAGTGCACATTTGTGAAGTTTTTAGTAACTCGAAATAGAAATCCAAGATTTTTAGACGCTTTTGAAGAAACATACGCTATTTGGTCCTTGAATGAGAGCTTACAGTCAAGCATTACTCCTAAGTCTTTCACGGTTTTGTCCTTCCGTAAGGTTGTATCAAAGATTTTGTAATCGAAATTAATAATTGATTGCTTGCGAGCAAAACTAATAACAGAGCACTTAGAGGCATTCAAAACCATCCGATTTGTAACACACCATTCGGCAAACGCGTTGAGCTGAGATTGCAAGTACAAAGCATCAGTTTCAGTACGAATTACATGATAGAGTTTAAAATCATCTGCATACGAAACTTTGAAGCTTTCGATAGAGAAATTCACGTCGTTTAAATATAAAAGGAAAAGATATGGCCCGAGATGGCTTCCTTGAGGAACACCTGATGTAACATTGAAAGATGTAGAAATATTGTTTCCTATTTTGACAGACATTTTGCGACCAACTAGATAGGAATTGAGCCAATTTAAGATGTTTCCATGAAATCCAAGTCGCTGCAGTTTGATGCAGCTGCACGCTGCAGCTCTCATTTATATAATAATTTGTGTTAAACGGAGAAACATTCATTCGAAAAGTGAACAAAGATTTGCTTATCTCTTCCATTTAACACATTTGGTAAGAACGTAAGCTAATGTAAAGCGAGACAACAGACAATTAAACGGTAAACCGGCTGTTGTCTTGATTTTATATCTGCTAACATTGTAATCCTTTCTTTGCCAAAAATAAAAAGCCTGACAAGCAATAAACCTCCATCCATGATATGAAATACTACGACTCATAAATTACATGAGCATTATATTTACATTTTTCAAATTAGTTTCGTTCGACAGTATAGAATAGAATAGGTCCCACTTGCCCCGTTTGAAGGGGTAAGTGGGTCCCACAGGTAAATTTATTTAAGTCACTACCAATATTTTTGTAATTGAATAAATGGCTTCCAACACCTCTACACTTTGGAAGTATATAATGATGTATATGTGGTTAATGTCATGAAATACCCTGTTTTCTAAGCATGCTTTAGCGATTTTGCTGATCTAGCGTTTTTTTAGGTCCCACTTGCCCCGGGGTACCTTAACTAAACTAAACTAACTAAACAAATGCAGAACAACATTATTCTCTTGAAACCAGTGATGGAATTAGCAGCGGCATTGATTTTGGGTCAGAATTCAAGAAAATGTCAGCAATAGGGTCCAAAATCTGTAGGGGTCCAACCCTAGTTTGTTGGAAAAAATAATCAGAGCATTCGGTCATTTCTGGTCTAAATTACAACTTCCGTTTCAACCTACCCCATCACGGTGTACCCCATTCCCAAGCATATTGCGCATGACAAAATAAAAACAAAATTCAAACTCAACATAGTTTAGAGAGGGCCTGTCAGTTTGCCTTATACTTACCCAACCTGATCATTTCTCATATTAGAACAATAGCCAATAAAACAAAGTTTAAGAACCGATATATTCTCTATGATAGCGAATAATAACAAAATATTTGTTCCTATTGATTATAATATAATACATGTACTACTTAGTAGCACATAATTGTAACCTATCCCATTAATCACATTTTCTGCTTTTGACTAGCTATAGTCTTATCATATTCTTCAATTGTGGTCGTATCTTACTTTATAAGTATTTTTCCATATTTCGAAAAGACAAATTGTTGAATGAAATCGATAAAATATAGCCATCGGCATCGAGACATGTGTGATGATTGTCCAGGCCCAGACGCCATAAAAGTTCATCAGCGTCGGGCGGAAACTTGCATTGGTTTTAATCAACGTGTTGATAATCCAAAAGGACATATTGGTAATTAACAAAAACGTAATATTCTCTCTCCCTGGCTTAGCCCTGTTTTGTTTGGCGCCCTTGCAACGACGCCACCACGCGTTCATCACAAATAATGTTTGAAGCGACGTCTGCAGGAGTGAAGCTATTTCCGCTACCAGCGAGTAAACTGTAACGTGCTCTGAGACGCCGATCGAAAAGAAAGTTCCGATTATACTGAACATGCAGTAAATGTAGATGCCGATCTGCGCCAGAACCAGAAGAGTGCAATCCAAGCTTATTCCGGCATCGCCCTTCTTCTGGGAAAATTTCAAATCTCTCATTTGAAACATGGCCCAGACAACGGCGATTGTAGTTATCGTGTAGAGGATGATTTCGCTCACAGTAACTTCGATGGTCGCCACCCGTTGAAAGTACTTTTGCTTTTGAAGAACGAAGTACATTATCAGGACGATGATGGTGAGCACGATGACCAGAATGCCTGCGAACATTCCCCGCTGGGCATTGGAGCAGTCGATCGAGAGCATATTGGCACTTTTTCCAGTGAGACTTTTCCGGGAGCTTTTACGCGAGCCATTTCCTCCATGGCCACTTTCCCGAAGCTTCTTCCACATCTCGTACAGAATGACCGCGCAAATTAGCGAATATTCTATGGTGCAGGGGAACAAGAACGGGGCCGCGTTCTGTACCAAAGAACCCATTATGTTGGTCCGGTGGCACTCAAAGCCGTGCAGCGTTGGTGTAGTCACCACATCACGTTTGCTCAGTTGGTGTCGGGTGGCATTTGGTGTGATTGGATTCGAGCCGAATCCGGTGCTGTCTGTGGAATAGAAGTTAGTAAGATGCGTTAGTATTGGTCAGCAATATATTGACGAGATAAATGAATTTATTTTTTGTTAAAAACAGTAGCCAAAACATTTAGAGAAAAAAAAACTTTTGAAGCATATTAAAACTATATGGAATTGGCATATTTTCTTAATTTATTATTTTTCTTGCTTTAAACCATATCTAGGTTATTAAATTATTAATATATGGTCATCAGCATTCGCTTATTTTAAAATCTTCCATAAACAAAATGGGCTACAAGGCTAACAAGACATTCCAAATCACAAATAGGAAATCTCACCTGCCATTGCTGCTGCTGTGTGCTGCTCTATCCCCTCGTGTGCGATGTGGACAATCTCGTGCTTGGCCTCTTCGATAATCACGTACAACCATTCACACAGGTTGGTGGCCAGCATGTGCATCAGTCCGAAGCGGGAAATGAATTTGTGCCGGCTCATGTGCCGCTGCGAAACGCTACTGAAGAACAGAAAGTGCATCTGCACAATGCACAGAGCCATTCGAGCGGCCGGAATTAATGCAATTAGAACATTTTGACATCTTTCATCGCCTGCGTGTCAACGAGAGTCAATGAAAGGGGACGAGAATTTATACATCATGGTGAACGAAACTATATCATATGTACCAGCGCAAAGACGCTGCAGAACTAACTATCCGACATAAATGCGATTGCAGCCAATTCTAGTTGCTAGACATGTGAGTCCACTATAACAGTCGGTATGCCATCCCCGAGGGGAAATCGAATTGAATTTTCTACTGAAATTGCATTCATTCGGCTTCTTACGGTAGAGGTGTCATTCAACTTACGTTTTAACTCAAAGTATTGGCCAAACTCAAGCCCCGCGTATACCATATTACCAATTCCGAAGGCAATCGCTCCGACTCGCAGGTAGAAGGACCCAAGTCGATGTTCCTTAGGCTTGAGTTCTTCCGCTATATGGCTACCGGGTTCATCTATGAAGAGGAAGATTATTTAAACAATGTTTGTCGTTATAATGTCATAGATATTAATAGAGCTTGAATGATTGAAGATTGTCAATAAATATATTTAAAAGGAATCTATAATATTTCAAATTCAAAGTAATCGAAGATTCCAAAGACCAAAACGATAATTGCAATTATTAAATCTGAAACTGCTATGATGCAGATTGCCATGCTAACACTATTTAGTTTTTGTAGAAATAAAATATGGTACATGGCTTAAACAATAGCCTATTACGCTGTGGTGGAGGATATAATCGTTGTAAATCTGCATATATTAAAGCTCTATCCAAAATTATGCCCCTGACGGCTTGCTTACTTTTGGTACGCCAAATAGTAAAAAGTAACATTTATTGCGAACAATCTATTATTTGAGCCTACTAAAGTCTCTAGGGAAATGGACTTCATGTTCGACAAATTTACCTAATCTATAAGCTCTGTTGGTGGATGCTTTTTCAGCCCATGAAAAGTTGGTGCAAGATGTAAGATGTTGGTGGTAGGGGTTGGATGATTTTGCTAATTTATAGTACAATTCTTTAGACGAGAAATACTGTACCGTTGTCCCAACTCATTTACTGTGTTGTGTTTTTGATTATGGTATTTGGTGTGATAACAAGATACAATTAGTTGAGTGACGGTATGATCTCGTGGGAATATAATCGGAATCATTGCCTCCGGATGCACAAACGAACAAACTTTTGTTATGTCATGAACGCGAAAAACATAGTTTTAATCGAGGAATGGACCTAGATGATATATTAGACTGCTTTTGGGTGTCTTTAAAGTGGAGTTTTCGTTCTCTTGCACTTTTGATAATAATGCCATGCCACTTCGTCGGATTAGGAACTTTGCGTGATCCGGTACAGATAATTTTCAGCCGTATTCAGTTCACAATCCGTCAACGATCCAACTTTCCATTTCCTTATGTTTTACGTTTTATTAAACCGGAACACGTATGCGGTACGACTAAGAAGTGGAAACCATTTAGACACTTCTTGGTGATCGATAATTGACTCCAAGGATTTGAAATGGACGAAATATGGACGCAATCCTTCCATGATAGAACTATCGAGGTATAGCTTCACAAACCATTCTTCTTCAGCGTTTTGTAAAAAATCCGGCCTGTTGAACCACCGACTTGTTCTTTTCATGTCTGGCACACGTTCCAACTTTGTACCCTCATCTGCAACATTGTTCTTCGTTTGAATCCACCGCCATTCACTGACGTCTGAAGCTCTAAGGATCTCAATCACTCTGAAGGCAATAAACTGGCTCTATCTTGACATCGCTTGAATCGGTCCAGGGACTGCGCTGTCCTATTTGTAGTCCTGACTCTGATGACTAGCCAGTAACTCCGAACGCGGGACAGACATGAATTTGATTGGTGCCATACGAGCCTTCGATCTTACCAGTGCTGTTTAGATGGAGAGTCCCTCCTTAATCCGCAGATAAACTACCCCAGCAAAACCTTTCTCGTTTGAGTTTTCAACAAACGTAACCATCCGCACCGCGGAACTTCTACTCCGGCACATCAGGCAGTACCTTTAGCCATTGCATCCACATCTCGAATTGTGTCTCTTTAATGGGGACGTCCGGACGTCCCATCGGACGAATGTTCTCCAAATCCCTTGCAATACTACCTTGTGAAACATCAAGAAATGACCAATTCATCCAAAAGGATAAAAAAAACATCATCAGAACTCTGAGAACTCCACGCTTCGCAGGTTTTCGCTGTCCTGAAAGTAACTCAGGATCATAACGTAGAGAAACTTTGAACGTGAAACAGACAGTGGATGTATTCCACTACATTTCCAAAACTTTTTCTGTTTGCACTCCTTCTGCCATGTTAAGGTCTTTCTCTGGTGCTTCGAGTACGGTAGGGCATTTTCATATCCAATATTTGATATATTTTTCACATCACGTGTGAGATCTACTGGTTGTTGGACAGACGTTTGAAAGCATGTCATAGACATAGTGATGATCGACGATAGCTCGAACCGCTAATATATATTCTTTCTCAAAACGTCGGGCGTTGGCATTTTTGACAATTGCGCAACACTAGGAGCGCACAATACTTCAAATAACAACACGTTCATGAGGTACACGTTAGGCTCTGTGATACTGTCATCGTCTTTCCAAAAGAAGCACAGTCGGACGTCTTGCCTCAATAGGACATTTCTCGGGTATCTTCGCAAATGGCAATCTGGAATTCCCGAAATTTTACGAGAACTGCAAGTAACGATGCCAAAAGATCAGGGCCATTAAGTAGAAGAGAGTTGAGGGAAACACCATACAAATTCATTTTTTACAGGGATCTCAGCAAAATGTTAAACTTTTACCGAGATTCGCACAGCCGTGCTCCAGCAAACATATTTTTGCTGCCGCTGTCGCTGCGAACAACTCCCATAGACTACCCACCCATCTTGAGGGCGTTTTGACGGCGGTTTTCCTTCTCCACTTTTTAAAGCATGGCCAAGCGACCAAGACCTATCAGGATCCTAGGGCAAGCGTTGCAGTAAGATTCTACCGGGAGCCCGCTGAGGTGGTGAAACCGGTGCATCATTTTCGAGTTGATTAATCTTTGCGGTCTTATTTGAAGATCCTGAATCGTGTGTATGTACGCTAGACATCCTGTGCGACTTGGAAGAATTTCCGATGGCTGATATGTCTACCACAACTCAATCCTCTTGGTACCTCCCGTCCACATCAAACACAACAGCGTTTGCGGACCATCTACTCCGAGTTCATTTGCTAGGCTGTTCTCCAAAATGGCTAGCCCCGCTGGTTGATACATTCTGTTTCTCTTTATGTTGTAACTGGTGCAATGCATCCTTGAATCCCACTTTCTGCCGTCTACAGGAGCCAATGTGCTTTCTCAGACTCCACTCTTACGGCATTACTTTGCCTTCCGTACACAAGCCCATTTACCATCTAGACTTAATTCAGCAAACCAACTGTGCTGCAGCTACCTTCCATGATTTTGGTGCCGCTAATGATCCTCGAATACTTTCTCTTATCGAGATCGTTTTAACCGTATGAAACCGTCACATCTAGTTCGTTTCTCGAATCTATATCTGTAGCTTACATAACTGTACTTGCATCCTCAGCAATTGAATACAGCCAACCATTGAAATCCAGTAAGATGAGTGCTTGGTGATTTTGGGAATGCTTTGCCCAATCCAGGAGGTAGACGATCTATCAGCTCAAATGTTTCCAATTTTGATGGGAACGACCTTAGGGAAGATCCATTAATTACGTAACGCCAAAATTTGACTTTTTCAACCCTCCTCCTCCCTATGCCACACTTTTTGTATGAAGCTTCTGAAAATTTTTTATGGATTGTCACACTTCACTCAACCCCCCCTCCCCCCTCTAGCGTTACGTAATTTGTGGATGTTCCCTTATCTTCCATATCGAAGCTTGCACTATTGCTTCTGGCATGCCGTATAACATTCTTAGAGTATAAATCACACTTGCCACGTTCTATGGGTGGAGTAGTCTGCACCGTACGGCTTCTAGATCCTTTCCCCTGAGACATTGTCGTAATCGCAGCAAGTTCTCTTAATTAGAAATCCGCACATCTGCGTAAATGAATTGTACTTGGAAAAAAGTAACGACTAGTCTTCGGGATTTCAGTAAAAATCCGGCAGTTCTTTGGATACAGCTGGTCCTGCCGCCAACTGCCTCCGGTTCAGAATGCACACCCTCTCTTCGTTGCAACGAGGTTCCACTTCACAACGTAATTGGTTTCCAACAGGTTGGAAATTTCTACTTGGCTATTCGCTGCCCTGCGGCAATCGGAACTGGCTGACGGATATCCGCATCCGGGAATTGCACGCCAGCGGAAGGAACTGCTTGATGGAAAGAAGAATATCCAGGTTACGAAACTGCACTGCTGCACCACTTATGCGCCGGCTCCAAGAGATTGTATTTAAACCTGGTCGACCGAACGGGGGTTTCCACCACGGACGGTCGGCGGAGCATACTTCCAGAAACAGCAGCCGAAATTGAAGTTCTCTACAATCCGGAAGTCTCCACTTGATTAACCGCTGAACCCCTTTCACGTGGCGTTGATCATTGATGCGGGTTGAAATCATGTAGTGTACACACAGAGCGTCGTTAAGCCAGTCTAGTGTACATGTCCTAGTGAATCGAATGTTGGACTATTTTATTTCCTTCCTCTTCAAGAAGTCCGGGATCATAATATCCGCCTTAATTAGTATCTTGCAGCCACTCTCTCACTTTGGACATCTGCATCTGCAGCGCACGCTCCAGACAATACTGATAGCGAATTCCTGAACATTCCGAACACTACATAATTTTCTAAAATGTTGGATAACACTCAACTAGGCTTTCTTGTTGGAATATTATTTTTTGGATCAAATGACGTCTATGTGAATTTCGTTGGCTCGTGGAGATATGGATTATTCACGTTTAATAATAGAGATACTTATCAATAAATTCAGATTAGGCTAGGGAGAATTCATCAGCAATATCTGACTAGCTTCTACTTAGCACAAGAAAATACAACAAAATACAATATTTGAGGGGTTATATTAGAAATCCATTTGCTTTCCTGTTCACGATTGGCAATAGCTTCTGATGGCGATGGGCTATGGATGTATATTGGCAATTCTTCTCATCACAGCTCTAGCGGTCAACTTTTGCGGTTTCGTTTGACTCATCGACAGTCCTCTCGATAGGTAATGGGTGCGACTACAGTCGCGGTTCAGTTTCGATTGCAAAGGGGTATGTGGAGTTCGATGGAGCTCTGCCGTAGCGCAATCAACAACTATACACCGTTTGTTAAAGCCGTAAGATACGGAATTAGAATATTCTGCTTCAAATGAAATTCGTATGCTATATTTTGACAACGAATGCTTCAAATATAGTCCAAAAAAATGTGGTTTACCGTGTCACTATACTAATGAAAATTGTGAATTTGATATGAATGTTAAAATAGTGTGATTGTTAGCCGTTCATCTAATGTTTGAAAATTGTTAAGTTCATTCGTAAAACTACTTTATTGGGCAAAAGAAAAAAACTCCACAGCTTGCCTGCTTGTCTGTTAAAAAATAAGTCAAAGTGATTCCAAGCAGGTTCGTTGCGTTTTTCAGTTGAAGATGAATCGACTGCATGAATCGAGCGTAAAATAAATAAAATACACTTGCTCCTTTTTTTAAAGGAGTGGTAAATACCTCTCTACGAAACGATGTATTATCGCTGATTGATTTACTAACATCACCTCCCGTCACATTTGTAATGTAAGCATAACGTAAGCATAATGTAATGAGCAAGAAACGAATTGAATAAAAATCTATAAGATTTAATTCTAATTTATGTATGGACAACTAGTATATTTTTATATGAACAATTAGCAGTTTTCATTTCAAGTGACAAAATATGTAACGCAAACTTGGGCAATTTTAGACCCAGCCCCGTTCTTCCTCGTAACAGCCTAGCCTAGTGGTAAGATGCGCGGCCATAAAGCAAGACCATGCTGAGGGTGGCTGTGTTCGATGCCCTGTCACTAACATAAGTTTTTTTTTTAATTATTAAAGATGTAAATATTCAGTTTATTATTTTCAGATCAAATTGTTTATTGGCAATTTTCATACTTCAAATTTCCCATGGAGCGCTTCTGTTTTGGCCGGTAATGAAAGATTACAGAAAATAATAAAATGCTTGGTATGAACGTGCGCCCGTGACTGACTTATCTAATCAAGCTAATCGAAATAACTAGATAGCTGCAATTGCACCGCCAAAATGGAAACCTGAACAACATATAAGTCTCGTGCTATAAAATTTCAAAGACGCAGGTGATCCCCGTCAACGACTGATAGAGGACTCGTAAATTACGGTAATTTCGATTGATAGACAGATGTCTGAGAGAGTCAAACGTACTTACTGTATTGGCCCAGAATGTAGTTCAGCTTGGCCTTGTGACGGTATTGAACTACGTAAAGGAACATTGTGAAACAGAAGCTGAGTGCGTACAGATACAAGTAGAAGCCCTGGTAGAAGTTCTGCGGTGCTCTTTCAGTTACGACATCCGTCACAGGAAACGCAATGCCTAGTACTATAAGAAGTTTGGCGTACAATGCCGACACCGCGGTACTGATTTGATCTCTGGAAATAAAGGGAAATTATTAGTAGTGAATCTTATTATGCTTTGACTTAGATCTATTGTTTCCATATCACAAATTATGTCCACTGTAAGTTGTGTTCAATATAGAAAAGTTTTATGTTTTTCGAATAGAAAAGTTAACTCATTCATTCACAGCATTCGGGCATAAAAGTAGTTTTGTTCAAAGCGTTCATTTAACCTTTGCGAATGCAACCTCTATTGTAATACTTAATTTTGATGATGTGTTTGCTCTTACTCAGACGTAAACCATAAAGTATCAAAGCTATTAGTATAACGTACAGCTGTTTCCGCACTAGCTGTGGAAATTTTTCGATGTTTTCACCTAAACAAAAAAGAGTATCGATCCATTTTAACGTGTAGATGTAGATTTATAAAACTAGCTACATTTCATAATGATATCTTATTCAAAACAATAAGATTTTGTATGACTTCCTAACGCATTTAAAATAAATGAACGCATGGTTGATTGTTTTGTCCCAATGGATTAAACGACAATCTTACAGGTGAGGTGAATAATTCGCAAATAGTTGAATTTAAGCGAAAATGAAAGGATTTTGTTATTTTTTTTTCATTGCAGCTTAATAATAAATAACAACTATTGAATTCTAATAGTAATATTCGTTCATAAATGTCCTACAAAAGATTATACGAGTGATTTTATCAGTGAAGCCATTTGCCTAAGGGGTGCGTTTATGCAGCGGAGAGAAGGGAGAAGAAAGAAAGAAGAAAAAAGAAGAATAAAGAAGAAAGAAGAAAGGAGGAAGAAGAAAAAAAGGACGCAAGAAGAAATAAGGGAGAAGCAAAATGGAGAAGGATGAAGAAAAACGGAAGTAGGAAGAAGAAAGAAGGAAGAAGGTGATGGAAGAAAGAAGAAGAGAGAAGAACGAAGAGAGAAGGGAGTGGGAAGAAGGGAGAAAGAAAAAGGAAGAAGGAAAAAGGAAGAAGGAAGAAAGAAGGAAAAAGAAGAAAGAAGAAGTAATAAGTGAGAAGTAAGAAGTGAGAAGTAAGAAGGAAGAAGGAAGAAGGAAGAAGTAAGCAGGAAGCAGGAAGAAGGAAGAAAGAAGAAGCAGGCAGGAATCAGGAAGAAGGAAGAAGGAAATAAGAAGAAAGAAGAAGGAAGGAGGAAGAAGGAAGAAAGAAGAAGGATAAGGAGAGAAAGAAGAAGGAAGGAGGATAAAGGTAGAAGGAAGAAGGAAGAATCAAGGAAGAAAGTAGAAGAGAGAAATAAGATAAAGGAAAGAAAAAGACAAAAGGAAGAAGACGGAAAAGAGGTATAAGGAAGGAAGAAGGATGATGGAATAAGGAGAAAGGGAAAGTGAATAAGTATGAAAAAAGAAAGAAAGGAGAAAGAAGAAGGAAGAAGGACAAAGGAGAAAGGAAGAAGAAAGAAAAACAAAGAAGCAAGAAGGAAGTTCTTTTCGACCGTTTGTCCCTTTCCATCTTTTTTTTCGTCCATATATCCTTTCGGACTTTTGTCCTTTTGTCTTTCGATTTTTTGTTCCTAACCCAGTTGTGCAAACCTATCTTGGTAAATTTGTGTATTCCAAGTTACAGGTAGTCTACGAACTCCATAGAGTTAAGTACTGCGAATAAACTTCCGTGACGGAAGCAGTCAGTGAAGAATTACAGCGATTATAAAACTGAATCATTATAAATGTCAGGACTGTCCTAAACTGCAAAAGAACAGGACAATGATTGTTTGCCACGCATCTTGCCAGTTTATGACGATGTTTTCAAATAAAAATGTATCGGTTGTCAATATGATGACATGAATGCAGTTTTGGTTTTGAAATATACAAATAATTGAAAAGATCACAACAAATGATTGTACGACAATTCCCCGAATGCAATTTCCTGAATGTAACAACTCCCCGAATGCAATTTCCCTGAATGTAACAATTCTGAATGTAACATTTTACTGAATGTAACAAATCCCCGAAAATAAAGTAGTTTATGCAAACACATAATTGTCATCGACTATTGACACCCGAACAGAGCAGCGTTCAAAGATTTGTTCCAGAGTGTCTCTTTGGAGATGCCGAACATGACCAAATCTTTCGATAGTATTGTATGCCCTTGATCTTCCTTACTGTTAAATTATATATCTTATTGTTAAATTATAAAGATATTATAATAAAGTGTTTTCCTATTCATTTTTTTCTAAAATATTCGAACATAGGCTGAATTTATTTGGTGGAGCAGAATCGCGAACATAAATTCAAAAGCATAATGGTAAAAATTTGTGAAATCAAACTCCTGTCCTATGTAAGGTCTATCTCTTCTTAAGAAGTTACTGTAATCGTGGATATGAATCCTTAAAAAAATATTGCGTATGCCCGGAATAAGGCAATGGTGAATGTGATCTCTTCTTTAAAAGTAGTACATCTACTCGAACTAACGCAATGAATTAATTTGATCTCTACTTTGAAAGTAGATGTTTTTTCCAGAATAATGAAGAAGTGAATGTTATTCCTTCTATAGAAATCTGTATCTTCCTGGTCTATGGAAACGGTAGATGTGATCAATTCATTAAAGTTAGGCGTTAGCTCAAAATAAGCCAAAGTAGAATGAAATTACCTTTTCAGAAGTAGAAATTTGCCTGCAATAAGGTTATGATAAATGTAGTCTCTTCCTTTGATGTAGACGAGTTGGCTGGAATAGATATAATATATGAGATAGCATCTAGCAATAAATATCAATTATATAAACCGAAAAAATGATGTGTTCATTCAAAGAAGGCAATATCTCCTCCATTGTCCTTATAGTGCGTAGACGCGATCATTTAAGGAAGGCATTATCTCCTTCCTTCGCTTTACTCCAGGCAAACGTGTACAATTGAAGAAGGGCCTATCTACCCTCTTTGTCTTATATCGGGCAAACGTGTTCATTTTAAGAAGGCATTATAACTCGTATTATCCCTTTCCTTCCTTTACCGGAAGACGCATTAATTTTCTTCCTGTATCTCTATCCTTTTTCCTTATTTTTCCATTCTCTCTTCCTACATCTCACTTCGTATTTCTCCATTTCTCGCTCCTCACATAACACTTCTTGCATCATATTTTTCACTTCTCACTACTTACTCCATACTTTCCACTCTTTACTATGTACTTACTTACTGTACTTACTTCTCATTTCTTACTTTTCACTTCTCACTTCCCACTACTCACTACTCACTTCTCACACCTCGCTTCTCACTTCTCATATCTCGCTTCTCACTTCTCACTTTTCATTTCTCACTTCTCATTACTCACTTCTAATTACGCTCTTCTCACTTCTCACGTCTCACTTTTCACTACTCACTACTCATTTTTCACTTTTTACTTCTAAACCTCCAGTTTAGACTCGATATCGACTCATGGAAGCAAATTATGCCATATTAAAAAATATTTCCTGGGTTACTTAGATGGTCCCTTCAATCAGCTTCCAAAGGATTTTCTATTCCACATCTCGAGATTTCCATGAGTCGACGATCCCTTCTACATCGACTCATGGAGGTTTGACTGTAATGATTGTACGACAATTCCCCGAAAACAAATTCTGAATGCAATTTCCTGAATGTAAATTCCCTGAATGTAACAATTCCCAGAATGCAATTTCCCCTAATGTAACAATTCCTCGAATGTAACATTTCCCCGAATTGAACAATTTCCCGAAAACATAGTACCTCTTATAAACACATTACCAGCGCAATATCCTTTGGTGAATATGGGTGTGGCCAGGAGTAGTAATCCTCGCTTTCGTGATTTTTATCCTAGATTGAAATCAAGTATCACACCTTCCTTGATTTCTGATAGCAATTTGTATAAGGATTTCAAAAGAAAAACATAAGTATCACTAGTGTCAAATCTACAAAGTACACCGTAACTATGCTACACTTATCAGCTAAATATCCTTTGGTAGTGATATTTTTGATCCTCCAAGATCTGTTTTTAAATTAAAAAAATATCAGTGTAGTATGATTTTCAAGGTGCTTTTTAATCTATAATAGTCGATCAACGGCTGTTAAAGCAGAATCGCAAACGGCGATTCCGATTGAAAGCGTTTTTGGTAAATATTTTTTTATCTTCGAAATTAAACTCCGGTCCTGTAAATACCTTCTTAAGAAGTTTGAGGCAATGGTTGATGTGAATCCGTTTAAACAAAAATATTGCACGGAAGACAATGGTGAATGTGATTCCTTCTTTAAAAATAATGCATTTGCTCGGACTAATGCAATGGTAAATGCGTCGCTCCTTTAGATAGTGTTTCCTCAGATTATTATTATTCTATTTTTAATAACACGTATCTGCCCGAAATAAGATAATATGGATGTAATCCATTCTTTAAAAGAAATCATTTCCACGAAGTAAGGCAATGGTAGGTGTGGTCCCTTCTACAGAAATAGGCGTTAGCTCGAAATAATGCAAATATGAATGAATTGAAAATGATAATAAGAATTAATGTGCTCTCTCATTTCGATATCAATTTGGCCAGAATAAGGAAAAAAATATAAGCAATATATATTGAATGTATAATATTTTATCGAAAAACAATTTGCCGAATTCATTTTCTTATAATAGCATTAGACTTTTTTTTCAGATTGTTTCTCAAATTGGCTTTTTCTTGGATAAGTGTGGCATAGCAGCAGTTTTGAAACATATATTCTCCATATCAATCCTTTATTATATCCGGCAAGCGCGCTCCTATAGTGAAAGAATTATCTCCTCTTCTTGCCTTATTATGGACAGACGTTCTCTCTCGAGACGCTTTATACTTAATAGACGAGTTTATATAAAGAAGGCATTATCTCCTCCATTACCGTTACATCGGGTAGAAAGGATCATTTAAAGAAGGCACTGTCTCATTGATTCACTTTATTTCAGACAAACGAGTTCATTTAAAGAAGGGACTATCTATCCTCTTTGCCTTATACCGGGCAAATGTGTTTGAGGAAGACATTGTCACTTCCTTTTGCTTTAAACTAGGCAGATGAATTCATCATACCAAGGATACTAAAACATTTAAAGAAAGCAATATCTCTTCACTTCGCCTTGGGCTGTTTTTCAACTTAGTGTTCTACTAGCATTTCCACATTGAAAGCTTTCCCGTGCCTGCCAGTTACATGAATGTCTTGTGTAACAAGTGCAATGGACACACTGTGCTCAAAGCGCCGAAAATGCTTCTCACCCGCAAGGATGTTAACGATCATTCAGTAATTTGCGTTCGATCATTTAGTAGCTTGTCAATAACACATTCCAGAAGCTGAATTTCAAAATATGTTGTATGGTGCGAAGGTTTTCCTACAACTCTGCCTAATGGTTCGTTGTTTGAATTCAACTAATAACGGAGTTAGAGCGCTAGTTGCAGTAACTTAGACTAAATGATTGGAATTTTGTTATCATTTAGTCTAAGTTACTGAAACTATAGCTATAACTCCATTACTAGTGGAATTCAAACAACGAACCATTAGGCAGAGTTGTAGAAAAACCTGCGCACTAGAAGTCCACCATGCAACATATTTTGAAATTCAGCTTCTAGAATGAGTTATTGACAAACTACTAAATGATCGAACGCAAATATTGAATGATCGTTAACATCCTTGCTCACCCGGAAGTATCCTAAGCCGAACCGAGAATCGAACTTGCAACCTCCGGATCAGAAATCCTCCAATCGCTTTGTGCCGCACTCAAAAAGAAGAGAGAAGCATTCGGGGAAATGTTACATTCGGGGAATTGTTATTCGGGGAAATTGCATTCGGGGAAATTGCATTCGGGGAATTGGTTTTCGGGGAATTGTCGTACAATCGACTGTAATTGCCTTCGGCCCAATGTCCCAGCATCTTTTTTTTACAATTTTTAAGCGAGTTGTCCCACGACCCTTACTTTTGTTGCAACTCAAAATTATGTCAAAAGCCAATTATGCGAATTTATGTTAAACAACGCAGATTCCTTTTTCAGTTTTAGTTTTATCTGCAATTCGGGGAAATGTTACATTCGGGGAAATGTTGTATTCGGGGAATTGTTACATTCGGGGAAATGTTACGTTCGGGGAATTGTTATTCGGGGAAATTTCATTCGGGGAAATTGCATTCGGGGAATTGGTTTTCGGGGAATTGTCGTACAATCCCACAAAGTACCTCACCATATTTGTTACAGATAAAATTTCATGTAATATTGTTCTCAATCTATGTGTCCTTCTGAAGTAAATAGAAATGCTGCTCCCGCCCTCAATCGACTGCAAATCAGCCTTAAATCTACTACTTATGGTGTACCTGGTGCTCAAACCAACCAGTCTTCCACGCGGCCACCTTCATCTGACTCGTCGCAATTAATGCTATTCAGCCGAGTTGCAACGAAGAACTACTCATTTACTATCAGAATGTTCGGCTACGATGTTATTATCCTAACAGAAACATGGCTTGATGACAAGATATTTCCTGGGCAACTTTTCGGGAACAGGTACACTGTGTTCAGTAATGATTGTAATGAGTAGAACAGCTGCAAGTCTCGAGTTAGTGGAGTACTCATTGCTATCTCTGCTGGTTTAAACTGTCTTTACCATACTTCTGTTGATAGTTCTCTTGAACAGCTTTGGGTATTATTCAGATTGTCAAAGCAAAAAATAAGCATTGGTGTTGTTTATCAGACTCCTAACCGTAAGAATGATATGCCAAGTATGCAGGATCATGCTATTCTATTTGGCGATTACAACCAGTCTGCACTCGTTTTGGAGCACGACACGAAATCGTCTGAAAATCAACCGAACAGAATCACACATATCGAATCAATGCGCCGCAATTCTTGATGGTTTTAGTCTCAATGGTTTGAACCGAATCAATGTGATTGTGAATAGAATTGGAAGAATTCTTGATCTCTCACTAATGAGTGATTTTTTATTGCACCAATGTGAACTAATCGAATGTATTGAACCGTTGATTCCTCTTGATTTTGATTATCCTGCTCTCACCGTTAAAGTCGCAATAGAAGAAATGACAGTTTTTGAAAATATGCCTAGTGGATATGATTGAAATTTCCATAAAACAAATTTCAAGTGCTTCGTTCACTTCGCCAAATTAATTGGGACGCTTTGGAAACAATTCCCAACGTAGATGACGCCGATAGTCTTTTCACACAACTGATTAGTAGCACCTTGTCTGACTATGCTCCTGGCCATAGGCCCACTCCCAAGCCTCTCTGGTGTAATGCTCGTTTAAGGAGACTTAAACGCATTAGGTCGAATTATTTACTGAAGTATTGCAGAACTCGATGTCCATATGTCAAGTAAAAATTCAGCCATGCGAGCAACAACTACTGGATTTACAATAAGATGTTATACCAAAGGTACACTCTAAGGACTCAAGAAAATTTTAGGCGAAATCCTAAACAATTCTGGACGTTTGCCAACTCCAAGCGCAAATAAAATGGCTTACCGGTTCGGATGTTTCTTGGAAACGATAATGCTGGCATCTCTGCCGAAAAATGTGAGTTGTTCGCAGTACATTTTAAGCGTGCTTTCAACAATTTCATCACATCAAGTGACGAAGTAAAAGAAGCTTGCGAGATGTACCTTATATAACACATGCGTGATCATCAGATTGAGACGATTATTGATAAATTGTAGTTTTCGACTGCCGCTGGACGTGACAGAATTCCATCATGCATTCTGAAAAAAATGTGCAAGTGACCTGGTCCGTCCTTTGGCAATTTTGTTCAATAATCCCCTACGACAGCGCACATTCCCATCTGACTGGGAAATTTCTGTTGTTTTCCAAATATTTGAAAAGGGGGACAAACAGAATGTAGAAAACAATCGTCGAATAACACCGTTATGCGCTGGTTCTGCAGTCTTCGAGATCATTATCTATGAGCTACTGCCCAGTCAACACAAAATCATATATATGATGTAACATAAGATGCTAAAGTGGAGGCGATATACGTACATATTATATGGGGAAGTACCTATATGGCCTCCACTTTTGCATCTTATGTGACATCATATACGATCTTGTGTTGACTGGGTGTTTGCATACTGCAAAAACTACATATATCCCCTCGGATCAACATGGTTTCTACCCCTAGAGACCAGTGTCCACAAAAAACAAGCTGACTAGCGAGTTTCGTGATCCTCTATGTCATTATACATCCTCCGGTCATTATACTGTGCAATAGTGCGCTCTATACCGGTATCGTGCTCCGTTGTATGGTGTCCATATCAGGCGTCGTAGATCTTAAGATTTGAGGCTTTTCAAAGAAAGTTTGCCAGACAAGCACTTCGCACTCTTCCTTGTCATTATCCGCAGAATCTTCCGCCTTACGAAGATCGTTGCAGGCTACTGGGACTGCAGACATTAGAGGAAAGAAGATATATGAGCCAAGCGGTAAATTGTTGCTGGGTGATATAGACTGCGCTGGAGTATTGGGACATTTGAACATCTATGCACCGGAGAGAAGTCTCCGTCAACGTAGTTTTCTGCAGCTTGAACAACGCCATAAGGAATATGGCCTTCATGATCCAATCCGCTTCATGTCTTGTTACCGTACAGGGTAACAATGGTCGACGCACTTGCTTGGACAAAAATATACTAATCAAATTAACAATACAAAAAGCATTGTGAAACTATGCATGAAGTACCCCAAAGGTAGAATAGGTATTAAGTGAGATACTTATAATGCCTGTTCTACCTTAATCGTGTAAATACTTAAATTCATCGTAAGGCTCACATCTCGCCCGCGAACACGACTATGGCACCCCGACTGGCGTAGTATTTCCGTAGTGAGCAAGTTCCTAAAAAGGTTTTTCCGAAGTCGCACGGCACGTTTTACTAAAATTTGGCCGAGGAAGTGGTGGCTTTGAACCCGAGCGTGAGACGCACGGCAGCTGCCGGTAGTTTTGCCGTGAGATCTAGGTGTGCACTACCCTACCTATTCGACCCGCAATCCCGGGTGCCACGTGTATCGACGAATTGTTAGATTCGAACCCTGGGAAAGCTGTGAGCTGTGAGTGGCCGTTTCCTTGAACTCCCCATACGGGGCACGGCCCGCTGGGTCCCAAATTAGATAGTTCGTACTGGGAAGCGGAGCCATTTGATCGGAGAAAATTAGCCTTCGAACTGTTAAACCGGTTTCTGCACGGGGACGGTCGCCATTGCTGCGACACCCGGAAGCCACGAGGCGCATGTTCGTTTGGCAGTGCGAAAAGCTTGGGGGTACGGAGCGTCGAGACCGGATTTATCGGCGAGTTCCACACATCAAGTCAAGCCCAAATCAAGACATTCCTACCCAACTCCACGATGTTGCCAAGTATTCGTCGTTGTATCGTCGACCGTTCATTTTTCGCTGTGGAAGTGGACGCTAAGAACGATACCAGCTTGCTGCCCGCTTTCGCCTGACGGAACTCACACTAAGGGAACCAAATCTTCGTCCAATCCCAGATAGTCCAGTTCAGCATCGCGCAGGTGGGCCGAAGAGGACTATCGGTCTAAGGGACGCTCCCTCCGGATACTACCCGCACTATTCATCGACAGTTCAGCGACAGCAACGCAGATCGGCAATGCCAAGGGCAATGCTACAAATCCTACCACGACCGAAGTTTAATCCCAACATCCAAAGGTATGTCGCTTGTCCACGTCATTCCACGTCATTCCTTTTTCCTGATCATTGAAAGGTTCTTGGTACTTAAATTCATCGTATGGCTCACATCTCCGCCCGCGAACACGACTATGGCACCCCGACTGGCGTGGCAAGAAACGTAAGAGAAAAGAGGGCACGAGTATTTCCGTAGTGAGCAAGTTCTCTAAAAAAGTTTTTCCCGAAGTCGGCACGTTTTCTAAAATTTGGCCGAGGAAGTGGTGGCTTTGAACCTGAGTGTGATACGCACGGAAGCTGCCGGTAGTTTTGCAGTGAAATCTAGGTGTGTGCACTACCCTACCTATCCGACCCGAATTCCCAGGTGCCATGTGTATTGACGAATTGGTAGATTCGGACCCTGAGGCTCTGAGCTGTGAGCGACCGTTTTCTTGAACTCCCGATACGGGGCACGGTCCGCTGGTTCCCAGATTCGATAGTTCGTACTGGGAATCGGAGCCATTGGATCGGAGAGAAGTAGCCTTCGAACAGTTAAACCGGTTTCTGCACGGGGGCGGCCGCCATTGCTGCGACACCCCGGAAGCCACGAGGCGCATGTTCGTTTGGCAGTGCAAAAAGCTTGGGGGTACGGAGCGTCGACACCGGATTCATCGGCGAGTTCCACACATCAAGTCAAGCCCAAATCAAGACATTCCTACCCAACTCCACGGGGTTGCCGCTGCCCGCTTCCGCCGGACGGAACTCACACTAAGGAAACCAAATCTTCGTCCAATAGTCCCAGATAGTCCAGTTCAACATCGCGCAGGCGGCCCGAAGAGGACTATCGTTCTACGGGACGCTCCCTTCGGATACTACCCGCACTATTCATCGACAGTTCAGCGACAGCAACGTAGATCGGCAATACCGAGGGCAACGCAACAAATCCTGCAACGACCGAAGTTTAATCCCAACACCCAAAGATATGTTGCTTGTCCACGTCAGTCCACGTCAAACAACACCGTCTATCAGCCGCAACGCTATACTAACCCTTAAACACTAACCTTAACAAACTAAAATGATAAAATAACAAAGATATATAAAATGTACATCTCATTCTTTTTTCCTGATCATTGAAAGTTTCTTGGTGCATGCAAGTCCGTTGGTTTTCCATGTACCGTCCACTTCCGCTACATCTTGGTCTGTGTGTCCTTTGAGCAGGTAGAAGGCCGACCCTGAGTATCAATTCCCCAAAAGGTGAGCTAGTTTGGGACGTGTGGACGTCCACTGCATAGACGTGTGGACGTCACCGGCGCGGCAGTTACAGTCTTCCAGGTTTAACCAAGTGTTCCACATTTTTTCAATCATTCCAGAGCTGCTTTTCAACGATGTTTACAAGCTAGGGATATATTACCGATATGACACAGGTGAGTTTCTGTCCAACGATTTTGAAGTTTTTTGTTTTGCAAAATTATGAAGTTTGACATGTCACAAAATGGGTTCCAAGATTGAACGAGAATTGGCCACTTCCCCAAGGGAACCAGGCCCTGGAATACTTGAAAATGCGTAAAAACAACTTATCATGCGTTAATATATCAACATGGATGTGCAATACTTATGAAATCCCTTCAGATTATCTGGTAGATGTGGGATCCTGACTCAATGGAGTTGTTGGATAACCTAGAATAACAAAAATGAGATAGAATGGCTGAATATGTTAACAGATTCATGTGGAACTGGAGCGTTTGTGAGTTTTCGAAATATCTTCTGTGCTAGCTTTTAGATATGGGGTCTGAACTCCATGGAGGCCTTATAGGACCTAGAATACTTAAAAATATAAAAAATCTGCCTATTATGTATTTGTATATCAGCATGGACCTACAGCGCTAGTTAAATAACCTAAAATATCTGTTGTTTAGTTACTAGACCTATAATACTATTTCAAGACTTCTTGGCGCACCGAGAACATCTTAAGGCCTTAAAACTCATACATTTAGACGCCCCGGATATCGATAAAAATCGGAAATTGGTAAAAGATACTTCTGTGGACAAAAAGCAAGTAGAATATCAAACTTTGCTTCATAAAAGATTGCAAGCTTTTTTTGCTCTCAAAATATTAAATAGTGCTCTCTCTTTGTACGCCCCAAATTCGGAATAACGCTTTCTCTTTTTACGCTCTGATTCAGTTTACGCTCCCAAGGTTTTGCAGTTCGTAGATCAACATAGGTCAGCGGTTCTCAACCTTTTTCTTAAGAGGTACCCCTTCGTGTTTTGTATCCATTGAGATACCCCCTATTTTAATAAACGTAACTCATAAGATTATCTTGAGAGAGTGCTTTCGAACCTTTTGAGCATCTTGAAATGACGTTTCTGAACCTTTTGAAAGTAGGCTTCGAAGTCTCTTGAAAGAATAATTCCGAGGCTTTCAAAAAGATTCTTCCAAGCCACATGAAAGGGGTCTTTCGAGCCTCTTGAAAGGGGGCTTTGAGGATCTTGAAATGGCGTAACTGAGCCGTTTGAAAGTAGACTTCCTGAAAAAAGAATCCCCAGCCACTCGAAAGGAAAATTCCGAGCCACTTAAAAGGGGGCTTTACAGCCTTTTAAAACTCGGCTTCCGACCCTTTTGAAAAGAGGCTTTCGAGCCACTCGTGATGGTTGGCTAAAAGGATTTCGAGCCCCTCGAACTGAGAATTCTGAGCATCTTGAAAGGGGGCTTCCAAGCCTCATGAAAAAGGGCCTTTCCAGCCTCTTGAAATGAGGCTTTGGGAATCTTGAAGTGACATTTCTGAGCCTTTTGAAAGTAGGCTCCTAAGCTTCTCGAAGGAAGAATTCCGAACCCATCCAAAGGAATCAACTCCACTTGAAAGGGGCTCTCGAGTCTCTTGAAATTGAGCCTTTTGAGAGGAGGCTTCCGAGCCTCTTGAAAGGAGGCATCGAGCGTCTTAAAATGACGTTGCTGAGTCTTTTACAATTATGCTCCCAAGCTTCTCCAAGGAATAATTCCGAGCCCCTCAAAAGGAAGTTTCCGATCCACTCCCTTTCAGGTTTAAGAGTCTCCTGAAAGTGGGCTTCTGAGCCTCTTGAAAAGGGGGCTTCCGAGCCTCCTGAAACTGGGTTTCCGACCCTTATGAAAATAGGAGTTGGCTGAAAGAATTCGGAGCCCCTCGAAAGGAGGCTTTCGAGCCTCATGAAAGGTGGCTGGCTGAAAGAAGAATTCTGAGCCCATCGAAAGGAGGTTTCCAAGTCTTGGAAGGAGGCTGTTGAACCAACAGTTTTTATTTGAAAAAAAAAGCCTTTGTCCTAACCTTCAAATTTAATATTTCAATTATTTTTCCTTGGTGCTTCCAGGTTTCTGAACCTTCTACTTTAATATTTTAGTTAAGGAGTATATTCTTAACAATTTTTTATAATTTTGTTTCGATTAAGTAGATTGTTTTTGAAGATTTTTTTGATCTTTTGTCCCGCAGCCCTTCATAGTCATAGTGTTGGCTGTGGTGGACATGATTCGATATGTTTTGATTTACTAATTGCTATGCATATTATGTACAATACAAACTCTTGGAATATAAATTTATACAATTATTTAAACTTTCCCAATAGTTGGAATTGTAATATGTCCGCCATTACGCATTTTCTTCCGAGGTACCCCCTGAGGTCAGCGAAGGTACCCCCAGGGGTACATATACCCCAGGTTAAGAACTGCTGACATAGATAAACGGATCAAACAATAACGGCTGCCGGTGCGAGTTAAAAAAACGAGTCAAAAGAACAAGCACAATCCGGTGCGGTAGTATTTCAAAAGTTGTCAACATTATTAAATAGAAGACCGAGAAATTTATAAAATCTAACCGAATGAAAAGCGACCTCAGTGTACTGCAGTGGGAACGCTGGCCTTATTTTAATAATAAATACCTGCTCTTTTCATCATTTATCAAGTGGTAAATAAGAGATTGATTCATATGCATTTATGGAATTTAGTTCCTGCACTCTACAACAACTCCACATCTACGGAGTCGTATCTCAACAGGAACGCCCGAAGTTTCCCATGTGGGACAAACAGGATGTTTCAAAGAATCGCTGAACGTTCACCACAATATTAAATCGCACATAATATAACTATTATCAAGTTTCTAATCATGAAAGTTCTCCCTGAGTTTAATTATATGATTCACTCGTAAACCGTTTCTGTAATCTTCAAAATTTCTATAGAAATGTTTGCATCAATCAATTCAACAAGTAAGAAAACCTCACGTGCATCTACTTTATGGGATTAGGACAATTGTAGCAGACTTATTTAGCTTGATGATGGAACCGCGCCATGTCAACATCTCAGAGTGAGAGCAAAACAATATGCCATAATCATAGCCAGGCCATGCATTACTAATTAGCACAAAACGAAGCCTGAAACCATGTTGTGGCGCATTTTTGCCACGAGCGCAATGTATTCGCGCTCGAAGCTAGTGAGAATCGCTTGTTTTGACGGTAATGATCAGGTGCCACAAGATACAATCTGCCAATTCACGTTCGTAATCTCTATCGTTGGGAAACTGTTCCTGACACTAGGATACTTACTCTGCTACCGCACGGTTTTTGTTTCGACTCTTTATCACCGCTGGGGGAACCACTTTGGTTTCGTCTTTGTGATTCAACGAAAGTTTACTGCCATGCTTTTGTAGGAACTCCATCAGCTGTTTCTTGTGCAAGCTAAGCGACATCCGCGGCAAGCCGTTGAACATCGAAGGTCGTCGGGAGCCACCCGGGTCCAGCGGGGACTGATCTTCCGAGTTGATGCTGTTGCCCGTAGCTCGTCGACTGTTCGGTTGATAGGCGAAGCTGACATTCGGCGTGAGCTTTGGTGATGTGTGAATGGGATCCATCGAGCGCGCTTTTCCTGGAGCTAGATGAACCATGTTGGTTTCACTGCAAGAGAAGGAAAACTGGGATGAACTCGAGATTTGTCTAGCAAGTTTTGCGAATGTGAATACAAATTACTGCTGCCCCGTATGGATCTTATTTCATCTTCCAAGGATGAAAATGAGCTACAGCTTTCCGAATACGACTCGTCCCTTCCGTTGATTCTGATTTTAGGTAGATTCATTTGAGATGTACGCCGCTCTCGAGCGTTTTGATCAAAATACTTTTTATTACTGAACGCCTGGAATTGTCATATCCATAAGAATACGACTCGGATTCCGAAATGTGTTAATTGATAATGTGAATAACATATTCGAATGCAGTTCGAGTTTAAACCGAACTAAACCGCCGTAAGATGACTTGATTTCAATAGGTTGTGATCAGATTGCGGTATTCTTTATAGTCAGTTTTGTAAAAATTCCATGGATAAGTGACAAAGCTTTTCGGAAAATTTTCTAAATGTTTTACCGAAACGAATATTCAAATAGGCATGATATCTAGCTTAAAAGAAGCATTCACCTCCGTTACATAGCCATTTTTTGAACATGTTTTATTACATGATTTATGTTCTTGAGCACTAACTATGTAACATATGTACTGGAGGACATCATAGCTGGAATGCAAACAATGGGAATGCTCATAAGGGTACTGCTCAAATATATTTTCTCTCTTATCTCTTGTCTAAAGTTTTAGGAATTTAATGAACAACCCAACTAGATCATGGAATATATATTATGTCATTGTAATCCAGTAATGCGTCCGATTATCTATGGTATAAAAATATGGCGTAAGTGTTATAATCATTTAGCAGCGGAAACGGCTTTGTTGTCTTTGAATGTGCACAAATAGTATCGGAATTGAATTCCAATAGAGGAACGCCCGTGATCAAACGGATTTATCAATGAATGCAACACAAGGTGAACGATTGTAAGTCGTTAGTTTTATTTATGCATTGCAGGGAGTAGAAAAGTTAGCCGTTTGTTCCAACAGGAACGAAATGCTTCGTAAGAAGATCCGGACAGAACAGTTAAGGACAATCCTCACGGAATTCAAAACTAAATGCACTCGCGTTTTGAAGGGTAATCCCTTCAAAACGGGAACCACGCACAACTGTCATTTTTTTATTCCACGCATGCTGCGACGCAGAATGTGTCTAGAAATACACCAGATTGCTCAATTGACGGTGAAGTTTCGATCAGCTGATCTATTGCAAAATAATTCAGTATTGGAGAAGTTTAACATTGTACCATTCCGGCTTTAGCTACCTTCAGGATACTGGGTTCGCCGTAGAGCTGCACGAGCTCGAATTTACCTCGAGCATTGTCCATGTTTCGTGTCCGTAGAGGACCACCGGTTTTATCAGCGTCTTGTACATAAATTGGACCTCATCAGTAAGACCGAAGACATAGAACATGACCGCTTTTACTACGATATCAACCAGTGTGACGAGGACTCAATTCAAACTCATCTCTCATCGGTTGATTGGGCGTCTTTCTTGGCAGATTGCGACGTCGACGACGCTGTTTCACGATTTTATGGTATAATTTATGAAACGATTCATGAGTACATACCTCTTAGACGGAAACGGTCTATAGTACACTACAGTCAACCATGGTGGACTCCTGAACTTCGGAATCTTCGAAACAGATTGCGAAAAGCTAGGAAACGGTTTTTCAAAACGCGCAATGAACAAAATAGGCAGTTACTGCATGATACAGAAGCGCATTACTCTACCAAGTTAAGTTCTGTTTTCCACGATTATATATTGCACCAAGAGTCAAATATAAAACGCGATCCGTCAACGTTCTGGAGCTACGTGAAGAAGCTAAGACGCAACGGCGGCGTACCTAGCAATGTTTCGTATAAAGGAACTTGTGCTAATTCCACAGAACATGCTGCTAAATTGTTTGCTGAGTTTTTCAAAAATGTTTTCTCGGACTTTCGTCCTGCTCACACCCCGGATGAGCACCGTGACTTGATAAGCGGTATAGCTCATTACAACGTACATCTACCGCATCTAAATGTGTCGTTAGAAGATGTGAAGGAAGTTCTTTCATCTGTAGACGGTTCCAAAGGTCCTGGCCCAGACAGTTTGCCGCCATCTTTCATTAAACAATTTGCAACGTCTCTCGCTGTGCCGGTAACGATGATCTTCAATCGCTCGCTGGATAGTGATATTTTCCCAACTGCATGGAAGATCGCCTCAATTACTCCTATTCACAAATCCGGTAATATTCACAATGTAGAAAACTTTCGTGGGATTTCTATCCTGAGCTGCCTCCCGAAAACATTCGAAAAGATGGTTTACGAAGTCGTGTACCAAGCGGTTCGCCCTATAATCTCAGAATATCATCACGGATTTGTCCGGAAACGATCGACAACGACTAATCTGATGGTTTTTGCCAACACACTAATCAACTTCATAGAGAGAAAAAGACAAGTTGATGCCATATGCGTGGACTTCAGTAAAGCTTTCGATAAGGTTCCACATTCATTTGCTATCGATAAGATGAGGTACATTGGAATTCCTGACTGGGCAACGACTTGGTTCCAGTCCTATTTGACGTATCTGCATATATCTGCATATGTTCACATTAACGGAGTTAATTAATCGAATTTTGGCATTCCGTCAGGTGTCCCCCAAAGAAGTCACATAGGACCGTTAATTTTGACGTAGGACTTACGTCTCTCTTTACTATACCGGGTGTCATTTCAAAATATTCAAATCGACCGCGTTACGCGATTACGTTGAAAGATTTTAAACGTTAATAGCGTTCGTCTCAGTGGACGAATTTCTGCGGTAAGCCCCTCAATCGACAGATTTCAAGTATGCCTTTCATGTCCATGCTTGATAAGACCCGAAAAACTTGTTTCAATAGGCATAAAACTGTTTTCAATGAAAACATTGAGATCAAGGGAACCTATAAATATGGGTACCGCATAATTCTTGCATCATCCCATTACCACGTTCTGATTGGTGCAGACTAGACTGGCCCAGATTAGTATGGGGAGAAAAAAGTTGTCGAATTCCACAGGGCACCCCCCAGGAATGTGTCCTTGGGTGAGAAAATCAATCTCTCAAAATTTCAGCTCAATCGCTTATTGCATAAGCTGGCGCAATTGATTTGAAGTTTGTATGGGGATTTCAGTCAAAATATATAGGAAAATACACCTCCGTCAATCATTCGATCTGGAAATTGGTTCTGATTGCTCGATTGAGCTCAGAATTGCAAAAACAGCAGTTGGTATGCCACAGAACAATTTCACAGAACATTGAATGATCATTAAATGAACTTTTATATAGTTTTCGACTGATTTATTAGGAGCTGATTTGTGTATTTTTGGATTTTTTGATCGAATCGCATCAGCCGAAAACTATATAAAAGTTCATTTAATCATCATATAATGTTCTGTGAAATTGTTCTGTAGCATACCAACTGCCGTTTTTGCAATTCTGAGGTCAATCGAGCAATCAGAACCAATTTCCAGATCGAATGAGTGACGGAGGTGTATTTTCCTATACATTTTGGCTGAAATCCCCATACAAACTTCAAATCAAATGCGCCAGCTTATGCAACAAGCGATTGAGCTGAAATTTTCAGAGATTGATTTTTTCACCCAAAGACACAATCCTGGGGGGTGCCCCGTGGAATTAGACAACTTTTTGTTTCCTGGGCCAGTCTAGTGCAGAACAAGCGGAGGAGCAGCCGCTGGGTCTGCCGAGAAGCCATAAAATAGCGCAACGCGATTTTTTCCTTTCATTCTGACCGGGACAAGCGAAGCAACCACATCATCGATTGAACAGCACTCACACCTATTAGCAGGGAATGAAGTCTGCACCGACCGCTTTTTCGGCTCTACACCATCGTACTTCCCACCTGAACTGCAATTCTAAGCTCGCTTGCCCGGCTTATTGGCCTGTATCTAGCTTCTAGCGAAAAGTCCCGTTAAGAAATAGACGCCAGCAGCGAGCAACAAGCGTAAAAAAGAAGAAGCCCTACTCGAACGTGTTGATGATGATGACGCTTTGGCTGACAAAGAAGCGGGATACAAGACACTAGCTGATTGGCCCACCAATTGGGAAGCAGAGAAGATTCAAAATAAGGTATAAAAGAAAAGTGCATTCGCTCGCAGAGCATTCAGTCTTTTTTATACCATCACTAGAAATTCGCGGTTATTTGAAAAGATCGTTTTCTTACTTTTTGCACTTAGCCGAAGCTCACCAGGGGATGTAGACTGTATCTCAGCCCTTCCACTGAAGAGCCTTCTAATCCGTGCGATAGCGACTGAAGGAGAACATTATTTTTAACTCTTAAAGCCTTGAAAAAGCTCTAAGAGTTAGAAATAATGTTCTCCTTCAGTCGCTATCGCACGGATTAGAAGGCTCTTCAGTGGAAGGGCTGAGATACAGTCTACATCCCCTGCTGAGCCAACTTGTGGTATATTTCAGGCAGTCCTTCAGTGGAACAGTGGAAAGGTTGCCACTGTCGAGGCTAATATTTCGTGACCGGACAGATACTTCCTGAATTTTTTTTGATGATTCTTGTTCGAGGTAGATTTGATTTCTGTGTCGGTTTGATGAGAAGATTTTGCCAAGGAATGGTATGCAACGCCGATTATTTATCCAAAATAGTTGATGAGAGAAATTTGGACATATTATGTATCTTAAAGGCATGGTCAAGTCAAGTCCTACGTCCACTTAGCGGTTATGTCACAGACATTACCCACTGTTCGTTTTTAGTTTGTTTTTTTAATGACCTGTGCAATAGTCTTCGCTCTTCTAAGCTTTTATTCGCTGACGATCTAAAGATATATCGTGAAATTGAGACTAGTTTGGATTGCTGCGTTCTCCAAAATGACAATGATACACTTCTACGATGGTGCTCATTAAATGGTACGGAAGTCAATGTTGCTAAATGCATTTCCATAACATTCAGCCGTTTGCGAGAGCCATTGCTGACTGATTACTTTATTGGAAACAGCCGTTTACTACGAGTTTCATCGATTAAAGACTTGGGAGTCATTATTGACTCTAAAGTCAAACGACCACATCAACATGATCACAGCCAAATCGTTTACCATGGTGGGATTTTTGAAAAGAAACACGAATGCATGTGCTCTCGTCCGCAGTCTTCTAGAATACGCAGTCGTTGTTTGGGCACCCTTTCATGCAACACTGACTAACAGAATAGAAGCGATTCAACGAAACTTCATCAGGTATGCTCTCCGGGTACTACCTTGGAACGATACGGCTAGCTTGCCCCCCTACGAAGAACGGTGTATGCTTATAAATCTGGAATCGCTAGCTGCCAGAAGAAAACTTCTTCAAAGACTCTTCGTGTTCGGAATTCTCGCTGGAGATGTAGACTGTGGCTTTCTCCTAGCTAAAGTACACATCAACGTGTCTCGAAGACAACTACGGCATTACACACTTCTTGCCGAGTCTACTCACCGTACAACCTATGGATACAATGAGCCATGGAGCATGTGCTGCCGCACGTTTAATGAAGTTAGTCACGTGTTTGATTTTAATATTAGTAAAGAAGCCTATAAGTTAAGAATACAAAACCTAGTATAGCTAAGAAACATCTGTACAACTTTACGTTGAAGATTGGAATAAATAAATAAATAAATAAATAACACATTTCTGGTGTTAGGTGGGACGCTAAACAGCTCTGACACGACGGCCGTCCGACGAGACAGGAGGTCCATTAAGCCGCCTGGGAAACCAATTATTACGAACAATATAAGAGATATTGCGACTCGATATAATCGGCAAAGACCTAGGCGACGAATAAAGGATCACGATTGGAAGCTTGGAACATGGAACTGCAAGTCGCTAGGTTTCGCAGGTTGCGACAGGATGATATACGATGAATTACATCCCCGCAACTTCGACGTCGTGGCACTGCAGGAGATTTGCTGGACAGGACAGAAAGTGTGGAAAAGCGGGCATCGAGCGGCTACCTTCTACCAAAGCTGTGGCACCACCAACGAGCTGGGAACCGGCTTCATAGTGCTGGGTAAGATGCGCCAACGCGTGATTGGGTGGCAGCCAATCAACGCAAGGATGTGCAAGCTGAGGATTAAAGGCCGTCTCTTCAACTATAGCATCATCAACGTGCACTGCCCACACGAAGGGAGACCCGACAACGAGAAAGAAGCGCTTTACGCACAGCTGGAGCAGACATACGATGGATGCCCACTGCGGGACGTCAAAATCGTCATCGGTGACATGAACGCACAGGTAGGACGGGAGGCAATGTATGGACCGATCATCGGACCGGATAGTCTGCACACCGTATCTAATGACAACGGCCAACGATGCATAAACTTCGCAGCCTCCCGCGGAATGGTAGTCCGAAGCACCTTCTTTCCCCGCAAAAATATCCACAAGGCCACATGGAGATCACCTAACCAAGAAACGGAAAACCAAATCGACCACGTTCTAATCGACGGTAAATTCTTCTCCGACATCACGAACGTCCACACTTACCGCAGTGCGAATATTGAATCCGACCACTACCTCGTTGCAGTACGCCTGCGCCCAAAACTCTCGACGGTGTACAACACGCGTCGAAGTCGGACGCCGCGGCTTAACATTGGGCGGCTACAAGATGGTAGACTAGCCCAAGAATACGCGCAGCAGCTGGAAGTGGCACTTCCAACGGAAGAGCAGCTAGGCGCAGCGTCTCTTGAAGATGGCTGGAGAGATATTCGATCAGCCATTGGTAGCACCGCAACCGTTGCACTTGGCACGGTGCCCCCGGATCAGAGAAACGACTGGTATGATGGCGAATGTGAGCAGTTAGTTGAAGGGAAGAATGCAGCATGGGCGAGATTGCTGCAACACCGCACGAGGGCGAACGAGGTACGATATAAACAGGCGCGGAACACACAAAACTCGATTTTCCGGAGGAAAAAGCGGCAGCAGGAAGTTCGAGACCGTGAAGAGACGGAGGAACTGTACCGCGCTAATAACACACGAAAGTTCTATGAGAAGTTGAACCGTTCACATAGGCCACGTGTCACAGTCTGATATGTGTAAGGACATAAACAGGAACCTTCTTACGAACGAGCGTGAGGTGATCCAATGATGGCGGCAGCACTACGAAGAGCACCTGAACGGCGATGTGGCAGACGAAGATGGCGGTATGGTGATGGACCTGGGGGAACGCGTGCAGGACATAATTCTACCGGCTCCAGTTCTCCAGAAAATCCAGGATGAGATTGGCCGACTGAAGAACAACAAAGTCCCTGGGGTTGACCAACTACCAGGAGAGCTATTTAAACACGGTGGTGAAGCACTGACTAGAGCGCTGCACTGGGTCATTACCAAGATTTGGGAGGAGGAAGTTTTGCCGCAGGAGCGGATGGAAGGTGTCGTGTGTCCCATCTACCAAAAGGGCGATAAGCTGGATTGTAGCAACTGCCGCGCAATAACATTGCTGAATGCCGCCTACAAGGTACTCCCCCAAATTTTATGCCGTCGACTAGCACCAATTGCAAGGGAGTTCGTGGGGCAGTACCAGGCGGGTTTTATGGGCGAACGCTCCACCACGGACCAGGTGTTCGCCATTCGCCAAGTGCCATACAACGTGCCCACACATCATCTATTCATCGATTTCAAAGCCGCATATGATCTAATCGATCGGGACCAGCTATGGCAGCTAATGCACGAACACGGATTTCCGGATAAACTGATACGGTTGATCAAAGCGACGATGGATCGGGTGATGTGCGTAGTTCGAGTTTCAGGGGCATTCTCGATTCCCTTCGAAACCCGCAGAGGGTTACGCCATGGTGATGGTCTTTCGTGTCTGCTATTCAACATCGCTTTGGAAGGGGTAATACAAAGAGCAGGGATTAACACGAGTGGTACAATTTTCAATAAGTCCGTCCACCTATTTGGCTTTGCCGACGACATAGATATTATGGCACGTAACTTTGAGAAGATGGAGGAAGCCTACATCAGACTGAAGAGGGAAGCCAAGCGGATCGGACTAGTCATCAACGCGTCGAAGACTAAGTACATGATAGAAAGAGGTTCAAGAGAAGACAATATGAGCCACCCACCGCGAGTTCACATCGGTGGTGACGAAATCGAGGTGGTAGAAGAATTTGTGATGTGAGAAATTGTGAGCTGACTGGTGACTGCCGAAAATGATACCAGCAGAGAAATTCGGAGACGCATAGTGGCTGGAAATCGTATATACTTTGGACTCCGCAAGAGGCAAGACTATTTCGATCGAATAGAGTTCGCCGTCGTACCAAACTGACAATCTACAAAACGCTCATTAGACCGGTAGTCCTCTACGGACACGAGACCTGGACGATGCTCGTGGAGGACCAACGCGCACTTGGAGTTTTCGAAAGGAAAGTGCTGCGTACCATCTATGGTGGGGTGCAGATGGTGGACGGTACGTGGAGGAGGCGAATGAACCACGAGTTGCATCAGCTGTTGGGAGAACCATCCATCGTTCATAGCGCGAAAATAGGACGACTGCGGTGGGCCGGGCACGTAGCCAAAATGTCGGACAGTAACCCGGTGAAAATGGTTCTCGACAACGAACCGACGGGCACAAGAAGGCGAGGTGCGCAGCGGGCAAGGTGGATCGATCAGGTGGAAGATGACTTGCGTACCCTCCGTAGGTTGCGTGGTTGGCGACGTGTAGCCATGGACCGAGCCCAATTGAAGGTTTAGGGTCATTTGGCCGAATGTCGTTTGGCTGAAAGTGACATTTGGCTGAATGCTATTTGGCCGAATGCCGTTTAGCCGAATAGTTGAAATTCGTTTTCTTACGAAGTGAGAAGTGAGTAATGAGAAGCAAGAAAAAAGAAGGAAGAAGGAAGGAAGAAATAGGAAGGAATAAGGATAAACGAAGAAAGATGAAGGAAGAAGGAAGAAGAAAGAAGGAAGAAGGAAAAAGGAAGAATGAGGAAGGAAGGAGAATGAAAGAAGAAAGAAGAAAGCAGGAAGAATGAAGAAAGAAGAAGGAAGAAGGGAGGAGGAAGAAGGAAGAAAAAGAAGGAAGAGGAAGGAAGAAAAAATAAAGAAGAAAGAAGAGGAAAGAAGGACGAAGAAAGAAGAAAGAAGACAAAGAAGGAAGAAGAAAGAAGGTAGAAGGAAGAGGGAAGAAGAAAGAAGGAAGAAAGAACAAGGAAGAAAGAGAAAGGAAGAATGAAGAAGAAAGAAAAAAGAAGGAGGAAAGAAGATGGAAGAAGGAAAAAGGAATAAGGAAGAAGGAAGAGGAAGGAAGAAAAACTAAGGAAGAAAGAAGAGGATAGAAGGACGGAAAAAGCAGAAAGAAAGAAGAAGGAAATACGTAGAAAAAAAGAAGACGGAAGAAAAAAGAAGGAAGAAGGAAGAAGGAAGAGGAAGGAAGAAAAACTAAGGAAGAAAGAAGAGGAAAGCAGGACGAAGAAAGGAAGAAGAAAGAAGGACGAAGGAAGAAGGAAGAAAAAAGAAAGAAGAAGAAAGGAGGAAGAAGGAAAAATGAAGAAGAAGATGGAAAGAGGAAGAGGAAGGAAGAAAAACTAAGGAAGGAAGAGGAGAAAAGAAGGACGAAGAAAGCAGAAAGAAAGAAGAAGGAAGAAGGAAAAAACGAAGGAAGACGGAAGAAAAAAGAATAAAGAAAGAAGAAGTAAGAAGGAAGAAAGAAGAAGGAATAAGAAAGAAGGAAGAAGGAAGAAGAAAGAAGGAAGAAGGAAGAAGAAAGAAGGAAGAAGGAAGAAGAAAGAAGGAAGAAGGAAGAAAGAAGAAAGAAGAAAGAAGAAAAAATAAGAAGGAAGAAAGAAGAAAGAAGAAAGAAGAAAGAAGAAAAAAGAAAGAAGGAAGAAGGAAGAAGGAAGAAGGAAGAAGGAAGAAGGAAGAAGGAAGAAGGAAGAAGGAAGAAGGAAGAAGGAAGAAGGAAGAAGGAAGAAGGAAGAAAGAAGAAGGAAGAAGGAAGAGGAAGGAAGAAAAACTAAGGAAGAAAGAAGAGGAAAGAAGGACGAAGAAAGCAGAAAGAAGGAAGAAGGAAGAAGAAAGAAGGTAGAAGGAAGAAGGAAGGAAAAAAGAAGACGAAAGAAGGAAAAGGAAGAAAGAAAAACTAAGGAAGAAAGAAAAATTATGGAAGAAAGAAGAGAAAAGAAGGACGAAGAAAGCAGAAAGAAGAAGGGAGAAGGAAGAAGGAAAAAGAAAGAAGGAAGAAGGAAGAAAGAAGAAAGAAGAAGAAAAAAGGAAGAAGGAAGAAGGAAGAAGGAAGAAAGAAGAAGGACCACTCGTAAACTGAGGTCATTTTTTTCTACAATTCGGCCAAACGGCATTCGGCCAAATGACCTGACACCCAATTGAAAAGACTCTTATATACCGCACAGGCCACTTCGGCCTTAGTCTGAATAAATGAAATAAATGAAGAATTGAAGGTCCTTACATGATATGTTTGTTTCATCAAAAAAATCATACAAGACACGAGCACTCGACGTAAACTACGTAAAACCAAATCTATACACATAAGAATGAATTTTTGTCTGTCTGCCCTTATAGACTCGGAAACTACTAAACCGATCGGCTTGAAAATTTGTATGTAGAGATTTTTGGGAACGATGAAGGTTCTTATGATGGTATTAGACCCCTCCTCTTCTGGAAGGGGGACTCTCATACAAATGAAGTACATTCGAGAATTAATCTAAAAAATGGAATCCAAATTTGCAAATTTCGAATTCTTAACCGTCTTTTAAATAAATTTCAAATGTAAAAAATATATAATTAATCAAGTTTAGGTGAAACGAAGCTCGTCGGTTCTGCTATTATGGTATATTAACAACTAGTTTATTTGTGGACGTAGCAAGTGTGTTTTTTTAATATCAACGGTTCATGTGTTATTCAACATCTGTTGTCTGTGATTTTGTTCATCATATGCTGTGTCTGGTTGTCTAAGGTTGTCACTGGATTTGTTTTCTGCATCTGATAGTACAAAAGAATGAATCGCCTGCTTTGAGCGTGCTTACAGCGGCACACTAGGAGTTAACTTTCTGAAATCAGTATGGCGAAAGACATCTAAGGTTCGATTTCTCAAAATAAAGCACCTTCATCGAAAAAATATTTGGTAGGCGTAGTAGCGGACACCATCCTTCATAACCGGTACCAAATAGTTTTTCATGACAAGTTCCTAATTTTGAGAAAATCCGCGTTAGATGTCTTTTGCCATACACATTTCTGGCGGTTAACTCTTGCTGGCTACTTGGGACCATAGCGCCTGCATGTAAGCGGCGGGTAGAAAATCAGCCACTGCCAATAATTCATTGAAGTGTCAAATATTTTTTAGTCACCGGACAGACAAACAGGGCTATTATATATAGTATACTAGCGAAAGAAACCCAGCTTTGCCCGGGTGTTGAAAATGTCACAATGAACTATTTGCAGCACCGCACTCTAGATCAATTTCCGTCCGTTTGTTTTGTTTTTCTCAACAGCTGACCCAAAATAGTATTCTAATGATTTTTAACATTTCCCCGTTAAATTCACCAACTTTTTGTATATACAAACCTTGCGGTTCCCAAAACGAATCGATTAGGGAAAAAATCTTGCAAATCGGTCAACCCGTTCGCGAGTTAAATCGTCAGGAAGGAAAACTCAACTCATTTTTATTATATAGAACAGCGGTTCTCAACCTGGGGTACATGTACCCCTGGGGGTACCTTCGTTGGACCCAGGGGGTACCTCGGACAAAAATGCGTAATGGCAGATGAATTACAATTTTTATCAAAACTTAATGATGAAGTTTTGATAATTTTGTATTTTTTATTTCAAAACTTTGTCTTGTACATAATATGCATGGCGATCAGTAAATCATGGCCTATTGAATCCTGTCCTCCACAACCGGAAGCCTCATTTTAAGAGGTTCGGATACTTTCTTTCAAGAGGCCCGGAAGCATTCTTTTAAGCTTTTTCTATAAAGTTTCTGTTTTTCTGCTTCTTTTAAAAGCCTCGGAAGAATCTGTTCAAAGGACTCGGACGACATTTTTCAACAGGCTCGAAATCCTCCTTTAAAAGGGTAGGAAGTCTCCTTTAACCTTCTGTCTGTTCTCAAAAAAACTTACGTTGTCTGTGCTCTGGGGTCAAATTTACCCCAAATTGAAATTGCTTTAACTTTTCTATTGTTTGGCCGATTTTGGATTTTGATTTTGGGGCTGTTTCGAAAGATAATTTAGTCATCTTTCAAATCGTTATCAAATATTGACTATTTGTGGGCGGGTACATCGCGGGGAGGGGTTTTAGTGAACAAGGGTCCAAAACAGTGATTTTTCATGATTATTTTACTTATATCCGAAAATCCTACCCATTTTGAACCGCATCTTTTTTAAAAATGTTATGCAAGAAGGCGTGCGTTTTGGCATGAGGCGTTGATAAGTTTAGAACTTGGCCACCAGATGGTGGTATATTTGAATTCATTATTTAAGACTACTCAAGATATTACGATATATAGAATTCTCCTCAGTGTAAATATTCTTATCGCACAAATTTAAAATTTGCTAAAATGGCGTCTTGATCAAAGGTCGTCTAGTGGGAATGGACTGTCTTGTGACGGGAGTAATAATTGGGAATTTTACAAATGCAAATTGGCTGATCTTTGGTTACGCATGTAGACCCAAAGTCCTTAATTCCAGGGTTTTCTTGGATGACCTAAAACATATTCTGTAAACATGTTCTATTATTTGCAGCATCGCTGGAGCAAGTTGAATACAAAGAAAACTTTTGATGAGCTCTACCACAACATTCATGTTTGCCAAAAATGCTACAAATCAAAATACATCAGATCTCACATGGAACAATATACACAAAATATAACATCTCACTAGCGCCGCATCTTGGAAGAAGTGCTCATTATATTGAGCACCGCTTTGTAGTCCTGGACACCCTGAACAACTTTGCCGAATACAACTTGGGTGTAGGTATGAGGGATCTCAAGCAATATTTCAAATATGCAAGAATATTGCAAGTACACTAGCGCCGATTACTTTCAAATTTCCTAATTATTTATTCCGTCACATGATAGTCCATTCCCATCAGACGAACTTTGTTAAAGACGTCATCTTTATAAATTTCAAATTTGTGCGGTAAGAATATTTACAATGAGGAAAATTTTATATATCGGAATTACTTGAGTAGTCTAAAATAATGAATTCAAATATACCGGCTCCTAGCGACCAAGCTCTGAACTAATCAATGCCTCATGTCATAGTACACGCCTTCCTGCATAACTTTTTGAAAAGGTGCAGTTCAAAATGGGTAGGATTTTCAGATATAAATAAAATAAGCATGAAAATCACTGTATTTGTACCCTTTTTACGAAAATCCCTCCCGCGATGTACCCGCCCACCTATAGTCAATCTTTGGTAACGACCTGAAATATAATTAAATTATCTTTCGAAACATCCCCAAAAATCCAAGATTGGCCAAACATAAATAAGTTATAGTAATTTCAATTTGGGGTCAATTTGACCCCAGAGCACAGACAACGTAAGTTTTTTGAAAAAAGTACACTGTAGCGCATATTTTCACAATTTTTCAAGCAAATTTGCACCTAGGAGACATCTCAGCGATTTTTATCAAACTACCAAAAATTTATAGAATCGGTTGAAAACTAAAAAAAAATGGCAGCCACTCAAAGTGGCCTGGGGTCATATTGACCCCAGAGCACAGACAAAAGGTTAAAGAGGCTTGGAAGCCTTCTAGAGGTCCGGAAGTCTTCTTTTAACCTTTCTTTTTTCTTTTATCTTTGTTTTAAAAAGCTCGGAAGGCTCCTTTCAAGAGGTTCGGAAGCCATCCTTCATTCAGGAGGCTTGGATTCTATTTCATCCAGGAAGCGTCATTTTAAGTGGCTCGAAAGCCTTCTTTCAAGAGGCTCAGAAACCTTAAAGTGTTTCGCATCCTTTCATCCAAAAGGCTCGGAATGCTCTCTTAAAAAACTCGGAAGGCTTCTTCCAAGAGGCTCGGAAGCCTCCTTTCGAGTGGTTCGGAAGCCTTTTTCCAAACAGCTCGAAGCCTTCCTTTAAGAGGCTCGGAATTCTTTTTTAAAAAGGCTTGTAGCCTCCTTCTAAGAGACTCGAAAGCCTCATTTTAACATGCTTGGAAGCCTTCTTTTAAAGGCTCGTTTTGCCTTTCTCGTATACTAAGTATACGGTAAAGGCTATATGATCGCTCCAAAAACAAACTTTTTATAGAAAGCCCGGAGACCCATAGTGTTATATACCAATCGACTCAGTTCGACGAATCGAGGTGATGTCTGTGTGTGTGTGTGTGTGTGTGTGTGTGTGTGTGTGTGTGTGTGTGTGTGTGTGTGTGTGCGCAAAACTACTCAACAAAATGTCACTCATTTTTCGGGCACTTATCCTCAACCGATTTGCTCGCAACAAGTTGCATTCGACGCAGAATCCTGTCCCATTGTTTCCTATTTGAAATTGGCGAGATCGGACTATGGGATCGGAAGTTATGGCCAAAATACAAATTCATTTGAAAAAATCGCGTAAAAAATGTCACTAATTTTTCGGGCACTTATCCTC
This sequence comes from Armigeres subalbatus, assembly GCF_024139115.2. Taxonomy (NCBI): domain Eukaryota; kingdom Metazoa; phylum Arthropoda; class Insecta; order Diptera; family Culicidae; genus Armigeres; species Armigeres subalbatus. The sequence continues at coordinate 187,509,427 of NC_085139.1, forward strand.
AACCGATTTGCTCGCAACAAGTTGCATTCGACGCAGAATCCTGTCCCATTGTTTCCCATTTGAAATTGACGAGATCGGACTATGGGATCGAAAGTTATGGCCAAAATACAAAATCATACGAAAAAATCGCGTAAAAAATGTCACTCATTTTTCGGGCACTTATTCTCAACCGATTTGCTCGCAACAAGTTGCATTCGACGCAGAATCCTGTCCCATTGTTTCCTATTTGAAATTGGCCAGATCGGACTATGGGATCAAAAGTTATGGCCAAAACACAAAATCATACGAAAAAATCGTGTAAAAAATGTCACTCATTTTTCAAGCACTTATCCTCAACCGATTTGTTTCGCAACAAGTTGCATTCGACGCAGAATCCTGTCTCATTATTTCTTATTTGAAATTGGCCCGATCGGACTATGGGATCAAAAGTTATGGCCAAAACACAAAATCATACGAAAAATCGTGTAAAAAATGTTACTCATTTTCGGGCACTTATCCTCAACTGATTTGCTCGCAACAAGTTGCATTCGACGCAGAATCCTGTCCCATTGTTTCCTATTTGAAATTGGCCAGATCGGACTATGGGATCGAAAGTTATGGCCAAAATACAAATTCATACAAAAAATCGCGTAAAATGTCACTCATTTTCGGACACTTATCCTCAACTGATTTGCTCGCAACAAGTTGCATTCGACGCAGAATCCTGTCCCATTATTTCTTATTTGAAATTGGCCAGATCGGACTATGGGATCGAGAGTTAAGGCCAAAATACAAATTCATACGAAAATATTGCGTAAGAAATGTCACTCATTTTTCAGGCACTTATTCTCAACCGATTTGCTCGCAACAAATTGCATTCGACGCAAAATCCTTTCCCATTGTTTCCTATTAAAATTGGACAGGTCGGACTATGGGATTGGAAGTTATGACCAAAATACCTTTTTCATAAAAATCACAAAAATGTCACCTATTTTTCGGACACCTAACCTTAACCGATTCACACGAAACAAGTTGCATTCGACGCAGAATCCTGTCCCATTGTTTCCTATTGAAAATTGGCTAGATCGGACTATGGGATCGGAAGATATGGCTGAAACACCATTTTAGCCTTTTTATACGAAAAGGCTGTATGTTCGCTCCAAAACCAAACTTTTACAGAAGGCCTGGAGACCAATAGTGTTATATACCAATCGATTCAGCTCGACGAACTGAGATGATGTCTCTGTCTCTCCCACTTCATACGGGAGTTTGGCAGAAAGACGGTCATGAGATTTATATCATAACAAATATTGCCCTCCGCTCGCGTGATGGGAATGACATTTTCGTTTTCTTTTGTGTAGTCGGAGCTTCAGTTCAACTAACATCCAAAAGTGATATCCTTAAAATATATGACTGGGTGAAATAAAACAGGGTTATGTACGTCAAAAAGATTGGAAAAGGAAACAAAAATGTCGAAATTCTTATTAGCATATTGTAGATCAAGCTGAAAACCGAACCGAGGTCGAGGTCGAGGTCGAGAAAGGCACCATCACCGCTAGGTGGATTAATCTGGGTTTTTTTTCTACAAGAGGCTGTTAAACGTTCATTCAAGATACTCCTATGCCTCCTTTGAAGTGGCTAAAAAGCCGCCATTCAAAAGGCTCAAAACTATTTCAAGATACTCTGAATCAGAAGACTCTTTTCCAGAAGCTTGGTAGCCTCCTTCCAAGAGCTTGAAAACCTCCCATCGAGATGATTGGAATTCGAAAGCCTCCTTTCAAGTGGCTCGCAACCCTTTCATAAAATGGCTCGTAAGGTATTTCAAGAGGCTTGGAAGCCTCCTTTCAAGAGGCTTGGAAGCCTCCTTTCAAGAGGCTCGGAAGCCTCCTTTCAAGAGGCTCGGAAGCCTCCTTTCAAGAGGCTCGGAAGCCTCCTTTCAAGAGGCTCGGAAGCCTCCTTCAAGAGGCTCGGAAGCCTCCTTTCAAGAGGCTCGGAAGCCTCCTTTCAAGAGGCTCGGAAGCCTCCTTTCAAGAGGCTCGGAAGCCTCCTTTCAAGAGGCATCGAAGCCTCCTTTCAAGAGGCATGGAAGCCTCCTTTCAAGAGGCTCGGAAGCCTCCCTTCAAGAGGTTTGAAAGCCTCCTTTCAAGAGGCTCGGAAGCCTCTTTCAAGAGGCCCGAAAGCTTCATTTCAAGAGGCTTGAAAGCCTCCTTTTAAGATGTTCGAAAGCCTACTACCTTTGAAGAGGTTTAGAAGCCTTCTTTCAAGAGGCTTGGAACCCTCCCTTCAAGGGGCTTGGAATTCTATTTCCAAGAGGCTTGGAAGCATACTTTCAAGCAGCTCAGATGCGTCCTTTCAAGATGCTCGGAAGCCTCCTTTTAAGTGGCTCGAAAACCGCCTTTCAAGAGACTCGGAAGCCTTTCTTCAAGAGGCTCGGAAGCCTCCTTTCAATACGCTCGGAAGCCTGCAATAGTCAAAAAAAAAAGTTCTGTAAGATGCTCGATGTATGAACTTAATTTGAATTGGAAAGTTTCAAACAAAATAAAAATTTCGGAAAAGTTTATGGAGAGCCAAGATTCCATTAGTTTTCAGGTTCATTTTTCATATATCTTAAAGGTTACGATTATTTTCATTTACAGCAAAAAACATAGGGGGTACCTCAATTAATGCAAAAGTTCGAAGGGGTACCTCTCAAGAAAAAAGTTGAGAACCGCTGATGTAGAAGATATATTCCACCTCGTGAGTCTTCATATGTTGGATAATGGGTAGCACTGTCCTGTCCAGCAGCTGGAGCCACCCCATTCATACACTACGTTTCAGAGTTGAATAATTGATAATACCCTAAAAGTAGGCAATTAAATATGGTTGAAATGCGCTATGTAGGAACGGGAATGGTTATGAATTTCTTGATGAGCTTGGAAAGTATTGAAGTTGCAAAAGGAAAACCTATCCTGTCAGCCACATAAGGGTTGAAATACTACGGTGTTGCTATCACTTTTGATATAATTCATGGTCTTCATAAAAATCTGAATAGAAGCATTTGTATTTTAACACTTTTTAAAATAAATGCCAACGCCGGATATTTTGTTCGTAGTTTTGGTACAATCAAATCACATAGAATTGTGCGTGGTATCTTTTTAGTGTGTGTTTGGTATGCTCACAAACACATTCTCTCGCTCTATTCTGAAGTGTGCTGCTGTCAAAGAAAACGATCAGTCCCGATTTTATTTAGTGAAACACAGAGCAAATATTGCATAAATATGATCTATGTGGTGATAATCAAGTGGTGATAAAGTGTAAAAAGTAGTTTACGTACTTAATTTGTCGTGCCATACACAATAAAGAGGAGAAACAGGCGATCAAAAAAAGTAAGTAACAGTTTGCTTTTCGTGTGCTGCTTTCTTGGGTGATGCAATAGTAGGTGCACATTTGTGTCGGTGATTAATTCGTCAAATCTTGCTACTTTTACACAAACAACTTATTCAAATGAAAGCCTAGACTTGAAATTATGTGATTGAATCAAAATTATGTTCATAAGTAGTGTATGCTTGCTGGAAAACGCAAATATTGTTAAGGGTGCCAACAACTGTCGCACCCTGCCAATGCCGTATTCTACCCTACTTTGATTCGTCCGGTGGACTTATACGACCAACTTAGAACTTAAAGGAAGCTGGATAGATAGCTTTCAGAGTATTCGAACGTAAGGTGCTGCGGACAATACTCGGTGGTAAACAGGAGAACAGTATCTGGTGGCATCGTATGAATCACGAGTTGTATCAGGTTTATAAGAGGATGGACATTGTTAAACTTATGCAACACGACAGACTACGGTGAGCTAGACATGTTGTTCGTATGCTGGAAGAGCATCAAGCAAAGTTAATATTTAGTAGAGAACCCGGAAGATGTCGTAAGCTTAGTCGAAGACTGGGAAGAGGACTTGAAGGGCGCTGAACATTCAGGACGACTGGAAGCGATTGGCTCACAGGTCGAGTTCAGTGGAGAAGGATACTCCATTCGATGTAAGCTCATTGAGGAAGAGCTGTAGCCCATCTGGCGTGTAACCATCTTTTCTTTTAGGTGCAAAAAATCATCGAAAAACTTTAACGGATGAAAGCAAATCATATTCTTTCTATGTAATTGAACGGGATAGATGATTAAACGTCATCAATCTATATTAGAAAGTCATCAAATGATCACGTGTTCCCGAATTGTCTTGTGTGATATCACAAGTAGGAGTGAATTCACGTGACTATACATTTAGATTGAAAATTCTTGGAATAAGGTTCACGTGCACCTCATCAGTCTATTGGCGGATATCGTGTGCATTTTAAGTAACTTTATCGGTGATGGAAGTATAGAACTTTGGAAAATTTAGAAAGTTATTGGAAAAGATTCTGCGTATACTGCTCGTCGTTCATGCGGAGATTGGCCAATCCGACACTGTGTAAAGATTTTTATCGTCAATGTTTTTTTGCCCATGGCTATAATTAGATCATAATTTAGCTTCCAGTAGACTTCGTGATATTTGGGCACGTTCCTAATTACTTAATAAATTCATGTTTATTCCAGTTTTTTCTATGAGTACGTCAGATAACAAGATACTATATAAACAAACGATTGCGTCGTTTCACTGTTGTATTTAGATACACGGTATATTAATAGAACCCCTGCAGCTATTCTCAAACATTGGCTGGTGAAAGAACCAGTTACGGGAAACAAACGTCGTCATCACACGAAGCACCATATCACTCTAAATAACAATGGAACTTATCACCATAGTAAATATAAACACACCTTGCCGATTCTTCCGTTACCGTGTTCAGCCGCTCACGTTCAGCCTTCTTACGGCCCAACTCGTCCACTATTGCAGTACCGGCAACCCACTCGTATTCTCCTTCCATTTGATGGTGGGGCAATCACTTTGAAATCGTTTGAAATAATCAATTGAGATCAAGTCATCCAAATCGAAACGAAATTATCCGTTCTGGGGATCCGCTTCCGTTAAAATCCTGTCAAATACTGAACCCTCCTGATTTATGAGGTGAAAAAGTCAGTAGTCGGTCCGTTCCAGTTTCCAGTGCGTGGCGTCATTGTATACACAGTCTTCTGTTAATGATAAAAATATAGCCAAATCCATCTGACGGGTGCCACAACTTGTCTAATGCTGTCTTTTGTATACTTGCGTTCTAAGTTTGCTGATTGCTTTATAGCTCTAGTTGCTTCTAGTAAGAATATGTTGATTGTGAATACCGTTGGATTTTGTTGACCTTGTCTTTATGAGTCGACTCATCTCGAAATTGCATGGCTGTTAAAAGGAAGTTAATCCGTTTCTTGGAAACACAGAAAGATAAGAACCCGGCAAAATGTTGGTCAAATAATGCAACCAATTCACGCCTATCTTGGTCTTGTCTACCCGCGCTAAGGTAGTAAGTTAATTTGCCAGAGGAAGAAGCAGCAGGCGTAAGAGTGAAGTAGCATCGTAAACGATCGATAGATTATCATAACCTGTATTGAAATGTTTATCAGTTAACCGTGGGTGTAATGAGTCTTTGAGTGATAAAGACCGACGATGTTTAGTCACGAGATGGTTGTGTTAGTTTTAATGCACTATGATAACTCTTAGGACACTTTTTATTGTTGTATGAATTAGACAGACGTAAAATTAAAATTTCTGAAAGTAATCTTTTAGTTTACTTGTGAAAAATTCAAATTATTTTTAAAGCAAGTGAGAAATATATCGTAGTTCACGGTAAAACCATGATTAAGCAATAGAAAAAATGAGAAAGGTTAAATATTGCACAGATCTCGTATTATAAAAAATGTCATATAATGTAAAAATATATATTCGTTTCTATGTTTTGCACAATCGAATATTAATTTTAATTGTTTTGATCAACTTATTTGCTGATATTTCTCACTGTGTTGGAACAGTATTTTGACAATAACACCGTAATAGTAAAATCGAGCTGACCTTTCTCAGTCTCACTAAAAACAAGTTTCGCCAAGCTACCATGCGTGATAGGCAATCGATCTTGTACACCCGAGTTCTAATTTGGTATCCCTAGTATTTGAACTGTATAATAATAAAAGTCTGTGACTACCAAGCGGTGCTTCTTAGAAAACTAATTCTACTTTTAAAAAATCACTCAAGTCACTGCAAATATTACTGCTGGTAGACAACATTTCGCTCTTCAAATTAGCACCAATAGTAAATTACATTTGTACCCATTTTTAACGAAAAAGAAGCAATTTTCTTTTCTCAGATAGAATCATACTTACGATTTAGATAATCCCTTTGACCAATTCGTCCGGTGATCAATGCTAACTGAGGCTGTACCTGTTGATATTGAATTTTCATATTAAGTTGTTATTAGTAAGTAGATTCATATAGCCAGTCTTTCAAGCAATACTAGCGACCTATTATGACTAACTGATAAATGACTGGTCTGCGGTAAAACAAGCCAGGACCAGTGAAAGTTTCCCCGAGTGGCGGCTCACCTGGCTTGAGGTTGACGGAAGATTTGATTTTCATTAGCATGTCTTTCGCCGGATTAGGAGACGTACTCCAAAGCGTCTTCGACCAAGGAAAATATGTTGATCCTCTTCTTTTTCTTATTGGCATTACATGCCTCTCTGGAACATTGCTGTGTACCGTTCTCAAAGTTCTATGCAAAGTTATCCTAGCCCAAATTCAGGAGAAGATCGATGCGACTCTCCGGCGGCAGCAGGCCGGATTCCGTGCCGAAATGGACCATATTGTTACGCTACGTACCGTCCTGGAGCAGGTCAACGAATTCCAAGAGTCTTTCGACCGTCTCAATCACGAGAATATGTGGGGCGCCCTGAGACGCAAGGGACAGTACGGGACCTTCTCGTGTAGCGTGCTGCACAATGGGTCTTGTCCGACCCTATCCGTTCCTAATCGTAATCGACGAGATTCTGGTAGATGCGATTGACCGTGAACCAAACCGCGGGCTGTTATGGCAGCCTATAAGCATGGAGCACCTAAACGACTTCGAATTGGCTGATGACGTTGCACTCCTCGCGCAACGGCGCTCTGATATGCAGAGTAAGCTCAACGACCTTGCCGAGCGCTCCTCTTCGGCAGGCTTAGTCATCAACGTCAACAAAATCAAATCCCTGTCATAAGACGAGTTTAGTACAATTCCATTTCATTCCACCATCTCCTATTACTTTTACATATACGTATTTCAACCTCAACTGTAAGGTGTCTCGTACTTGACTCGACTACGAGACACTGAAGACGACCTTACAGTTAAGATCGAAATACGTATATGTAAAAGTAATACGAGGTGGTGGAATCAAATGGAATTGTACTAAACTCGTCTTATGACAGTAAAAACATTCCACTAAAAAAAGCTGAATAATTTTCTTGAAAATCAATTCGTTGGATGTAAACACGGAGACCTCTTGCAGTTTCACAGTAGCCTTGCAATCAGTGAAGAATGTTGAAAGCTTCCAATATCTTGGTAGCCAAATGGCGTCAGACGACGGTACCAAGATCGACATAGCCGCACGGATTAAGAAAGCAAGGGCTGCCTTTGCTAGTTTAAGAAATATCAGGAAAACCAGGCAGATAAGTGAACGCACCAAAATACGGATTTTCAAATCTAACGTGAAATCTGTTCTGTTATACGCTAGCGAAACATGGTGTGTACAATTGGAGAACACTTCACGGCTGCAGGTGTTCATCAACAGATGCCTGCGGTATATAATTCGGGTCTGGTGGCCTCACAACTGGATCTAAAACAACAGAAATTCGGGATCGGAAGTGGAGCTGGGACGGCCACACTCAACGTAGGGGCGGAAACGAAATCTGTAAACAAGAATTACGTTGGAACCCATGGGGACATCGTAGCAGAGGCAGACCCAGAGGCTCATGGCGGCGAAGCCCCAATAAAGAAATAAAAGAAGTCGACAGTAGCTGGACATCACTCAGGATGGAGATCTTTCAAGTTGGCCCTTTGCACCACCGGAGGTGTACAGGACCCATAACTAACTGGGACATTGCTGTCTCAAGCACGGTTTGTGAAATCAGCGATGTATAAAATTAAGTGGAACATGTGATTTGCTGTTGTCCAAAGTTTGACATTCCAGCTGATCCAGCTGCGGAATACCGACGAACATACGAAATGTCTCGTCTGACCATACCCATATTTGCTTCCCAAAAGATGGAGGGCCGTACCACCAGATCTTGATACGAGCTTGCCCTAGTCTGGCCAGGGTTGTACATCCCCCCAGTGACCAAGCTACTTGTGTCGTAAGTCCTCTGTTCCGAAAAGTATGCCACGCCTAAGCTATCTTAGTACTAAGTACCATGTCATCACTTTTATCAGACGTTCTGATCAGTTTACGTCATTCGTCGCGAACAGAAGAGAAAAATATCTATTCGATATTCGGTGGATCGTGCGCTTGTATTACGCTTTGGTCCGGTCGCGACAAGGAATGTATAGCCATAGCTTGCAGTAGCCATCGGGAAAAAAGTACTGAGTGCTGCGCGTCGGTTCGGTCCAAAACGCGATCCTCAGTTTGCATATGCCACCGGGCGGGCATGCATGATGAGTAGTGTTCATATTTGTTTCATAGACACGTCAAACGATCAAGTATCGTTGTGCTTTTGGCGGTCGAGAAGTAAATCAATTGATACGCGATTGATCGTGTTCCTGCTCGGTCTGCAGGTAGTTGATTCGTTCTGCTTTGTAGTCCGAATCATTGTTAGTTAAAATCATTGCGTAAAAAAAAAGGCATGGACGTATCGCTTATCAGTAGGAAACCAGATCCAACAATGCCTTCCGACTAACTGATAATCCTTCATGTGGTTTTTGTGGAGACGCAGAGGCAAACGTGGTCTTCAAATAAGAAAAACACGCGTCGAAGTCGGACGCCGCGGCTTAACTTTGGGCGGCTACAAGACGATGAACTATCTCAAGATTACGCGCAGCAGCTAGAAATGGCACTCCCAACATAAGAGCAGCTAGCCGCAGCTTCTCTTGAAGATGGCTGAAGAAATATTCGATCTGTCTTTGGTAGCACCGCAACCGCTGCACTTGGCACGGTGCCCCCGGATCAGAGAAACGACTGGTATGACGGCGAATGTGAGCAGTTAGTAGAAGAGAAGAATGCAGCATGGGCGAGATTGCTGCAACACCGCACGAGGGCGAACGAGGCACGATATAAACAGGCGCGGAACAGACAAAACTCGATTTTCCGGAGGAAAAGCGTCAGCAGGAAGATCGAGACCGTGAAGAGACGGAGCAACTGTACCGCGCTAATAACACACGAAAGTTCTATGAGAACTTAAACCGTTCACGTAAGGGCCACGTGCCACAGCCTGATATGTGTAAGGAAAGGACATAAACGGGAACCTTCTTACGAACGAACGTGAGGTGATCTAAAGGTGGCGGCAGCACTACGAAGAGCACCTGAATGGCGATGTGGCAGACGAAGATGGCGGTATGGTGATGGACCTGGGGGAACGCGAGCAGGACATAATTCTACCGGCTCCGGATCCCCAGGAAATCCAGGAGGAGATTGGCCGGCTGAAGAACAACAAAGCCCCTGGGGTTGACCAACTACCAGGAGAGCTATTTAAACACGGTGGAGAGGCACTGGCTAGAGCGCTGCACTGGGTCATTACCAAGATTTGGGAGGAGGAAGTTTTGCCGCAGGAATGGATGGAAGGTATCGTGTGTCCCATCTACAAAAAGGGTTATATGCTGGATGGTAGCGTCTACCGCGCAATCACATTGCCGAACGCCGCCTACAAGGTACTCTCCCAAATTTTATGCCGTCGACTAGCACCAATTGCAAGGGAGTTCGGTGGGCAGTACCAGGCGGGTTTTATGGACGAACGCTCCACCACGGACCAGGTGTTCGCCATTCGCCAAGTACTGCAGAAATGCCGCGAATACAACGTGCCCACACATCATCTATTCATCGACTTCGTATGATACATATGATACAATCGATCGGGACCAGCTATGGTAGCTAATGCACGAACACGGATTTCCGGATAAACTGACACGGTTGATCAAAGCGACGATGGATCGGGTGATGTGTGTAGTTCGAGTTTCAGGGGCATTTTCGAGTCCCTTCGAAACCCGCAGAGGGTTACGGCAAGGTGATAGTCTTTCGTGCCTGCTATTCAACATCGCTTTAGAAGGGGTAATACGAAAAGCAGGGATTAACACGAGTGGTACAATTTTCAATAAGTCCGTCGGCTATTTGGCTTCGCCGATGACATAGATATTATGGCACGTAACTTTGAGAAGATGGAGGAAGCCTATATTAGACTGAAGAGGGAAGCCAAGCGGATCGGACTAGTCATCAACACGTCGAAGACAAAGTACATGATAGGAAGAGGTTCAAGAGAAGACAATGTGAGCCATCCACCGCAAGTTTGCATCGGTGGTGACGAAATCGAGGTGGTAGAAGAATTTGTGTACTTGGGCTCACTGGTGACTGCCGAAAATGATACCAGCAGAGAAATTCGGAGACGCATAGTGGCTGGAAATCGTACATACTTTGGACTCCGCAAGACGCTCCGATCGAATAGAGTTCGCCGCCGTACCAAACTGACAATCTACAAAACGCTCATTAGACCGGTAGTCCTCTACGGACACGAGACCTGGACGATGCTCGTGAAGGACCAACGCGCACTTGGAGTTTTCGAAAGTAAAGGGCTGCGTACCATCTATGACGGGGTGCAGATGGCAGACGTTACTTGGAGGATGCGAATGAACCACGATTTGCTTAAGCTGTTGGGAGAACCATCCATCGTTCACTCCGCGAAAATCGGACGACTGCGGTGGGCCGGGCACGTAGCCAGAATGTCGAAGATGACTTGCGGGCCCTTCGTAGTCTGCGTGGTTGGCGACGTGTAGCCATGGACCGAATCGAATGGAGAAGACTCTTATATACCGCACAGGCCACTTCGGCCTTAGTCTGAATAAATGAATGAATGTATCTTGTCACATGCTATAATAGAGGTAATAAACTATAGAGGACGATTGTCGCTGCGGTTCCCTTTGTTATCGTCCCCAAACATGTTGGGTACCTATCTGTCAAAACGTTCTGATTTTTCCTTCGTTGACATTTAGTGCCATATCCTCGCCAGCAAAAGATGTTTCGCCAGTGACGACAGCGACAATCTCCTCTATAGTTTATTACCTCTATTCATGCTATGTGTATTGATAGTGTTGTGGTGTAGTAGCCGCTTCCCGTCCCAGAGATCTCGAATTCGAATCCAGATTGGGACGTTTTGCTTTTTTTTTTGCACGTAAAACAGTTTTTTGGCCATAACTCCGAAAGGCAAAGTTGAATCGATCAAATTTTATGGGACTGCATTCCGCGTCGAATGAAACTTGTTGCGAGCAAATCGGATAATGATAAATACCCAAAAACGTGTCTCACATTTTTGTACACATGCACACACACATACGAAATTAAACTCCAGTGTAAATTCGATAGACGTGATGTTTTTACCTCCTGCCAAATTTTGTAAATTTTAGTATAGTCCTTACTTTACATAAATAATTGAAGATCAAAAGCCGAATTATGATATTGTTGGGAAAATGCTTGGATCTGAAAAAGGAAGAATAGATACGTACAAACAAAGACTTCGCGCATTGATGAAACGAGAACGTACGTTACCGTGGATTGGGATATTCCTGGCTAAGCAGCAGAAAGTATTCGTCAAAAACCACATACATGGGGACACGATCGACATATCTTTGAATAGTTTTTGGGTCGGTGCACCGGTGAGTAGTCGTTATGAGTTATAGGCGTGTCTACCCCTTTATGCTACAATGCCCCGCAAGGTAGGTGAAATAATTATTCAATTGAAAAACAAGTGCTATTATAGTCATAAGGGACGCCAAAGTTCTTGCGGGCTTACGTGACGTAATGCGAAGCTAAATCTTCACATGAAGGAATAACTAGTTTGCATTTTTACTGTCAACTGAACAGTGATGTTTGGCGTTATAAACATGGATTTTGTTATTAAAATTGCATAACAATAATCTGATTATCGTATTCTATAAGTCAAAGTGATTATTTTCAATTTTTATTCAACCACCAAGTTTTTTTTTAAATCATTATCTAAAATTCGTCTACGTGAGTTTAATAACAATTACGCAATCAAGGTAAAGAAATTTTTATAATTTAATATTATTTTGTTTTGTTTTATTTATCTCGTTCCAGAGAGCGAGTAATGGCGCTTTGACCTAGGCATAAGAGCCAGGACATATGGAAGAAATACCTGTGTCCCATCCCTGGAAGTTGAACCAGCAAGGAGGGACAATAATTTTCTTAGCAATGTCTCTCCCAACGTTACCATCCATATACTCCCTGAATATGGAACGGTTGGTACGGTTGTCCCCGTTTCTTCCTTTTGTGAATTCAAAACTCTTCGTTGATCATGTTATTCATTATTGAATAATCTGATTGCCGGTGAGTTATGGATTATCTCCCAATTTCAAGCCTGCACGGTGGGCCTGGCCGTTTTAATATTTGTGTCATTTTTATGATATGCTGCAAATATTAATGCTGACAAGAAAATGTTCGGAAATACAACCGACATTTCCAGGATGCTTTTCAATACTGGCTGTGCATGTGCTAAGACAAGAAGACAAGACATACACACAAACATACATACACACATACAGACATCACCTCAATTCGTCGAGCTGAGTCGATTGGTATATAATACTATGGGTCTCCGAGCCTTCTATAAAAAGTTCGGTTTTGGAGCAGTTCAGCCTTTCCGTATACTTGGTATACGAGAAAGGCAAAAACGGGTACAGTAAGATATACCGCAGAAAGGTTATGTCAAATAAACTGTGTGTTTAACCCTCGTTTCGCAAGCTCGCCTGCCTTCTCATTGTCTTCAATGCCACAGTGTGGTATCTAAGTATCTTGACTTGAATAACTTCAATCGTTTGAGCTTAAGGACAAGCTTCCAGGTATCTAAATTTAACTCTACTTTGCGTTTTCAAGGGCACTCAATACGAAAGCAACCGGTTCCGGATGGGACACGTTTTCGATGGAATGATTACATATTTGTCTGCGAAGGGTTCAAATAGTGGGACCTTGTTGTAGTATTCCATTCCTTCCAAAGCTTTCAAAACACACAAAACATGTGTCGAAATCGGCTTATTAATGGTACTACAATAGTTCGTCATGTACTTATAAATGTTTTTCAAATGCTCGGAAATTTAAAATAAGTTGTATTAGCATTTTCATGTGGTGAATTCATATCTACCTATTTAAAACATAGTTGCTTGGTTCGGGATACTCTGAGAAGTGGATAATTCTACGAAAAACAAATGTCATACAACATATTTTCAATGGGATATCAATACTTTCATTCAAGAGGCTGCTGGCTGCATATAATCACATTACGCTGTTTTTTACTGTTTACCAGTTTCGTCTCCGACAGTAGCAATCGTTTTCCTAGCGCCATGAATGGCTTAATAGGGGCTGACAATATACCAAGTAGACAGATTCCTTCCCTTTCCTAGTGTTGTAACCGTTGGTCACAAAATACAGCTTGTAGCTCCACCACAAGCAAATATTCCTTGTTTTCCTGTTAATCCTTCGTGAGTTTTTTTCTGTTTAGTAGTCCGACCCTGTCCTTGTCAAAAGAACTCACACGTTTATGCTGTTATGTCTGTCATCCAACTGTCATATTGTTTGTTTGCAGCGGTTTGAACGTGTACTTGTTTGCAAGAAAGTACGCAAAGCAAATTAAAAAGGTAACCCAGAGAGGACCGTTAAACCATAAATTAGTAAATGTTCGTGTCCGTTTCTCAAATTCATAGGTTTTATATGCTTGGCCTAAATCGATGTCGTTCTTTCTGTCCGTGTCCATCAAAGGAAATAGAAGTGCGCGACGTGATCCTAAAGTTAAAGTTAAAACTTAAAAGTTACGATAGTAGTAGATCTTAAAAACTATTATCACAGTTCGAAGTAGTACGGTTAGTTGTTGAACAAAAGTGTATGTTATATTGTTCTAATTGTTTCATTGTTTCTATTATAATAGAATATAATAAGCCACAAGAAGAGTGAAGAAGCATTGTTTAAACCCAATTAGCCTCACAAAAAGGTAAATGCCAATATGTTAGTTTTAAGGAAGTTTGTGGATGTAGTGTGGTACTGGCGGGATGGGCAAAATTATGTGTGATTATGTGCTAATCTGCTTTGGCAGGTCCGTCCAACGGGCCTTTTTGTGTTTTTTGCGAGTGCTTGCCTGGCAAGCCGATCTTCCCCAGAACCCCCGGAACAACGTCATAAAGGCTGAAGGATTGGAATCCGTCAACACATTCCGATCGGGAATATCCCCAAAACGGACAGAAACCCTATCCAGCCCCAACGTTCCACCAAGGTTCATCGAGGAGACCGACCGGTTTATGTTACGGCGTAAATTCGGTCTAGTCCATCCGAACCCAGCTACGAACCGCCATTGCTTGACGCCAACGAAACCGAGCATCCCAGACCGGTTCATGTTCCGGCGTGAATTCGGTCACCCCTCAACCGCCCTTGGAATCCGCCACCGAAGCCCGCACACCACCAGTTCCCGTACCACCTCTACCAACCAACAAGCGCACAATCCCGAAAAATTGTAAACCGCAAGTACCACAAACCTACCAAAACCAAAGTGACGTCACTAATAGGCCAGTTTAGGTGAATAAATAGTTGTAAAACGATTATAGTTGGTGGTTAAGTTTTTATGCAGTGTTCCCTAACAGTTGAGTAGTTTACACCTAATTTCAATTTGTTTCCGTTTTCCGTGCTCAGAAAGGAGTTCCAGGCCTCATCCTGGTTGGACACTTTCTGAAGCGTCGACACGTGTGGCTTTTTGAGCACTCAGCATTTGAGAACTGTGGTTTCCTTTTCCAGCGTAACGTAGTTTCTGGTGATTTTCCTTTCTGTTCCTCTCGGATGAATTTGTATGACTGTGAGAGTGTAACCGACTGACAGCATAAGCGACCCGGTCTCAGCATAATTATCCCAGTGATAAATTCCTACCGTGAGTTGCGGCTAGGCTATAGTGTGAACAATTAATCATATGAATATCAAAAAATTTGTCTGAATTTTGGACATTCAGAAGAGCCAATATTTTTCTCTCGAAACTGTCCAATGGATAGTCCTTTATAGGGTGAAATGATCGTTTGTAAACCCCCTTCTAGTTCAGTTTGCTACTTGCTGCTAATATGAGAAGAAACTTCCGGAAAACCAACTATGCGGAAGTACGTAATAACAAGCGGTAAAAAGACATTCAATTGATTAGTAAATTCAATTCTTCTTTTATTGGTGAGTGACCTGTGATTGTGGGGTCAGTGTATGAGGATCACTGTATGCAACTTGCTTTTCGCGATAATGAAGCAAAGACATTTTCAAAAGCTAAATGAACAAACAGCCCACCAATATTTGTTTGAATTGTTACGCATTAGTGACAGTGAAAATTTTATTTTCAACTTCCATCCATCTATGACGATTTGACACTAATCTGCAAATTGATTCATGCGGTTGAATTAGCACAAGCATGCGATTTGACAATTAACTGGATTATAAGATCTATAATTCTTCCATTTCATTCTAGATTTCAAAATAACCGATATGTGTTTCGTCTTCTACTTGAAAACTTATTCATTTTGATCGACATTGGTCGCATGCTTTAAATGCGATTGGAAGCATATTTGTTTATTTATTTTAAATTCAACTGGCAAATGGTGTCTAATTGAATTACTAATCTAATAGATAATGATCAGCGGCTCGAAAAATAATTAGTAACTCGGCAGTAGTAACAATTCTATTTATTATACCACCGAGCTTGTCTTGGAGTAATATTATAGTTCGTTTAGTGAAAGACAAGATGCAATTTGGAAACTTCTAAGCATGTTGGCTATTAAAGCTCAGTTGAAGTAGACTACAATTTCATTCAAGATAAAAGCCCATCTGAAGTTAACGTATTTTTATTGCAACGAAAACTACCTGAACGATGATAACTGCCAGGCGTTTCGTACCAAGCCACGGTAACCAGATAATGAAATGCATCTATCTGATGTATGCATGGATGCAGGTTTCCCACCAGAGTCTTTATGGTGGTCAGCATCCATCACCATCAGCATCATCATTGGGAAAATCTGAGCGAACGAACGCGGCATAGCTTGTGCGCTTGTGGGAAGAGGTAGTTTTGGTCCAACCCAATTACGGTCGGAAAGGATGTCCTGATGGACGTTTTTGCGTGATAGTTGAAGCAGCGCTGCAGCGCCACACGATTCACGATTCGTATGATGCTTTCGCTGGGTGGTATCAGCGAAACACCCCATCATTCACAATTGTTCGAAAATGGGTAGAAGTGCATGAAGTTGACTGGCGAATAATGCGATAATTTGTCTTTTTGTTGGAAACGGAGTTTATTTGTTTATTGATGGTGTTCATCAACAGATTGTTCGTAATCCTAATGATGATTTAAAACTGATATACAATAATAACTAATTAACAGAACAGTAAAATCACAACGAAAAATCAAATTGTCATTGGACTAAAATACACTTATCTTGCATATGCGCGTCAGCTAACTACGACGAAAAAAATTTACAAAACTACGGCGAAGCGCATCTCTTGTCAAGTGGTAGTCAAATACTGATGCCACCCTACTAAAAACTCCGGTCAGTCCGTTGCTCAAACCATAGTTGATGCGGCGAAGGGGAATTCTCAACAGTATGCTATTCCGCAATGTCCGATGTTGCACGTTAATGTTAATGTTGCAGAATGTCTGGACAATCGATCCTTCCTTGTATAATATCAGCGACGATCAGTGCTCTGCTTAAGTCCCTACGGATACGCAACGGAAGAAGGGCGATCAGCTGGCAGCGTTCCTCGTAACATAGGGAGGCGAAATGGGTCTCTCCATGGTAGTTTGCGCAATGCAAAACGAATAAAGCGGCGTTGTATTGATTCGATGCGCTCCGATCCGTTGTGGACACCAGACCGCCGAGCAGTATTTCAACGTCGATCGGACGAGAGAGCAGTAGAGTGCTTTCAAGCAATGTACGTCGGTGAAATTTTTCGCCACCGTGAACACAAAGCCAAGCGTTCTGGTCGCTTTATCGACGACAAAGGTTATTTGCTGGGTAATTGTAAGTTGCGAATCCAGAAGAACTCCCAAATCTTTCACGCAATGCACTCGGTTGATCGTCGTTTCGTGAAGAGAGTAACTACCGGATCGGCTTCTTCTGTGTTAAAGAGATAACGCATAAAATTATCTTCGGCAATCACTAGAGGGCGGTGATGAGCAACATCCTTAACTAAGAGTGCAGGAGCCAAACATATGGAAGGTGTCGCGGTACGACCACTCACGACTCAGAGGTCCAGAGAGCGATTAGTCTCGTTAACCTCGCCATTGACTTGAGGTAGCGTTGCGATACTGTAGTTATCCAGAAGTTTAACAGCACATGCGTGGAACGTGGAGCTTTCAAGATCCGGACGGAAGAAGCCGCTGTGAATAGGAGTCCATGCAATACTCGTGAGGTTGAAGTCGTCCAATCTCATCACAAGGCGCGGCCATATCTGAAGCACAAGATACAGATTGGCAGTGTGTGTCAATGAGATCCAAGTCGCGAGTCTGACCTGGAGGGATGTATGTACACAGAGGAATAGTTGCCTGTCACCAAGCTTAATAATAACCCATACTTGCTCAACGGTGTTTCAAGAATCGTCCTCAACCATTTCAAGCTGGAGTTAACTGCAACAAGTACGCCACCTCTGGTAGTTTTCCTGCTATTCGTCGGGTTGCGTCCAAAAACGTAGCTCGAAATAGTCCGAGAATCAAGGCAGGTTTCAGTAAACACTATGACGTCATAGTTCTAATCCAGAACAGCTAGTCGATATTCGTCCAGAAGGCCGTTAATTCCTCCAACGTGCTGGCAGTCGATGGATATGTCGGACTCCATGTGGCGAGAAGTGGATGAAGCAGTGCAAATCGAAACACTATCAGGCGGAGAAGAATTCATTTGCTGAGAGTACTTGCCGATATAAAGAGTTCGGAAGACCCCATTTCCTGACCCAAGCACAGGACCAGGACGTCTGCTGTTCGCTGGCAGGAATGGCACGACTGGGTTGGGAGGATTAGGGGCTTCCTCAGAGCTTGCGACATCAGTGCGTTTCGGGAGCGTGCTGGATGTAGAGGCAATGTGTGCGATATCATATCTCGGTTGAGCTGCCGGATAATCAGGTTCTTCGCCATATTCAAGTTGTTGGATGACCCTCTCCCCGCTTCCGACAGCAGGACCGGAACAACTGTGATGAGCGGATAAGGCAAGAGGTTTGGCTGACTTGATTGTACATGCCTGTCGTCGCATGCTGGCAGACCCCGATTTGCAGCTAGCGCCAGGACCAGGATTACTGAGGTGAGCGCAGGCAGCAGAAGGCAGAACTGAGCTAGAGGAGTTGGGGCTTCCATAATGCTTTGATTGACCATAATGAAGGATTGACAGTGGCCTTACATGTAAAAAATGTTCTGGTCGGAGCTGCATCACCACCGGATCTACCGCTTGAAGGTACAGCGGAATAGAAATTTGCCTTGGAACACGGGAGCGGATTAGGCGAAGAAATATTGTCACGGATTGCATACTTGCCTGAAAAAGGTGGTTGGGAGACCCCTACACTAAACTCGATAGCAGAGCCAGAACAACTCTGATGGCAGGGAACAGTGCGGTTGTGCAGGCAGGAAGCAGCCAGCGTGACTGGATTGAGTGGTTCGGGGTCTCCCATGGGGCAACAGGCAGTGCGTTCTGGCGTACAGAAACGGAGAGAATGGATCAATTTACAGTGAGAAATTACAGGTCACAGGTTGCGCCGGATGCTGCTAGCATTAAGCAAGTTGAATCTACTCCGGACGCAGGAGTCGAAAACGGCGATGTTCCAATTTCGTCGGAGATCATGATCGTAGGAGTGTTCGGGCGGGGTTGCCACACGTTTTTTGAGGAACCATCCTCGAACTCCCGGAAGAGAATTCCCAAGTATCGGTATTTAATTCCACTTCGCGGAACCTTGGATCAATTCCGATAACAGTATCTGCACCCGGCAGACATTCCTTTACATTTTTTTTACCACTTAGCTAGCACCAAGAAGCTGGTGATTGTTAGCCGCGTCATCGTCACGACGTCTTTTCGACGGAGGTTGCGAGGGGGTTGTTGGAAACTGCCAGGTACTCTAGCTGGAGTTGATGACGATTCTGCATCTCTGGACCAATTTAAAAACAAAAATCCCTACGAAGAATCTCGAGGAACCTTAATTTGAAGTTTATTACTATAAGAAATATCAAAAGAATCCATATATGAACTCAACAATAAATATCACCAAATAGTTTCAAACAGTTTGTACTTGTTGCTTTTTTCAAGTTAATTAATTTGGTAGGCTCAGGCGTATATAACACTTTACGGAGCCACGCTTCTTTGTGATATGTAAAATCGATATCATCTTATTATTAAGTTAGTAATAGAGGGACATATGCCAACTTACTCGTGGTGACTCGAAGTTAGGTTTACAATGGTTAAGGATGGACGGGGCTTAGCATTCGGGATCAGGGAATTTCAACTTTTCATGCATAGGCGTGAACATTTTGAGCATGAGCAAAACCTTTGGCGTTGTTTGTTTTATATAATTTTTCCTTTTGGGAGTGTGTGATAAGAAGTATTCAATCATCGGGATTCAATAACAAACATGAAGTACGGAAGAAATGGGTGGATATGACAGCTTAAAGATTGGTTTGAAATAGTGTTCACGCTTTGTTTTAACATGGTTTGGTTTAAGTCGTAGCGACGTATAAAATTGCAGCTTATTCCAACGAACGAATAGACACTCGATGTTCAAATTAATATTACTGAATTCTACAAGCAAGCACGGTTCAATAGAACAGGAAGACCGATTGAATGTTACGTTTATTTGCATGCTCCAAATATGTGCATGAAAATAGATTTAATATCACAACATCACGAGGAAAACAAAATACAGTGAACTCTACCTAACTCGATATTCTGTAACTCGATTTTTTCCCTTACTCGATAAAATTTTAAGTCCCTTGAATCTAGCGCTCCCTCCGTAAGTCGGTATCTCCCTTACTCGATATTCTCCAAGTCGAAAAAAAAATTCCAATGCATTTTCACCTCGCTAACTCGTTGTTGTCAGGAACAGTACATGCACGATACAGTTAGAAGTCAGAAGTGAAAAGTGATAAGAGAGAAGTGAGAAGTGAGAAATAAGAAGTTAAAAGCGAGAAATCAAAGATGAGATATAAGAAGTGAGAAGTGATAAGTTGGAAGTGAGAAACTCCAAGTGAGAAAAGAAAATGAGTAGTAAGAAATTAGAAGTGAGAAAGGAGTAGTGAAAAATACAAAGTGAGAAGTGAGAAATTCGAAGTGCGAAGTGAGTAATAAGAAGTGAAAAATATGAAGGGAGAAGTGAGAACTGAAAAGTTAGAAGATAGAGGTAAAATGTGATAAGTGAGAAATGAAAAGTTAGAAGTGACATTATGAAAAGTGAAAAATATGAAGTACGAAGTAAAAAGTGAGATGTGCGAAGTAAGAAGTGAGAAGTGCGAAGTTAAACTATTAAAATATAAATCAACATTTTAGTATGTATGTATGGGCCAATAATTCCAGTCATACAGCCAGTGTTGCCAGATTCACTAATCATTTTAACTCTTCTCAACACTTCCACCCGTGAAACAACCAGAAATTGTATCAGAAATTGTTTTCATCCTGGATCAAAATTCTTGTTTTCGCCAAACACTCATCATTTTCTCTCACCTTCTCTAATGCGCAAAACAATCCGCTTTGCATCGGATAGTCTACCGGTTCAGATTCAATGGTTTTGTTTTTTCTTCCGATTTGTGTGTACCAAGTCGATTGATATTATTTTATGCGTAGCCGTCTTTAATATGTCCGTATCGTTATGTGCGACACACAATGGCACTGTCCTGAGTTTCTTTACGCATGAGCTATTGGTATTACGACGGACAACTGCGGGTGCGGCATCCAAACACAATTCACTAACAAGCTCATCTTTTGGTTTTGTTTTGTTGCCGCAAGAAACTTGCTGCTCTTTGTCTCGCAATCCTCGTTCAATTTATCTGATTTACGTTGATAATCCAGCTGGATTCCCTTCTCGATTTCGTGCTGTAGCCCGTCATGCTTTGTTCTGCTGCTCAAGCACCACAAGTATTCGTTTTAGCTCATCCAGGGCGAGTCTCCTGCACTTAAAAAATAGTTTTTTTTTGTAGAATGTTGCGATGATTTTCCTCTGGCTCGAATGAAACCTCCTTGACAGTATTGTCCATTATGCAAAGCTTCAAAGCTAGATTTTATTTAACATTAGTAATTAATATTTCCGTATACATAATTCATCTTACAAACTAGTTTCCAACCAACTATCCAGAACAACATCACAACTCTTGAACTATCAAAATATTAATCAGCATTTCAGTATACATGTATGGGCCAATAATTCCAGTCTGGTTGTGTTGCCAGGTACACCAATCATTTTAACTCTTCTCAATAAGTAGGAAGTGAGAAACAAGAGTTAGAATAAGAAAATTATTTTGAGCTTTTTAGTGGAATGTCTTCACTTGTCATAAGACGAGTTAATACAATCCCATTGAATTCCACCACTTAATTGTATCTTGACAGATACGTATTTCGACCTCAACAGTAAGGCCGTCTTCAGTGTCTCGTACTTGACTGTGGGAAATAAGAAGTCAGAAGTGAGTTAAAAGAAGTGAGAAGTGAAAAATGAGATGTGCGAAGTGAGAGGTGAGAAATTAATAGTTTGAAGTGGAAAATGCAATGTGAGAAGTGAGTAGTGGGAAAAAGGAGGTGTGAAGCAAGATGTGCGAAGACAGACGTAAGAAGTAAGTAGTGAGAAGTGAAAAGTGAAAAATCCTGAGTGAGAAGTAAGCTGTGAGAATGGAGTAATAAGAAGTGAGATGTGAGGACCGAGGAACAAAACGTGAAAAACGTGATTCTTTCTCTATCTTTCTTTCTTTTTTTCTTCCTTCTTGTTTTCCTTCTCCTTTTTGTCTTACTTCTCTCCACTTACTTCTTACTACTCAACATCTCGCTTCTCACCTCATAATTATCATCTTTCCTTCTCACTCCTTGCTTCTGTTTCTCTCACTACTCACATACTTCTTCTCACTTTGCAACTATCACATTTCACTTCTCACCAGTTTCTCTCACTCTTATTTCTCACTTTCCACTACTCACATGCACACATCGCACTACCCGGATAAAAAATATGATTAAAATATCATAAATTTTACTGTTACATCACCAATTAAAACATAGTAATTACCATTGAATGTAATGAAATTTTAACAACTAAATCACATCAGAGACAATGGTTTTCCACGATAAAGTGAATGGTAAATGGGACTTTTACAATAAAAAAGGGGGGTTGTTATGTATCTTTACAATAAAAAAATCGAAAAAATTTCATACAAATTTCAGAGCAAAACAATTGACTTAACAGTTCTTTAATGGGATGATTTCGAAGGCCAAAACAATAGAAAACAATGTGTTTCAAATGTTTTCTCGTATTTTTCTATTGTTTTACATTAAAAGTACAATGGGATTTTAAATACATTTTACTTCAATCTCGACTTCAATATTACAATAAAAATTCAATTCAATTTAATGTTGTTCAATTTGTTTTAATGGTACTACATATTTTATTTAGCTTTAATTAAGTTTAAACTTTATTTGTAATCAGTCAATTTAAATTTCGTTAATATATATATTTGAAATAAGTCTACTTCAATTTTAATTAAGTTCAATTTAACTTTAATTTAATTTCCTTCCTAAGGGTCTTTCACGTGAAAAAATTAATGTTATTAAATAAGATTTCTAATACTTTTTTGTGCTTAATGATATGTATAAGAAAAAAACTTATACATTGCACTAGGCACATACATTCCAAACTTATACTTTTCATTAACATATGAATTTTTTAGCTTTTTGGTATGGGATCATTCATTAGATGACATAATGAAGTGTATTGATATTTTCGTTGTTGTTACTTATGAGGTTTTAATTTATAAGTTTTTTTCTTTACGTGTTGAAAGATTTCTCCCACATCAAAATGGTCCGGTATCATGATAATAACAATATAAATACTC
Organism: Armigeres subalbatus; assembly: GCF_024139115.2. Classification (NCBI taxonomy): domain Eukaryota; kingdom Metazoa; phylum Arthropoda; class Insecta; order Diptera; family Culicidae; genus Armigeres; species Armigeres subalbatus. Next base: position 187,532,603 of record NC_085139.1, read on the forward strand.
ACCACGGTACAGCGGCCAATGATCCGCCGTCGCTTGCTCGCAGAATCAGTATTTAAATAAATAAAAGGAACACTTCGTTTACTTCGTCTTTCCACTAATCACAAACAAAAATTCTCCAAGTAAAATTAGAAGTGAAAGATTTTTTCCTTTGAATTTTTCAAATTTAAATTGATCAGAACATGAATATTTCAAGACCTGCAATTAAAATATATATTTGAAAGTCGGTAGAACGTTTTTTCATGTAATAATGAAAGTTATTGTTATTTTATTGTTTTCAATTGTTATTTCATCAACATAATGGATCAATGAAATATTCTAAAATTTTATTTTTATTTCCCTTAAAACGGATTATCTGATCACCGAGATGGAATACCTTTATAGTTTGTTTAATTTTTGGATGAGCAATATAAAACATAAGCGAACAACCAAAATATTATAGAATGTATCGGTCACATTTAAATGTATTGTACTTTTAAAGTAAGTACAATACAAGATTTTACAAACTGTTGAAAATCTACAATAAAAGTACAATTGATTGTATTATTTACCACATAACCAATTGTATTCCTATGGAACATACCATACAAGGTACTGTAAATTTTTATCCGGGTAGTCAATACTCACTTCCGTTTGTCAATAATCACTTCTCACTACTCTGTACTCATTTCTCAGTTCTCGCTATTCACCATTCACTTAGAACATCTCAATTCTCACTTCACTTAATAAAGAAACAACGTGACAGAGAATTTTGACAGTTCATTGATAAAAAATATTACTCCGCGTCGAACGTCGCATTTACTCTGGTCAGACACCTGCCAAACAAGAGGCAGCAGAACGAACCAAAGAGAGTTTACCAGAACGCAGGTTCTGAAAAGGTTCATTTCATTTTCAATTATGCGTCTTTCGATCAATAAGAGCCGCCAAACGAAAATCTGAACCATGCGAGAAAATTTCACTTGAGTGTAGTGTAGGACAACACTGCTGGACATGATGTCTTTTTTCAAGCTAAGAGCTTTAGAGGGGGGTGCTGATAGCCTATGGTCTCAATGCCCATCTCCTTTCGATAGCTCTTTCGTATGACAGTTTGCATGGTTTGATCGTTTCGAGTCGAGATGCGCAATGCCACCCCTGGTTGACTTGCCTGTTGACGTCTCGTTGTTGTTTGTTTATTTCGAAAAAGTTTTTTGTTCCGTTATACAGTGGGTCCAAAAAGTATTCGTCTAGCTGCATATTCTTCAGTAAAATGTAAAACTTAGGCGTGATAGAAGTGAGATCAAAAAACTTTCTTCTAAATTTGGAAGAAAACTTATCAACACACAATAGAAACTTCAATTACTTTTTCTGGTATGTATAAATATCTAAATTTCATCAATTTAGCTCGCTCAAAAAGTATTCTTCTATTCAGAAAATAATCGAGTGAAACACGAATATAATAGTTTTATTCGCAAGCAGTTACACTAGCAAACTTTAGTAATGTCTAGCAACATTTTTGTCAATATTCATTGACAGATCAAATAATGTTTTTGTTTTGTTTGAACTTGGCGCGGGAAATAGAAGCACCATGGGTGGGAAAAGTGAAAAAATGAGTCCAAATGAAAATAAAAACTTATTCTACGCCTGCATAATTAGTTGACTTATGACTTTGCAAGAAATGTGGGGAGACCAAGGGTAGCAAGAATTCAACCATTTAATTGGCGATTGATCGCATCAGTGCCACAAAAATCTATCAAAACAAATAATAGAGTGGTCGTCAGCGATGATAAACTGATAACGATGAGCGATTTATTGCGCGGAAAATAAAAAAAGGCCTTAAAAACGAGTTCACCCATATAGGCAAGTGAGTTGGAGAGAAGAAGTGCTCAGATATGAACCAATACGAACAGAAATACTTGTGAAAAGTATGAGTATTAGAGTTTCCATTTCCCGGCCATTTTCGTTGTCCTGGGATTCGGGATGAACTTGCTCTTATATCCCGGGAAATCCCGGGATCCCGGAATTTTTCGATGTTTTCTTAGAAAACTTATTCTTGATTTAAAAACGATTTTATTCAATGTTCAGGGGTAAAGTTCATATTTTGGAAAGGCCAGATAATACAGAGTTCAAATTGGAAGTCAATTCAATGCTTATTTGAATCGATTCTTTCGAAAAAAAACGAGTTTAAGAAGCAAATAATATTCACGTCTTTCTCGGAAGGTAGAGTACCCTTTTGGAATATATATGATCGAAGAGTCCGAGAAGAAGGGTTCGCTGGTGGTTGAAGTCTGCTTGACTGTTTGCATTATTTTAGAACTACCCAGACAATTGTACATCAATATATGTACGCTTCTACCGCCGACGCATGATGACTTTTTCTTTTTTAAGCAAGGATAAGCAGCTGGAGTCGGAATCCCTCGGCAACATGTTAGGATCCAAGCTCTAAAACAATATTTGGTGCAGCGACTTGCATTACTGCATTCTAGGCATAGAGTACCTTCACCGAGTAAAAATACTCTCAATGAATTGGTGAACTAACCTCGTCCCCTATTCAGTATGATTCGGTTAGGCTAAGGAATTTTGTCCTCACTGTTGGTCATAAAATAATCATTTAACTGGGTGTTTTGCATCTACAAAATAGAAGTTTTGTTAATCATACTAAATTAAACAGTTAAGACATTAAAAATATTCTAAGATTATTCACTATGGAAAACTAAGACCCTGTAAAAAAATTAATGATTGTCAAACTCGGTGACCTTCTTGAACTTCAATTAAATCCACGATTTAAACGCAATTCTGAATATTTAAAGGTGATGCAATGCTTGAAATAGGTTTTGTGAAACCAACTTGAGAATATTTGTACTTTTAACTGTAGTATACGTTACAGTTAATTCGATAATTATCGATAAATCAACGAGTACTCGATAACGATAACGTTAAATCAACGCTCACTTTATTGACAACGAAACATCATTGTACAACCGTTATCGTTATCGAAGTTGGCGATTAGCAACCCTGGAACAGATTGTGATCCAAAAAGGTTTCGGATCTTCAACATAGTGTCGATGGATAATCTACAGAAACGTAATCGCAGTCCGGGATCCATGGATCGGGCGCATAAGTCTCGTGGCATCGTGGGATCATGCATTGGCTGCGAAAGTCATGGGTAGCGCCGTAAAGAATTTAGTGGGAGATACGATCTTTCGGTAGCTTGCTAGTTGGTCAGTAGGAATCTAATATTTTTTGTGAAGGTGTTCTATTAACTATCTCCGATATTTTCCTGTCTGTTCCTTTCTTCTTCTTCTTCTTCTTCTTCTTATTGGCATTACATCCCCACACTGGGACAGAGCCGCCTCGCAGCTTAGTGTTCATTAAGCACTTCCACAGTTATTAACTGCGAGGTTTCTTAGCCAGGTTACCATTTTTGCATTCGTATATCATGAGGCTAACACGATGATACTTTTATGCCCAGGGAAGTCGAGACAATTTCCAATCCGAAAATTGCCTAGACCGGCACCGGGAATCGAACCCAGCCACCCTCAGCATGGTCTTGCTTTGTAGCCGCGCTTCTTACCGCACGGCTAAGGAGGGCCCCCTGTTCCTCTCTTACTAATTTAATAATAAGATGATATCGATTGTGCATCACAAAGAACCATGGCTCCGTATACACGCCTGAGCCTACCAAATAAACGAACTTGGAAAAAATCATGTCTGATGGGACTAAACATATGATATGAGATTATCACCAAAGTTGGTTTTCGCATTCAAAACAAATAACTTTTGTAAGCAGAAAAATTACACTGTTTGCGAACCGGAAATGAAACAGTATTTTTTGTCCCGGGTATCCCGGGATTTTCGGGATTTCAAAAATAATATCCCGAAATCAGAAATCCCGAATTTTCCAAAATCCAGGATTTTTGTCCCGGGATGTCCTGGGATGGAGACTCTAATGGGTATAATGGGCGAGTATCACGGGAGAAAATTCAAGTTAGCCATCAAATTATCAAAAACAGCTCGATTTCTGCTAAAAATATCGCTGGAAGAAGATGACTTTCGGAAACAAGTCATGTTATCTGACGAAAGCAAGTACAGCATATTTGGATCAAATGGCCGATGTATGGCATGGCGGAAAGGGAAAATTGAGATACAGCCGCAGAATCTCTTTTGAGCAGTAAAGCATGGTGGAGGCTCCGTCATGGTATCTGAAGTGCTTGAGCGCAACCGGTGTGGGGAAATTTCACATTATTGAAGGAATTATATATCACAAAATGTTCATCCGCATTTTGAAAGAAAATTTGAACGCCAGTGCTGAGAAATTGGGCTTACAGGGTGCAACCTGTCAGCCTCACGAGTTCCTGGGTTCAAGTAAAATGGCTTAAGCGCCACTCCCAAAGGAGACCATCTACCGCGATTGTGGGTTGCCCGACCTATGAGACCCTTAAAGGGAGGGTTCAAGTTTTCCCAGGTGACTGGGAGGGAAACGAGTGGGCTGGCAGGGAAGCGTGGGGACGACAAGATTATTGCCTTCGCGGCCGTTATCATCACCGGAACTCGACTCAAAAACCCTTCGAACGGCCTCGTCCGAATGAAAAGCTGTCCGTGGTTGGAATCGGGCCAACCATCCCAGTAAATGGACCTAAACTAATAAAATAAAACGACCGAAACGTGAAAAAACCTTCTCCCTTTACCTCATTAGATTTCTCTCATTCGACTAGTTGTTCAAACACTTCCTAGCTTCAGTTTAAACATTTTTTTTCGACAAAGAAAAAAAACATTTCATTCTTCATTTCATTTCCTCTATTCTTCTCTTCTTTACCGATTATATACTCTTATAGGCCTACTCTTCTCATTCCCTCTATCTAGCTAGCTTGTGCGATGGATTCGTGCGTTGCGACTACTGGTAACTGGGGGTGTGCAAATTAACTTTGCCGACTACCGACGCATAAACGAGACGAGCGGTAGGGCTGTCGAAACGGTGGCCACGCTAGCGGTTTAACTCGGGCTAGGGGCAAACTTCACCAAGCGCTTGGAATTATGAAAACATGCATGTACTCACGGTTCGCTTGCGACACGCGGCCGTCTAACTCCTGCGGACTCCGGAAAAACGCCTATCTCTGGCGCCGTGCTTCACGCCCTCGACGCCTCCTGGGCGTACATCGGTGGACTTCTAGCTGTCGTGTATGGCTGTCGCGGAGATCGCCTCACTTGGTGGTGTAGGGTTACCGTGCGCGCCTTGCACGCTGGGGTCGTTGGTTCGAATCCGGATCCAAAAACTTTTTGCAGCTGTTTCCGGTTGACGACCGGAACGTTGGTCGACTAACGGCTTCTGCTCTCGGTTAGTCCACAGCTTGTTGCTCTAGCCCTGCCTAGGGCGCGGAAAATAGCGTCCGCTGCCCTCTCCGGTTGGCCCCGTGAACCGCCGGGAAAATGCCTCGAAGCTGGACTGCGGGGTCGAAAACGGTCGCTGACGAAAAGGGTGGTGTGACGGGCCTCGCAATTCTTGCCACAGATCTGTCACAGAATTCAAGAGGCCGTCATGCAGACGGGTTAACTCTGGCACATTAAGGACACACATATCGGCATTTTTACCTGTCGCATCCAAATTCTACGCACTCTCACGCACTACTTTAACTGTCGCACGCACGCACGCACTTAGGCACCTTAGCTACTCTGCCTATCTACTTGAAGGAAATTAGGAAAGAAAATCTAATCAGGTAAAACTCGAAGGTTTCTTCACGCTTTCACTAGTTCACACCTGAACTTCACAACCACGGCGCGGGACTTAACATGGACCGCTCTCGCCTCTTCCACAGACCAGAACGAAGTGAAAGAGTCAAGTTTTATGATCCTCAGATCAAGGCGCGAGATTTCAGATCTTCGTCGTTGAAATTACGCGAAAGCGACGAAGTGGATTATTTTCGCGAACGGTCATAAATCATCATACCGCATACAAATCCTTTCATTACTTAGAAAACCATTTCGTCCCCAGCTTTAGAGCCAGATTTTCCATCTCGCTTCCCAACCCGAGTGTTATTTTACAGAGCTGGGGTCAACGATACTTGAACCCAGGTCGATGCCCGGTCTGTTGATTTGGCTAACGACTTTACCTTTGGCGCCAGGAATAGATCGTGAACTCATTTACTTCATGATGCAGATCATGAACAAGTGAACCAATGAACATATGAACTCTAATCTTCCACGTGAGTGAATTCATCAACCATCAACCATCAACGTGAGTGGTCTCTAAACAGGGTAGTTCAATTCGACTTAATCTATTTGTACAACTTTAAATAATTAATAATTCAAATATTCGTGGTACTGCCACAAGGAACATACATCTTACGGGGTGATAATTCCCTCAAGCACACAGCCCAAAGTACTAAGCTGTAGCTACTCTATAATACCCCAATCAACTCAAAACGCCTCCTCAGATCCCAGATATATATCCAATTTAACTCCATTAGAAGGTTCTGGACGACAAACTTTTCGTGAAATTCGTAACAGTCATATTTCGAGCATCAACGAATTGAAATTAGTGTTGAAAGAAAAATGGAAGAATATTCCGTCCCCCATTAAGGCTAATTTGGTCAGTTCCATGCCACAAGAACTATAGCCCGTCATAGATACACAGGGGAATCCAACGAAATATTGAATTCCATTCTACAACTCCTGTTTTCGTTTCAAAAGCGCGCTAAACCTGACTAGACGAATACTTTTTGAGCCCGTATTTAATGAATTGTTATGTTTTGTTACCTTTGTTTTTGTTATTGTTTTATTTTTCTGTTTGATTTTAAACAATAAAGATGAATTGATTAATTTACTACACAATGTAATCGATAGTTTTATTCTTTGAGCTTACTAGATTCTATCTTTGACATTTTCCAGAAAACACACATCTAGACTAATCCTTTTTGGACTCACTGTAGTTGTGAAACACCGCCAAGAATTTCAACTATGCTAACATCAGCATCGTAATTACTTAAGCACCCTAAACTCCTTTGGTACTGTATTATTGTATTCCCTAACCTCGAACAAACCATGAGTCTTTCGGCTCCTCAAAACTAGCACTATGTACAAGAATAAAAAAGTATTATTAAACTTGATTTCGGCTCCGTAACGCTTTACGGCAAATCCAAATGGCTTTCCAAATGAAAGAAAGATAAAAAAAAACTAAAAATGTAATGCGAGACAATGTATTTGCACATAAAGTATCTCTTCGAAATCTTCACCTTCCATATTTTATAAATAATCCAGTTCAGAAACATTTTGGTTGGTCCATAAACATTCACTTTCGTTATTTTCCATTCGACCTTTTGTCTACCAACCTGTCGCAAGCATATGTCGTACAGAATGTCTGTGTGAGCCGGTAAATTGAATAAATTGCTAATAAAATTATGATAATTATATCAAATAATTATAAACAGAGGTTTTCAGCGGCTGGCAGCAGCAAGAGATCGCACGAACAAAGGGAAATGTCGAAGCGCCACCGAATGGTGGCGGTTTGCCACCACTTCGTAACATCGAACAAGTATGGTAGCACCACTGTATCACTTCTTTTACTGTAGTAAAGCTGTTGTGTGTATATGCACCGTATTGTTGACATGCTTGTTGACGAACTGCAGGAGTAATGAACATTAGTCTCATTGGGAGTGATTGGGTGGTGGATTAAAAATAAGATAGTCATGCAGTACTGATGATTCAATCTAACTTGAAGTTAATATCGTGAATAATACCACACAAAAGAGAAATGGATTGAGCAGGTTTACAGTTGTGTTTAGTCATTTTTAGATTGCCAAAATCAAAGCTATGAAAAGTTTAAAAAACCAAGATGGATAACTAGCATAACAAAATAAGCCTATCCAGGATATTCTAGCTAGAAAAGAAAAATCAATCAAACAATGTTCTCCCTGTATGGTTGGGAAATTAACAATCCTAAAATCTAGCTGCTTATCAAAAAACAAGTATAAATGTCCTAAAATAGACCTTTTTATTTTGTGTTTCAATAATTCTCACTGAAAACAATCTTAAATTCTTTTATAACAAAGTCTCCATTTCATATATGAAGATTCGCACTCGATGATACCTATATGAATATTTGGTCCTATAGAAGCTACATATTATTTGTAGCTGTACAATGCAATGCACTTTGAATGTTGATATCATTTTTCAAATGACCGAATACATTCATAATGTTAATTGTATGAAAATCATACCTTCGGCTCTTATTTATGGTAAGCCATAGTGGAAACATTCATTGAGTCCATTTAAGCTATATGTGAGTCATAATGTTGGTGCCAATTTGCTGGCCTCACCTTCCACTGTTTGGAAAGCTCGGTGTTTGACCGCCGTTTGAACCGATCGCTTCACACATTCTTCCATCGTCCATGTGCACAAATTCAACAGTAAGCCAGAGGGTAAACAAAACGGGAATATTAAAATTAACGGCTCTTTAAGTTCCGACCATATTTCCGCGGATATGGTTGGCGGTTTTTATGCCTCTCTGTGTATATTTCTGTAAGCATCGAGCGGAAACATATTCCGTTCCATACTCGGCTGTTGTTGAAACGGGCAGCTTTACGAAATTAGAATTGATTGTTGATGAGCAATTGGAAAATGTGGCACTTTGTGCTTGTCAAGCCGTTTTTTCCTACAAAATTTATTCTTTTTGCCAACAGTCGCAAATGTAAATGACTCGTTCTTGACTCGATTTTATTACGATACATCGAGGTATAACACTCTTCAATACCACACCACCTGGTCAATTGGTCCTCCAATTGATCAGGTGGTGTGGTATTGAAGAGTGGCAATCCTTGACGCCTTTGCTCGCCAGGCCAACAGTTTTGCAGTTAGGGGACCGCTGGACTTCAAAATGATGTCAATGTCTATAATAGCTGCATTGCGCTGAACAATCAGGTGCACTTCTATTGTATCTGACGTCGACAAACTACCGTTTGATGTCTAGAATGCGTTGCAGTTATCTAACGGCTAGTCTATTGTCCATAAGAAATTCTTGTGAAATGCCATTGGCTGACAGCAAAATACGGCCGAACTGGTCTTTTTGCCGTAAAAACGTTTTCCCTAACAGGTCGTCTGACCGAAATGGTCATTTGTCCGAATATGCCATCAGCCGATAATACCGTTTCGCCGAAATGGTCGTTTGACAGAATGGGCCATTTGGCCGGAAATGTTGTTTGGCTCAACGGGTCATATGGCCAAATGACAATTACTGAACGGATAATATGGTCAAAAATGTCCACACGTTTGCCCAAATGACATTTACGGCAAAATGGCCTTATTGAAAATAGATCATTGAACGAAATTTCGTAACCTTTCTACTTTTATAAGTCGATTTAAGCAAAAAGTCATCTAACCAAATTTCATTAAGCCGAATTGAACGTATATCCGTAATGTAGTTTGGTCATTTGGCAGAATGGTTCAAAATGTCCTTTCGGTAAAACAACCATTTCGGTCAAACGGCATTTTCTGCTGAATTACCTTTGGGAAAATCCATTAATTACGTATCGCAAAAATTAAGAACTTTGAAGCCCCCCCCCCTGTCACACTTTTTGTATGAAGCATCTGAAAATATTGTATGAGTTGTCACACTTCACTGAACCCCCCCTCTCCCCTCTTAGCGTTACGTAATTTGTGGACGTTCTCTTTGCGGCTAAACGACTTCTTGGCAAAATGATCAATTCAGCGACACAACACTTTTCGCAGAAAATGCCATTTGACCGAAACAGTGGTTTTGCCGAAAGGACATTTTGAACCAAGCGGCTCTGTCTGCCAAATGACTATTCTTACCAAATAGCATTTTGGCCAAATGATCTATTCGGTCGAACGACTTTTTCGGCCAGACGGCATTTTCAGTCAAATTACCTGTTAAGGCAAATAACCTTTTCGGTCAAATTACCAGTTCGACCAAATGTTCCTTTCGGCTGTATATCGCTTTTGGCCAAACAACATTTTCGGTCAAACCATTTTCGACCTGATCACAGTTTCAGTTATATGACTTTTGGCTTAAATCGACTTAAACAGTAGGAAGTGTGCAATTCAACATCGTACTTATGAATCACCCATCATGTTTACATCGCTTGCACTGGCGACTCACCTCGTGATGAAGGAGGAATTGACTGACTGCGAATGTGTATATTGCATGCGATGGCTGCTACGATCTGTCATGTAACTGAGGAACAGTATATTTAACTTGTTCATGTATAATATATAATACATTGTATATAGGCCTGTCCATCGTCACACATCTCCCCTCTTCTCTATAAAAACGGCTGGCATCTATGTTTAAAGAAAAACTAATTTGCATGCAAACTTGAAACGGCTTGTGCTAAATCAGTTTTAATCCAAATGAGCTCAAATTTTTAGAGGACACTCAGAACATGGTAAAGAATCAGATGAGCGCTGTGGAGCAAAATCAATTTTTTGAACCACCAGTTCCTCAAGTAATCCCCCGGAAAGTTCCTAAAGGCATTCCTCTAGAAGTTCTTCTGAGAATTCTGAGAGTTCTTTCTCAAATCTCTCCAGAAGTTCATCAAGTAATTCCTCGGGGAGCTGCTCCGGGAGCTCCACCGAACTTCTTCCGGAAGTTCCTATATGAAAAAAGATCCTCCGTGAGTTCTTTTTCGAATTGGCCACATTCACGAATGTTAGGGATCTTCCGGAGTACCATTACCGTACAGTACCGAAAACTTTGATTGCAAACATAATTCGCCAGGATAGGTGGTTACGAAAAAATCGCGATGCTTTGAGATATTCTTTTGGAATTGAGCACTTTTACGAATGAACTGGATCTTCCGGTGGACTGTTTCTTAAGCTCTTGGAGGTCACAGAAGACTTCCCCTATTAATTTGCCAGAAGGAAAGGTTACGAAAAAAATCACTGTGCTGAAGTTTTGGGATTGTCCACTTTTATGGATGTTTCAGATCTTTCGAAGGATCGTTTCTGCGACATTTGTAGACCAGACCAGAATGGATGTTTACGAAAAAATGTCTATGCTCTGGGGTGAATTTTTGGAATGGCCACTTTCACGGATGTTCCGTATCTTCTGGAGGACCGTTTTTGTGGCATTTTGGAGGTCCCAGAAGATTTTCATTATTGATTGCATCCTACATTTGCCAGAATATATTATTATGAAAAAAAAAACAAAGCTCTGGGAAGAAATTTTGGAATTGGCCATTTTTACGGATGTTCCAGATCTACCGAAGGACCATTTCTGGGACATTTAGAGGTCACTGAAGATTTTCATTATTTATTCCACGTACAATTTGTCAGAATGGATGCTTACGAAAAAATCGCGAAGCTCTAGGATGAATTTTTAGAATTGGTCGTTTTACGGATGTTCCGGATCTTCCGGACGACCGTTTCTGGGACATTTTGGTGTCACAGAAGACTTTAACTGTTCGTTGCACCACCAATTTGCCAGAATGAATGGTTATCAAAAAATCGCGAAGCTCTGGGATGAACTTTTGGAATTGGTCATTTTACGGATGTTCCGGAGAACCATTTCTGGGGCATTTGGAGGTCACAAAAGACATTTACCATGGTTACGAAAAAATCGCTGAGCTCTAGGATTTACTTTTAGAATTGGCCACTTTTACGGGTGTTCTGGATCTTCCGGAGGACCGTTTCTGGGACATTCGGAGGTCACAGAAGACTTTACCTATTTATTGCACCCACAATTTGCCAGAATGAATGGTTACAAAAAACAATTGCGGAGTTCTGGGAATAACTTTTAGAATTGGTCGTTTAACGGATGTTCCGGATCTTCCGGAGGACCTTTTCTGGGACATTTGGGGGTAACAGAAGACTTTAACTGTTTGTTGCATCCACAATTTGCCTAAATAAATGGTTATCAAAAAATCGCGAAGCTCTGGGATAAACTTTTGGAATTGGCCACTTTTACGGATGTTCCGGATCTTCCGGAGGACCGTTTCTGGGTCATTTGGAGGTCACAGTAGACTTTAACTGTTTGTTGCACCCACAATTTACCTGAATAAATGGTTATCAAAAAATCGCGAAGCTCTAGGATAAACTTTTGGAATTGGCCGTTTTACGGATGTTCCGGATCTTCCTGAGGACCGTTTCTGGGACATTTGTAGGTCACAGAAGGCTTTAACTATTGATTGCCCCCACAATTTGTCAGAATGAATGGTTACCAAAAAATCGCGAAGCTTTGGGATGAATTTTTAGAATTGGCCAATTTTACGGATGTTCCGGATCTTCCAGAGAACTTTTCGATGACCGCTCGAGGGATAAATTTGCCCAGAAATGGCATATACAATATAGCAAATACAGTTGGGATCATTAGAGCACATATTTGCAAGCAATTTTATGTTTCATAACACAAAACTCGAAAATTTTGTGCCAAATTGAGAAGCTCAAACAGTACCTCTTTAGCACAGGTTCCCCGGGGACTAGAGTGGTCAATTTGGATGAATCACCCCGTGGGTGTTATTGGAACCTACAGCTTTCGTTTGGTGCCTAAAGATCGAAAATCGGTTCAAATTTGAGTTTTTTGATCGAGATGAAATCTTGGGTCCAAATGGACCCCAATGCACAATGTGTAACTTTTTTCTAATGCATTAGGAAGGTTAATATCCAAGAATACTGAAGCCAGTTGTTCCTTGTGCGCATAGACCAGCTGTATATCTGAAGAGAGAATTTTCCAAGCATTTTCTGTGAACAATACAAAGAATTTCCTGTAGAAATTCAAATAAAATCTTAAAAAATTTCGAGCATTTTTTTTCTTCAAAACCAAAAATTTATTTTTAAAATCTTCATTTTGAACAATCTTCCGGAGAAACTTTGAAGATTTTTTCCAGGGAGTTTCCAGCGGATATTCCGAAGAATTTTCTGTTTTAACGTTGGCTATGCTAAACTAGTTGTCTTGATTAACCTAGATTGAAAAAGTCAATGTTAAAGCATCCCTTCTTCCAGTCATAAGCTCCTACAATTATAAAAGATTTTCTGTGTTAATTTTGAAGAGTACCTAACAGAAACTCAACTGGAACTTTCCGCGGATATTCCGAATATTTTCCTGTAGAAATTTGGAACAACTTCCCGTGAATATTCTGATGAGATTTTCATGTAAAATCTGAAAAAAAAAATCGCTGAAATTCCAAACAATTTCGTTGGAATTCCAAACAATTTCGCTTGAAAATCCAAAGAGCTTCACTTGTAGCACCCGTAGAAAATCTGAGAATAAATTCCAAATGAATAATATTCTGGATAAACTTGAGCTAGTCGGCCAACCGATATTTTCAGGCAAATGAACTGTTCGACCAAATAACTTTAGGCTACTTAGTCTTCTACCAAATGGTCTATTCGGTCAAACGATATATTCGGCCAAACAACTTTTAGCCTTGTAGTCTGGCTTTCTGCCGAACGATCCTTTTTCGTTCAAACATTCAATTTCAACGAGAAATTCTTCTTCAACGTAATTTCCACACAAGTTTTTTCTTGGTTTTCTACGGGATTTTTTTTGAAATTTCAATAAGAAATTGTAAGGAATTTTCAAGAAAATCATTCGTGAATTAGGGTGAAAATTAAAGATCAGCGGCGTGCCAAAATTTAAACGGCAGCGCACCGATGCAAAAATGTCGGTGGCGGCGCACACCTTTACTGTCTGGCACTTATAAACTCGGAAACTACTGGACCGATCGGCATGAAATTTCGTATGCAGGGAAAATTCTTAAGATGGTTCCAGACCCCTTCCCCTGTAGAAGGGGGACTCTCATACACATTTAACACAAATTTCTGCATTACTTGAGAACTAATCAAGCAAATGGAATCAAATTTTGCATGTAAGGTTTTTGAAGGCAAGATTTGTTCCTGAAGTGACTCGAGACCCTTCCCCACTTTGAAAGGGAGGGAGGGGGGTCTCATATACAAATGAAACACAAATTTTCCACATAACACGAGAAAAGCAAATGGAACTGAATTTGGCAAGTGTAAAAAAACAAAAGATTTGATGTTTGCTCTGCGAGTGAATTTGCCCCTTCTGAAAACTTCATCGTCTTAATTAATTTTGGGCGAGACAAAGATAGACGGCGCGACAAAGATCAGCTAGTGTTTAATAAACTGTGTAGTTTGATTGAGGAAGAATCAACTTAAATGCGGATATCGAATTGGAACTCAGGGATCATCTTAACTCACATGGAGCAATAATTTGACCGATATTTTCTTGGGATTGTTTAAGAAAATTCATTAGTTTGCAATTTGTTTTTGATAACATTGCACTACGGTCCAGGATACAGATTTACGCGGAAAGATGAATTTTATGCCAAAACTATATTTTTTAGAAAAAACTGTTGTTCTACAAAATTGTTCGAAATAGTAAGGCCATCATTATGGTTCTACCAAAAAAAAAGGGTGGCCCATCATATAAAAAAAATTAGAAAATATTTTTTTTATTTCTCAGAATATTGACATGTTATGTTCTACAAAGTTGTAGCGCAACTTATTCCAATCAATTTTGCTGAAAAAACTTTTTATGTAGCTCTTAAGTTGGCTGATTTAGAGTAATTTCACCTAATTGGATTAGGGTGTACCTAAAAACAGTATTTTTGATCTTTTTTTGTTTTATATTTCTCGAAAAAGTCGTCTTCAGGTGACTTTTAGAGCTCAAAAAAATGCAACTTTTGATGGGTAAATACGCTCAATATCTTTTTCCAATGATAAGTTATTATCGTTTTTCTGTTAAAATTTCATTTTTTTCATAAGTTGATATCTCCGGTTAGGGCAGACCAAAAAAATATATTCACACGGCAACTGAAAGAGAAATTAATATTCTTTATTATGTCATAAAATTGGGGATATGTTATTTTTTTATCTCAAGTTTCAACCATTTTACTAAAATCATGTTTTTTCAAATAAATTGATATAACTCGACAACGGAAGAAGATACAGACGATATTCTTATAGCAAAACACGCGTTTTAAAAAGCCCCAAAAGTCTTCAGAAGGTGACATTCGTGAAAAATAAAAAATGAAATGAGCAGATCATACATATTCTTTTTTGAGGGACACCTTAATCCTGGTAAGTAAAATTACTCTAAACAATTTTAAGCTCAGCTACATAAAAAGTTTATATAGCAAAGTTGATTGGAAAAAGCTGCGCTACAACTTTGCAAAATATTTTATGTAAATATTCCGCAAAATAAAAAAAATAAAATTTCACATTTTTATAAAATGGCCCACCCTATTTTTCGGTAACTCTATAATAAGGGCCCAAGTATCCAGAACAACTTTGTATAACAAATTTTATTTCCTCAAAGTACGTTTCAGACCGAAAATGCATCTTTTTTCGTAAATCTTGCAATACGATAATAATGATAAAATTTATAAAAAGTGTTTAAGCTGTAGATTTTTTATTTTTCATTTCTCACGAATATCATCTCCTGATCATGGAGCTTTTCAAAACGCGTGTTTTGCTATAAGAATATCGTCTGTATCTTCTTCCGTTGTCGAGTTATATTAATTTATTTGAAAAAACATGATTTTAGTAAAATTGATAAAACTTGAGATAAAAAAATAACATATCCCCAATTTTATGACATAATAAACAATATTAATTTCTCTTTCAAATGCCGTGTGAATATATTTTTTTGGTCTGCCCTAACAGGAAATATCAACTTATGAAAAAATTGTAATTTTGACAGAAAAACGATTATAACTTTCGATGGGAAAAAGATATTGAGCATATTCACCCATAAAAAGTTGCATTTTTTTGAGCTCTAAAAGTCACCTGAAGACGACTTTTTCGAGAAATCTAAAACAAAAAAAGTAGATCAAAAATACTGTTTTTTTGAGGTACACCCTAATCCAATTAGGTAAAATTTCTCTAAATCAGCCAACTTAAGAGCTACAGAAAAAGTTTTTTAGCAAAATTGATTGGAATAAGCTACGCTACAATTTTGTAGAACATAACATGTCAATATTCCGAGAAATAAAACAAATATTTTTTATTTTTTTATATGATGGGCCACCCTATTTTTTGGTAGAACCATAATGATGGCCTTACTATTTCGAACAATTTTGTAGAACAACAGTTTGTTCTAAAAAATATAGTTTTGGCGTAAAATGCATCTTTCCGCGTAAATCTGTATCCTGGACCATAGTGCATTGGCTAGCCTTCCAGATGAATTTCAGAATGAATTGAAGGGACTCAGAATGAATATTTGGATATGCGCAATGGTTGATCGTCTCGTGATATCGGTAAAAAAATTGAGCCAGTTTTGATGTGCATTATTTGAAGTGTATCGCAAAGTCGCGTTTCAAGCCTTCAAGATTCTAATAATGTTTGCTTCTACATGGCTTTTCAAGAAACATATTAAACATTGAAGACGATTTGAGATTCGCTTTATCAGACGCGCAATCTCGGTACCACAAATGTAAGTACAACTATCGTACTGAATAAATCGCTGATAAAGAATAAAAAAAAAAAATAATGAGATTAAAGAATATATGCTTGTTCTTGATTTTGTCGTGACAAATTCAGAGGACCGTGGGCCACTTGGTTAATCGTAAATGGGGTCGCAAACTCGTTAAGGTTGGGAACCACTGCCCTATACTTTAATATCTTGAACTTAATGATCTCACAAAACAAGTTCATAGAAGTGTCCACTTTTTAATAATTTTGATCCCCGGCTTGCGATGTCTCAAATGTATATATAATATTATCCAGCGTATGTATATGTGAACTAAGGAAATAGTAATCCTACTAACAGTAAAACCATTTCACCCATTTGTTTTTTCCATTGATTGGGCAGATCCTCGAACTTCCGGGCGAGACCTGCAATAAAAAAGCGGCTGCCTACGGCATGCCTCTTATTGATATTCGAACGATGACGACAAGCCCTCGGTTTGAACAAGCATCGCATCGTTGTAGTAGTTTAGTTCAGATCTGTGCGCCGATTAGTACTATGTTATGTACAGTGGCATGATGATAACGCAGTTTGTTTGTAATTATAATTTCAATTTATTAATTAAATATAAAAAAAGAAACAACACAAACTTCTTTTTATTCCCTTGAATTCCCCTTTGAATAGGATGAATGTAGAAGAGTAAGAAATGGTGAATGGCACATTATATCTATAAATCGGTATCACAGTAAATCAGTAATCTGTTGACTATTTTACTGTGAGATAAGTATCGGCGACGGTGCACAGGTCTAGTTTAATTCCCTTGATTGTACCTAAAACGAACGTTAGAGGCGCATAGTCAAGGACTTAGGGAGGTCCGTTTAGGGCGGACTTTTATTTTGATTTTGCAATATAACATTGACCTCCCTGCCTTTTACAACCAACTCGCAGCTCCCGTTGCTGTGGATAAAATCATGTTTCCTTTGGTGGCTCATGCCACCACTCGGAACGTACCGTGGTCTTCTGTGCCAGACGATGGCAGGTGCGTATACATATGCAAGTAATGTTGATGCTGGGGGACTGGAGGAACGAAAATACATCAAATAAATCGAGATTGGGCGGTAATTTACATTTCCGTCGCTAGATAGACTTTTCTGCTTCTGTCTACCGGCGACGTTATGCTCTTGTTAGAAGGTGGCATGAAATAAAAAACAAGTTCCGATAATAGGGGAAAGTTCATTGATTACGTAACGCAAAAAAAAATTACCTCATATCACGTTTGTCCGACTGTTTGTGCAACACCTAAGGGGCAAGCCAGAGTAAACGCAACGAGCGACGCGACGCGACGCGACTCACGTAAAAGAATAACAATCATTATCAACAGGCTGACAAATTGCACTGTCGCGTCGCGTCGCATCGCAAGTTGCGTTTACTCTGGCTTGCCCCTAAGATAATGTTGTATGGATCGTCACACTGCATTGAACGCATTACACACTCTTTTCTTTTCTCAATGCGTCAGGACATTTATGGACATTCTCTATTTTTTCTAATTTTAGTGAAGTTAGCCATGGAAGTGGATTTTGCATGACATGTTACGAAAAAAGATTTGGCTGTCGATGGGATTAGAACCACTAACAGACCTTGGATGTTTCTCGTTTAGTCGCCTCTCGTTTAGCTCGAAAAAAGAAACACAATACATAGTCGTGTTATGCTGCCGATTCCAATCATACGGATGCCGCAAAACAACAGTCTCTTGAGAAAGACCTGCTTCAACTGACACATCATCTAACTCCATAAACATTTGAAACTGCGTATTCAGAATCTAAGTTAATATCAAATAATTAGATGATTATACTATTTTACTCCAGATAACGGTCGAATTGAGAGATTATATTTGTAACTGACATACACACTTACACTTTAACACAAAAATTCACTGCATGTGATCAGAAAAGGGTGAATGAGAAATTATTGAGTTGCCCGAGAATAAAGATATTTATAATACATGAGTACTATGAGGTTGGCTGCCAGCTCTGGGAGCTAAGGAGCTCGGAGCTAAGGAAACAACCAAAGTTAGTGCACAGTTTATTTTCGAAGTGCAAGTTTCCAGTGAAAAGTGGAGAAGTTGGTATATTACCTATCATTTATTGAATCAGGTAACAACAGCAACTGATCAACCGAAACCGAAAAGAATATCCTCCATTTTATGAAAAATAATAATAATAATTCGATTGCTTTCACTTCTAAAGTTCAAATAAATACTGGTAATAGGAAAACCTAGAATGAAAAAATTTGATAAATTTTGAGCACACCTCAATATCGTGTCCGATTTAGCTCAAATTTTGCATAGGGGGATATTTTTGGCAACGAAAACGTTTGCGTATCGTCCGGTGTTAAAATTCGATAAAAAGTCCCAAAAATGTTCTGAGAGAAAAAATCGATTTTTTTTCATTTTTTTTAAATAACACCATATCTAGACGCTTCATGCATTTTTAAGTTATTTGGCATCAAAATCAAAAATTCGATTTATGACTTTTCCTTTGGAAAATTTTCATGAGTCAAAATTTCAAAACTTTGATTATTTTTAGGCACCCATAAGTCATGTCCGATTAAGCTCAAATTTTGCATGGGGTCATATTTTGTGGCAATGAAACTTGTGAGCAATGTCGTTTTTTGAAATTCGAAAATGCCATTTTCATTGGCACCCTAATTGTCCATAAACCGTCTTCAAAGTTCAGAAAATTAAAGCTCGGAAGCTGAAGCATCCCACTAAGCACGTGTCGTCGTGCCGAAGACAAGAAACGAAGCTGTTTGCGAAGTGTCATTACCTCAACGCATCTGTCACCCTGATCGGCCTGTCTAAGCCCGCATTGTTAATCCGGCCAACCGATCACGACGTTGCTAATGCGATCTAAAAACCTCGTGCACGGAGAGTGAGTTCGACTGCCATTACATCTGGAGCTGATCGTCCGTCCGGCCACCCGATACCTAGCCGTCGCTTTTTGAGAGGAAAGAAGCCATTCCGGTGGAGCCCATCTGATCCACTCAATACGAACGACCCCTCGTGTACCGAGAGCAGGGAACCCAGGGTCCAAAGCTTCACTGCCGTAATCTGAATATGGTGTTAACGAATAGTACTCGTCGAGCTCTTCAACAGAAAAATGGATAACATGTAGGTTGTAATTTGGTACATACGTCACTTTTTCAGATTACGGCAGTTTAGCTCCAGTGAGTGGCACTGAGTCGCACATCCAACTCGACTGACCCCGCCATATTCTCGCCATCGTCCCCTCCCCGCCATCTGATCCCACCGAAGCCGGCCGGCCCCCAGCGCTTTCTGCATAATCCTAAACACACACAAAACACATGTAAGTTTTAGTTAATAAGCTGAGTAAAATATATAAAGTGATTTGGGTTTGTATTTCCGATCCGTGTCTTCATCGGTGCTTGAGCCGACCTGTAAAGATAATCATCTTTAGTTTGATCTAGCCGACCCTAGCAGATAGACCTCAGAGAGTCATAGCTAACATATTTTGTTATTGATACTTCATCATTTGACTCGACAGACAGGCTTTTGACAAGGATGTTATCGATCACATATAGCATCACTGCCGCATTGTGTTAATTGTGCGTTTCACTGAGATATTTTTTAAAGTTTTTTTTTATGTTGTATCGCGTTAATCGCTGTTTGTGCATCGGATAAACAATTATTACATCCCGTACTATCCAAGAATACTGAAATCCTTCGGTCTTCAGTGATCCGGAACCCAGTTTTTCGTCACAATTCTTCGACCTGCAGCTTTGCTTTTACCGCAACCGTCAGCACCAGCTACATACCTTGCCAACTAATCCGTTCGACACTATCACCTCTATCATTATTCGAAAGGAGGCATGGGAATTTTCGCGTTTGTCAGTGACACCTGACAAGATACATAAAAACATGGTCAGTCAAAAACAAACTTGTCAACTTCCAGTTTTCCGTCGCACGACTGGACCCCCACGACCTGATGACAACTTTTTCCTACCGCGACAATTTGCTTTTGTTGTATGTCTTGTTAGAGCACACATCTGCGACAAAAGTGTGACAACGCATACAGTTTCGACTCTGTGCACGACACAACATTGGTCCCGAAAGTAAGTTAGTAATGTAGTAGTAAAATTCTTCTTTATTTAATCATTTTCTGTTCTACAATTATGATTTTCTACATGTACAGTGCTCGGCCGGCTTGGCCCTCCAACTTCAATTTTAAATTTTTATGGTTACATTGTTATTTATGTGTTAATATGATATATCATGACGGCCTTTAGGAGGCGCTGGTGTGTTTTAAAATTTGATAACCTAACTACTATGTACACTAATATTTACAATAAAAATTTGATAACCTAGATTGGAACTAGCGCCCTAATTGGAGCCTGATCCGAATGCAAGCAACGGACCCTAAACTTTTCTTTACACTCACCAAAGCGTTCATGTAAGGTTTTTATTCCGGCCAGACGGTGGACCTCGGATGTTCTTGTCCTGGGAGGGATGTTGAGGATCATCCTCAGGAATTTGTTTTGGACCCGTTGAAGTTTGAGGTGGTGGGTTTTAGCGCAGCTCTCCCAGACCGGCATGCCATATTCGATCACAGGGAGGATGATTTGCTTGTAGACAGCAAGCTTATTTTTCAGGGACAATGACGACCGGCGGTTGATCAAAGGGTACAGTAGTTTCAACAAGACGTTACACTTTGTCACCGTTTTGTCAACCTGTTGCCTGAAAATAAGCTTGCTGTCGAGGGTCAAGCCAAGGTAGCCGGCCTCATTGGCCCATTCCACAGTCGTGCCATTTAGGATGATTTTACAGTCCCCAGGCGGAACAAGTTTAGGGGATTTGGAGTGGGGGAAAATGATGACCTGGGTCTTCGCCGCGTTGATACAGATCTTCCAGCTGGTGAGGTACTCTGTCAGGGCATACAGGCCTCGTTGGAGTTTTGCCACTAGCGCTCTGATCACTCTACCGTTGTAGACGATGGATGTGTCATCTGCGAACAGAGACAGAATGCCGCCTTCTGGAGGTTCTGGCATGTCGGAGGTGAACAGATTGAAAAGCAGGGGCCTGAGGATACTGCCCTGGGGAACGCCTGCGACGATGTTGTGCGCATTGGAACTCGCCTGCTGATTGAGACCCGGAATGTCCTTGCCGACAGGTAATTGTTGATGATTTTCACCAGGTAGCTGGGAAGATTGTAGCGTTGTAGTTTGTACACCAGGCCATCATGCCATACATTGTCAAATGCCTTCTCGACATCGAGTAAGGCCATGACGGATGTTTTCGAGACAAACTTGTTCCGTCTGAGGACGTTGGTATACAGTTGACCGACCGCGTCGGAAACCAAACTGTTCCTCGAGCAAGATGTTGAGATTTTCGGCAGACTAAAGTAACCGATGATGAATAGCTTTTTCGAATAGCTTGGATAACCCTGAGAGAAGGCTGATGGGTCGATAACTTTTGGGGGAGGAAGGATCCTTCCCAGGCTTCCGGATGGGGATGACTTTCGCTGACTTCCAGGACGATGGGAAGTAGCTAAGCCGGAGACACTGATTAAAGATCAGCGAGAGGTGCTCAAAGAACGGAGCACTCATGTGTTTGAGCTCGAGATTCAGGATGCTGTCGAAGCCTGGGGCCTTCATGTTCTTCGACGATTTGATATAAGCCGTCAATTCGTCAGCTGAGATCTCCAACTCCTCCGAGAAGTCGTTGGGAATGAAATGGATGTTGTTAGCATGCTCGTTGACGGCTGCTTCGTGTGGACTGACGATTTTCTGCCCAAGATTGTGTGAGCTGACGAAGTGACGACCTATTTCAGCGACCTTCTCTGCATAAGTTATCAAGCGATCCTTAGAGCCATTATTGTCTAGTGGGATCAAAGGTGGAATGGGCCGAGGCTTGGATTTTAGAATTTTGGTCATTTTCCAGAACGGCTTAGCATAATCTGGGAGAGTGCGGATCTTATTCGAGAAGTCGTTATTTTTGAGGTCCACCATTCTGGCCCTGATAATTTTGTGATTCGATTGCAGCGTGCCTTAAGCTTAGGCGGTCCAGTACTCTTAAACTGCTTGCTAGTGTCAGGCCGCAATCGAATCAAATCTTTTGTGAGTGTATCGATGTTACCTGCTTACCTGCCGAGCCGTCGGTACGTGTTGCTCTCGGGCCGCCGTGATCGCCTCCTCGATAGCGCACAGCTGGCGGTCGATACTTTCCGGCGTCTCCGGACGCACCTCGTAGTTGACGGTGTTATCGACGCACTGCTGGAAACGCTGCCAGTTCACTCGGTGGTAGTTCCGCCGTAACTGCTGGTGCCGATTGACCGAGGAGCCCAGTTCCGCCACCACCGGATAGTGATCCGAACTGAGCTCCTGGTATACAACCGGCTGCGAGACGTGGTCACTCAGGTTTGTTACGTAGAGGTCGAGCGTTGCGTGGGCACCGGACCGACTCAGCCGAGTGGGGAATCCGGGCTCAGGATCGTGTAGTGGCCTTCCTCCATGTCGTTGCTCCAGATGGTGCCGTTTCGATTGCCGCGACTGTTGCCCCAGGCTTGATGTTTGGCATTCAAGTCGCCGGCAATGATATACTGGCCTTGCCTCCGCGTCAGCTTGACGATGTCCCTCCGAAGGGCAGCCGATGATCCATCGCCGGCTTTGGCTTGCGTTGGACAGTACGCCGCGATGAGCGCGATTGTGCCGACCGAAGTGGTGATTTCGACACCGATGGCCTCGATGACACTGAGCTGGAAGCTTGGAAGCAGACGACAGTTGATGTTGTAGCGAAGAGCGATGGCCACACCATCTCCCCTGGTCGGCCGGTCGAGTCGCACGATGCGGAAGTCCGGGATGTTGATGTTCACCTCCGGTTTTAGGTGCGTTTCGGTGATGAACGCCACGTCTATTTCCTTCTCCTCAAGGAAATCCTTCAGCTCGATTGTTTTGCTCTTTAGCGAGCAAGCGTTCCAGTTGACCAGGCCCACCCTAGCAGCCATTTTCAATGATGAACATGCCAAGTGTGAAGACCTGGTCGAATCGGGTTTTGCAGCCGCGCAGTCGAGTGGCGAGCTGCGCGAAGATCGGCATCAGTTGCTCCGGAGTGTACAGTGGGGCAGATTCTTCCGGTGGGACGGCTTCGTTCTCCGACTGCCGACGGAACCCAGGAGGAGGAAGCGGGGGCCATTCGCTGGTGGATGGTGCCGACGATGCTGGAGCTTGGACCGATGCAGCTGCCGCTGCCAGTCGCTTGTGCGGCTGTAGCGGTGGGAGTATTGGAATCACACGACGGGGAGCCGGGATAGCTGGAAAGTTCACCTCGTTGATTACAGGAACACGGTTCTTCTTCGGAATGGTCCTGGTGGAAGCCTTCTTCCGGATTTCCAGGAACTCGGCTCGCTTTGGGCAGCCCTTTGTGGTGGCCCGATGTTTGTCGCCACAGTTGGCGCACTTGGGATCGGCCACCTCCATTTTGTCGCACTCGTCCGTCGGATGGGGTTCGCCACACTTGTTGCAGCGCGGCTTCATGCGGCAGTTCCTGGTGCCGTGCCCGAAATTGAAGCAGTTGGTGCATTGCGTGACATCACGGTGCACTGGCCGATATCGCTCCCAGTCAACGACGGTGTAATTTATAACGCCAACCAGCTTCAGGTCCTTCCAGGTAGTGAAGCCGTGCTCCAGATGGATCAGGTAAAGCTGGTCGCGATATCTCCTCGCCTTGTCGTGACGAGCGATCTTGTGGACGGCTACTGGCTTCAGTCCGCAACTTTCAAGCTCTGCTTGGAGCTCTTCCTCCTTCATGTCGTGAAGTCCTCGCAGCAAAGCCTTGAGCGGCTTCGTGCCGGGGTGGTCATGAGTGTAGTACTCATACTTGTGGACCTCGAGGAACTCCACGACGGATTGATGATGGTCCCTGTTGGCCGGCATCACTTTCACGCCCTCGCTGCAGAGCCGAAAAGTACATTTCAGCCCCTTAGCGATCAGCTGGCGAATTTTGGGCGTAAATCCGGCGGATCGCCCTTCATAAACACGGGCGGGCACTTCTCCTTCCGCTCCGGTTGCACCTGCGGCAGCTGCGATTGCTCCTTCTCCCTCTTTTTCGGCGGATTGCCGGCGTCATCAAGCGGCAACGGGGAGAACACGTTGCTCTGCAAAATCTGCTTGGAGGGGTTAACCGCGCCTCCAAGAGCAGTGCGATTAGGCACTTTTCCAGCGACCGAATCGGCCACCGAGTCTCCCATGATGGGTCCGGGAGAAAATAACGCCAACGCGACAAGCGAAAACGTAAACAGCGAAAGAACGAGAAAAAACACTTGGAAAAAATGCGCGAGCAAAAAACACGTCCGTACGTGTTGCTGTCTCGAACTGGAATGACCCCGAAAGTAAGTTATGTCTCATCTTCTATTTGTCCATCTGCGTGGAGGAGCAATAGCAGCGGACAAATTTGAAACCTATCATACCGAAAAGGGCACTTTATAACTAATTATTTCTTTTTTTTGACAGATTTTCTGTTTAGAAATAAGAAATTTTATTCAATTTTTGCGTTGTTACGTAAGGTTAAAAGACTATTATTCTTCCATTTACTTCCACTATTCCAGGAAGAAGGAAACGAAATACGTATCTGTTGATACATAAAAAGTGAATAGTGGAAGTAAATGGAAGAATAATAGTCTTTTAACCTTGTAGCATTTCCCCTAAGACGCTCTAAAATAATTAATCGTTGTTACGTACATAATAAGGCCGATACAAATATTTAAAATTTATTTTGTCTCCCCCCCTCGGATTTTTTTTGCCAAAAAATTAATATTTTGAGGGGGCAACAAAATAAAATTCGGATAATTTTGAGGATTTTCAAAACATTCTTTAAGAGAAGTCCGAGAAGTTTTTTTAATTTTTTTTATTTTAATGTTTATTTTTTATTACCGCCCCCCGCCCCCCCCTTGACTTTAGACCAGTAGGACAAAAAGTATATTAAATATTTGTAACGGCCTAATATATAAATAAAAAAAAACAAGTGTTTCTTGCATAGAGAAAGATCCCCCAGTGTCGAATAACTGAGCCTTAAGGTGAAGGTGGGTTGAGTACCAAAACAAAGCTTTGAAAGTATTGGTACTATACAAACTGTCATATACTGTAGTAGTATTGGTGTCGTATTTATGAAAAAACAAAGAATATTAGTAGGGTGGTTCAAAAAACGACCCAGCTCCACCACGCTCACTTGATTCTGTCCCATGCTCCGAGTGTCCTCCAAAAGCCGATTTGAACAAAAACTGATTGAGAACAAGCCGATTTAAGTTTGTATGAAAACTATTATGGGAAACTAAATCATTCATTACACTGGCTACAGCGCCTCCCCTCCAAACGCTGGCGAAAAGAGAACCCACATAGCTGAAAGCAACATTCCAGAGACTTCACTGAACGCACCTTAGGAAAGATCCGTTGAAATAGCATTTTATACTCCGCTCACACTTTTTGTATGAAGTATCTGCTCCTGGTGAGATAGATATGTATCACAAAAAATCTGGCTATTTTGTTGAATTACACAAACACAATGTCAGCGGAACGGAAACGGCAAATTTGACGGAAAATATATGGGCTAACTGTCAAATTTGCCGTTTCCGTTTCTGTTCCACCGACATTGTATTTGGGGCTTTATTATCATGCTAAAGATTTGCAACCTCGATTAAAATCGACTCCCAACTATTGGAACGTCCATTTAATATGCATTGTCTAAGAAGTTAATGCTCTTGAATTTCATCCAGTCATATGGTCTTCCCCTCACCAGCGCACAATCACGGAGTGCCACAATCAGAATAATGTAAAATTCAACCTCGCCATATCAACTGCCATACAAACCTGAAACGACCTGAGCACGGTAAGCCCCTACTCAAACCAACCGAAACCGGCGAACGAAACCCAAAATATGAAACATAATCGACTGAGCGCGGCGGAGCAAAATCAGTTTTGAGCCACCCTGTTTATTAGTTTGCTGCTATCGGTATCGGCGTTTACATTCGCTCCACGATCAGTTTTTAGTCGTTTTTTTTAACAAAAATAGCAGTTTTTATTAAGCTTTCGTGTCAAACAAGTGACTGATTTCATAAAGTGATGTTTCATTTGCATTCCATCAACATTTCGGGCTGCTCATGTGCGGAGAAGTGTGTAAAAAAATGATTTTTTCAATGCCCTTTGAGAAGAAGTGGAGTGCAGTGATAAACCAAAAAAACCGCGGACGGCAGTTAAGTTGGCACGAAACTGCTGGTTTAGGCTATATTTCGAGCCGAAATGCATGGGACTTTTTGAAGAAACATGTTAATTATCACGGGAAGTACATAAATATACTGTGAACAGGTTGGTAATCTGAATATTAAACTTTTGTTCGATGCTGTTCGATGCATTCGAATGTTGGTGGGAGAGGAGTGCGGGAGGTGTGGGGTTGACTCGTGGAAGGTCCGGTGCCATATTGACCGCCATTGTGGTACTCTTCCAACTATGTCCTTAACGCAACGCAAGTTTGCTCGCTTTTCACGCGGTTTATTGAGTTTTCGTGCTTTTCAAGCGGGTTTTGGATTAATACGATTTTTTTAACCGATTTTGTTCACGTGGTTTTGAAAAAAAATCGGAGCCTACGAAACAGCGATTTTTGATAAAGTCGTTTTTACGCGGTTTTTGTGATTTACGCGGTTTTGACTTACGCAGTACAATCGTCCGCGTAAATATCTACTTCAGTGGATTCTGACCGGTACACCGTTTGTAGCAATTGCCTGATAGACGTTTATTTGACTGCAATATTTTATGTATAAGAGAAATACGGAATTTTATTTGAGCGAATATCCTACATTAGGGGCAATTAAGGAACATTCGATACATTTACTGTTGTGGGGCCGTACACTTATTACGCTGCATTTTTCTGTGTTTTTTCGAAACCCCTCCCATGTAAAATTTTTTTCTTACACATTATTTTTTATTTATATGGAGAGTAAGAAAATGATAGTACTCCCCCCATAAGTGCTTGCGTGATAAGTGTACTGTCATGAAACGCTCATGCGGGCTTGTTCATGCTATGTACAGCGTGGTTTGTTTTTTGGTTTATGTTGTTCAAAATACAACAGCTTGTGTACTCGAGTGTTAATGGCCCGCTTAAAAGATTTTCGGATATATACAAACCATTCGTGATTTTTAAACATACATTTTAGATATGTAATTAAATGACGCATTTTGGTTAAACAGGAGGAGCTGGACTAAAATCACCAAAATTCGACACATTATTATTATGCCGTACATATTACCCAGAAACCACACCATTTCAGTGGTTCCCCCACATTTTGTCATCAATTCATAATGACAACATTTTGCTGACAACGACAACAATGTTTGTCGCGACAAAATTCAAAGGTGACAAGACGAACTTTTTTGTCAATAACCATGACAACTATTCTAATCCGTCTGGTTGCGCAAAACCTTTTTCGTGATGGAGAGCGTCACACGACAAATATATCGTAACAAAATAAGTATGTGACAAGATTCAAAATGTCTTGTCGGAGCGAGAGACCAGTAGTACGCTGTATCGAGCTACGTTGGTTAGGTTTTGTTGTCCAGTTTGAGGTGACTGTTTTCTCTTTGGTTTTGTCGCATGGTTTTTCTGTATGAAGGTGACAAATCCCAGGCCTGGTCGAAAGTGTACAAAGAAGGAATGGATAAAAACACTGAGGGAGTGCAGTTTGGTAATCAATGAGCTTGAGCCAGTTCGCTGTGGCTTTTGTGATACCTACTTTCCAGTGGCGTAGCCACGGGGGTGGTTTTGGACATAAAACCCCCCCCAAAGTCAACATTTTTGGAAGGATTTTTTTTTTCAAAAAAAAATAATGTCAGAAAACCCCCCCCAGACCAATTTTCTGGCTACGCCACTGCTACTTTCACATCAGCCAGCAATGTTGTGGTTTCAATACACGCGCCAACAAAGAGCTGTTTTCGAACGGGAAGGCAATGTTCATCTGTCCCAAATGCAGGGATACTCTAAACGGTCGTAGCGTATGTTCGTTTCTCAAGGAGTCGTCGGGTGCTCAGTCGTCGTCACCTATAGATTTGAATTCGCTCTGCAGTCAAGTGCAGACACTCGCCCGATTGGTTGAATCTCTAAGCAAGCAAGTCGAAATTATCATCAACGAGCGCCAAACATCCAGATCGGTTAGTACACCCAACTGGCCTAAAACTGGTGTTAAACGACGTCGTGGGAATGATGGACAAGCGGTTCAGGCAGCTGCCGAACGCGGAATAAGTTCAATCGAATTATCGGATTTGTCTGTTCCTTTCATCGTGCCTCCACCGCAACCCCCGAAATTCTGGCTTTACCTATCCGGATTTCAACCGCTGATTAAGGTAGAAGATGTGCAGAAAATTGTCGCTCGCTGCATGGACGTCTCCGCTCCTGCTGATGTCGTTCGTCTGGTGGGCAAAGATGTTGACATTTCAAAATTGACGTTCGTCTCGTTCAAAATTGGCTTGAATCCTGACCATCGTGAACTAGCTCTGAGCGCTTCAACCTGGCCGGCTGGACTACTTTTCAGGGAGTTCGAAGATCAATCCAATCGTCGTTTTGAAAAGGTAGCTGCTGAGACCCCTTTCGACAGCGCCGCGCAGATGAATTAACTTTAGAACGTTGTATTGTGGACGGTGGAGACCAACTGGTCTCCACCAGAGGCGAGTATTTTGAATTTAAATTTGACGATCCTGCACCTGATTTTCATCCGTTGCAGCTGACTGATGGTGACGGGACATCTTTTACTGTTTTACCACCGGACGAATTTAACCACGATGACCATGACCCATACGGTACACTGAATGTACAGACAGAGACTTTTGCACGTACCCCTACAACAATGCGATATCTGGAGGAAGGCGGAGGTGCATGCACCTCCGTCAGAGGCGAGTATTTGCTCTTCGAACAGTTCGAGAATCGATCATCGCCTGTGCAATCATTTCAGCCTTCGCAGAACAATCGTGAACTGCATATGTATTTCCAGAACGTTAGAGGATTGCCCACAAAAATCGACGTGCTATTTTTTAGCCGCGCATGGATGCGAGTACGACATCATCGTTTTTGTGGAGAAGAATCTCGATGCAATTGGCGAAAACTATGTGGTCTACCGGAACGATCGTGACGCAACTATTAGCAACAAGAAATCAGGAGGTGGCACCCTAATAGCCGTCAATCGAAAACTTCTCTCATCGCCAATTTCACCAGCTTGTTCTGGCCCGGGTTCGAGTGGCAGATTCGTCTTTTTTTTATTTGTGCAGGATATATTCTGCCAGAACTGCGTTCAAATTATCAGTTCATTCAACACTTCCCTGACACTATCAGTAATACCCTCGATTGCGCATGTGACGGTGATTCGATTATAGTCTGTGGTTATTTCAATCAAGCAAACCTCGTATGAAAGCAAATTGAACAGAACTGTGTTGATGTTGAACCCAGTAGTGTTGGCTTGGCGAGCGCCTGCTTACTAGACAGCATGGCCGTGTTGGATTTGAAACAGTATTGCCGAGTAATGAATCCCTGGAGCAATGTTCTAGATTTGGTGTTCACTAACGCCGATTCTTGCGTTGTAACTGAAGCTGCTGTCGCTTTGGTGAAGGTTGATCGCCCGCATCCTGCATTAGAAATTGCATTTAACGTTACCGATTTTGAACCCTTATTCAATCACGAAGACACTCTTCCATTGGACTTCAAGCGCATCGATTTTGCTTCGCTACATAACTTCCTAGATCATGTGGACTGGACAAGAATCCTCGCTAGTGTTGATGTTGACAATGCTGTACAAATATTTTCCGAAGTTATCTTGAATTGGCTCTCATCGAACGTTCCTAAAAGCTTTTACCTGCGAAGCCACCCTGGGGAACGGCAGACTACGTTCGCTAAGATGCGAGAAAAATGCATGCCAGCGTCACTACCGCAGACTACGAACGCCACTTCAAAAGCGCCGCTTTCAAGCTGCTAGTGATGCATACAAATCGCTCAACAATCATCTTTACATGCAAAGAAGCCTCCGTCGCCATCCTAAACGATTCTGGATTTTCGTGAACTCTAAGCGTAAACAGAACGAGCGTTTATAATACTGATTGTGCAACAGCTGATGATGCAACACTAGCTGCCTCAAATGTACCCGAAAATCTGTGTTACATTGGTATTCCACTCGTGACTGAAGATAACCAGCGAGGTGTTGCCGAGAAGATGAAATCGTCCACGACACCAGGGCCGGATTAGACTCCCGCTATCGTATTTAAAAAGTGCATAGATATACTTGCCATTCCGTTGCGCTACATCTTTAACCTCTCGTTAATGCAAACAAAAAGCTTCTTGTGTAATGGAAAAGATCCCTCATGATCCGAATCTACAAGCATTGTGATAAAAGCGATGCTCGGAATTACAGGGATATCACGTCACTAAGTGCCGGCTTCATGTGATTTGAGATAATCATCAAGAACTATCTTTTCACTCAAACGAAAACAATTATTTCCACTGACTAACATGGGCTCTACCCTGGCCGGTCAGTAACAACTAATCTTCTTCGCTTCACTTCAAGTTGCATCAGTCACCTAGAGGATGGAAGCAAGTTGATGCCGTTTACACCGATCTGAAGGCAGCCTTCGACAAAATCGACCATCGCATCTTGTTGTGCAAGTTAGCCAAACTCGGTACCTCGAACGCAATGCTGGAGTGGTTGAGTCATATCTTTGCGGCAGAAGACTTTGCGTCAAGATGGGATCGCATTCCTCCACCTGGTTTTCAATTTTCTCGGTGTACCCCAAGGAAGTAATCTTGGGCCACTTCTATTTGCAATCTATTTTAACGATGTAGCTGCTCTGCTAGGCATTGGATGCAGACTTTTATACGCCGACGATCTCAAGATTTATGTTGTCGTTGAATGTCTAGCTGACTGTGAACGATTGCAATTTTTCTGAACGCTTTCGTCCGTTGGTGTGAGGTTAATCGCATGACTCTCAGCATCAATAAGTGCTTCGTAATAACCTTCCATCGCTCTGCAGCCACTGTTCATATGGATAACAAAATTGGAGAAACTAGTATTCAGGGTCAGTCAAGTAAAAGATTTGGGTGTCCTGCTTGATTCCAGACTTACCTTCAACGATCATCGTTCTGAAATCATCGATCGCGCAAATCGTCAGCTGGGGTTCATCATGAGGACAACACAAGATTTCACTGATATTCACTGTCTAAAAACACTCTACACGTCGTTAGTTCGGTCGATTTTGGAATCCTCATCTGTCGTATGGTGCCCATATCAAGCGAACTGGATTTGCAGACTGGAACGAATCCAAAAACGATTTGTACGGTATGCTCTACGGCTGCTTCCATGGAGGGACCGTGTCAACCTCCCACCATACACTGCCCGGTGTTGTTTGCTTGAAATCGAAACGCTCAAGCAGCAGCGGACTATTCAACAAGCTGTCACTGCTGCCAAGCTGCTGAACGGTGAAATAGACTCTCCGAATCTCCTCGCAAGGTTGCCTCTTAATGCTCCTAATAGGATACAACGTAGAAGCCTCGAACGGATGCTTGCTACCTATTTTCATCGGTCTTTATATGGCTATTATGAACCGATGTCCTCTATAATAAGTGCTTTCAATGGTGTTGCGTACTTGTTTGAGTTTGGTATTGTCTTCGTCAGTATTTGGACAGGAAATTAAACGTTCTATGCGCCCAATTAATGTTTGAATAGTTTAAGTAGCATTCATTAAGACTTCTGTCAGATGGATTAAAAACAAAAAAAAAAAAATAATAAAATAAATAAAATAAATAAATAAATAAATAAATAAATAAATAAATAAATAAATAAATAAATAAATAAATAAATAAATAAATAAATAAATAAATAAATAAATAAATAAATTCCTTTAAAATCTCTTAAGGAAATTCATCTATAGATTTCCCCAAAATAATTTTGGAGATACAGTCTGCTCGATATCTCTCCCAATGTCGATGGTTTCCTTGGTTCCTTCAATTTACAATAATTATGTAGATTCTACATACATTTGGGCATTCTACATCTCGATAACCTCCCTATCTTAATATCTCTCTAGTCTCTACCTCGATGTGTTCTGCTCATATTTTGCTCTGGATTAACTCTCTTTATACTACTAGATCATCTAATAACAAACATATCAACAACAAGAAATTACTTTTGTTTTGTTGTCGTTTTTCATATCAACGAGCTTATTCGGATCTGGTACCCATTTCAATTTTCCTTCCATTCCTCGATCTATCCCTATCTCAATGGTCCCTTCAATATCGAGATGTGGAGAGGCGACTGTATATCCAGAAATTCCTCAAAGAAAGAGTTCCAAGAAAATTTCGAACATTTCTTCAGGAAATACTTTACGAAATCTTTTAGAAATTTCTTCAGGAGTTCTTTTACACATTCCTTTAAGAAATCCTTCAAAATTCCTTTGGAAATTTCTTCGGAACTACCTAAGGAAAATCATTTGGATATTCTTTTAGGAATATCTACAGAAATTGTTTTAGGTGTACCTTCGAAAATTGCTTTAGGAGAAATTCTTCGTAAATTTCTTCAACAATTTTTTTTGAAATTCCTTTAGGAATTTGTTGAAAATTGATTTAGGAATTTCTTCGGGATGTTTTAGGAAATCCTTCAAAAATTCTTTTGAGAACTCCTCCAGGAATTAATTCTAGGAATAATTAAGAATATTACTCCAGGAATTCCTTTTGACAATCGTCCAGGAATTCACTCTGAAAAGGCCTTTGTAAATTTCTCCGGAAATTCCTTAGAAACTTCCTCTAGGAAATCCTTCGGAAATCTTTTTAGTGAAGCCACATGGATTTTTTTTTCCGAAATTCCTACAGTAATTATTCTGAAAATTTTGTGAGACTTTTTTTTAGGAAATTTATTAAGGAGTAAAATAGGAAATACTAGAGGAATTTTTGGAAGAGTTTCTAACTAAAATTTCAAAGGTATTTCCAATTGAAATTTCCTAAAGAACTCTTATAGTATTTTCTGAATTATGCTTAAAGAATTTCTGAATGAATTTCTGAAGTAATTTCCGTATTTTTTCGGAGGAGTGTCCGAAGGAAGTATTCCTAGATGATGTTCTATCGAAATTTCAAAAGGATTTCTTAGGAAACTACTAAAATAAACTTTTTTTGAGAAATTCCTGAAGGCACTTCTTACAAATATTCGAGGGAATGCCTTAAGGACAAGCATCTCGGATTCCAAAACAAAATTCACTCGCGTTTTCAAGGGCACACCACTCAATACGGAGGCAGCGGAAAAACAGAAAACTCCGAAGGAATTCTTGGAGGAATGTACAGAGAAATCCGTAAGAAATTCGTTCGGAAGTTCAAAAAAGGAATTCCGGTGGAATTACAAGAGCCGACAAAATGGAACACCTGGAAGAACACCCGGGAACTCTTGGATGCGAACGAACTTTTGGATAGATTCATGAAATATCACCTGGATGAATGCTGGAGAAATTTCCGAAGCAACTCCTGAAGTAAATTCCTAAGGAATTCATGAGAATATCCGAAGAAGTATGATGATGGATCGACTGCAATCCCGATATTTTTGGGTTTTTCTTCTTGGGATGAAGTCGCCTCATACAGTCGTGAGGTGTGGACGTTTTTTCGGTACGGTCCGCCATTTAAATTGTATATATATATATATTTTTACCTCTACGACGCAACCGCGTTGTGCGCTTCTCGTGCTTCGCCAGTTTACTTTTTTATAAATATACATAAGTTTTCGTCACACGCAAGTCATCGAACCAACTGTATCGTGAGAGATCTATTTTCTTCTACAATTACTCATCATGCCGTGTGGTGTTAAATCGTGCAACATAAACGACGATCGTTATTTGTGGAAATGCGAGTACTGTAATAAGCGATTCCATGCAGCCTGTATCGGAGTTCAACGACATCGGGAAGAACTTATCACTGCGTTTGTTGCTCCTTTATGTGCGGACTGCCAGGACATTCTAAGGAAAGAGGCCGATGTGCGCATAATGCTACATCAGCAGGAAGAGCTTATAAAGGCTATTCGTACACAAACGGACGCGAACCATCGTATTATGGCTGACCTGAAGAACTTTTCTTCAGTGTCATTGCTATTTGAAAACATTGAGCACCTGCTCAATGATGTCAAAAACGTACTGGCTACGACCAACCAAAACAACGAACGCTTATGCACTTCGCTAAATGAACATATGAAGTCGTGTGACTCACGTGCGACCTCAACAATTGCCAACATTTGTAAGTCGAATACGGCATTGTCACAAAAAATTCACCATCTTTGTGACGAGAGGCTTATTTGCCTACAAAATGACGTGGTTCTTTTAACAAAAAGTACCGAAACACTGGCATCATCGAGCCAAGCATCAAAACTTCAAGAAATTCACGACGAAGTAAAATTTGTGTCCGCGAATATATTCGCCCCACAATTAAATGCAGCCAGCCAAAAACTCTGGAGGAAGAATTAACAGAAAATAATAGCCTACCTCTCATCACCCCGCTTCAACAAGCAACTACTGCTAATGGCAAAAAGTCAATTTTCTGGTCCTCCAATAACAATAGAACATCCAATTGCAGCTCTATCAGCTCCTAGTGCAAAATCTTTCATCCACTTTAAGAAGGGTGAAACCATCTATCCAGCTGAAAAATCACAAATGAAACCTCAACCACCTTACGCTAATACTCAGCAGAATCAACAGCAACGGCAGCAGCAGCAACAACAGCATCAGCAGCAGCAACTACAGCAACAAGAACAGCCACCAAATCCTGACGGCCAATTCGAACTAAACCCAATGAGACCACCCATCGTTCCTAAAAGCCAGACTACGTGACCCTACCATCATGAGGGTTGTTCGGTTGTATCTTGCGTACATGAAAGACCAGTCCCCAAATGTATGCATCGATGGAATGACGTCAACCAGCATCAAGATGCCTCTTGCATCTGAAGGATTACCATCGTCTCCTGAACACCTTCATCGCATATTCACCGAAGTACATCGGGAATATGGAGTTGGGCCAGTTGAAGCCGCAGCAGACCTGCAGTCTTATCGCCAATACCTTTCGAGTGAACGGACACATCGCTTGCAACAGCTAAGGGAGAGCTCAACCAGGTTCCACTCTCCTTCCCCCAGACATTTTCGCAAGTAAGGACGCCTTCTTCGCCTGAAGTAAATAGCACTATTTCTTTGATCGAAGAGCAGCCAAAAACTTTTTCAGAATTTAAACAGAATGTGACTGAAGTTTCGATATATTGTCAAAATTTCAATCGCATGAAAAGTCCAGCTAAAATGAAGCAAATTTATAAAAACATTTTGAGCACGTCTTTTACGGCCATTTTGGCTACCGAAACTAGCTGGGACAAGTGAAGAAGTTTTTGGAAGCGGCTTCAATGTATTTCGAAACGACAGAAATTTTCATGAGTCCAATAGAAAATTAGGTGGGGGAGTTCTTGTAGCTATTTCGACTACCTTTAATTCAGAAATGATTCCTACATCTAAATTTAAAGAATTTGAGCATGTTTGGGTGAAATCATACATCGCAGGTGAAACATACGTGTTTGCCTCGGTGTATTTTCCACCTGACCATGCCCATAAAAGCACGTAAGAAAGTTTTTTCCAATGTGCTGAACAAATTTTATCACAACTCCCTCCAGAGGTTAAAGTTCACATCTATGGTGACTTTAACCAACGCAATGCCGATTTCATTCTGGACTCTGAAAATGAAAGTTTTCTACTCCCAGTCGTTGGGGACAATGAAACATTGCAATTTATTTTCGATTCAACCTCTAAACTTGTGCTTAATCAAATTAACCATATAAAAAACAGACAGCAATGCTATTTGGACTTTTTATTAACTAACGTATATGAAGATTTCTGTGTGACTGAATCATTTAATCCATTGTGGAAAAATGAAGCGTTTCACACAGCAATCGAATATTCTTTAATTATTCACGCCCACCAAAGACCCAACCACTATGAGCACGAGGAAATCTTCGAATACCATTCAGCAGACTATGAAAGAATTAAACTAAGATTAAATAGTATTAATTGGCAGTCAATTATAAGGAATGAAGGAAACATCGATACTGCTGCATACACTTTTAACGAAACTTTACAGCAAATAATTGAACAAGAAATTCCACTTAAGAAAAAACGACGACAAAGAAATACAAAAAGTCCAAGCTGGTACAACAGTCAAATAAAAAATTTGAAAAATCGCAAACAAAAAGCTCAAAAAATCTACAAGAAAGAAGAGAGTGATCAAAACTTAGCGAAATATTTGGAAATCTGCGACCAACTGAATCTAGCCATCAGTAATGCACTTAAAAAATATAATTCAAAAACAGAGCTTGAAATAAAGTCCTGTCCAAAGAACTTTTTCAATTACGTAAAAACAAAATTAAAATCAGACAATTTTCTATACTACATTTTCGGAAGAAGATCGCGATCGCGATTATTTTGCGTTTTATCCAGAATTTTTCAGAGATGTTGGTGTAAATCAAATTCAAGTCCAGGAAATTTTCGACGCTCTAATGAACTTGGATGCTTCGAGGGGACCTGGCCCTGACACGATTCCACCAGTATTTATTAAAAAATTAGCAAAAGAACTCACTACTCCTCTATATTGGCTTTTCAATAAGTCTCTGGAATCTGGAATCTTCCCAAAAATATGGAAAAGCTCTTTTCTAGTACCAATATTTAAATCTGGTCGAAAATCTGACGTACGTAATTATCGTGACATAGCCCTTATCTCTTGCATTCCAAAACTTTTCGAGGCAATTGTCAACGAGAAGCTATTTTTGCAAATCAAAAACAGAGTAACTGACACACAACACGGCTTTTATAAAGGTCGCTCGACCTCAACAAATCTGCTTCAATTCGTAGACTTTTCATTGAATGCAATGGATAACGGCAACCATGTAGAAGCTCTTTATACGGACTTTAGCAAGGCATTCGATCGCATTGATATACCGATGCTGCTTTTTAAACTACACAAAATTGGATTTGAACCACGACTCTTGAAATAGCTTGAATCATACCTAACTGACCGCCAACAAATTATCAAATTTAATGGACACAAATCAAAACCAATTCATGTCACTTCGGGAGTCCCTCAAGGCTCTCATTTGGGCCCTCTTCTTTTTATCTTGTACGTAAACGACATTTCCTTCATTCTGAAAAACATTAAAGTGTTAATTTATGCCGATGACATGAAGCTCTTTATGGAAATAAGAAATGAAGTCGACATCAATGTATTCCGCAATGAAATAGACAAATTCTACATATGGTGCAAGAAAAGCCTATTAGAACTGAATGTAAAGAAATGCAACTTAATATCATCTAGCTGGAA
The DNA here is from genome assembly GCF_024139115.2 of Armigeres subalbatus. Taxonomy (NCBI): domain Eukaryota; kingdom Metazoa; phylum Arthropoda; class Insecta; order Diptera; family Culicidae; genus Armigeres; species Armigeres subalbatus. The sequence goes on from NC_085139.1 coordinate 187,570,363, forward strand.
AAAGACAATACCAAACATTTCAATCGCATTAGGGAATCAGAATGTGGAAAAATGTGAAAGAGTAAGGGACTTAGGGGTAATCTTAGACTCTAAACTTTCTTTCGTAGACCACTACAACACAATCATTCACAGGGCTAATAACATGCTAGGGTTCATAAAGCGTTTCTGCTATAACTTTCATGACCCATATACAATCAAAACACTTTATGTAGCTTATGTTAGATCAATAATGGAATATTGCAGTATTGTATGGTCTCCTTTCTTCTCTTCGTAAATTAGGCTGGACATCATTTCCACTCCCATCATACAAAGCACGCTGCATGCTTATTGACATACAGACTTTGAAAGAGCGGCGTGAAATAGCAATGGTTTCCTTCGTAAATGATACCGTTTCGCAACGTGTTGATTCACCTGAAATCTTAACAAAATTAAACTTTTATATTCCTTCAAGGCAACTTCGTAATCGTATCTTATTTATAACAAACTATCATCGAACAAATTATGCCAAATTTGGACCTTTGAATCGTATAATGGACATTTACAATCAACACTGCGAAGCTATCGACTTTACAATGTCTCGGCAGAATCTTAAAACATATTTTAATAGAATTCGAAATCGCAACACATAAGACAAAAGATATAGCATTTTTTATCTGTACTATTTAATCTCTAGTTAATTTTTATTATAAATATATGGTAAATACTTCACAATTTATGTATATTAGCATTAAGAAATGAAAAATTATGTATATTTATATGTACTAGTCTACGACGGTTGACGAAAATTTATAAATAAAATAAAGAAGTCTTAATTATAAATTCAAAACAGTATTTTATCTTACTACTGCCCAGATTATCAAAGGAATTCCCGAATGAAAATTCCAATAAGTATTTGCTTGAAATTTTCAATTTTTTTTTTCGTGGATGCCCATGCCCATGCCCGTGTTCCTACTGAAATACATATTGAAATTCCTCCAATTTCTTCTAAAATTTCTCCAGAAAATCGTCCGGATATTCTTTCGAGAATATCTTGAAGGAATAATTTATAAAATTTCCCCCAGAAGCTCATTTGAATTTTTTTTCAGAAATTTCTTTAGTAAAACAATGTAATTTTCCCTTCAAAATTCCTGCAGGAAATATTCCGGAAATTTTGTTGAAAGAATTCTTATGAAAAAAATGTTGAAGAATGAAGTAGGAAGTCCTAAAGGAATTTCCGGAGAGGTTCCTGAAAAAATTTGAAAGGAAATTCGGAAGAAATTTCAAAAGGAATCTCCCAAGGTCTAAAGTTATTCCTGGAAGAGTTGCTGAAAGAATCAGAATAAACCAGGGAAGAAATTCTTATAAGAATTTTCGAAAGAATTCCTGGAAATATGAGAAATTCCTGAGAGTTTCCGAAGGGACACTACTGGCATAACTCTTAAAACATGTTCCGAAAAGAATTCATAAAGGAATTTCGAAATGACTTTTGAAATTTTCTTATACTTCCAATCTTTGAATATTCGAAGGAATATTATGAGGAATATCCAATTCAATCCTCCAATTAATTTCCGGAATTCCATTTTGTTCAATTTGGAATTTTAAATACCAAAATAAGAAATTGCAGCTCCGCAAAGTGTTATGCACGACTGAGCCTGCCAAATAAACGAACTAGTGAAAAAAACAATACTTATTCTTAGAAAAGCAAGGAAATGTTAGCATGTTAGCAGAAAGAAAGACTCAATGAATTTGGTGCTTTATTTCCTTGTTTCGAGATGATGTTTCGATGAACAGTTACAATACTTGGAAACAATATTGATTGTGAAAATTATATACATAGTTATCATCTATTGATGTGGTATGATCAATTTGTACAGATATTTGTGTAGCGGATTGATATGCGTAATTTTGAATATTTTTGAGCTTAATTTACATTTCAAATGCATTTTACGGAATTTAAAACAACAATTCATGTTATGCAATAAGCCGCTGTCTTCACTCGCATTGAGTCAACAATCCTATTGAAACTTGACCTGTTTTTCAACTTAGTGTTTGTTTGGTTATTAATTTCAATTTTTTTACTCATGTATTTTGTTTTTACATACCGGCAAGGACAATGATATGATGACTGAAAATATTCGAACGGAAAATCGAACTCTCCTACGCCGTTTGCTCGAAGAGCCAACTATAGACCTTTGTATAATTATATACAAGCGATTATAAAATAATAATCTCAAGTTCAAGAGCACCAGCGAACTGATAATGTTCTTACAGTTGTTCTTGTTCACAATTCCGTAATTAGCTGAAAAAATATGCAATCTGTTGCATGATAACCCAGTAACTGATGAATAAACTTTCGCTGTCTTCGTTGTGTTCTGAAAATTTGGTATCAGTGGTACCGTAACAGTTGAACAACAAACATCTCATCTCTAAGCGAGCAACATGTCGGGAAAGGAGAAAATCCTTCTTGCGTATTCCGGAGGTCTGGACACCAGTTGCATTTTGAAATGGCTTCTGGAAAAGGGTTACGAAGTGATTTGTTTCATGGCGGACGTTGGACAGGAGGAAGATTTTGCTGCGGCACGCGAGAAAGCCCTTCGCGTCGGTGCCACTGATGTCATAATCAAGGACATGAAGCAAACGTTTGTGGAGAAGTTCGTGTGGCCGGCGATTCAGATGGGACTCGTCTACGAGGATCGCTATCTTTTGGGGACGTCTTTGGCACGGCCGTGTATTTCGATTGGGCTAATGGAGTCTGCTATCGAACGCTCGTGTGGTATTATCTCCCATGGAGCAACTGGTAAAGGAAACGATCAAATTCGGTTTGAACTGAGCTGCTACGCATTGAATCCTAAAATTAAGGTCATTGCTCCATGGCGTTTACCAGAGTTTTGCGAACGTTTTCAAGGTAGAACAGATTTGCTAGAGTATGCGAAAAAGCACGGTATTCCAGTAAGTGCCACACCAAAAGCTCCCTGGTCAATGGATGCTAACTTTATGCACATCAGTTATGAGTCCGGAATTTTGGAGAATCCAACTATGGCTGCTCCGGAAGAGCTCTATCAGATGACACAGTCTGCGGTGAAAAGTTCCAATACGCCTTTAAAGGTGGATATTACTTTCAAAGGAGGATTACCTGTAAGTGTGCTGGAATATTCCAGTGGAAAGACGATAGAGGATCCTTCGGAAATATTATCGTTTTTGAACAAAGTAGGAGGAGAACAAGGTGTAGGCCGAATTGATCTGGTAGAGAATCGTTTTCTTGGTTTAAAATCAAGAGGAGTGTACGAAACACCCGGAGCAACGATTCTGCATGTTGCCCACAAGGACATCGAAGTGTACTGCCTGGATCGGGAAATTTTTCGAGTCAAATCATTCTTAGCGTTGAAGATGGCTGACTATGTTTACAATGGGTTCTGGTACTCGCCGGAGGCGGAGTATGTTAGAACATGCCTGGTAGCAGCTCAGAAAAATGTGTCCGGCAAGGTTACGCTGGAAATCTTCAAAGGACACGTTATGGCCGTTTCTAGAGAATCGAAGCAAACTATCTATAATCAGGAGCTGGCGTCGATGGACGTGCATGGAACCCTTTCGCCATATGCTGCAACCGGATTTATTGAGGTCAATGCAATGCGTTTGAAAGAGCACTACAGAGTGTTTGGAAGTGCTAATACTGAATAAAGAAAATGTGTCAGTGCCACGTTATTTTCGTCTATTGTTTATTTATCATGTATTACAGTTCCAATGAGATCTTTCCTTTTTCCGGAGCATATAGTAAGCTAACCACTAGAGCAAAGCGCAGTTATATCGAAAACTTAAACTTCATCCAATCAAGTGAAATCAAAGTTTTGCTGATTGTTACGAAGATGGTCACGTTTTTTATCGCCTGTTTCCGTCCTCACTTCTGCACTCCGTATGCGTCCGTCTTTTCCAAGATTACTCCTCGTCTCCAATTGCTCCTTCTTGTTCTGCCCACGCTATAACCAAATCTCCCAGTCGTACTGGCTTTACCGTACCGCCTTGTGATAACCGGTAGACCATCTCGGTAACCCATCTTGCCCAAAAACAGAAATGCTTTAATATGAGTGCTTCACTTTCTGCTGACTTCACGGGTAGATATGTAGGTGAACCAGTGTTGACGATGGTTTAAGCTTCAGTCAATGCGGTTTGAAAGGTTCCATCATCTGGGTTTCTAAATGTCTCCATGGCTGCCAAAGCCAGGGGCCTCATGCGCATCTCTTTCGTATGACAGTTTGCAGGGTTGCTCGTTTCGAGTCGAGATGCCATCCCAGTTCTACTGAGCGTACTAACCTCTCCTATATGAGGAGCGTACGGCAGATTCATCTTTCACTGAGTGAAACTTGAGGCACTTGATTCAGCTTTCGAATTTCATCAGGCACCTCCTTTCGTGTTCTTTGGATATAAGGTCCTTGGTACTAGTATAGTATCTCTAACGGTTCCCCACGGTGACCTATGATTTAACAAACGGCAAGTGTACATAATTTGGTTAACAGCGTAAAGGCTGCCTTTAGGTTAATCGATCCTGTTGTGAGGCAGATAAATAATACTGCCCATCTATCCACGTTCGTTTGGCCAACCTGCACAGCTGCGGAACCAAGGTAGTTCAAGCCGGGGAAGGGGACTGCCCTGATACATGGAGTCAAACGTGCTTCCAATAGAGGGCTCATCTGAGTTAGTCGTACCCATTGGGGTAACTAATGGAAAAATCTTAGGGGAGATAACCTTTTTTTTAAACTTTTCTATTTTTAAAGCTTTTCTTTTTTTGGCACGGCAAATGCTGGGTAAAGCGTACCATTGGTACTTCGCGTACCTGAAGGAATAAAATAGACCCCATCTCGCGGTCCTTAGCCTCTTACCCAGCAACTCCTATCCCTACCTCCCCGTGGTGCTGGCCGGGATACGAGCAACCTTAGGGAAGATCGGGTAACCACCCCGGTGGGAACTATTGTCGTATGCTGACAGGGAAGGGGGTTTGCTCCTGTCCGGAGGCGCAAATCTTATTGAGCGTCTGTTCTCCATGTCAGGATCGGCTCACAACAGCGTCTGTTCTCCATGTTAGGGACGGCTGATCATCGTCCGAGAGTGCCAGCGAGGGACTCTAAATGAAACTGTGCACCATGGTCCACCGGAAATAAGGAGGAATGGTCCTCCAGAAATTTAGGGGAGTTTGGTGTCAGGCCCTGCAAGCCAGCCTTTAAAAATCATAAGCAACGAACAATCAACAAGAGAGTACGGACCGGAACCATCGGCGAAGACCACTGCGACGAAAAGGGACTAGCGATTGGAAACTCGGTTCGTGGAACTGCAAATCTCTCAACTTCATCGGGAGCACACGCATACTCGCCGATGTGCTCAAGGACCGTGGATTCGGCATCGTAGCGCTGCAGGAGGTTTGTTGGAAGGGATCAATGGTGCGAACGTTTAGAGGTAATCATACCATCTACCAGAGCTGCGGCAACACACACGAGCTGGGAACAGCTTTCATAGTGATGGGCGATATGCAAAGGCGCGTGATCGGGTGGTGGCCGATCAATGAAAGAATGTGCAGGTTGAGGATCAAAGGCCGGTTCTTCAACTTCAGCATAATCAACGTCCATAGCCCACACTCCGGAAGCACTGATGATGATAAGGACGCATTCTACGCGCAGCTGGAACGTGAGTACGACAGCTGCCCAAGACACGACGTCAAAATCATCATAGGAGATTTGAACGCTCAGATTGGCCAAGAGGAGGAGTTTAGACCGACTATTGGAAAGTTCAGCGCTCACCGGCTGACGAACGAAAACGGCCTACGACTAATTGATTTCGCCGCCTCCAAGAATATGGCCATTCGCAGCACCTACTTCCAACACAGCCTCCCGTATCGGTACACCTGGAGATCACCACTGCAGACAGAATCACAAATCGACCACGTTCTGATTGATGGACGGCACTTCTCCGACATTATCGACGTCAGGACATATCGTGGCGCTAACATCGACTCTGACCACTATCTGGTGATGGTTAAACTGCGCCCAAAACTATCCGTCATCAACAATGTTCGGTACCGACGACCGCCGCGGTACGACCTAGAGCGACTTAAAGCAACCTGATGTCGCCACTGCATACGCGCAGCATCTCGAGGCAGCGTTGCCGGAAGAGGGTGAGCTCGATGGGGCCCCTCTTGAGGACTGCTGGAGTACAGTTAAAGCAGCCATTAACGACGCAGCGGAGAACAACGTCGGGTATATGGGTCTAAGTCGACGGAACTATTGGTTCGACGAAGAGTGCAGACAGATTCTGGAGAAGAAGGACGCAGCGCGGGCGGTCGCGCTGCAGCAAGGTACCCGGCAGAACGTGGAACGTTATAGACGGAAGCGGAGACAGCAGACCCGCCTTTTTCAGGAGAAGAAACGCCGCCTGGAAGAAGCGGAGTGCGAGGAGATGGAACAGCTGTGCCGTTCTCAAGATACACGCAAGTTCTATCAGAAGCTCAACGCATCCCGCAAAGGCTTCGTGCCGCGAGCCGAAATGTGCCGGGATAAGGATGGGAGCATCTTGACGGACGAACGTATGGTGATCGAAAGGTGGAAGCAGCACTACGAGGAACATCTGAATGGCGCTGAGAGTACAGGCAGTGAAAGTCAAGGCAGCGGAGGAGATGACTACGTCAGTTCAGCGGACGATGGAAGCCAACCAGCTCCCACCTGGAAGGAAAAGAAGGATGCCATTCAACAGCTAAAGACCAACAAAGCCGCTGGTAAGGATGGTATCGGAGCTGAGCTCATCAAGATGGGCCCGGAAAAGCTGGCCACTTGCCTGCACAAACTGATAGTCAGAATCTGGGAAACCGAACAGCTACCGGAGGAGTGAAAGGAAGGGGTTATATGCCCCATCTACAAGAAAGGCGACAAACTGGAGTGTGAGAACTTTCGAGCGATCACCATCCTTAATGCCGCCTACAAAGTGATATCCCAGATCATCTTCCGTCGTCTGTCACCATTAGTGAACGAGTTTGTGGGAAGTTATCAAGCCGGCTTCGTTGACGGCCGCTCGACAACGGACCAGATCTTTACTGTACGGCAAATCCTTCAAAAATGCCGTGAATACCAGGTCCCAACGCACCATCTGTTCGTTGATTTCAAGGCGGCATACGACAGTATAGACCGCGTAGAGCTATGGAAAATTATGGACGAGAACAGTTTCCCTGGGAAGCTTACTAGACTGATCAAAGCAACGGTGGATGGTGTGCAAAACTGTGTGAAGATTTCGGGCGAACACTCCAGTTCGTTCGAATCGCGCCGGGGACTAAGACAAGGTGATGGACTTTCGTGCCTGTTGTTCAACATTGCGCTAGAAGGTGTCATGCGGAGAGCCGGGTGTAACAGCCGGGGTACGATTTTCAACAGATCCAGTCAATTTATTTGCTTCGCGGATGACATGGACAATGGACATTGTCGGCCGAACATTTGCAAAGGTGGCAGAACTGTACACCCGCCTGAAACGTGAAGCAACAAAAGTTGGACTGGTGGTGAATGCGTCAAAGACAAAGTACATGCTTGTGGGCGGAACCGAGCGCGACAGGGCCCGCCTGGGAAGCAGTGTTACGATAGACGGGGATACCTTCGAGGTGGTCGAGGAATTCGTCTACCACGGATCCTTGTTAACGGCTGACAACAATGTTAGTCGTGAAATACGAAGGCGCATCATCTGTGGAAGTCGGGCCTACTACGGGCTCCAGAAGAAACTGCGGTCAAAAAAGATTTGCCACCGCACCAAATGTGTCATGTACAAGACGCTTATAAGACCGGTTGGCCTCTACGGACATGAAACATGGACAATGCTCGAGGAGGACTTGCAAGCATTCAGAGTATTCGAGAGACGGGTGCTTAGGACCATCTTTGGCGGTGTGCAAGAAGACGGTGTGTGGCGGCGAAGAATGAACCATGAGCTCGCCCAACTCTACGGCGAACCCAGTATCCAGAAGGTAGCTAAAGCCGGAAGGGTACGATGGGCAGGACATGTTGCAAGAATGCCGGACGGCAACCCTACAAAGATGGTGTTCGCTTCCGATCCGGCAGGTACGAGACGGCGTGGAGCGCAGCGAGCGAGATGGGCAGACCAGGTGCAGAACGACTTGGCGAGCGTGGGGCGTATCCGAGGATGGAGATGGCCTCGAACCGTGCATTGTGGCGTCAAATTGTTGATTCAGTGTTATCTGTTTAGATGTTAACTAAATAAATGAAATGAAATGAATGGTTATTCAGCAATCCGATGTACTTCTGGAAGATCCGAAACATCATGAAACTCATTTTGATGGACCTGAGTGGCAACCGAAGGTCCTTCGGAAGATTCGAGGCATCCGTAAAAGAGGACAGCTCATAAAACTCATCCGTCTCTGAAAAACGAATAATTGATGTTGCCCATTCTCATGAACAGGAGTGGCCTCCGGAGGTTCTCCGGAAGATTCAGAAACTCCGCAAAAGTGGTTAATTCATAACACTCATCTGAGAGGAGCGCAACTTTGTACAAAGCTTTTCATTATCGTACTCTGAGTAAAAAATAATTGTCTTAACTCCCTTCTCATGGACTTCTTACGCTCCGGTAGATCAAAATCCTCTGTTGTTATGCACAATTCATAAAAAATATGATGACACTTATTTTTTTGTTACAAAAATTAAATTATTAACTATGTTCACCAATATTCTTTTTGGAATATCATTTTTAATTTGAATACTTTTTAAATTAAGCTCCGTTTGTTTATCGATTAAATTAAACTTGTTTTAATCATTATTTAGAGTTACTTTATGTCGAATTCGTTTTTAAACCTGGGTCAGTGCCAACCCGAACCCTGAATAAAAAAACATTTTCAGTTCCATCTGTCATTGGATATGTTGGTGTGCGTAGCATCGTGTTTGTTTTGATTCGAAACATATGATCCAGGTCATCCAGTGCACTGGCAGTGCGTTGGCGTTGACTAATCAGATCATGATAAATAAATATGTTAAAGTGCGTGAACTGATTTTTGCGGATGGTGGAATTTACTTTTGGGTGGATATAAATTGGAAACTGCCCCTGGAATTTATCTCATGGCTCCGATATTGATACCATCAAGGCCGATGCAATGGAAAGGAGTTTGGATTGTTTATTATTTGTGTGATTTTTCTCACTAGTGAGCACGCATGTTGACAAAAGAGGCGACGAAATTGGTGCTGCATTTCTTTGTTTCCCGATGAGATGAATTTATGTTCAGTGAGATGGAGATCGGAACAGTCCTCCTGTTTAATTATATTCAATAATCCCGTGCACATATTTATACCAAGAATTCCGTATAGAATTCACATAAAAGAGATTTTATATTCTACAAAAAATCATCTATTTCTGCAAAAGTTTTTTTCGGAGAACACTCAGAAGCATGTAATAAAAATTCTCCAGGATTCGCTAATTTTTTCGCCGCGCTACCTCTCCTGCTAAAGGTAGCCTCACACCTCCGGAAAAAGTTCCGCCGGATTTTGGGCCGGTGCATGTTCGATTTTCAAGAATCTCCCGGAGGAATTGCTCAAAGGTACTTCCAGGAGAGCTTATGTACGAAACTTGCGGAGCAATTCCTGAAGGATACTTCAGTAAGTTCCTGTATTCTAGAAGGATTTCCTGAAGGAAAATATTGTAGGAAATTAATTCCTGTTGCAACTTCCAGAGAATATCCTGGAACAGTATTCAAAGATATTTCTAGAAGAATTTTCAAAGGAATTAATCTCGAAAGGATCCCTTGGAAAAAATATGGAGGAAGGCCTGAAAGACATCGCCAAAAATTCAAAAAAAGAATTACTGAAAGAATTCCTGAAGTAATTTCTGGCAGAATTCTGAACAAAATTCTGAAACGCACGAAAGAGTTTTTGGAACAATTTCAAAAGAAATTTTGCATAAGAAATAATTCTATTCGGTATTCCTCAAATATATTTTTCTGACAATTCTTAGCGCATTTTGTGAACGGGTTTCAAGGGGAATTCCTAAACTACATAATTCCATCCACCGACCTAATTTAGGACACCATCTGTGAGGAAAACCTGAATGAACTTATGAATATATAACTTCCCTAACAATTATTTTTAAAACTGAATCTAGACAACAGTACCGGATTAATTTAATTTTAAAGTACAATAATAAATATAACAAAATTCCCGGAAAAAAAGATTTTCAACGCGCATTTTGTTTTAATAAACAGACAGTTTCTCCCTTCTGCTTGTTTATTCCGCCCAGTCCCACCCACCCACGTGGTTTTGACAGTAGTACAGTTGTATTGGTGAACCCGATGCGAAACCGTGAAACAACACAGTGCGAACCCGACAGCTTTGGGGTTGGAACTAGTGCGAACCTAGTTCCAACCTGAGCGAATAAAAAAACACTTTGACAGCACTTAGGTTGGAACTGGTTCCAACCTAGGTTGGAACTTTTTAAAAACGAATTCGACATTAGAAATTCAAATTAAAAACGAACCTTGTTGTTTTGAATGAAGTCAAGTTTTTCCAATAATTATTTATATTCTTTTTTATAATTTATATAACTTCCAGAGCTTAGATATCATTCAATTCGATCTAAATTTTCTGAAATACTTAAATTGTTCTGAACTCTAAGAATCTAATGTTTACGGATGTAGAATTGATTCGTCGAATATCTTAGGCGAAAGCCATCTTCTTTCAGAAGAAAAATTTTGATAAACATAGACCAAAAGCAAAAAGATGGTCAAAACAGAGAAAAAGTTTTAATATAGGTCAACATGGTTAAAAGACTATTATTCTTCCATTTACTTCCACTATTCACTTTTTATGTATCAACAAACAGATACGTATTTCGTTTCCTACTTGGAAACTTGTAGCATTTCCCCTAAGACGCTCTAATAATAATTAATCATAGGTCAACATAACTAGATCATATTTTTAGTTCGAATCACTTAATTTTAAAAATGATTAAGACAAATTTCTTCGCCAGATTTTGCCAGATTTTTAAGATGAGCATGCCAGATTTTCCCAAAAAGTAGTGGCAACCCTGAGCACAACTGCATATTTTTAACACTGAGTGCACACAGCCCTAAAAAGACGCTACGTGAGCATTGGACCCTAATACGAAAAATGCATTGGAGGTAACTTACATAACTTACAACCAAAAATTTACATGGCTGTTTGATTCTATGGAAACACTTCAAAACTTGGAAGAAAGATTGCGTGCTACAGAAGGTGGTCTAGAAAACAGCGATAAAGTTTTGTTCTCGAGAGCAAGATAAACGGCTTTGGAGATTGTTGTGACAGAGAACTTAAAACAAATACTGGGTAGTACAGGAAGATGTACATGGACTGGACGAAGTTGAATAGTCTAAGCAAATCAGGCGCACAGCAGCATTCATATCGTAAGGTTGGGGAGTTGTTATGCGTTCAAATTTCAATAGATAACACATTATACGTTATGCACAAGAAGAGTTCACTTTCGATTCATCGGATACATGGAATTGACTTTTATTTTATAGCCTATTCAGTCTATTCAGTCGTTCCATTGAACCCAAATTTATCCCCCAGCGGACATGATGCCTATCTTGAAGCAATCGTTTAAGTTCACTGTGATGTGTTGCATACCAAAATTAATTGCCTACTTTATGGCTTACACGAAAGCTTTATAGCGAATCGTGCACTTACTCATAGGTTCTGTACACCCCGAGTCGACTTCTTCTATTTCTTTATGGAGGCTACGCCATGCCACCATGAGCCTCTGGGTCTGTCTCTGCTGCGATATCCAGCTGGGCTCCAGTCTAATGCTTGTTTAAAGCTTTCATTTCCGCCCCAACGCCTACGTAAGGTGTGGCCGACTCAGCCATTATTGCTTTCCTGGGCTTCAGTTGCTATCGGACTCTTGTGACAACAAAGATGGAGCTTGTTGTTTAAGGTCCAGTATGGCCACCAGGCACGAATTATGTACCTCAGGCATCTGTTGATGAACACCTGCAGCCATTATGTGTGCTCCAATGATACACACATCATGCTTCGCTAGCGTATAACAGAAATTTGGATTTTGAAGCAGATTTTGCAGCCTGTTTTTTCAGATATTCCTAAACTCACAAGGGTAGCCCTTGTCGTCTTGATAAATGCACCTATGTCGATCTTGGTACCGTCGTTTGATGCCATTTGGCTACTAAGATATTGGAAGCTTTCAAAGCTTCTTCACTTTACATTCAATGGTTTGGTTTGCCATAGCACCCCGCGGTTTGGCTTACGGTCAGTCGTACCTAACAAAATCTCATTGTTTACTATGGAAAGAGTAGCGGTGATAGAATACATCATTGCCTCCCATCGGCTACGACCCGGGTAGGGTCAGACAAACCCCCGTTGTGCAGCACTCTACACGAAAAGGTTTCGTACTGAACCTAGATAAGGCCGATTATTTTCTCAAAATCCCCCTTGTGTCTTAGGGCGTCCAACATATTCTCGTGATTGAGACGTTCGAAAGCTTTTTTGTAGTTAATAAAAACCAAATAAAGTGGCATTCGTTGATCTGCTCCAGAATGATGTGGAGCCTGACAATATGATTCACACTGGATCTTCCGGCAACTTTGCTTAAAACTACAGGAGAAAGTAGCACTAAGGTAACTGGACGGTAACTAGACCAAAACTGGAATTTCTTACTATCAGACCATTCTGCTCTCATTCATATTTGGCTGGCACGTAGTAGGGGAACGGTTCGCCACTTCATCTCATAGCTCCTATTTCCATCCCACCAAAAAACAAAGAAATGGAAAGGAATTTGATTTGTTTATTATTTTTGTGATTTTTTTCAGCAGTGAGTACGCATGTTGACAAAAAGAAGCGACGAATTTGGTGCCGTATTTCTTTGTTTAACGATGAGATGGATATATGTACAGTGAGATTGAGATCGAAACATTTCCCCTAGGTAGGTAAATTTGACATCAGAAACCTGGACCTCCAATTCCTATACTATTAGAAATTTTTGTGCGCTAAATGCTGTGTATAATACTTGGGAAACACTGGATAATTTTGTGTGGCACGGAAGCATAAATCTCAATACCTACGAAGCGTAGTTTCTTTTATTAATGTTTTTACTTATTCAATTATTCTTTTTTAATTTATTTATTTTTATGATTTTTATGTTTATTGCAAGTTTATTATGGTAAATGGCTATTCGTACACAACGCCATCCGACTATTTGCTTCTCATATTTGTATACATTCTCCATCATTCTGTGCAGGATCCGTGGTATTTATTGCATAGCAAACACTGTTTCATTAGTTCAGTTTGTTTTTCCAAGAACCGAATTTCTATCTCAATTTCCGATGCCATTAGCCTTGCAATGTGCAGGTTTCGTCGACAACGAACTGTTATTCAACATGGTGGAAGCCCGTTTGCCGCGAAACCCGATCCAGGCAAGGTTCTACACACTTTCGTTTGTTATCACCTATTTCTATTTTTATGAATCACAAATTCTATCGTTTCCACTGGTTCACTGGTTATCGCGAGGTCATTCAAAATATCAACATATGGTGATGCTGTCACTTGTTTTACTTTAATCACTCATTCACATTAGTGCTTTGGGCTAGACTTTGATTTGTTTAATTCTTGTATTTCTCACCTTTATTGTTTGCCATACACGTATTTTTGAATCGGAAATGCTTTGAAAACTCTGTCCACCTAATTCACTTTTTTTATTCGTTAGAAATGGTAAAAATACATAAATCCAACCAGCGTCAGATTTCTTTTATTGTTATGTATAAGAACAAAGAACCAATCATAATCTAAGATCAAACAATATTGCAAGTTTTTCTTACATTATCTATATAAAAATCTCGAGAACCTCAGAGATGATTTAGCTTTGCTTGCAGATTTTAGGATTTTGCTTTTAACAATTTCAGTTAAAACATTATATGATGGATTTTGTTAGTATTACGCATGTGTTTCAAAAACTTTTCTCAGTACCTCAGTACCTTTGTCGTACCTCAATAAACATTTTTTGTATTGGCGTATTCCACACCTCTTTCCCATTGCCTTTGGTAAACCTTTTCGCAGAAATTGCGATTGAGGGCAATGTGGAAGTTTGTTTCACCCTACTCTGCGGGAGTTAGCAATCTATCCTAATTAAAAGTTGTCCAATTAAAGTTCCCAGGCTGCGGGAGTTCTTTCGCGGTAAACTAAAAAGAATAAAATTCGACGAATTAAAGGTGATGATTAGACTCGAAATGCGGATGGCAAAATCAAAGTTCCCTTCAAGGGCTTTTTTCTTCGTTTTCCTTTCGATTCGTCTCAGATTGCAGCATAATACGTTTCCTAAGGCGAACCATGGAGTGTTGTCTTAAGAAGCAATGCTAATTATTTGAGCTTGATGAGGCGAAAGGAAGTAGTAATCAGAGCCGAACAAGTGCAATGAGTGGCAACACTACAGATTTAATTGTGGAAAACAGCTTCTTGAGAACTTAAATCTGTTAATTAGGATGCTGACTGCTGGAATTTACTCATCATCATTGATATGGTTGGTGTGGATTTGTTTAGCATCAAAATATATTATGATGTTTTCATCATTTTATGCGATTCAAATGATGCATCATTAGTGGCACCAAAGGGTATAAACTTTAGGAAACCACAATGGTAGGCAACTTGGAGTTTGACTCATTTGTCAATAACTCATATCATGGGTTGAATTTCGAAATGTGTTGGCGCAATGTTTTTCCTACAGCTTTGTCATACGTATCACGGAGTTCAATATTTACAGAATAAGATCTCTAATATCACTTGCTATACTTAAACGTAATTTTTTTTTAATCATTTAGTATAGTTTACTTTACTGTACCTAGTGTTTCAATTCCGTTATTAGTGGAGCGTTGCAGGAAAAATATAATGCTGCAAGCTAATTTTACATACACCTATTTTGAAAGTCGGCTATTGTAATGGGTTATAGATATAGAGCGAGAATGTAGTGAACGTAATTAAACAAGTCCAACGTTTATGGGACATGGTTTCTCCTATGCGAAGGCCAGAAGGGTCCTCCAACATGAGAAGAGTAACGGAGGGTCTTAGGGGAAAACCAGAGTAAACGCGAAGAGGGATGCGATGCGACTCACGTAAAAGAATAACAATCATTATAAACAGGCTGTCAAATTACACTCTCGCGTCGCATTGCACGTCGCGTTTACTCTGGCTTGCCCCTTACGCAGAAGCCACCTAAATAAATCTTATCTCCACAAACCTGCCAGCTTAGCCAACGCTAGTTGATGACGTTTCTGCCCTACTAATTAAAACACTAGCCATGTGCAAGGAACTGGAATCACTCCGCCTTGAGGTACATACACTCAGGATTGAGAATGAACAATTAAAAAGGCAACGGGACATCAGAGCCGCTTTCTCCCGGAGACACCCTTCCCCCCAAACTGCGTCGATAGATACTCCCACTCAAACGTCTCAATCAATGAGCAATACATCTGAGGCTACAAATCATGTCGAAATATAGTCTGGAACCTTTACACTTGATATCGATCCGTTCAACGTAACCCGAATCAGTCGTATCAGTTTCGCCGGAAAACCATGTTCTACAATAATTTGCCATAATTCATTTCGTTTCATCGAATCGTTCTCTGCTTTGAATCATTAAACAGATGATGTGTCTGCAAGTTTTACTATCGGAACTTATCGAGGATACGTCTCAGGGTTAACATTTAATCCGTTGTTGATCGGCCCTCATGAAAACATGTCTGGTATTCGCCGACGAAGGACTTTTCAAGCGGTCTCAATCTGTTGAATAATAAAAAATGTACGCTGAATTAACCTTTTGTCTGTGCTCTGGGGTCAAATTGACCCCAAATTGAAATTGCTATAACTTTTTTAATGTTTGGCCAATTTTGGATTTTTGTGGCTGTTTCTAAAGATAATTTAATCATCTTTCAGAGAATGACTATAGGTGGGCGGGTATATCGCGGGGAGGGGTTTTCGTAAAAAAGGGTACAAAAACAGTGATTTTTCTTATTTTGCTTATTTTTATTTTACTTATATCTGAAAATACTACCCATTTTGAACTGCACCTTAAAGGTTATGCAGGAAGGCGTGTGCTTTGACATGAGATATAGATTAGTTTAGAACTTGGCCGCTAGATGGTGGTATATATAAATTCATTATTTTAGACTACTCAAGTAGGGGGAATGACGGCTTTGGCAGGTTTTGTTCTATTATTGTCAGGGGTTTTTTTTATGACTGATTATGCTCAAATTTGGCCTATACATTCTTTGCATATCAAAGAATATTGTGGCCAAATTTCATAAAATTCGGTCGACAAAAACCCCCTGCCAATAATAGAACAAAACCTGCCAAAGCCGTTTTTTCCCCTAATTCCGATATATGAAATTTTCCTCATTGTAAATATTCTTATCGCACAAATTTGAAATTTGTAATGATGACGTATTTAACAAAGTTCGTCTGGTGGGAATAGACTGTCATGTGAAGGAATAAATAATTAGGAAATTTACAAATAGGCGGCGCTAGTGTATATGCAATATTCTTGAATATTTGAAATATTGCTTGAGATCCCTCATACCTACACCCAAGTTGTATTCGGCAACATTGTTCAGGATGTCCAGGACTACAAAGCGGTGCTCACTATAATGCGCACTTCTTTGCAGATACGGGGCTAGTGAGCTATTATATTTGGGTGTATTGTCCCATGTGAGAGCTGATGTCGTTTGGTTTGTAGCATTTTGGGAAACATGAATGTTGTGGTAGAGTTCATCAAAAGTTTTCTTTGTATTCAACCTGCTCCAGCGATGCTACCAAAGCACACGCCTTCCTACATAACCTTTTTGAAACGGTGCAGTTCAAAATGGGTAGGATTTTCAGATATAACTAAAATAAGTATGAAAAATCACTGGTACAACCCTTTTCACAAAAACTGCTCCCCGAGATATACCCGCCCACCAATAGTCAATCTTTGGTTAAAGATGATAAAATTATCTTTCGAAACAGCCCCAAAAATCCAAAATTGGCCAAACAATAAAAAAGTTTTAGTAATTTCAATTTGGGGTCAATATGACCCCAGAGCACAGACAACGTAAGTTTTTCTGAGCACAGACAGAAGGTTAAAGGAGAATTATTATTCGGTAAATGGCACGCTCTAATCTGTGCCCTTTCCCGAAGAGTAGTCAAATGAGACCATCCAACCAGCTAGAAGGCAATTCTTCATCTTCCCATATTTTCAACATGATATGGTGAAGGACCTCATAAAGCTGCTCACTGCCATGTTTGAGTAGTTCAGCCGGCTAAAATATAGTAAATACAGTAAAATCTATCTCTCTCGAGTGCTGGTTTGACCTCTCTTATGTCTTTTTTACAATTTTATAAACAACACTTTAAAAATTGTAGCAGAAACAAAAAAAATTGCATAATTTATTTTTGCTCGGGTATCTCTTTCTAACAAGATCGTGGATTTCAAACTTTAAATGTTGTCGGGCTACTTTTTGGACACACTCTATGAACAAACCATGGGTCTAAATTTGTAGTAAACGCCTCAAAGAGTCCTTTTTCAGAGTTGTTCCATTGTGGGGCCCTTCGGGCTGTTTCGTTCGACGTCCTCAAAAACAACAAATACCTCTCAGTTGTCGGAGTCCAACTCCGAGGTAGTTTTCCAATTGCATCACATGATTGATGCAATGTTCAAAGCAAATACCATTCCTAAAGCTGTTCAGGTTGGTATAAAGTACACACAAAAAATTGTTATCGGACTCCGTTTCAATGGATCCAAAGAATTGTGTGAAAGTTCTAAATTGGAATGCCCGCTCTCTAAAGGGTAAGGAAGATGAGATTATTGGAATGGAAGATTATTCAACTTCCTAAAAGTTCATAATGTGCATATTGCCATTATAACAGAAACTTATTTAAAACCAGGACTCTCCATTAAAAGAGATCCAAATTATTTTATCTACAGAAATGATCGTCTTGACAGCGCCTGTGGTGGGGTCGCCATTGTCATTAATAGACGTATCAAACATAAATTATTTTCTTCGTTTGAAACCAAAGTTTTTGAAACCTTGGGAGTTTCTGTTGAAACAAATTTTGGACAATTTTCCTTCATTGCAGCCTACTTGCCTTTTCAATGCAATGGGCAGCAAAAGAATTTGTTGAAAGCTGATCTTCAAATTCTAGCTCGCAACAAATCAAAATTCTTCGTAAATTCAATGCCAAACACCGTTCATGGAATAATGCTCAAAGCAATTCCAATGGTAAAATTTTATTTGAAGATTGTTCTGCGGGATATTATACTATTCAATATCCCAATGGACCAACTTGTTTTTCTTCCAGTCGAAATCCTTCTACAATTGATTTAGTTTTAACGGAGTCAAGTCAGCTGTGTGGCCAATTGGTAACTCATGCTGACTTTGACTCTGATCACCTTCCTGTGACATTTGAAATCTCTCAAGAAGCCATTTATAATCCAATCAGCTTTACTTTTAATTATCATAGAGCTGATTGGGATTTATCTCAAAACGTATATCGATAGGAATTTTGATGTTGATATTCCTCTCCTCCCTCCTTAGGGACCCTCATCAGCCGTGTGGTAAGATGCGCGGCTACAAAGCAAGGCCATGCTGAGGGTGGCTGGGTTCGATTCCCGGTGCCGGTCTAGACAATTTTCGGATTGGAAATTGTCTCGACTTCCCGGGGCATAAAAATATCATCGTGTTAGCCTCATGATATACAAATGCAAAAATGGTACCTTAGCTTAGAAACCTCGCAGTTAATAACTGTGGAAGTGCCTTAATGATGAACACTAAGCTGCGGGGCGGCAATGTCCCAGTGTGGGGATGTAATGCCAATAAGAAGAAGAAGAAGAAGATTCCTCTCGATACCAAAAGTGATATCGATATTACTCTCGTATCTTTGACAAATTTAATTGTCGAAGACAGAAGCATTGTAATTCATAAATGTGAAGTTAAATTCAACTCCATTATTATTGACGACGATCTTCAGCTACTGATCCGTCTTAAAAATGTGAGAAGAAGGCAATACCAAAGAACTCGCGATCCCGCGTTGAAAGTTATTTGGCGAGATTTGCAAAATGAAATTAAAAAACGTTTCGCTATTCTGAGAAATACCAACTTTGAGAATAATGTCTCGAAGTTGGATCCCAGTTCGAAACCCTTTGGAAATTAACAAAAATTCTTAAGAAACCTCAAAAGCCAATTCCAGCGATTAAAGAGTGTAATAAAAGTTCATTAACAAATGTCGTGAAGGCTCAAAAACTTATTTCTCAGCACTGCTAGAGGGTCCATAAGTTTAGGACTCACTAGTCCAATTGAGGATCAGTTTACACGGAGCTTCAGAGACATTCTCAATCAAGAGAATGTTTTCGACCCTTCGTTGGGAACTAATTTGGATGCAGTGAGATCTATTACTAGGAAATTTAAAAATATGAAAGCCCCGGGTGATGATGGTATTTTCTACATACTTATAAAAAAAACTTCCTGAGAGCTCTTTATCCTTTTTAGTTAATTTATTCAACAAATGTTTTCAATTGGCATACTTCCCAGATAAATGGAAAAACGCCAAAGTTGTTCCTATTTTGAAGCCGGACGAAAATCCAGCTGACGCTTCTAGTTATCGCCCAATCAGATTACTTTCTTCAATAAGCAAACTGTTTGAAAAGATTATTTTAAATAGAATGATGGTTCATATTAATGACAATTCTATTTTTGCTGATGAGCAATTTGGTTTTCGCCATGGGCATTCAACCACTCATCAGTTATTAAGAGTTACGAACTTAATTCGGCTCAACAAATCTGGAGGATATTCGACTGGAGTTGCTCTTCTTGATATAGAGAAAGCATTTGACAGTGTTTGGCATGAAGGTTTGATTGTAAAATTGATGAATTTTAATTTTCCTCTGTACATCATTAAACTGATCCAAAATTATTTATCAGATCGCTCACTGCAGGTGAACTATCAGAATACTAAATCTGATAGATTACCTGTAAGGGCTGGTGTCCCCCAAGGCAGCATACTGGGGCCCATATTGTATAACATTTTTACTTCTGACGTACCTGATTTACCACCATGGTGTCAAAAATCTTTGTTTGCAGATGACACGGGCCTTTCAAAGGGCGAAGCCTTCGTGTCATTTGTAGTAGATTGCAAAAAAGTTTGGATATTTTTTCCACCTATTTGCGAAAATGGAAATTTTTTTTTTTAATATAATTTTCCCACATAAGCCAAGAGCTTCTTATTTGAAACCTTCTAGCAGACATATTGTCACTATGAATGGGGTTCCAATTAATTGGTCTAGCGAAGCTAAATATTTAGGACTTCTGCTAGATCAAAAATTAACTTTTAAAAATCACATTGAAGGCCTTCAAGCCAAATGTAACAAATATATTAAGTGTCTACATCCACTTATAAACAGAAAATCAAAACTTTGTCTTAAGAACAAACTATTGATTTACTAACAAATTTTAGACCAGCCATGTTGTATGCTGTGCCAATATGGGCTAGTTGCTGCAATACCAGAAAGAAGGCACTCCAGAGGATTCGAAATAAAATTCTGAAAATGATTCTGAAGTTGCCCCCGTGGTATAGTACCAGTGAACTTCATAGAATTTCTAATATTGAGACATTGCAACAAATGTCCAACAAAATAATTTCAATTTTAATAAAAAATCGTTGCAATCTTCTATTGCAACGATTAACTCCTTGTACCCTTAGTATAAAATAGGTTAAGTTTAGTTTAAGTTGAAAACATTGTAATTCCTACATGGTTCAATTCAACCAGAGGAAAAATTCTAACTGCCAGAGGCAATTGAAATGTATTAATAATAACTTAAAAGTAACATAGCAAATAAGGATGATAGTGTTAAGAAAACACGGAACACCTAGTCTAAGAGATGAATGCATGTATTAGATAATTAGCAAATAAAATTAGTTAAAAAAAAAAGGAAAAAGTGGGAGGATATCCTCGATTCGGTCAATCCGCTGCCGAACTATGGAGGAACGTCAATGCGCTTAGTGGAAAACAAAGATCTTCCCTATCCAGCTCGAATCACCTGATCGTACCGTTACCGATTCCTCTAATGTAACCAACACGCTTGGTTGGTTACCTCAGAGGTAACGACGGGCTAGCGTCAGTAAACGACTACTCCGCTGAGTTACAGCGGACAATCACTGGTGGCACTTTGTCTCTAACAGCCTTTCAGGTCCCCTCAGATTTACAAAATTCTGGTTTCAATCTGTTGTTTTCGGCTATCGAGCTATTGTTAACACTCTCCAACAGCAATGGGACATTTTCCGGTTCCGACGGGATTGGGTACCCTATGTTCAAAAAAGCTTTCTTTGTAAACTCAGATGTAAATATGTACATTATGAGGAAGATTTTGATTTGAAAAATGTATTGGAGGTAGTCACTTTCCCTTCGATAGGACTGGAACCCATGACCCTCAGTACGCCAGACTAGTGGAGGTCCTTCGTAGCTTAGTTGGTTAAAAGCAAAAGTCTAGCGTACTGAGACTCGTGTGTTCGAGTCCCATCGACGGAAAAGTGGCTGTCTCCAATACATTTTTCAAATCAAAATCTTCCACATAATTTACATATTCACATCTGCGTTTTCAGAACATTGTAAATTAATGCTTTCCGGAGGATACTGATGTACCCCTGCTCAAGACGCTGCTCCTTGTCGTTATGAACGGTGTGTTTCGTGTACTTCCACCGAAAATTTAAATTTTCGTCTATGCCGATGGTATATGATTGGTAGTTGTTGGCGACCGCACACGGATAAGAACACAATCTGCCGTTAGTGCTGTTCATCTGCACTATGAGGCACGTTGGAGGCACCAGTTATCAGTGCCAAGCGACAAGTTGAAGTCGAGAGAGCATTCCATTCCCAACAAGAAATTCGTTAAACTTCTTGAAGTGTGCATCATTTCTATGACTCGAAACTTACTTGTGAAGCTCACCGTAACCTTATTGAAACTCTGTCGCCGACTTTCAACTCATACGTTCGTCTATTTCTAAAATTTCTTTAAGGATTATAAGGAATTCTTCCGTAAATTTCTCCTGTGAGTCCATCGGGAAATCCAAAACAAAGTTCATTCAAGAATTTATCCAAAAATTTCTTATGGAATTCAAACTAGGTTGCGGTTCTTTAAGAAATACTTCAAATCTTAAATGAACTCCTTGGGATATGGTTACAAATATTCCGTCGTGAATTCTTCATGAAAGAGACATTTTCTGGAGCAGTTCCTTCAGGAATTTTCCAAAGAAAGTTCCAGGAGCACATATAAAGATATTTCTGGAATAGTTCTTCTAGGAACTTTCTCGGATATTATACTAAGTATTTATATGAGAAATCTTGGAGAATTTCTAAAGAATTCACTAAAGAAAAAGCGGAAGAATCTCCGGAGTAATTTCTTTATGATATGTCGAGGGAGTTTTCGACGGAAATTCCCGGGAAAATCTTGTAGGGTTTTCTGGGCGAATTCTTGGAGAAGTTTGTTTGGCAGTTCTTGGAGAAATTGTGAACGACTTTCTAGGAGAATACTTGGAGGAATTCTGTGGTAGGAGTTTTCGTGTTAGTTTTTGCACGAATTCCTAGAGGAAGGTGCCTAAGATTTTCTAGATCTACATTTTGCAATTAATTATCCATAAGAAGTTCTTCAAGAAATGCTGGACAATTTTCCAGAAGAATTCGCGGGAGGTGAGTTTAGTGAAATTTTATGTTACTTTCGGAAGGAATTCAAAAGATATATCTGAAGAAACCTCGTGGTAATTTTTGTAGAGTTTGCGAGGTAGTTTATGAAGTGTACTTGAAGGATTTTTTGATGGAGCTTCGGAGAAAATTTCTGTAGAAATTTTATGGCTAGTTATTGAAAAAGTCACAAGACTTCCCGGAGATTCCCTGAGTAAACTTCCGGAGGGATTCCCTGAGATACTTCCTGATGCATTCATGTAGAAGCTTCCGGATGAATTTTTGGAGGAATTTCCGAAGAAACTGCTGTAGAAATTTCCGGAGGCTTTATTGGAAGAGCTTCCAGGTGATCTCAAAGAGGTACTTCCCAAGGAATTTCGGATAGCATTCCTGGAGGAACATTCAGAGGAATTCCTGGAGAAACTTCTGGAAAAACTCCTGGTGGAACTTTCAGAGAAATTCTTGGAGGACCTTTCGGAGAAATTCCTGGAGAAACTTCTGGAGTGATTGTAGAGAAATTCCTGGAAGAACTTCCGAAGGATTTTCTGGATTTACTTTCGGAGGAATTTCTGGAAGAACTGGAGAAACTCCTTGAGGAATTTCCGGAGGAACTTCCGGATGAATTCCTGGAGAAACTTTCGGAGAAATTCCTGAAGAAACTTCCAGAGGCATTCCTAGATGAACTATCGGAGGAATTCCTGGAGGAATTTCCGGAAGAACTTTCTGAGGAATTCCTGAAGGAACTTCTGGGGGAATTCCTGTTGGGACTTCCGGAGGAATTCCTGGAGGACTTCCGAAAGAATAGGAGCCTTCGGAGGAATTCCTGGAGGAACTTACAGAGGAATTACTGGAGTAACTTCCTGAGCAAATCCAGAAGCAACTTCCGGAATACTTCCGGAGCTTTCCTGGTGAAATTTACGGTGGAATATGTGGGATAATTTCGGAGAATTTCTAATGCATGAAATAAGCTCACGCCGACCCACGCCATCGCGCCGCTGACGCCGATTATCAACGGCGTCACACCTCCATGCTGGCTGATAACGATCTCAATCGGCGCACTGGTCTTCCATGCATACCATTTCCGAAGAAGTGACAACTCGGTGGTTCTCAGAAGGTCGTTGACAAAGCTTTTAGACAGAGAATTCAACGATTACGAACACAGATACACGGGTAGGTCCGTTTCAGGCCGTGGAGTAAGCATGTGGGCCACCGGGACCAATATGACTATCTCGGATAGTATCTTGACCATCTGTACCATTTTCTACCCATCCTCGTCCTATCCAATTCTTCTAGTGTTATCTCCGCACTTCAGAGGGAAACGCCTAAACACCCCTAGATACAAGGCATCCTTGCAAACATGCTCCCGAATACGATCTTTGCTTGGATCTTGAGGCACTGCGGAGTGCCTGGCAACGCTACGGCCGATTAGATTGTTAGCTTGAATAACAAGGCCGGCGATTTGCGTCAACCGACCCTTTAGGGGAAATAAAACCTGGATTAGGAGGACAGTGCGAGGCAACTGGAAAATGTCCTGAAGAGCTTCCACTACCGGACAGCTGCGGAACATCAGGGAGACCACATCGGCCTGGACGGTCCTAAGCAAGCTAATGGACCAGCAAATCATCTCTCGGCTCCGAACGCTTCCAGATAATTTGCGACGTTCGCGAGGTCCACATATGTGAAATATCACTGCCTTCATTCTTCTTTCCTTATACAGTTACATCTAATCCAAACGTCTTCTCTTTGTATTCTCCCATGGTTTAAGGCCCGCAACTAGCTGCATCCAGCGCGGAATCACGATGACGGGCATCTACAACGACTTTGAAAGACACATAATCGAGAGAAGAAAGATCTTTCCGAGGGGACACTAGGCATTTAATGTGTGAAACTTGTTCGGCTCCTATTGATTCGCACACCATGAGCCTCATTTCATCTTCTGTTACATCATTCGCGATGTTTGAAATGAAAAGTTGGACAGTCTGGTCGTTTATCACTTCAGGATTAACGATATCCATCATTCTTGTTGAAGATAAAGGCTGAATATTATTTATTCTTTAATCAAACTTTGCCTATGGAAGGTCCCAATGTTGTAACTTAGAGGGAGGCATTTTAAGCTTCCCACCCTCTACCAAGTACCCCCTGGCCTTGGTTTATACGACGAGTGAAAAACTGATCCAAATCTCAAAATTCACATAAACAAAGCAAAAAATTAATAGAAGCGTTGTTTATAAACTCTAATGCAACATTTTAGCAAGTACTCGCTTAGGTAATTCAAAATAAGTAATACTTTTTAATATGAAGGTGTTCCACTCTAGTGGGGCCATAACTCTTTTCGGTATCTACGATTAACGATGCACTGCGTTCATTGCATTATTATTACGAGAATCTGGGCTTCATAATTTTATAAATAACAAGCAGCACTATTTTTTTACGCCCAAGTGGCTTGAACTCTGTACTATCATGCCCGGAGATAGCGTCGATGTTCATGTGCACGAACATACGAGGTTGTGATTGTTTTCCTTCCTACTGGTGCTGGTGGGGTGTGCACGTAGTTCCAGGAAAAAAAAATCTTATGTTAGTCATTCCAGTGCCTGTTTTTGTACCTTTGCAGTTTGGTTCGGACTTTTCCGGTTGGCGACTGTTGCTTCTGATGTTGGGTATCTTTATTTGTTTCCCAAGAATATTTATGTGCGTAGACTGTGGACCAAGTGTTCTTGTGACTCTGAGCAATGACGTAGCTATTTTTTTTCTAGGGAGTGTCCCGAAACATATCAATGAAAAAATGATTTTGTAAAAGGCAGGAAAACAAGAGCAGTGCTTTACATATGCTGATATATTTCAATGGAACGAAAAAGTGTTTGTAACGTCAGAAGCCGAGGACGAAGACTTCGTCGAAGTTCCAAAAGGAAATCCGAAACCAGAAAACCAAAGACAGTCGAAAGTATGTGATTTTTTTTACTTTCGGCTCCGTAGAGTTTTTAGCGAAACAGCTGAGCCTAATAAATAAACACATTGGTAAAAAAGGATGGCATAGAAGAAGAAATTGGATGAGATGAAATTGAAGAATATTGCAAAGAGAAATAAATCTTCAATTATTTAGACAGTCTGTAATTTTCAAATGTTTTAACTGTGTATACTACAACAGCCCTGATTTTTTACATTAAATAAACGAGAGCATTTCCTGAGTATATCATTTGTTAAAAACTGCTGTGAAGTATGATGCTCGAATTATCTAGAATTCTCTTTCAGTAATAATCACTGTGGTTTTAATATATAAAAAAATCATGGAAAACTGTAGGG
This sequence comes from Armigeres subalbatus, assembly GCF_024139115.2. Taxonomy (NCBI): domain Eukaryota; kingdom Metazoa; phylum Arthropoda; class Insecta; order Diptera; family Culicidae; genus Armigeres; species Armigeres subalbatus. The sequence continues at coordinate 187,596,346 of NC_085139.1, forward strand.
ATAGACCAATTTCCTTGCTACATTATTGATTTTGGACCAGACAGTAGTCACAGTCGATAGCCATACAGCTGAGCTCAAGGACCAACTGAATTATGAAAGGTAAAGGTGAAAAGTTCGCTGGAGGAAGAAAATGTGAAAACCCCGTAATTGTTTGTTATTAAAGTTCTGATAAATTATGCCAATATTTTATGAATATCTTCTGCGGAGAGCATTCTTTCCTAATGAAAACAACAATGTTTATTTTACATTTAGTGCAACATCGAATATCTTCATCGTTGAATCCATCTTCGACGAAACCTTGTGATATTTGGGGGGTACTGTCGCGTCCGATTATACTTTGACGATACTTTTTTGCAGCAATCCATAAACATAAAATTGATTGCCCAGACAATGGGCCTTTCAACCGAGCGATGTCCAACCCATAAAACAATTGCCGAATGCAACGACCACCAGCACCACACCGTCACCGTCACATTCCACAAGCGAAGACCGTCATTCCAGCAGCATGGCAGTGTTTTCGAAATGAAAATTTCCGAGAGGTGTTGGCGGGCTGTCATCGGGCATCCGGCTTTGCCGTTGCATTTGTTCGGCGGTGTGGTGGGATGTGGCATTGACACGTGTTGGAAGTCGATAGCAACCCGAAATGATTGCATAGGCATCACTGCTGTGTGGGTGGGTACATTTTTCCTGGCTGGTTCGCTTCTGAAGGGTAGGAGCGGCGGGATGAGGGCGAAACGCCTTTTCACCGGGTTTTGGTTTGCGTTATCGGCCGGCAGCTGTCACGCAGAGATGTGGAGTCTTTTCCGCCATCCGACTGAAACGGTTTTGTCTTTGGTGGCGAGCGAAGGTTTTGGAGTACCCGAGAACGGCAAAATATTAAACAAAATAAAACTGCTTCTCCGTTGTCTTATGTATGCATTTGAATAATCATTATTGATCAATCAAGCGTTAAGCATCCCCAGGTCGGATTCCACCTCGTGCAACCAGCGGGTTTGTGGTCTTCCACGAAGTTGACGGCCTCTATCCAGTTATGCATTGAATATTTTGTATTCCAACATTCTAACTAAGTGACCAGCCCATTGTAGTGTGCCGTATTTTATACGATTCATAATATTTTTTTATTACCGTATCAAGTTTATGATTCATACGTCTGCTTCTTCTTATGCTACGGCTCTACATTCAACCAGGAACCTTTCTTTTCAACTTAGTATTATATTAGCTTTTCCTCTGTTGTTAATTGAAAAGCTTTCTATGCCCGCCATTGCAAGTATGTATCTTGTGTGGCAAGTACAACGAATACACTATACTCATGGATTGAAGTATGTTTCTCACCAGAAAACATCCTAGCTCGTAAGTCTAACTGGTGACCCCGTCTGCGCTACACACCATTTGCTAGTCTCTTTTAAGACCCATGATTCATGCCCGTAATTGGCCAGAGTTTTATACAGTACACATTTTCAACTTCCGTCTGCATGTTGGCCCAGGGCTCGATCGCATATCAGTCGCGATGTTCACAGCGGGGATCTTAGTGGGTAGGGTATATTAGAGAAGGTGTCCAAAAGACTGACCAGACCTTATATGGTAACTGGCGGTGGCATTTTGTTACTGTGAACCGTTTTCAAAGTCCTTTGCACAGTATTCTAGTCCGGATTTAGCAGAAGAACGATGTGACTCTCCGGTGGCATAAGGCCAGATTTCATCACGCTTTGACGCAAGAGGTTTGAAAATTATCTTCTTTATCGGCGTGACGGTTGTTCCTGAAACCATTACTGAAAATAAACCGTGATCGTGTTAGTTAACGAATTCGTGAACGCTTTTTTGCGTGTATACGCGAGCGACACATGGTGGGTATCAATAGAGAACTGGCTGCAGATGTTCTACCACAGATTCCTGCGGTACATAACTCGTGCCTGGAGGCTGGATCTGGATGCACATTCATCGTTTCATAGACAGCCCTAAATATTGTAAAAATGTTAGGCAATCTAAAATTAAATGCTGTTATTGTTGTTGAATTAGATATAGTATGTTCAGGAGGAGTTTAGACCGACCGACTATTGGGAAGTTCAGCGCTCACTGGCTGACGTACGAAAACGGCCTACGACTAATTGACTTCCAACACAGCCTCCCGTATCGGTAAATCTGGAGATCACCACTGCGGACAGAACCACAAATCATCCACGTTCTGATTGATGGACGGCACTTCTCCGACATTATCGACGTCAGGACATATCATGGCGCTAACATCGGTTCTGACCACTATGGTGATGGTGAAACTGCGCCCAAAACTATTCGTCATCAACAATGTTCAGTACCGACGACCGCCGCGGTACGACCTAGAGCGACTGAAGCAACCTGATGTCGCCACTGCATACGCGCAGCATCTCGAGGCAGCGTTGCCGGAATAGGGTGTGCTCGATGGGGCCCCTCTTGAGGAATGCTGAAATACAGTCAAAGCAGCCATTAACGGCGCAGCAGAGAACAACGTCGGGTGTATGGGACGAAGTCGACGGAACGATTGGTTCGAAGAAGAGTGCAGACAGATTCTGGAGGAGAAGGACATCGAAGAAACGTCGCCTGGAAGAAGCGGAGTGCGAGGAGATGGAACAGCTGTGCCGGTCTCAAGAACACGCAAAATCCAGGAACCAGCACTACGAGGAACATTTGAATGGCGCTGAGAGTACAGGCAGTGAAAGTCAAGGCAGCGGAGGAGATGACTACGTCAGTTCAGCGGACGATGGAAGCCAACCAGCCCCCACCTTGAGGGAAGTTAAGGATGCCATCCAACAGCTAAAGACCAATAAAGCAGCTGGTAAGGATGGTATCGGAGCTGAGCTAGCCACTTGCCTGCACAAACTGATAGTCAGAATCTGGGAAACTGAACAGCTACCGGAGGAGTGGAAGGAAGGGGTTATATGCCCCATCTACAAGAAAGGCGACAAGCTGGAGTGTGAGAACTTTCGAGCGATCACCATCCTTAATGCCGCCTACAAAGTGATATCCCAGATCATCTTCCGTCGTCTGTCACCATTGGTAAATGAGTTCGTGGGAAGTTATCAAGCCGGCTTCGTTGACGTCCGCTCGACAATGGACCAGAGCTTTACTGTACGGCAAATCCTTCAAAAATGCCGTGAATACCAGGTTCCAACGCACCATTTGTTCGTTGATTTCAAGGCGGCATACGACAGTATAGACCGCGTAGAGCTATGGAAAATTATTGACGAGAACATCTTCCCTGGGAAGCTTACCAGACTGATCAAAGCAACGGTGGATGGTGTGCAAAACTGTGTGAAGATTTCGAGCGAACACTCCAGTTCGTTCGAATCGCGCCGGGGACTAAGACAAGGTGATGGACTTTCGTGCCTATTGTTCAACATTGCACCGCCTGAAACGTGAAGCAACAAAAGTTGGACTGGTGGTGAATGCGTCAAAGACAAAGTACATGCTTGTGGGCGGAACCGAGCGCGACAGGGCCCGCCTGGGAAGCAGTGTTACGATAGACGGGGATACCTTCGAGGTGGTCGAGGAATTCGTCTACCACGGATCCTTGTTAACGGCTGACAACAATGTTAGTCGTGAAATACGAAGGCGCATCATCTGTGGAAGTCGGGCCTACTACGGGCTCCAGAAGAAACTACTACGGGCTCCAGAAGAAATTCGCCACCGCACCAAATGTGTCATGTACAAGACGCTTATAAGACCGGTTGTCCTCTACGGACATGAAACATGGACAATGCTCGAGGAGGACTTGCAAGCACTCGGAGTATTCGAGAGACGGGTGCTTAGGACCATCTTTGGCGGTGTGCAAGAAGACGGTGTGTGGCGGCGAAGAATGAACCATGAGCTCGCCCAACTCTACGGCGAACCCAGTATCCAGAAGGTAGCTAAAGCCGGAAGGGTACGATGGGCAGGACATGTTGCAAGAATGCCGGACAGCAACCCTGCAAAGATGGTGTTCGCTTCCGATCCGGCAGGTACGAGACGGCGTGGAGCGCAGCGAGCGAGATGGGCAGACCAGGTGCAGAACGACTTGGCGAGCGTGGGGCCTATCCGAGGATGGAGAGATGCGGCCTCGAACCGTGCATTGTGGCGTCAAATTGTTGATTCAGTGTTATCTGTTTAGATGTTAACTAAATAAATGAATGAATGATTGTGGGCGGAACCGAGCGCTACAGGGCCCATCTGGGAAGCAGTGTTACGATAGACGGGGATACCTTCGAGGTGGTCGAGGAGTTCGTCTACCTCGGATCCTTGCTAATGGCTTATAACAATGTTAGTCGTGAAATACGAAGGCGCATCATCTGTGGAAGTCGGGCCTACTACGGGCTCCAGAAGAAACTGTGGTCAAAAAGATTCACCACCGCACCAAATGTGTCATGTTTTTATTTATTTATTCAGACTAAGGCCGAAGTGGTCTTTGCGGTATATAAGAGTCTTCTCCATTCGGCTCGGTCCATGGCTACACGTCGCCAACCACGCAGTCTACGGAGGGGCCGCAAGTCATCTTCCAACTGATCGATCCACCTGGCCCGCTACGCACCTATGTAGAGGACTACCAGTATAATGAGCGTTTTGTAGATTGTCAGTTTGGTACGGCGGTGAACTATATTCGATCAAAGCGTCTTGCGGAGTCCAAAGTACGTACGATTTCCAGCCACTATGCGTCTTCGAATTTCTCTGCTGGTATCGTTATCGACGGTTACCAGTGAGCCCAAGTACACGAATTCTTCAACCACCTCGATTTCGTCCCCACCGATAGAAACTCGTGGTGGGTGGCTCACATTGACCTCTCGTGAGCCTCTTCATATCATGTACTTCGTCTTCGACGTGTTGATGACTAGTCCAATCCGTTCAGCTTCGCTTTTCAGTCTGATGGATGCTTCCTCCATCCTCTCAAACTTACGTGCCATGATATTAATGTCGCCGGCGAAACCAAACAACTGGACGGACTTCGTGAAAATCGTACCACTCGTGTCAATCCCTGCTCTTCATATTACTCCCTCCAAAGCGATGTTGTATAGCAGACACGAAAGACCATCACCTTGCCGTAACCCTCTGCGCATTTCGAAGGGACTCGAGAATGCCCCTGAAACTCGAACTACGCACATCACCCGATCCATCGTCGCCTTGATCAACCGTATCAGTTTATCCGGAAATCCGTTTTCGTGCATTAGCTGCCATAGCTGGTCCCGATCGATTGTATCATATGCGGATTTGAAGTCGATAAATAGATGATGTGGGCACGTTGCATTCGCGGCATTTCTGCAATACCTGACGTACGGCGAACACCTGGTCTGTGGTAGAGCGTTCACCCATAAATCCTGCCTGGTACAGCCCCCACGAACTCTCTTGCGATTAGTGTTAGTCGGCGGCATTAAATTTGGGAAAGTACCTTGTAGGCGGCGTTCAGCAATGTGATGGCGCGGTAGTTGCTACAATCCAGCTTATCGCCCTTTTTGTAGATGGGACACACGACACCTTCCATCCACTCCTGCGGCAGAACCTCATCCTCCCAAACCAAACACCCAGTGCAGCGCTCCAGCCAGTGCCTCACCACCGTGTTTAAACAGGTCTCCTGATAGTTGGTCAACTCCAGGGGCTTTGTTGTTTTTCAGCCGGCCGATCTCCTCCTGGATTTCCTGGAGATTCGGTGCCGGAAGTCGCATGTCCTGCGCGCGTGCTCTTAGGTTCATTACCATACCGATACCGTTGTCTGCCATATCGCCATTCAGGTGCTCTTCGTAGTGCTGCCGCCACCTTTGGATCACCTCACGCTCGTTTGTAAGAAGGCTCCCGTTTATGCCCGTACACATATCGGGCTGTGGCACGTGGCCCTTACGTGAACGGTTCAACTTCTCATAGAAGAACTTTCGTGCGTTATTAGCGCGGTACAGTTCCTCCGTCTCTTCACGGTCTCGATCTTCTTGCTGGCGTTTGTTCCTCCGGAAAATCAAGTTTTGTCTGTTCTGCGCCCGTTTGTATCGTGCCTCGTTGGCCCTCGTGCGGTGTTGTAGCAATCTCTCCCATGCTGCATTCTTCTCCTCAACTAAATGCTTACATTCGCCGTTATACCAGTCGTTTCTTTGATCCGGAGCCACCGTTCCTAGTGCAGCGGATGCGGTGTTTGTAGTGGCGGATCGAATATCTCTCCAGCCATCTTCAAGAGATGCTGCGCCTAGCTGCTCTTCCGTTGGGAGTGCCATTTCCAAATGCTACGCGTATTCTTGGGCTAGTCTACCGTCTTGTAGCCGCCCAATGCTTAGCCGCGGCGGACGACTCCGACGCGTGTTGTATACCGTCGAGAGTTTTGAGCGCAGACATACTGCAACGAGGTAGTGGTCGGATTTAATATTCGCACTGCGGTAAGTGCGTACGTTCGTGATGTCGGAGAAGAATTTACCGTCGATTAGAACGTGGTCGATTTGGTTTTCCGTTACTTGATTAGGTGATTTCCATGTGGCCTTGTGGATATTCTTGCGGGGGATGAAAGTGCTTCGGACTACCATTCCGCGGAAGGCTGCAAAGTTTATGCATCGTTGGCCGTTGTCGTTCGATACGGTATGCAGACTATCCGGTCCGATGACCGGTCTATACATTTCCTCCCTTCCTACCTGAGCGTTCATGTCACCGATGACGATTTTGACGTCCCGCAGTGGGCATCCATCGTATGTCTGCTTCAGCTGCGCATAGAACGCTTCTTTCTCGTCGTCGGGTCTCCCTTCGTGTGGGCAGTGCATGTTGATGATGCTATAGTTGAAGAAATGGCCTTTATCCTCAGCTTGCACATCCTTGTGTTGATTGGCTGCCACCTAATCACGTGTTGGCGCATCTTTCCCAGCACTATGAAGCCGGTTCCCAGCTCGTTGGTGGTGCCACAGCTTTGGTAGAAGGTAGCCGCTCGATGCCCGCAGTAATTCATCGTAGATTATCCTGACTTGCAGTTCCATGTTCCAAGCTTCCAATCGTGATCCTTTATTCGTCGCCTAGGTCTTTGCCGATTGTATCGAGTCGTATTATCTTCTACTAGTTTATTTGTGGACGCTGTAGCGCCCGTGGCAAGTGTTTTTTCAATCAAAATTTTCAACGTCTGTTGTCTGTGATTTTTTTATCAAATGCTGTGTCTGGTTGTCTAAAGTTGTCACTGGTTTTGTTTTATACATCTGATAGAAAAAAGAATTGAAGTGTCAAAAAAAATTGTTTTGTTAGAATTTCCCCGCATGCTGCGTCTGGTTGGCTAGTCACCGGACAGACAAACAGGGCTATTATATATATGATGATGTCGTTCGTAATGGTTGTTTTTAAAGGCGGCTTATTGGGCCTGCGAAAACCTCCTGTCTGGTCGGAGGGCCGTCGTGTCAGGGCTGTTTAGCGTCCCACCTAACACCAGGACTTGGGCTTGGCGCTTTGGCGGAGCCTACTTGCGGATACATGCAGCTTTTTAAAGAGAGCCCACTGTTAAACCCCACCACATCCTAGGCAGGCGCCACAACTCGCAGATGGCCTGGGGAGAGATCGTCAAGCACTTGGACATAGTCCCTGCTGCCCCTGCGCGCAACCAAATAATCCAGAAAACGCCGAAATTTCATTGTATTTCCAGTGCAATTGGCCAATGGGTATACCCGTAAGGAACACCGTTTGGCCTAAACGGTCGTTTTTGGCATGAAGCGTCACTTAGAAAGTGAGAAATTAGATGGGAGAGGTGAGGCATCTCACTTTTTTCTTTGCATCTGTCACTTTCCACAGTGAGAAGTGAAAGTTGAAAAATGAGGAGTGAGAATTGAGAAGTGAAACGTCTCACTTTTCACTCCTTACTGTAAGAATTTATGAGTGAGAAGCAAACAAATAAGCGAAGTGAGAAATGATGAGTAAGAAGTGAGAATTGAGACGTCTCACTTCTCAATCATAGTACAGCGTGAAATGAGTCGCCTCATTCACACAGTGAAAAGTGAGAAACTCCCACTCATCATTTCTTACTTTTCATTTCACATTTTTCGCAGTGAGAAGTGAGGCGTCTCATTTCACACTTCAAACATCTTTGTTTTCACAGTGAGAAATAATGAGTGAGAAGTGAGACATTTCTCACCTCTCATTTTTCATTTGTTTCTCGCTTCGCTTTTCTTAATATACATAGTGAGAAGTGGGACGCCTAACTTCTCGCTAATCATTTCTTACTTCTCACTGTGAAACGTGAGATGAGTTAAGTAAACTTCTTACTTTGCATTATTGCCAAATGTTTTTTTTTTTCGATCAAATAATCTGTTTGGTCAAATGGCCTATTCGGTCAAATGATCAATTCGGCCAAATGACCTGTTCGGCCGGGTTGTATACTATTTCGCCGCAAAACATTTCGTGGAATATTTTTCGCGGTTCGACATTCCACGGAATGTATCAATTTTCCGGCAGACATTTCGCGAAATGCTCTTTTTTACCGAAAGACATTTTGTGGAATGTACATTTTCACTGAAAGCCATTCCATTTCATTTGCATCTCAAATTCAGACTTTTGAGATGTTGTATGATCACCAACCACGACATCCATGATGTCCCAACCCGTGGCATCAACCAAATCTTGTCCTCAAATTATATGTCTTTCATATGCATCTCGAATGCAGGCATATGATATGTTGTAATCGTTCTGGAGTTTGGATTACACTAAGATTTCAAAGTAGTTCAGGAGTTTCAATCAAATGGTCTACCGGTTCATCCAATACTTTCATGATGCCCCAAGCTGCAGAATCAACCCAATTATTTCCTCCGATGTTTGTCTTTCAATTGCAACTCAAATCCAGGCATATGAGATGTCGTGAGATCTTGAAATCGTCCTTTAGTTTGAAACAAATTATCTACCGAATCAGTCACGACTTCCATGATGTCCCAAGCCGCGGCATCATCTCAATTATATCCTTCGAGTATATGTCTTCCATTTGCGTCTTAAATCCAGGCATGTGAGATGTTATTAGATCTCTTCAAATCGTCCTGGAGTTTGGATAACGTGGTCTACCGAATCAACCACGACTACCATGGGTCTCCAGTTAGCCTTGCGTGCGTAGGATTGTCAATCCGAAAATGGCGAGTTCGATTCTCGGTCCAGTCCAGCATGTTTTCGGGTGGGAAACATTCTTGACTGGGTATAGTGTATCCATTGTACTTGCCACACAAGATAAACAAACATTTGAAAAGGGCGTAACAGCCAAAATTTGTTCCTTCTGATTCTTCGTCTGCGTATATAGCTATGTATGTGGTCAAAGAGTCAGAAGGAACAAATTTTGGCTGTTACGCCCTTTTCAAATGTTGGTCTAGCTACATACTCATGCATTGGTGGGCATAGAAAGCTTTCAATTAATAACTGTGGAAATGCCAATAGAACACGTTGTAAGTTGAAAAGCAGGCCTAGTTCCAGTTGGAATGTAGAGCCATAGAAGAAGACGAAGAAGTTTCATGATGTTTCAAACCACGGTATTAACCCAATAATGTTCTCCGGGTGTTTGTCTTTCTTGCCAGCAACTTATATCCAGGCATAAGAGAAGTTGTTAGATCTCCAAATCGTCCTGGAGTTTGCCACACTTTGCTTTTCTTTGAAACATAAAAGTCATCTTTCATTAGACAAACTTTTAAAATTCATGCCGATTCTTTGTGGCAAATTTCCATAAGGTGTTTGATTGAAATTCCTACTTCCATTTGCCTGAGTGAAGGTTCAGATCGGCCAAACGGTATTTTCGATCGTATGTCCATTTCGGCCTTATCTGCCAAACGACTATTTCGGCCAAACAACTTTTTCGTGGGGCCAGTCATCTATTTGAATTGATAGTTCGATCGAAACGGTTATTATGTGGATTATGGTTTGGCTGAAATGCCATCTGGCCATTAATTTGCAGAACGGGTCATATCGTCAATCATGTCGACCCGTTCCGCCAAATATATTTTTCTGCTAAACGACCATTTCGGCCGAACGGCATTTTCGCTAAGTGACGATTTTTTCGGCAAAAATACCAGTTTGATTAAACGACTTTTTCGGCCGTATGTTCATTTCATATGCTACATGTTCGGCTTTCTGCTGAACGATCAAATGGTATTTCGGCCATATGACCTTTTCAAAGAACTATTATGGACTACCTCAACGATTTCCATTTGGCCGATGATGTTGCATACTATCGTAACGACACACAATGGCGGAAGCCCGGACAAAACCTCAATTTTTTTTCTTTCGTTTCACAAATCTCATATTTTTTGAATTTTATTATGAATTACATCCTTTCCGGTGGTGAGTGTGGTGATTTGCTCCTAGTCAGCGATGCCAGATTGCTTCAACATCAATTCCGTAGATTAACTCAAAAATTTTGGCTGGTCCTATTTCGGTGCTCATCCACAATACTAGAAATAACAATAAGACCACTAAATATCAACAATTATAAAGCTGATTACTTGGCCCTTTAGTGTTAATAGGTTTGAGAATTCTTGAATATCGACCCTACATGGGAATAATCCCGAGAAAAGTTTTCCTATTTTTTTTAAAGACGGAAATGCTCCGATGACAATCCGTCACTACGAAATAAGCAAGGATAGCGTTGCACCGAGCCCAACACAATGCCTAAATTGGATTGTTTTGCAAAGGTGTATAAAAGCAAGACTGTACGGATAGAAAAAAAGCTGGATCCTTTCTACTGATTACACCTGTTGGAGTGAATCCAGTTGGGCTATGTAACTGGTAGTTTAGTTTTCTCAAATTTATGCAAATCTCTCTTCAGTTTAGGCAGATGATGAAGTTTTCATCACTTAGGAGATCATCTGGACCATTGTAAATTAGTACTGGCGGTCCCAGAGTTGTGGTAATGTTCGTTCAACAACAATTTGGACATAATTAGTCCATTCATAATTTGGCCATTACAGAAGTTAAACAAAACCCTATTTTGACGCTGAAATTAAGCTAGCAACCAAGAAAATCCCCCAAAATATCGACATAAAAATCCATATTTGGTTCAAAAGTTCCTCGAAAAAAATCTTGGAATATTCAGAAATTGTTATCGGAAACTCATTAACTTCCGAAAAATTCCTTCGGAAATTTCTATTGGAAAACCAAATTGCGCAAGGAATTCTTCTGGAAATTCGTTCAGAAATTCTAAGGATTCCAAAAAGTTCTTTTGTAATATTTTCAGAAATTCCTACAGGAATTCCTTCAGAAATAATTTCATTAACTCCCAGAGAAATCGCTACAGCGAAATTATATTTTTCTCAAATTTATCCTGCTGAAGTTCGTCCAAAACGAAATGATTTTTTTTAGGAATGGACGAAATTTTTTTAAGACGAATCTCTATGAATATCCGAACGAATTACAAAAGAAATTTCTAATGGATTTTTGTAAAAGAATTTTCTAAATTCTTAACCTTCCGGGAGTCGCATGGTCCTGGATCGGTCACTCAGGTGTTGTATTTTTTACAACGGTGCGAGTCCCGAAAGGTTAAATTTCTTCAACAGTTCTTTGGATATTCAGCAAAGAATTCTTTCGGAATATCCTTCAGAGATTTCTTTGGAGAATCCTCACGAAATTACTAAAAAAATAAATCCTGAGAATTCTTGGAAAATTTCTCCAGATGTTTGGAAGTTTGGAAGTCTAATTATTTGGAAATTCTCTTAGAACTTTCTTCAGAACTGCCTCCAGCATATTCATTTTAGAAAATCTTAGGGAGTTTTATATGGATTTCTTAGAATTTTCAGAGGATTTCCCATAGAAACTTTCGAAGTAACTTCTGGAGAAATTTACAAAGGATTTTTCGAAGGTAAATGGAAAATGTTCAATTAAAATTATTTGGAACTCCTAGTGGAGCTCCCGAAAGTATTTCTGGAGGAATTTACAAATGAATTTTTGAAGGATTTTTCAAAAAAAAACTCGAGCGGATTTTCAAAAAGTATTCTTGAAGGAATTTCTGAGAAAATTTCTGAAGATATTTTGAATGAAGTTTCTAAAAGAATTCCTTGTGCAACTTCCGGATGAATTCCTAAAGAGATATTTGAAAGAATTAACGATGGAAGGTCCAATGGCATTTAGAAAAATGCCTAGTTTCACCAGATATTTCTTCGAGTATGACGTCAGGATTTCCTCCAGGAAAATTTCATTTTCTTATCTGTGTGTTCTTTATTTATAAGTAGTTAGAATTAAATTAAGGAAAAATCATCAATAAATTAGAAATCACAGATACTCCAATTAAAACTAAAAGTGCACTTTTAAAAAATCCGTAGATTTCCGCATAAATTTTCAAATTCCCGTAGTTTTTACCTACGGATCCGTAGATCCGTAGAAAGCACTCAATTCCGTAAATATACAGAAATTTCCGTAGATCTGGCATCGCTGCTCCTAGTTGCTCCAAAGCTGGAAATTGACTGCTCAACAGGGATTGAATCCTAAAGAGAAAGAGCAAGTCTCTCACTTATCATCTCTGTATACATATACGATATGTAGCATACCGCGAGAAACTTTTTTCGCAAACTGTCATGATAGAGAACTGATTCGGGATGCTATACCTTCTTTTAGAAAGCTCCAAATGCGGGGAGCACTGGGTCTGATGATGCATTTCAATTTGTTCTACACACCTGTGCAGTAACCAACACGAAAGGAGCGAAAACAAAGCGAGAATCACCATTTTTCTGTGTGGGCTGCCAATCCGATTCTGTTTTTTCGCACTTGTATACAAGTTTGATAAATTTGTTATCATGGCTTGTTATGATTCGGAACAGTTTTTGCCTTTCTTCTATCGTTGTTCGTTATTGAGAGCGATTTCTGCAAACCCTGCTGCTCAATGTAAGTATGAGGATGCTGTTAATGCTCTAGACCTTAAGGCTTGCGCCTCCAGAAGTACTTGAGCAGCATAGTAATATGTTTGATAACAATTCTAACCTCAAAATGAATTTTGCGTTCCAAAATTACTCTTTGATGAATAATTCGAGCAACATATTAGATTTTGTTCGGCATTTGTACGACCTGACCGATCGCTCCTCTGCGGCGGATCTCACCATCAACATAAGCGAGACAAAAGCGTTGGATGCTTACAGTATAAACTGTTTTCCTGTAGCAAGCATAATGCCCTATGTTTTGACATTTTTTTCAACTCGGTAACACATCTTCTAGACCGTACCGACAGAATCAAATACGCCATCTCCGAATGTGCAATCCTACGTGTGTGGAGATCCTAAACTACCCATGTCCACGATAGGTACCTGTTTCTGTATTAATGTTCGTTCCACTCTATAATAATTTCAGTGCACCTGTTGATTCGAAACGGTTCAGATAAAAGTTGCTTTCCAATAGTGGGAAAGTTCATACAGTTGTTAATACAAAGTCTTATCATTTGGTAGGCGCAATGTATTTTCTTATCATAATTACGTATTTAGTTGGATTAGTTAGTGCAAAATTTATCCAATCACCTTGTCCAAAGGTGTTCACATACCATATGAATCCGCAAAATAGACATTATTTTGGTCGGATTGAAGTGAAAGATATTCATCCAGGAGAAACAGCACGACTAAAGGTTGAGCTATCCATCGGAATGCAACTGCCAGCTGTAAGTATGCAATGTCCTTTAGCTACGGAACGGATTATTTGATATCATTATTTTATTTCACAGAAACTAGTTGGATCCATTGTGCTGGTTAAATCACGTCAAGCTACGATCGAGGATATTATTAACGGTAGGTCGGCACTGTATCGAGTAATATTTCCGCTGCCCAATATATTGCCGACTGTAGTTTCGATCACCCTGAATGACCGGATCATTTGTAAGGGCTACCGTGCAACAGGGCGAGTGCTAACTGCGATACATTTGGAGCACACTCTGTACAATAAACTGCACTCGCAAGCGCTATCACAGAAAGGCAACATTTTGCCCGTCGAAAAGTCAGATGATGATCTGACATTGAGATTCAATGATCAGACGTTTTCGAAGTCTACGTTAAATGTTTTCGAGAACCAGGAAAATATCGCATCACATAATTCATTCGCAAAATCGTAAGTTATTCTTCTAACGCATTAGGCTTGAGATGGCTTATGTTGTTTTTTTTTTATATATTTTCAGAACATGTGGCCGCCAACCCAGTGCTTTAATCAAGCAATTCGCTTTACAAGGTGAACTGGTGGACAAGGGGCAGTTCCCATGGAATGCACCTTTATTCGATCTAATCCAGAAGCACAACCCAAAGTACGTGTGTGGCAGCACGGTTATAACCAGGAAGCATCTCCTAACGGCAGCCCATTGCATATACGAGATAGACGATTTCATCCATCCGGAAAGGTTGCTTTCCATACCAGGGATGCACAACATTGATAACTTCTTTGAGGAGAACGCGCAGTTTGCATACGTCGAAGCTGTGTTCCCGCATGATGAGTACATACACGAAGATGATTTGAATGATGCTGATGTGGCTGTTTTGCTGCTGAAAAAGGAATTACTGTTTAACGATTACGTTTCGCCCATCTGTCTGTGGCAGGGTGAGAACGACCTGCAACGGATAGTTGGCCAGGAAGGCTACCTTGCCGGGTGGGGTGTGACCGAAAAAGGCGTCACCACAGTTCCTACCTATATTAAATCTACTATCGTTAGCAAGCTCCAGTGCAATCATAATCTGGAACGAGTCTACCCAAGAAATGCAAGGATATTTTGCGGCGATGGACATGGCTCAAGTCCGTGTAACGGAGATTCAGGTAGCGGACTGGTACTGCAACGAGGAAATCAGTTTTACCTTAGAGGGATCGTATCGAGAGGTTTAATTGATCCCGTGACGCTCAAATGTGATGCGAGAAAGTATACAGTGTACACCGATATGGCACTATTCAGATTTTGGCTGAAAACTGTCATAGGATAAAATTATTTTTAAATGCAATGTGATAATTCAGTTTTTGAGTTAAGTAATAAAATTAAAAAGAAATCAACTTTTGTACGGTTCTTAATATCAATAGAAACAGATACGGTTGCTAAATAACTTAGATACAGGAGGCACAGATGTCGAAGTACTTTTATTCTTTATGTATTGTAGGTATACTTTAATAAGGTACCTAGTAAGAAAAAAAATCCTGCAGCACGTCGAAAAATGTATCACACAACACGTTTGCGATGGCTTGTTCAGTACTTTTTAGAACGTCAATGAATCATCTCAAACGAATATTACGTAGCAGTCGGGAGCTACGCTTTTATTCCATGTTGCTGCAAGGCTGATGTAATGAAAGCTTGCAGCTCCTCGTATTGCTGCCGGCGCATGTGAGGAACCATAAAGTTCTCAGATTCAATATTGTCACCTTTTCTAGCAGAAGTGGGAGTGGGCCGACCCGATAAATGCATTCCATATGCTCTACGATTTGTTTAAGCAACAGTCGTTACCTTACCGTACCGAATTTCGTAGCACAGGGAAGGTTGATGGATATTGAAAGTAGAAGTAGAGCATGGCTGGTTTCCGGTTCATTCTTCGTCATCATTTTGCTGCCATTGTCGTTGAAAAGGTAGTTAGGAGAATACCGTAGCTTGTGTTGAACTTGAATTAGTGTGGACGAAAAAAGGAATATTGATAAAGAACACTACAGAAGTTATTTTTAACGCGGTATCAAGAAGCTTTATGTCAGCTAATACGTTTAATGCTTGTTCACATGGACGCATTATTTCTTACCTAATCGCCACATATGTGATTTGGAAATCTGAAATTAAAATAAAAGATTATATTAGTATATAATCCTATTTTTATTTATTAATTGTAGGAGCGGGGAATTTCGTCGAAAAACAAAAAAAAAGTTTGTTAGTGTCTCTTATCTTTATTCTTCATATAGAAGCAATAGGTATATTTAAGTGAAAAGCTCTGATTTATTTCATTTTACTCCACTTTGAACCGGCGGCGGCGTGAACGCAATTCTCTAACGGCGGTGGCGGCGGAGGCTTGGATTGACGCGATACAAAATTATCATTTTATTGGTGGGAGGCGAACAATACTTTTTTTTATTAAATATTATTTGCATGTCTCGTACATTAATGGAAATAAGCATAATTTATATTGTACGCTGTTAAGGATTCTTCAGGAATAGGTACAATTAGAAAATTCACTTGAGATTCCTTTACTATCTCATCCAGTGATTTCTCCAGGAATTCTTCTTGAAATTTCTTCATGAATTTGTAATTCATAATACTATTAAAACCTGAATTATGTCTTCCTTAGCTTGGCGGCCACAAGGCATGGCCATGTGAAAGGTGACTGAATCATTTCATGGTGTGGAGTATTTTTTTTGGATACTTCCCTATGTCTATGAGCATCACCGTGTTAGTGACACAGGAATGCAAAAAATAGTAAGTTTACTTAGAAACCTTCCCCCACAATTTCACAGGAATTCTTGTAGAAGGAACTTTTTAGAAGTCCTATCGAAGGAATTCCTCAGAATACAAGGAGAAACAAATTCCTCATAATTCGTGAGGAAGAAATTCTTAGGAATTTCTAGGATGATGTGCGCAATTCGCCAGGTTCATCGAAGGATAAATTCCTCCAAACTCCTAAAGGAGGAATTCATCTTAATTTCTGGAGGAGTGATTCGTGCGAGAGTAAATGCCCTGATTTTTTGGAGGGACTATTTCCCAAAAATCCTGAAATTTCTGTGCAAGGAATTCTTGTAGGAAAAATGCTAATTTATTTATTTAATATTTATTTTATTTATATAAATATAACCGTCATCTGACATCTGATGTCTCAATGACTATAAAGATGAGAATGTCTCCAGAATCAAACTATTATACAAACATGGATGGAATTCATAATACAGCAATCAGTATACTACACAAGAAATAGGTATTCTTACCCCATTCCCGGCCTAACATGCGTACGACTGCATTATTTAATTGATATTTATGACAGGAAGCAACTTTTTCTGAAATTTGTAGGCTGTATAATACTGCATTGGGGTTCACTTCTGCTTAAAAATAGCTATTCGTGCTAAATATCGTTCCATGAAGCTTTTATTTGACATAACGTGACGAGGTGCAGCACTCATTTCAGTCATAGCGATTCCCATTCCGGCATACAAAAACTAGTTCCCGGCCTAAGCAAAATTTCACTCAATCTCTCAACATATTATTCTCATTCTCTCTCAGGACGGAAGAAAATGCGACGTAAACAAAAATATGCACGTTCCACGACAACAAGATGCCAGATGGTATTATTCATAATCATTTTTATTTGGTTTAGAAGATATATTCACTCATCCAAATTTCTTCCAAATACTTAAAAACAATATTTATTTCACCTTTTAAAATCGAGAAATCAGAATTAATATAGCGTTTTAGCTGGTCATCTGACTGCATAGCCGATAAACACTTCAACGAGAGAATTATAAATAACATGATAGCGTCAACGTATTAGACAATTTTTCTATTAACGATGAAGGATCATTTTCATAATCCTGGCCTTTTGGCAGCACGGTGCGGCTAGAAGTTCTTGGGCCGAGGTGAATTTTTGTTCGGTTTGAGAATACATTTTAAAATGTATTCTAATATGTTTAAATAAGTTCTAGTGAAATGAACAAATAAAAATAATTGAAGTGCGGGTGTTTAGAATTATGGTGTGGTGATTAATAGCTTCATGATGGTTGTATCGAGCACTGAGACGATTTTCAGGTAGGTGTTTATTCGATAATACCGTTTTGTAAAGTGGGAAGAATCACTCCGGCTCAGTGGTGTGGCATCGGAGAGTGAAATTTTGAATTCTACATTTTTATTTTCTACAATTGAATCAATTAGGAGTAAAACAAGTGATAGAAAAATATTGAGTATTGTGGAAAATAAATGGGAGACTTTTTAAAAATTATCAACCATAAACCTACGACTTCCAAACAGTTTAAATCATTAGTTTTCTGTGCAGTGAGCCGGGAACCGGGTCCATAGGCCCAAGTAGTGATTTACCCTACATATAATAAAACAGGACTTAGCAATCAGTTTTTGTGTTAATTGGTGCCTCGAAAGTATGTTGCGAAAAGTCGTTGTAGAGCAGCTGGCGATGGATTCCCGCAAAATTGCGAACTTTCTTCTTCTTCTTCATTGTCATTACATCCCCACTGGGACATTGTCGCCTCGCAGTTTAGTGTTCATTAAGGATTTCCACAGTTATTAAATGCGAGGTTTCTGAGCCAAGTTACCATTTCTGCATTCGTATATCATGAGGCAAGCACGATGATAATTTTATCTCTTATATCAATCAAAACCATCCCAAGTATCATTTAAAATTTTATAACCCAGACCATAATTTACTCTACAAGAGTGTTATAAAACCAACATAAAATCAAAATGTTACTAGGCATATCATGTTTTGTTATTCTGTTCATAGCTTCTGCTTGGGTAGGACATTTGGCCGAATAGGCTGTATACTATTTCGCCGGAAAACACTTCGCTAATTTTTTTTCGCAGTGCGACATTCCGCGGAATGTATCAATTTTCCGAAAGACATTTCGCGGAAGGCATATTTTCACTGAAAGACATTTTGCGGAATGTACCTTTCCACCGAAAATCATTCCGCGGAATATCATTTGGCGGATTTCAGTTAGAATAATTATCATTGGAATATTTTCCGATTTTTGTCTAATTACATACAATCCGGGCTAAATTCTTTTTAGTTTACGATTTAAATGATGAAAGAAGGTAATGCTGTAAAGGGAAAATATATTGTCTACTTTGAATGGATGCTTCTATCCTAGAGATGGTCGGGTTTCACATATTGCAAACCCGAACCCGATTCGTAAATTTCCTTCAAACCCGGACCCGATCCGAACCCGACATTTTTTTTATCAAACCCGTACCCAACAATTTTTGCATTCGTAAGCCCGTAGTCGACCCAAACTCGACGTAATTTAAGTATTTAAGCCCGTCTGGTTTAGGGTTTTAAAACCAGACTATCTCTAGTCTGCCTTATACCGGGCGAAAGGAGATGATAATGTCTTTTGTAAAAGAACGCGTCTGCCCGATACAAGGCGAAAGGAGCTGATAATACTTTCTTTAAAAAACGCGTCTGCCCGGTATAAGGCAAAGGGAGGAGTAACACCTTCTTTAAATGGATGCATTTGTCCGGTATAAGGCGAAAGGAATTGATAATCCTTCTTTAAAAGAACGCGTCGTCTCGGTATAAGGCGAAGGGAGGGGTAATGCCTCCTTGAAATGGATGCGTCTGCCCGGTATAAGGCGAAAGGAATTGATAATTCCTTTTTCGAAAGAATGCGTCTGCCCGGTATAAGGCGAAGGGAGGGGTAACGTCTTCTTCAAATGGATGCATCTGCCCGGTATAAGGCAAAAGAAGTTGATAAAACCTTCTTTAAAAGTACTAAAACTTTCTCGGTAAAAGGCGAAGGGAGGAGTAATGCCTCCTTTAAATGGATGCATCTGCCCGGTATAAGACGAAAGGAGTTAATAATTCTTTCTTTAAAAGAACGCGTCTGCCTGGTATAAGGCGAAGGAAGGAGTAACGCCTTCTTTAAATGGAAGCATCTGCCCGGTATAAGGCGAAAGGAGTTGATAATTCCTTCTTTAAAAGAACACATCTGCCCGGTATAAGACAAACGGAAGAGTAACGTCTTCTTTAAATGGATGCATCTGCCCGGTATAAGGCGAAAGTGTTTGATAAAACCTCCTTTAAAAGGAGTTGATAATTCTTCTTCAAGGTCACTCCTCACGGAATCCAAGTTTCAAAGTGCTCGCGTTTTCGGGGGCACACCACTCGACTCTGGAGGCGGCCCACAACTGTCATTTTTGTTGATTTTGCTTTGCTGCGTGAAAAAAATAAAAATGACAGTTGTGCGTTGCTTCCGTATCGAGTGGTGTACCCCCAAAAACGCGAGCGCTTTGAACCTTGGATTTCGTGAGGACCTTAAAAGAACGCGTCTTTTCAGTATAAGGCGAATGAAGGAGTAACACTTTGAAAGGTGAAAGGAGTTAATAATGTCTTCTTTAAAAGAACGAGTCTGCCCGGTATAAGGCGAAGAGAAGAGTAACGCCTTCTTTAAATGGATGCATCTGCCCGGTGGGCAGCAGGGACTATGTCCAAGGGCTTGACGATCCCTCCCCAGGCCATCTGCGAGTTGTGGCGCCTGCCTAGGATGTGGTGGGGTTTGACAGTGGGCCCTGTTAAACCTCTATAAAAAGCTGCATGTATCCGCAAGTAGGCTCCGCCAAAGCGACCGTGTGCCGCTCAAAGCGCACAAGCCCAAGTCCTGGTGTTAGGTGGGACGCTAAACAGCCCTGACACGACGGCCCTCCGACGAGACAGGAGGTTTGCGCAGGCCCAATAAGCCGCCTTTAAAACAACTATTACGAACGACATAGAAGATAATACGACTCGATACAATCGGCAACGACTTAGGCGACGAATAAAGGATCACGATTGGAAGCTTGGAACATGGAACTGCAAGTCGCTAGGCTTTGCAGGTTGCGATAGGATAATCTACGATGAATTACATCCCCGCAACTTCGATGTCGTAGCGCTGCAGGAAATCTGCTGGACAGGACAGAAAGTGTGGAAAAGCGGGCATCGAGCGGCTACCTTCTACCAAAGCTGTGGCACCACCAACGAGCTGGGAACCGGCTTCATAGTGCTGGGAAAGATGCGCCAACGCGTGATTGGGTGGCAGCCAATCAACGCAAGGATGTGCAAGCTGAGGATAAAAGGCCGTTTCTTCAACTATAGCATCATCAACGTGCACTGCCCACACGAAGGGAGATCCGACGACGAGAAAGAAGCGTTCTATGCGCAGCTGGAGCAGACATACGATGGATGCCCACTGCGGGACGTCAAAATCGTCATCGGTGACATGAACGCTCAGGTAGGAAGGGAGGAAATGTATAGACCGGTCATCGGACCGGATAGTCTGCATACCGTATCGAACGACAACGGCCAACGATGCATAAACTTTGCAGCCTCCCGCGGAATGGTAGTCCGAAGCACTTTCTTCCCCGTAAGAATATCCACAAGGCCACATGGAAATCACCTAACCAAGTAACGGAAAACCAAATCGACCACGTTCTAATCGACGGTAAATTCTTCTCCGACATCACGAACGTACGCACTTACCGCAGTGCGAATATTGAATCCGACCACTACCTCGTCGCAGTATGTCTGCGCTCAAAACTCTCGACGGTGATCAACACGCGTCGGAGTCGTCCGCCGCGGCTTAACATTGGGCGGCTACAAGACGGTAGACTAGCCCAAGACTACGCGCAGCAGCTGGAAGTGGCACTCCCAACGGAAGAGCAGCTAGGCGCAGCATCTCTTGAAGATGGCTGGAGAGATATTCGATCCGCCATTGGAAGCACCGCAACCGCTGCACTAGGCACGGTGGCTCCGGATCAGAGAAACGACTGGTATGACGGCGAATGTGAGCAGTTAGTTGAGGAGAAGAATGCAGCATGGGCGAGATTGCTGCAACACCGCACGAGGGCGAACGAGGCACGATACAAACGGGCGCGGAACAGACAAAACTCGATTTTCCGGAGGAAAAAGCGCCAGCAGGAAGATCGAGACCGTGAAGAGACGGAGGAACTGTACCGCGCTAATAACGCACGAAAGTTCTATGAGAAGTTGAACCGTTCACGTAAGGGCCACGTGCCACAGCCCGATATGTGTAAGGACATAAACGGGAACCTTCTTACGAACGAGCGTGAGGTGATCCAAAGGTGGTGGCAGCACTACGAAGAGCACCTGAATGGCGATATGGCAGACAACGGTGGCGGTATGGTAATAAACCTGGGAGAACGCGCGCAGGACATGCGACTTCCGGCTCCAGGCTTCCAGGAAATCCAGGAGGAGATCGGTCGGCTGAAAACAACAAAGCCCTGGAGTTGACCAACTACCAGTAGAGCTGTTTAAACATGGTGGTGAAGCACTGGCTAGAGCGCTGCACTGGGTGATTACCAAGGTTTGAGAGGATGAGGTTCTGCCGCAGGAGTGGATGGAAGGTGTCGTGTGTCCCATCTACAAAAGGGCGATAAGCTGGATTGTAGCAACTACCGCGCAATCACATTGCTGAACGCCGCCTACAAGGTACTCTCCCAAATTTTATGCCGTCGACTAACACCAATTGCAAGAGAGTTCGTGGGGCAGTACCAGGCGGGATTTATGGGTGAACGCTCTACCACAGACCAGGTGTTCGCCATACGTCAGGTATTGCAGAAATGCCGCGAATACAACGTGCCCACACATCATCTATTTATCGACTTCAAAGCCGCATATGATACAATCGATCGGGACCAGCTATGGCAGCTAATGCACGAAAACGGATTTCCGGATAAACTGATACGGTTGATCAAGGCGACGATGGATCGGGTGATGTGCGTAGTTCGAGTTTCAGGGCATTCTCGAGTCCCTTCGAAACCCGTAGAGGGTTACGGCAAGGTGATGGTCTTTCGTGTCTGCTATTCAACATCGCTTTGGAGGGAGTAATACGAAGGGCAGGGATTGACACGAGTGGTACGATTTTCACGAAGTCCGTCCAGTTATTTGGTTTCACCGACGACATTGATATCATGGCACGTAACTTTGAGAGGATGGAGGAAGCCTACATCAGACTGAAAAGCGAAGCTAAACGGATTGGACTAGTCATCAACACGTCGAAGACGAAGTACATGATAGGAAGAGGCTCAAGAGAGGTCAATGTGAGCCACCCACCACGAGTTTGTATCGGTGGTGACGAAATCGAGGTGGTTGAAGAATTCGTGTACTTGGGCTCACTGGGCTCACTGGAGACGCATAGTGGCTGGAAATCGTACGTACTTTGGACTCCGCAAGACGCTCCGATCGAATAGAGTTCGCCGCCGTACCAAACTGACTATCTACAAAACGCTTATAAGACCGGTAGTTCTCTACGGACACGAGACCTGGACGATGCTCGTGGAGGACCAACGCGCACTGGGAGTTTTCGAAAGGAAAGTGTTGCGTACCATCTATGGTGGGTTGCAGATGGCGGACGGTACGTGGAGGAGGCGAATGAACCACGAGTTGCATCAGCTGTTGGGAGAACCATCCATCGTTCACACCGCGAAAATCGGAAGACTGCGGTGGGCCGGGCACGTAGCCAGAATGTCGGACAGTAATCCGGTGAAAATGGTTCTCGACAACGATCCGACGGGAACAAGAAGGCGAGGTGCACAGCGGACAAGGTGGATCGATCAGGTGGAGGACGACTTGCGGACCCTCCGCAGACTGCGTGGTTGGCGAAGTGCAGCCATGAACCGAGCTGAATGGAGAAGTCTTTTATGTGCAGCACAGGCCACTCCGGCCTTAGTCTGATGATAAATAAATAAAATAAATCTGCCCGGTATAAGCCGAAAGGAGTTGATAAAATCTTCTTTAAAAGAACGAATATGCCCGGTATAAGACGCAGGAAAGGGTAATGCCCTGAAAAGGTAGCGTCTGCCCGGAACAAAGCGATGGGAGCATATAATGCGAAGTGAGAAGTGAGACGTCTCACTACTCACTTCGCACTACTCATAGTGAGAAGTGATAAGTGAAACGTCTCAATTCTAACTCCACATTTCTCAATGTAAGTAGAGCGAAGTCTCAATTCTCACTCTTCATTTCTCACTTTTCACAGTAAAAAGTGAGAAGTGAGCACTACTCACTTTTCACAATGAGAAGTGAGACGTCTCACTTGGCACTACTAACTTTTTACAGTGAGAAGTGGGAAATAAATAGTGAGAAGTGAGTCGTCTCACTTTTCATACCTCATTTCTCAATGAACAAATGGCCAAATGTCCTATTCGGATAAAATGTCCTATTCGGCCAAATGACCCTTTCGGCCAAATGACCCTTTCAGCCAAATGACCCTTTCGGCCAAATGACGCTTTCGGCCAAATGATCTATTCGGCCAAATGACTTTCGGCATAATGGTATGTTTGGCTAAATGGAATATTCGGCCAAACAACTTTCGGCCTAGTGGCCTTCGGCCAAATGACATTCTACCGAACGGTATACGGCCAAACGGCCCTTTTCCCCTGAAATCATTGGAGGAAGAATTCTCCATAATTTTTAAGGGATAAATGATCAGAACGCCTGGGTGAGAATTCTCATAAATTGGTAGAGAAGGTATAACCCTGTGTTCTTGGAATATGAGTTTCCCAGAATGCATGAAGAAGGAATTTCTTTTGCAGAAAAGGAACTTTTTCAGAATTAAAGAATCCAAAATTCTTATTCGAGCGATTCCTCAAAATTCTTAGTGTGGGAATTCTCCCGAATTCTCGGAGGAGTCTTAAATCCCCAAAATTTCTGAAGAAAGAATCGCTGATGGCGGAGTTCCGAGAATATCAGAATCACTGAAAGGAATTTTCCAGAATTCCCAGCATTTCTGCATTTCTGGAAATGACAAAACCACCATTGAGCCATTTCACACATAAAATAGCTAGGAATATTAGTGAAGAACTTTAAAAAAACTGGTATCAAACCAGGAAATCCTCCTGGTACCTTTTTAGCTAATCCTAACTGGGAAATTTCTCCTACTGGTTCTCGGTATTTCATGACCATGTCCGAGGTCACTGTTGCATACAATAAGCCTCGCCTGTTTACCCTACTATTATCAATTGGATAATGGTTCCATAAACAAACTTCCGGATTCTCTAATCCAGCGTGTATTTAGTAAAGAAATGATATAATATTTGTTATTTATTAAAAAAAAATAATAAAAAATAGTAGAACCATTAGGTGGAACCATTACGATGGTTTCAGTTAATGCGTCGTGCTTTAAATATCCTGTTAAATGCAACTTATCTTAAGATTTCGCTTGAAAAACTATTGAAAATAATGATTTTCCTTAACAAAATTGACTCCCTTGTACCTATAGTGGTGCAACTCTACCAATAGTGGCGAGTCTCATAAGAAACCAATGGATAGCACCACTATAGGAACCAAAATTAATTTTTACCGCCACTAAAGGAACAGTGTACCCATAGTGGTGCAAGCAATATTTGGTAATTTTTTATGTTAAATGACATCTATTTCATTTTTGTTAGCAAATTTACTAGTTTATCTATTGACTAAGGCATTAAAGCAGTAAATTTCCCATAATTATCAATTTTAAAAAATATTTTCTTTTGTGGATCCACTAATGCACGAACTCGAGCAGTTAGTTTTTCAGGAAAACAGCCATCACAATTTGAAAAATAAAACACTTGAACAATTCTGATGTGACTTGCTAACTCCAAGTCCAAAATCCGACTCTCTTCTTTATTTACAAAAACGTTATTTATAATTACTGGCTATTGTTTACAATTTTTCTCTCATTTTCAATAATGTTGCAGAATGTTGCATGCTACCTACATTTACTCTCATGTGACATTCTGCTCCGAGAGCATTCGTACTCTCTAAATAAACAATTATTTAACAATTGAGTCAGCTACTATTTCTAGGCCAGCTTATTCGCCAAGTTTTGCTTATACTTAAATATCCGTTGTTTATTTTGATAAACATTATTATGATAAACATAAATGGACAGGTTCCAACCTGTCCAATCTTTCCTTTTGTTCGTTTATATGACATACTTTAATAATAGAAGAAAAATGATGATTAATGCATGGCGTTTAGGGTCGCTACACTAATACCTCCACTATTGGTACCGTTACCCTATGAAACAATCTCACCAAATTTGTCCACTTGCGTAGAACTGTGCACGCTCCATCCATGTTGCGCCTGTGAATCGTGAATTCAAATGAGACGCATTATGGCGAACATGCACCAATCATCAGCCAAAGTGGATGAATGTTCCTCGGCAATAATTTGATTTTTCACTTAAACAGGATATCACGACAAAAATATCTCGCGTATACAAATTGGCTTTCATCTTCAAATAGTTTCTAAGCATCAGCCAGAATGGAAAAAAAATCAAGCAGCGAAAAATTGACATCCGTCGCTCGCGGCGCTCAACGATCATTTCAAAACATAAAAAATCTGATTAGTTTGAAATTCATCCGCTTGGCAGCGCTATTGATCATAAGATTTGCTGTAATGTTGAATATGTCGGTATCTGTGAGATTTGGAAAGTTTATGTCTTCTACAAAATTATTCTGAAAGTTAAAACACTTGAGAAGATCTGTTTAGTTTGGAACCTCCGTTCCGCTTAGTAGCGCTAGTGAACATGATATTTACAGTTGAGTTGAATATCTCGAAACCTGTGAGATTTGAGAATTTAATGTCTTCTACAAGTTGTCAAAAAATTCAGAACCATTAAGAAGAATATCTGAATATTTAAGAAATAATCACATTCCAGAAAAAATAAAGTGAGCTATTTCCGGATAGCGTCAAATCTATATTTAATAAGTTAAACATGATACTTCCCAATAGAACTTAAACGACAAATCAGCAATACCCAGACAACCGATAGAAGTCAGTGCTATAGCGGAGTCAGCAACATCGAAGTGGAACGGACGCAATACGACACCCAACATCAACAACATTCACCTGGACTATTTGACCACCGGAGGACCATCGTTGCAAGGCGTCAAGTCAGCAATTTTTGGTACAAAGGCAGGCCGCTTAGGCTATCAATAGTATTAAATAAACCATTCCAGTTTTCGACAGCGAAAGCGTGTAGTTCGGTCTATCATTTTTTAAAAACCGAAATCCTGTGTTAAGAAACTTAACTAATATATATATGTACAAATAAAAACTTTACAGTTTTTGAACGAATACTTTGTAAGTAATATAGTTAAAACCACATTTTTAAATTAAACAGAAAAAGAGTAGGGACGGAGAATAGAAATAGAACGTAAGAGAAAAGATAGACAAGATAATGGTAGTACCGGGAAAATGCGGTATTATGAAACAACTGAGTTTTCTCAGGCATGCAGTGTTCTAAAGCTTGATGCGTAAGCACGCGAATGGGTGTCTGCAAGTAATGGAGACGCTTGGCTACGACACACTGCTGAACCAATCTGGCGCAGATACTTTAAAAACTATGGAATATTATACCGCCCAAGTTCATTTTGTCATCAATTCATATGCCTATTTCGAAGAGCTCTCACCTTCCTGTGCACCGACCTTTGCTAGCTAGTTCGGCTAGTTAGTATCGCAATGAGACCATAGATTAGGAAAATTCAATTTATATCACTTATGGAAGTAAATAGTAGACGCATTTTTATAATATAATATCTAAATTGATCTCTTGAATCACCATCGTCGGCGGTGCATTTTAGAAAACATTCCTTTAAAAGACACGGTGCTGCTGACACAACTTTTCATGGATTCCACCGAGCGGTGTGTGGTGGTAAAGTTTTGAATAAATTTATGAAGCAAATAAAAAGCATGGGAAACTATAAACCAGGATCATTCAAATTGAAATCTTGGGACCCATCGTGGCAATTCGTTTCGAGTGGAATAGGTAGGATAGGAGGAGAATCGTATCTGTTTACCCACATTGCTGGAAGAGGCGGGGAACTGTCTGGGAAATGCTTTCCGGTGCCTGCTACCGGAAAAAGTATTCAAAGAAGCCAACAGAGGAAAACAATGTTTCCGATTTATGTGTGCACATGGCTGTGCTGTGTGTTGTGTTGCTTTTTCCTGTTCAATTCATAATCATATTTGCAGAAACCTCTCACACTCACTGACGGGTGCAGCACAAATCGTGGTGAGGATAGTTTTTTCCTGAAGACGACAGGGTTGTTTTTTTCTTGTTTTGTTGCATTTCTGTTCCATTGTTTCAGATTCGAAGTAAGATTTTCGAAAGGAATCGAAAATTGACGTGTAGGCGTAGCTGCAGAGAGACGATTTTTATTTGCATCATCTAAACAGAGTAATCCATATACGTCTGCCCTGTAGTCAACAGCTTACAGTTCCGATTCATCAGTAACATTCTTTCATCCACCTTTCATCTTTAGTAGAATTATAGTTTCTTTTTTAAAATTATAAAGTTTCAAAATGAATGACGACTGGTATGAATGTGTAATGAATGATTTCGAAGACACATAGGAACTCGATTTCATGTTCCAAATGATTGAAGGTAAACTCGTCAACTTCATTTCTTTACTTCGATCTGTTTTTTCAATGTTTTTCTAAAGCTTGTTGTCTAGGAAACTGTGACAACAACAGACGACGTCAGGGTTCTATACCCATAATATTTCACGAAACTTTACTCTGGGACACGAGATGATTTTCTATCACTATTTCTCATCGATATCCATGCATCCAGTTTATTTGATCGAGCGAAGGATCTGCATGCTGAAGGCAATGTTTTTGCATGTGCTCATCGATTTAACCACTCGTAATGCCTACTTTAGGTTGACATGTAACGCTGCCAGAAAGCGATGAGCGATATGTGCAGTAGCAGTACGCCAGCCTACATGTGGAACTGCTTCGGACGCCACTAACAATTATATTTAGATCCGAAAATCAATCGCAAATCAAGTAGAAACTACTAAAAAACAATTAATTGAAGGCACTAAACTATTGAAAAATTTAACCAATCGCGTATGTGCATCGCAAGCACAGACATCATAATCGTGCTACTTACGGGTTGGGCTCTAATCCTATTTCACGCAACAAATTTTCATTTTTCATTAGATTGTTATTACCCGGTTACGGACGATTAGCGGGGAACTGTCGGAATATTGACCTCGACAGGGGCAACCTTCCCACTGAAGTACTGCCTGGATGCGCCACCAGTTGGATCGGTAAGGGAAGTGGACTGTATTCTATGCCCTTCGGTTGAAGGGTCTCCAAGTCCGTACGATAGCGACTAAAATTATTTCTTAACTTTTGTAGCCTTTAACAAGGCTGATTATTTTGGCTTGTCAAAAAAAACTGCGGGTTACAATTTAACTATGCACGATGTATTTCGAGTGATGGTTTACAACAACTGAATGCTCTAAGATTCTGGTTTCTGGTATATTATTTGAGACATATCAACCCATAAAGTCGTTCATTTCTAGGTATGCTCTATGAGCGAATGCACATTTCTTGCGTACATGTCATTGATTGCAATCTGATTCCTGATTGGTCGGCCAATCAGCGTGCGTCATGTTGCCAAGTCGTCATTGCTGTTGGTGCTCTCGTCTTAGGCCGATGACATACTCACGCGTGTGCGTGCGCGAACGCGTCCAATACAAAATAATTTCTTTTGCTGATATTCTGCTTTACGAGTGCTTGGACGCGCTCCGCATCGCGTCAGTATGTCATCGCCATAGGGCTTCTTCTTCTTCTTTTTACTTGCTGGTGGCGTCAACTGCATATTAACGGAACCTTCCGCTAACGGGACTTTTCGCTAACGGGACTTCGCAGCGCGAACAGTTATGAAATTCACTACATGACATTTGCTTCGTGTTGTACTGAACTTGAATTAGAGATTTAACTGACTCTACCTTAAACCTATTTTGTACTTTTGCCCACTGCCCGTTAATCAATGAACAAAAAAATCGTTGTGCCCAGAAATACAAAAAAAAAAAACTATTGGCATATTTTCGAGTTCTGAACATGCACTTCGATCAGGACATGATTTGAAAAATGTGAAAAAATCTGATTCTTTGTCAACGGTATTTAGAAAGCATACCAAATTACAGAACTGATCGTAAAGCTTAACATCATCTATTGGGACATTTTTTTGTAGTGAGATAATCAACGGAAGGTATTACATCATCGTACTTTATATTTTCAAAGTCTTTGAGGATCATCCACCGAAATGTATCAAAAATAGCAAGAGGTTGCATCCATTTTTCAAGATATTTTATGCAAGCATCCAGGGCCGGATTCAGGCGTGGCCCCGTGCCCCCACAATTCTTATGTACCAATTCCAACCTTTTTTTGTACATTTTGGGGCCCCCACAAGCTGTCGGCCCCGGGCCCCCTTCCGGCTAAATTCGGCCGTGCAAGCATCATACACCAGTTAAAACTCTTTATACATTTCCTAACATTTACCTTCTGATACATTAGATTCTTTGAGCAGATGTCTTACTTTCATTGGCCCAAACTTGTCTTTAATGCGATTGCGCAATCGTAGGATATTTTCAATAATGGTTAATAGTTATTACCTCAAGAACGGAGTTAGCCTCTTTTTCAATCAGTGCCAAATTGTTTTGGAAGACAGACATTAATGATGGTGTTTTCCGAACACGGGTCTTAAAATAGGACCTTGATAATACGTGGTGACTGAGTTTGAGAAAGAAAAATGCTTTTCAATGCCGCGTAAAGCTCAAGGATCCTTTCCACAGCTGGAAAAAGACTTAGCCAACGGGTTTTGCTGTGATTCAACAAAGTTTGATAATTAACCTCTACGTAATCGCAAAATTCCTTAGAATATTTTGTTCGTACTGTGTAAATAGAAAAAAATAATTGAAAATCTTCAAAGTAAACGACTCTACGTCTCTACACTCAAAAGATCTGTACCATGATGCAAACTATTGTGAATTATATGAGCAGGACATCTCACCCCGATCAAATTTGGATTCTGAAGTTTTTGTTTGAGTAGTGTGAAATCGTTACGCCCGGGACTACGATTGATGCCACCAAAATTGTCGTTAGCGTTATACCCAATAAAAGCTACACATGTTGTAACGGTCGGCTAGCTTCGCCGTCCGAATCGGTTGGAGTAACCACTTCGCTTAAGCGCCAAGCAGGCAAAAAGTTTCACCTGCATGCGAAGAGGCAAGATTTGTATCCCGGCGAGACTCCTCAAGGCGAGTCCTTCAAAAAAACAACCGAACCGGCGAATCGTACCACCTCACACTCTCCAAACTCTATCGTTAGACGGGATGGTCAACGGGGAATCAAAATAACGCATGCAAAGATAAAAAAACTCGGTTATCGCTTTTCTCTCATCGTTCAACAGTTCGAGCGGCGGAATTAAAATGTATTTTTAATTTCAAGCTTAAGCTACAGGGTTCGGCTCTTCTTTACCGACCCTTCAAAGTAATTGAGTTCAACTCTCGATTGTGGCAAGTCCCTTTTTTATTTATCTAGCCTATGGGGAGCGACCCCAGTATTCTAATCCCCCTTGGGGCGGTACCGGTGGTCAAGGATTTAAATATTTTGCAATACAAAAAAATGAGATCTCTGACCTGTTTGTGATGCTTCGCTGAAGGATACCTGCTGCTCGATGCGATGCTGTCAGTGGTGGGTGTCTCGATTTACGACCAGTGCTCACCTAGGTAGTTCGTTGGCGTGCCCGCTTCTTCCACTCGCTAGTGTTGCTTCGAGGCCAACAATGGAGTGTGGCCGGCTATTGACGACCGGCTGACACCCCGGAAGCAGTGGTCACTTCCGATGGCCCGTAGATGCGCTGGGGCCTGATCACTAACCCGCCGCGAGACCAGCTACAAGCGGACGTCTGAGTCTTCGGACCTTCCCAGAGGCCACGCGACGTGCGTAACCCCTACACCTACACTGACGAAACACCTTCGCTTTAAGGATATTTTGTCCTTTAAGCGATAACATCAGCATTAAAATTTCAGTCCCATGGACTAGAATATTTGTGTCGAACATTTACCTTGACCTCGAGCAATTTCAACCACCGAATTCCGATTCGTAGGCAAATACACTTGACTTTTCGTTAGTCTAAAGACATTGAACATTAAAATAGGAAACACTAACTCTCTTACAAAAACTCACATTTCCAGTAAAAATACCTAGGCACACTTGGGCCTTTTATCACGTCCTCAACTATGGGATACAATAAAATTATTATTTATAATATTGAAAACTTTTTGCTTTTTATATTACTAACAATATAACATGCGATTGGCTAGAAACTAGTAATATTTTACTTCCACTATCTTCGGGACCTACGTCCGTTCACTATGCCGATCGACTCGAGAAAGAACGATACTCGGACTAAAAATAGATGACCTTTACCTTGGCCATTGCGTAACCGCGAGATTCCCACACATACATCTACTTCCAAATTTAGCAAATCATCTTTTTTTTTTCACTGTCCAATTCTGGAGCGGAGCGATGTGATCTGCTTCGCAATCCGTTAAAAATGGATGCTTCAAATTCTCGCCACCCATAGCGCTGCGGTCGATTAAAATTCTAAAATTCAAACCTTACCCCTATTAGGCGAATTCTAGAAGGATCCAGTGGTAGAGTGCGTTGCGAGAGTTTGGGAGAAAAGTCATCAGAAGCGTTTATTTACATTTAACCTTAGTAAGATGTTGGGGTCAATATGACCCAAAACGAAACTTCAAAGTAGAATAACTTTTTACCTGATAATCCGATCGTTCTGAAATTTCTAAACTTTTAATATTTTGTGGAAATGAAGCATCTGACCTTCTGACATGAAAAAAAGTATTTTAAGGTGCAACAGGAACGACCCCACAAAAACTTACGAATAAGATGTTTGGGTCATATTGACCCAGAAATGTAAATGCTTATAAAACAGTCAAATTATAACCGAATTACAAAGTTTATATACCATTCGAAAGATAAAATCATCAATTTTGTGGCTATGTGGTCATATGCTGGGTCTGGAGACAATGGCCACCGGAAACGACTTCTACGGGGACCTTGTCGGTTATATAAAGGGGAGCATAAAAATCGCTCCATATATGCCATTCGATAGCTAATTCTTCATATATTCTCTAAAAATGGTAATGTATGGTCCATGAGAGGGCTTCCGACGAAAGTGGCCACTCCTGGTACATGCAAGGTGCCCCCGGGGAACCCGCAGGAGGGGACATTTCCGTTTTAGCACCAAAATATGCCGTGCGGCGGCTCTTTTGTCATGATTTTCCACCAAACAGATGGTTATGCGCTTGAAATCGATTAGTGACCTCATTGGCCACTCCTGGTACATGCAAGGTGCCCCCGGGGAATCCTCAGGAGGGGACATTTCCGTTTTAGCACCAAAATATGCCGTGCGGCGGCTCTTTTGTCATGATTTTCCACCAAACAGATGGTTATGCGCTTGAAATCGATAAGTGACCACATTGGCCACTCCTGGTACATGCAAGGTGCCCCCGGGGAACCCGTTTGAGAGGACATTTCCGTTTTAGCACGAAAATATGCCGTGCGGCGTCTCTTTCGTCATGATTTTCCACAAAATAGATGATAATGCGCTTGAAATCGATAAAAGACCACATTGGCCACTCCTGGTACATGCAAGGTGCCCCCGGGGAACCCGCAGAAGGGGACATTTCCGTTTTAGCACCAAAATATGCCGTGCGGCGGCTCTTTTGTCATGATTTTCCACCAAACCGATGGTTATGCGCTTGAAATCGATAAGTGACCACATTGGCCACTCCTGGTACATGCAAGGTGCCCCCGGGGAACCCGCAGGAGGGGACATTTCCGTTGTAGCACCAAAATATGCCGTGCGGCGGCTCTGTCATCATGATTTTCCACAAAATAGATAATAATGCGCTTGAAATCGATAAGTGACCACATTGGCCACTCCTGGTACATGCAAGGTGCCCCCGGGGAATCCGCAGGAGGGGACATTTCCGTTGTAGCACCAAAATATACCGTGTGGCGGCTCTGTCGTCATGATTTTCCACAATAGGTGCTTTTACAAATAGATGATAATGCGCTTGAAATCGATGAAAGACCACATTGGCCACTCCTGGTACATGCAAGGTGCCCCCGGGAATCCACAGGAGGGGACCAAAATATACCGTGCGGCGGCTCTTTTGTCATGATTTTCCACCAAACAGATGGTTATGCGCTTGAAATTGATAAGTCATCACATTGGCCACTCCTGGTACATGCAAGGTGCCCCCGGGGAACCCGTTTGCGAGGACATTTCCGTTTTAGCACGAAAATATGCCGTGCGGCGTCTCTTTCGTCATGATTTTCCTCAAAATAGATGATAATGCGCTTGAAATCGATAAGTGACCACATTGGCAACGCCTGGAGCCTATGAGGGGCCCCCAGGGAACTCGTAGAAGGGGACATTTCCATTTTTACACCAATATAAGCCGTGCGGCGGTTTTTGGTGTTTTACCATCAAACAGATGGACGTGCGCTCGAAATCGATGAGTGACCACATTGGCTACATTTGAAACCTATGAGGCTCCCTCGGAGAACACGAAGATAAATGACATTTCCATTTTTACACCAACATATGTCATGCGGCGGCTCTTTCGTCGTGATTTTCCTCCAAATAGGTGCCCTCGAAATCGATTATTGACATATTGTCCACCCTTAGAACCTATGAGGTGCCCCCGGGAGCCGGGGGCACCATTTTAACACCAAAATATGCCGTGCGGTGGCTCTTTCTTTGTTATTTTCTACCAAACAGATGGTCATGTGCTTGGAGTTGATTAGTGATATTGTCTACCCTTTGAGATGCCCTGCGAACCCGTAGGAGAGGACATTTTCATGGTTATATCAAATGTTCTGTGCCGCTTTCGGCAGCTCTATTTTCGTCTATCATTGTCTACCCTGGCCACAAGTCTTCAAAAAGTTGGTTATGTGCTTGAAATTGTTCTTCATTTGAAATTGAGTATACTGAGTCAAATTAAAAAATAGTTTCTAAGCTACTGTGATGATTCCTTCGAACAGCTCTCCAAGGATTTTCTATTCCACATCTCGATATTACCATTAGTAGATGGTCCCTTCAATATCGACTCATAGAAGTTTGAGGTTTCCACCGATCGCCATGGACAATGATATGAAAACGCAACATTTGGATATAAAAAAATCTCTCCTTCTGTGAGACTCCTGCGGGTACCTTTGTAGGTTGTAGATATTAAGTTCAGAATGAATGACCTATTTGATAAAAAAACAAGATTAATCTACCTAGTGGTAATGGTGCCTTTATCGTTCGTTCAAAAGGGTTGAGGAATATATAAGAAAAGTCTAATATAACACTAATAGGTAGATAGCTCTTATTTTTCATATTTGTTTATTTGCATTCTAAAATTTTCTGCTGAACGCAACTTATTGCAAGCCAATCGGATGAGCATAAGTGCCAGAAAAGTGATTTTCCCATGCAGCTGCTCAAATTAGTATTTTGGCCATAACTTCGGAGCCCATAGTCTGATCTGGCCAATTTTCAATAGGAAACAATAGGGCAGGATTTTCGTCGAATGCTATTTACTGCGAGCAATTCGGTTGAGGAAAAGTTCCTAAAAAGTGAGTGAGATTTTGTGTGCACAGACACTTTCAATGAATTCTTCACGGCACTCCACAATTACCGAAACTGGGCCTGGGGTTCCCCCGGGTTGATATTAGATTTCAAGAGCATAACCAACTATTTGATGGAAAATTATAGTGAAAGAGCCGCTGCATGTATGTCTTTAAGGGCAGATGTCCACGTAAAGTTTTTCACGCTGCTTGCATCGCTGCGTTCACGCAAGGTATCCAGCATCAAATGGAGTAATGCACACGTGAACGTGTGCACGACTACATTTGATGCCGGGTACCTTGCGTGGACGCGTGCACGCAGCTTGAAAAAACGCTACGTGGACATCGGCCCTTAGTAAGAGTAAGAGTAAGCACGGAAATGTCCTCTCCTATGAGCTCCACGGCGGTACTTAATAGGTTCCAAAATGAAAAATGTGGTCACTTATTCGTTTCGGTATAAAAACGGAAATGTCACCATCTACGGGTTCCCCGTGGGCATCTCATTGGTTCCAAGAGTGGCCAATGTGGTCACTTATCGATTTCAAGCGCATAATAATCTATTTTGTGGAAAATCATGACGAAAGAACCGCCGCACGACATATTTCGGTGTTAAACGGAAATGTCCCTTTCTACGGGTTTCCCAAGGGCAACTCATAGGTTCAATCAATCAATCAATAGGTAATCACTTATTGATTTCGAGAGAATAACCATCTCTTTGGTGGGAAAACACACCGAAAGAGTCGCCGCTCGGCATATTTCGGTGTTAAAACGGAAATATTCCATTCTACGGGTTCCCTGGGGGCCCCTGGTAGACTCCAAGAACGTCCAATGTGGTCTTTTATCGATTTCAAGCGCATTATCATCTATTTTGTGGAAAATCATGACGACAGAGCCGCCGCACGGTATATTTTGGTACTAAAACGGAAATGTCCCCTCCTGCGGGTTCCCCGGGGGCACCTTGCATGTACCAGGAGTGGCCAATGTGGTCTTTTATCGATTTCAAGCGCATTATCATCTATTTTGTGGAAAACCATGACGAAAGAGCCGCCGCGCGGTATATTTTGGTGCCAAAACGGAAATGTCCCCTCCTGCGGATTACCCGGGGGCACCTTGCATGTACCAGGAGTGGCCAATGTGGTCACTTATCGATTTCAAGCGCATAACCATTTGTTAGGTGGAAAATCATGACGACAGAGCCGTCGCACGGCATATTTTGGTGCTAAAACAGGAATGTCCCCTCCTGCGGATTCCCCGGGGGCAC
Source organism: Armigeres subalbatus (assembly GCF_024139115.2). NCBI lineage: Eukaryota > Metazoa > Arthropoda > Insecta > Diptera > Culicidae > Armigeres > Armigeres subalbatus. The sequence continues at coordinate 187,632,631 of NC_085139.1, forward strand.
CTTGTATGTACCAGGAGTGGCCAATGTGGTCACTTATCGATTTCAAGCGCATTATCATCTATTTTGTGGAAAATCATGACGACAGAGCCGCCGCACGGTATATTTTGGTGCTAAAACGGAAATGTCCCCTCCTGCGGGTTCCCAGGGGGCACCTTGCAAGTACCAGGAGTTTCCCCTTTCGTTGGAAGCCCTCTCATGGACCATACATTACCGTTTTAAGAGAATATATGAAGAATTAGCGATCAAATGGCATATATGGAGCGATTTTATGCTCCCCTTATATGATCGACAAGGTCCCCGTGGAAGTCGTTTCCGGTGGCCATTGTCTCCAGAGCCAGCATATCACCACATAGCCACAAAATTGATGAGTTTATCTTTCGAACAGTATATGAACTTTGTAATTCTGGTATAATTTAACTGTTTTATAAGCATTTACATTTCTGGGTTAATATGACCCTAACATCTTATTCGTAAGTTTTTCTAATATCCGAAGAAGGTTAAAATAAAATTTTCTCTATAAAATTTACTTCACTTTTTGGTATATGGTCGCATGTTTTCCACTGGCAATAGCTTCTTGCAGTCTATAAACAGCTGTTGAAGGCGAATCCCACCCAAATAAGCCGCGAATAAAAAATCCGGGAATTCTTAACCAAGATAGTGCGGTGGAGGCATTGCAAGAGATGTGCTAATTAATCGGAAAAATCATATGAAAGCATCCACCGGATGAGCTCATCCCAAAGAAAACAAAATTTTCTTCCAATTTGCGACTATTTCAGCTCTCATAAATGGTAGGATTAACCAGAAAAAGCGAAAATCGTACTCCATCCGTATGCTGCCAATGCACTTTTTTGGCCAACGACACGTTTTTCGTGGTTCTTGTGACGACCACCAGGTGTCGAAATGATCGATGAGCTTTACTCAAATTCGCCTTTCGCAAGTGTTGGACTTTTGGCTCTCTTTTAACCCGAGGAGTGGAAAGTTCAACCAATTTATTTTTTATTTTAAACAATCACCTTCTTGTAACCTTGTTACAATGTGTGCAATTCAACATCGCACATACGAATCACCCATCATGTTTACATTGCTTGCACTCGCGACTGACCTCGTGATGAAGGAAGAATTGACTGACCGCGAATATGTCTCTTGCATGCGATGGCTGCTACGATCTGTCATGTGACTGAAGAACAGTATATTAGACTTATTCGTGTTTATAGTCCTGTCCAACGCCACACATCTCCCCTCTTCTCTAAAAAAAATAACGACTGGTATCTATGTTTAAAGAAAAAAAACTTTACCGACATATTATTAATGATAGGAATAGTCTCTCACAATGATAAAAAGGCATCTTGAATCAAACGATCACTTCCGGCGCATTATTGTAGACTTTCCCGTGCAGTGGTAACTCGCAATGGAAACACCATTTTTAATAACCCTTTTTTTGCTTCTAGTAAAAATCATCAGTACTAATACTACCTTTACTTTCTTTGAGCACACGTCTATTTCAATATGTAACTATAAATGTCAAACAACCAGCAACAAAACTAGAAACCGATCCGGAATAGTATCGATAAACTGTTCTTAACTATAGGCGGATATCTTTTCCCAATGCAATCAATCTCCAAGAGCACCTTACGAATCCACGATAAAATCTTAATTCTTATGGGCGTTCTACCATTGTGGAGAAATTAAAATCTTGCATGCGGACGTTCTACTACAGAGCTCTCACCATTTCGGTCTGTAGTAATACTATTCTTCTTGCGGGCGTCCCACCAACGCAGAGGAAGAATCTACTGAATGCGGGCGTCCCACCACGCTGAATTGCGATCATTCCGATCCACAATAACACCATTCTTCTTGCGGGCGTCCCACCAACGCAGAGGAAGAATCTACTGAATGCGGGAGTCGCACAACGCTGAATTGTGATCATTCCGATCCACAATAACACCATTCTTCTTGCGGGCGTCCCACCAACGCAGAGGAAGAATCTACTGAATGCGGGCGTCCCACCACGCTGAATTGCGATCATTCCGATCCACAATAACACCATTCTTCTTGCGGGCGTCCCACCAACGCAGAGGAAGAATCTACTAAATGCGGGCGTCCCACCACGCTGAATTGTGATCATTCCGATCCACAATAACACCATTCTTCTTGCGGGCGTCCCACCAACGCAGAGGAAGAATCTACTGAATGCGGGCGTCCCACCGCGCTGAATTGTGATCATTCCGATCCACAATAACACCATTCTTCTTGCGGGCGTCCCACCAACGCAGAGGAAGAATCTACTGAATGCGGACGTCTTTCCACGCTTAACTAAAACAGTAAAACTCTCTTTATTGAACTCCTTGCTGAACTAACATGCTTAAATTTTTCAACAGAAAGATCAACAACATTCAAAAAGTAATTTAACGATTTTTTTGGCAACACATGCCACCAACAAAATTCACCTAATGGAAATATTGCTTTCTAAGCACAATACATCCAATCCACACGGCATTGCAGATATTTTATGTCACAGTATCATTCGATTTCACTACACTCAGATACAAGGAGCATTGCGATTGCATATTTTCGATAAATTCAACTATTGCAATCAAGAAGAAAATTCTGAAAACAACAACATTGAACATAACACATAGTTTTGAAAATGGAACTTGTAAATAGTAATTTATGGAACAACTCTTTCTCAAAAGTAAATTTCAAATTTTCATTCGTCTTACTGAAAATCACTCCTATACTTTTTCAACGGTACTTTCATTTTTATCAATAATTTTATTGTGTGTGTATTGATAATCATACTTTAATTTAAAAAGCCTTACTTAAACCGGTTCATATCGCCTTGCTCCGAAGTTAATCATCTTTCACCCATCGCACACTTGGAATAATCCATCAACAAACAAATCCTACTCTACTCTTCTACTACTCTATTTAACTAATCTAAAGAAAGCCTTACGAAAGTTACTCTGTTTTACATACCATAAAACCATAAAATGCCAGCACATAAACGTCCCAAACATCCGATGTTTTTCAAATGTCCAAGAACAGCACCCAACGGTGGATAAAATCAAAACATCAAAAATCATTGTCAGAAAATCTCCGTTATAAGCTGTAAAAAAGTGTTCTTCGCATAGATACACATCTAAATCGCATTCTGAGCGCAGTTGAGACAGTATACGTGAAAATAAACTCATACTATTGAGGTTCTTATCATTATCATTGTTTACAAAGCATTTTTTTTGTTTTCTGCTAGATTATTCATGTCATTACATTCTAGGCATAAAATGCTGAAGAAAACATTAATAAAAAGTAAAACGTTACAAACATCATTTTGTGTTCGGATCTACCGGAATGTTCAAGCAGAATCATATCAAAACAAAACCTTAAATGTAACTACCAACAAAACTCAATAAGTGAACGGTATGAATTAATTTTACATTCGGCGCAATCACTTATGCAATGCGGCAAATCGAAGAAATAGTTGTAACTAATAAAAAAAACAACACAATGACAATCCCACGTGAAAAAATCGCAATGTGTGCACTGAGAGGAGAGTTGCGGGTCTGTAGCAAAACATTTTGAAAATTAGAATCTCTCGAGTCCGCGGCTCCCAGCCCGAGAGCGGCATCCACACAAATATAACGAAACCATTACTTCTTACCTACGCAAAAAAGTACTTTGCCGCTCTAACCTCTTTTCGGCTTCCCGTGAAGTTCGTTCGAAACTGCTTAGCACACATCTTTACACAACATGATGGGTGATTCCATAAGCAACGCCAGCACACACTCCTGGCAGGATCGCCAAATGTGCAATTCAACATCGCACATACGAATCACCCATCATGTTTACATTGCTTGCACTCGCGACTGACCTCGTGATGAAGGAAGAATTGACTGACCGCGAATATGTCTCTTGCATGCGATGGCTGCTACGATCTGTCATGTGACTGAAGAACAGTATATTAGACTTCTTCGTGTTTATAGTCCTGTCCAACGCCACACACAATGTTTTGTCCAAATATAGCTTATTCATGCACTGTACCAGATATTCTGCAATTGTTCCGGAAGTTTCAGCTTGAGCTTGAGCTTGAGCTTGATTGACTGCTCGTAGTTGCTACTCCATTATGACCAGATCAGCTGTTCTTGCACAGGGATTTTTTTTATCTCATTTGTTAGGTCATACTGGCGCCTGCCACGTCAGAATGCAAGTCAATGTGGGGAAGGGGGAGGAAGTGATGCTGCAATCACTCGCCCACTGCAAGCCGAATATACCTCTGCACTTGCCACGAGTTCCTGCGGAATTTGTTGGAATTGTTGGGTTAGGTTCGAGAGGCAGAGGTCCGTCTTGGTTAACGAGCTGCCAATGTGATAGATAGGAGAAAGCAACTGATGGAATTTTAATTGGATGTTTGGAAACGCGCTTTTTAGTTCATTTCCAATTCTAGAAGATTGCTGTTAGAATATTCAAGTTGAAGGTATAGGAATTGAGATGGAAACGGTATGGAAGTCCATTTCCAGTTCTAGCGATTGCTAGAACATGAGAAATATAGAGAAAGATACAAAGTAGGAGAATGGAACGAACCTGGGATTGAACCCACGACCTCCTGCGTATGAGGCAGAAGCAGTAGCCATATGACTACCAAGCCCGCTCAATCGTTTCGGAAGTTTCATCTGACAAACTGTCTAAGTCTATCATTTTGGTTTCAATACCACCACCTTCCCAATGTTGGATAATTACCAAGTGTTGGATAATTTCTGGAAAAAAAAATCTCCGCGTTATGGTTGCTCACGTCTGTGGCAACTGATTTGTACTGAATGTGTTTTAAGGATTCCATCACGGTTTGCAACGAATAGGGGGCGATGACACGATTCACGATAGCTTCGGATTTTGATCGGGCAAATTTTAGATTTTCTGCTACTTGCGAATCGCTGAACAGTTGTCTAATTAGCGAATCTGTACAGACCAATTGATGGTGCGGCATTTGCCATCTTGGATGCTTCTGTTGAAGAAAACCGGATGCAAAGTAAGATGTCACTTTTGCAGACTGCCCCGGATGTTCATAATGCATCATACGCAGGAGGTCGTGAGTTCAGTCCCAGGTCCGTTTCATTTTCCTACTTTGTATCTTTCTTTATATTTCTCATGTTCTAGCAATCGCTAGAACTGGAAGTGGACTTCCATACCGTTTCAATTTCTATCCCTATACCTTCAACTTGACTATTCTAGCAGTAGCTGAATTGAAATTCCATCAGTTGCTTTCTTCTATCTATAACATTGGCAGCTCGTTAACCAAGACGGACCTCTGCCTCTCGAACCTAAACCAAAAATTCCAATAAATTCCGTATGATCTCGTGGCAAGTGTAGAGGTATACTCGGCTTGCAGTGGGCGAGTTATTACATCGTCATTTCCTCCCACTTTCCTACATTGACTTGCATTCTGACGTGCAGGCGCCAGTATGACCTAACAAATGAGATCACCAGTAATTGTACATTGAAGATGTGTGCTAGTCTCAAGCATCTGTTGGTTATCTGTGCAAGAACAGCTGATCTGGTCATAATCGAGTAGCAACTACGGTCGTTTCGTTTTTTTGTCGATTTTCCAATACAGGGTAACTTTGTAAATCAAACGCATCAATAAAACAAGCGTCTATAAACGCCTTAAGGTAGGCAATTATAGATTGAAACCCTTACACTAATGAGTTGTGCATCGATTGTTTCGAAAGAGGCATCATTACCGCTAGTATAATTATCTGCGTTTCACCAATAAGAATCAAAATTTTGGAACAAAATATATAGATCAATCAAGAAAATGAGATTACTCATCACACAATTAATCTGGCTTTTTTGGCAGCGTGCTGTAAGTTGATTAATGTCAATTTTATTTTTCAAATTTTGGCGAAAACATCCGAAGGTGAAATAATTTAGCAGCACATTCAGTCAAGATCAGGGTTTCGACTTTTCGTTTCAATGAGAGCAAAGCAAGCGTTTTTCGGGCTAAGGTAAAATCTCGTTTCGTTGTTTATGTTGAGGATCATCTTTCACCCATCAATCTTTTCTCTAGAATTAGCATTGGAAGATAAACGAAAATCTTGCCTATTAGATAAAAATCCTTTTTCGTTTCATTACTTTTACCTCTCACTCACTTTTCGCAAGAATTATCGCAGAACAATTACAAAATTGTATGGCCGCGCCAGGATTCGAACCCAGAATAGTAACAATAATAGCTGTGGGGATGCGCTTACTTTAGCCACACCACCACGCTATCTGTATGAAGCGTTAAGTTATGTGTTCCACATAAGCTACTACCATTTGCATTGATGAAAGCAATATGAAAGCAAAAGAGCAAACCAACGTTTAGCGGCAATCGAAGTGAGCGAAAAAGGCTGTTTTTATTTCCCGAAAAGCGATTTCTATTCGAAAACTTTTGTGAGGGAAAATCATGTGCTCCTGAGATTGAGTGAGCATTACGAACCTTGATTCAAGATTGATACCTAACTCACAAAAAGTACTTGTAATAACAGAAAATAATAATTTATTCATGATTAAATCGATCAATGTTACTCCGGCGATCAAAGTTCCCTCCGATTTAGGGTAATTGATTTCAACTAAGTTGATCAATTGTCTTTCTCAATATAAACTGAACATAATAATATAATACCTGAACAACTTTTACCTTCGTCTAGGGCACTATTATTTGCTGGTTTTGGACCATCGTTCATAGAAAATTTCGTAGCAGTCCAAAAACATGAAATTATCCTTACGGTGGGCTTTATTTAGCTCTAAATCCCTATCTATTTTGTCATTTGAGGTTGATCCACTTTTATTCAGTGAATGGATTTCACACATACGTCAAACTTTGACACCCTTCTACTGGTTAATCAAACTCTTTGCCGGAAGGCATCTGCGGTTCGCCCGGAAAGTGATGGAGTTGCTGTTTTGGCGTTTTGATGCACGTTGTTCCAGAACGTTGTAATGTTCTGGACGGTCTTTTTGCCTTTCTCGTATACAAAGTATACGTAAAGGCTATAGGATCACTCCAAAACCGAACTTTTGATAGAAGGCTCGGAGACCCATAGTGTTATACACCAATCGACTCAGCTCGACGAATTGAGGGTATGTCTGTATGTGTGTATGGATGTGTGTGTGTGTGTGTGTGTGTGTGTGTGTGTGTGTGTGTGTGTGTGTGTGTGTGTGTGTGTGTGTGTGTGTGTGTGTGTGTGTGTGTGTGTGTGTGTGTGTGTGTGTGTGTGTGTGTGTGTGTGTGTGTGTGTGTGTGTGTGTGTGTGTGTGTGTGTGTGTGTGTGTGTGTGTGTGTGTGTGTGTGTGTGTGTGTGTGTGTGTACAAAATGTGAGACACACTTTTTGGAACTTAGCATTATTGATTTGCTCGCAACAAGTTGCAGTCGACGCGGATTGCGGTCTTGTTGTTTCCTATTGAAAATTGGCCCGATCGGACATTGCGTTCCGAAGTTATTGAAAAACATTGTTTTTTGCCAAGGGTCCCCTTGGGAAAAAAATTTCAAAAGCGAAAAAAATTTTTTTCGAAGATTGCAGCAATGCATTTAAATGACCGCAAATACATATGAATTGATGGAAAAGTATAATCATTCCCCTTAAGTGCTATTTCGACCTCTCTTATGTGTTTTCTTATTATTTTAATGCGAGAAAGGCACCACCAACGCTAGGTGGATTAATCTGGGTTTTTTTTATTGCGTTTGGGTAAGATATATTCAAAGGAACAAATTTTCCGGTCTTAGGGATTGGAAAAGTTTTTGCCCCGTTGTCTTGTTTGGTCATTTATCTACAATAAATGAATATTAAAAGTACTTCAATTTGGTTCAAAATTAGTGTTTACTTGCGAATCAACGCTGCAATTTGGAAAGACGGAACAGAACGCAGCTGCTTGAAAAGATTTTATATTTCAAATTTGCAAAGCAAAAGGAAACGAATAACCCAAAACTGCATCAATGCTCTTTGCCTTTGTCGTTTGACGTTTGATTCGGTTTCACAGACACTACTACAATAACAAATATTCGTTTGTGATGTGTGGATAATGTGTTTCAAATGTGAACGAAAATAGAACAGTACCGTATTCCAGTTACGATTTCTGACGTAGAACTGTTCATAGGGACGTTCCGATACGATAATCGAATCAAAGTATTGATATCACCGATATATTGGAATGAAAATATCTATATATCGAAAATCATATGATATTTCAAAAATGGAAATATTTATACCTAATATATTTGTTGTAGTTATTCAACTACTATCGTATAACTGTATAACAAGCTTTACAATAATTTTTAGAAATTACTTTTTCTCTATTACTTAATCCTGTGGCGTTTCCCAAACCTCTATCTACCTGTGCACTGTTTTTAAATTCGAGAAATTGGTGTGGGGAGATTTTGATGAGCTTAAACAACTCTGATAATTTTCTTTTTAGGTCAAAATATCCGACCGGGCAAAATTTTCTCTTCAGAATATCCATGGAAGTTTTTTAAAGTTTATTTTTAGAGAAAATTCAAAATTTTCATTGAAACATTCTCAACTAAAAACGGAAATTCTCTTAAACTTTCACGAGAAAAAATTTCCATCAGAAAACCCGTAGAAATATTTTAGGAAAATTCTCTTTATTCCTTCGAGGCATTATTTTGAAGGAAATTTTCATATGTTTTCCAATTCTTGTAAATTCTCATTTCAACAAATCTCTTCCTGATTTCTAAAGTTGATTTATCTAATTTATCATAGGAACACGTCAAATATATAATTGAATTCGCATAAGGATTCAAGGACCAGTGGCATGACAGATGTTACACAACGGCGCGTCACAAAATGCAATGAAATTGTTATTTTTGTGTTAATTTGTTCTGATTCAATATATCGATATCGAAAGGAAAAATATCGATATCACCGATATATTGAAAGCAAAATATCGATACAAAAATATCGGATATCGAAACAAAAATATCGATATTCCGATATATCGGAAGTATCGGAACGTCCCTAGAAAATTTGCAACTAAAACGCTTTGCTCAAGATTTCATTTTTATAGATTAATTTTGATTCTCTAACTTCTAAATACTGAATTCTCTTTAAAACTGGGTTTGCAGGAATCGCTCTCAATAGATAACGAACAACGATAAAAGAAAGGCAAAAACTGTACCGAATCATAACAAGCCATGATAACAAATTTATCAAACTTATATACAAGTGCGAAAAAACAGAAACGGATAGGCAGCCCCCACAGATAAATGGTGTTTTGTTTTTGCTCCTTGATGTCGCAATTGGATTGATTACCTCGATTGATCGATTCATCGTTGTGATAATCGATTAATTTTGAATCGATTACTATCCAACGATTAATCGATTCAATAATCGAGAAGGATCGAGAGTAATCGATTAGTTACTAATCGAATAATCGGAATTCTACGACATCTCTACTAGTAATTAGTACCTAATGCTAAATATTAAATAATCAATCTCTGCAGTCTAGAGTCACGAAACGGGATTAAAGGCTCCCCCAAACCTTAGCGATTTCCTCTCCGAGACGGCGACAACTAATCGCCGCGATTCTATCGTTGGGTCGCTGCATGTAATACTCTATTTACGCTTCCATACCAGTGGCGACAGAATCGCAGTCACCAAGCGATAGAATCGCGTCGCGTGTGTTTGAGGGAACCTTAATTCTGTTGTGTGATGCGATGCCAGTAGAAAAGAGGATGTGAATTTGAGATTACAGATCACAGCAGAAAAACAAAAAGAGATACATAGGGAAGTACGAGAAAGGAAAAAATAGCTATGATCTGAATCGTTTTAGTTATCCATGTTTAAAGTATGGGGCAACCTTTTTTAATGCCTGTTTAAAAATTAAATACGAATTCTAATTATAACTAATTAATATATTTAGCAATGTATAGTTCTTTAAAAAAAGCCGTGCCTTTACCGATTATTCTAAGGTCTATACTGCCGTCATACGCATATTTGCCCCATATTTGCTGGTATTCCCTATATACATGGGACAGTTATGCGTATAACGGCACTATAGGTCTTCATACAAACCGTGATAAACTGATATTACATTTTTGCGGTTCACAGTGAAGTCTAACTCTTGAAACTTCTTTAATCTGTCTTTAGCAGTCCGTGAAATATATTAAAACCAATTCGACATCCATGCTAGAAATGCGGACGAAGATTTACAAAATAATAAGCATTCAGTGATGGTACGAACATTTCTGAATGCACCATCGGCTTTTCCCTAATCGAATTTATTTTATCGCATTTCCCAACGAGCCATTATTGTGCTAAAACCTGTAGCAGCAGCAGCAGCACATTCCAGCGGGTGCGATTGGAAACACCCCCCCGGTTCGCTAAAAAGCTATACACCCGTGATCCAACTAACGAACGTGTATTCTAGTGAGATCTGCCGGCGAGCAAAAACGGCTCCAGTCGCCCATGCCGGCTGGCAGTGAATCAGAGCGGGATTAATTAATCGTCGAGTCAATGTCGTGACAAATTTAAAATAACTGCCAAAGCTACCATTTTCCGGCCGTGCTCCATTCGTTTCGCAAAACGGCAGGTGGTTTTGAGCGTAACGACCACGGTGCTCTGCCGTAATATGGACAGTAGTGGTTCGGTCCAGTCCAGTGCGAAGTCAGCGCAGAATTGGCAGACGGACTTCCGACGGACTCCGTCTGATTCCACGTAAACCAATCAGCCAAATGTCGAAGCGATCCAATGAACTGCACGGGCGTAATTAAAATAATGCAAATTTTAATCACCTTGGTTGGCAGTTTGATGCAGATGGTTTCAATGACAGTTTCTACAAAATAAACGAACCAAGTGCCTTTTTGTGATCATTATTGGGAGAAATGTATGCACGTGATACATTATATGGGTTATGAAATATGCAAGTCATATTATTTAAATCTATTTCAAAGTGCAACATTCAATAGAATGGGACTAGATAAAACAACCCAAGCTTCGTACAAAATATTTAGATTATTCCACCAATGATTTTCTAATTCTACGTTAGAAATTCCACCAAATACAAATCGGAACATCTAGACGTTACTTAATGTATGAACTGTCCCCGCTCTGGCCACGAAACTCGTAATTGCTTCCCAAACGCTCGACGTACCCTGTGCGTTGGTGATTACGGAGTCGAAGAATGCATGCAGATGAAAGAAGCGGACCACAAGTGCGCCAACTGTTGGGTAAGCACTAGGTTACTACGAAGCGTGCGCAGTTCTGTGAAATCCGCGAGAAAGCCTCTACCAAAAACCTTTCAAATTGGAGCTTTTCTCCACCACTCGACGCTCGAAGCTTTCCGGTAATTCTACCGGAAATATTGCGGATGTTTCACTCTCTAACACTCTTCTAATCAATGTAAGCAACGTAGGTATTTGCCGATTCTGCAATAAAACACATAATTGTCGTTTGCATTCACCAAACAGCGTTGAAATTCCTTGTTCTTCGTAAAGCAAAGACTGATCTACCGACCGGTGGACATTTCAGGTTGGAGTATTTCAATTCACATTAAGTTAGCTGAACCAACGTTCGCTGCATCGAGTTCAATAATTGACATGTGGTTATTGGTAGGAAATATTTTTCGAACTATCTTTTGATTACACCCAATTCTTTTTACACGGGAGATGCGTTCATTGTTTTCATTTCAAAATTTTAAAATCTGTGTAAAAAAGTTTTATGATTTCTCGACGAATCATGCAAAATGGAGCAACTTTGCAAAAATTTGGTGTGGGATTTTTTTTACACGGCTGTGTAAAAAAATCCGTGTAAAAACAGAATCGGGTGTACTGGTTTCAGGAGCATCCCATGGTATCAGTTGAACGGACCAGTTAACCAGCGATGTTATCACGTTGGAGTATCAGATATCAGGACGTCGGTTTCAGGGGCACGTTCACTTCAATTCAGGAGATTTTTGCCATCGCCTCCAAAGCCTTTTTTATCAAACACCTGACGGAAACGTGAACAGATGTTTAGGAAAGCAGCCATCGAAGAGGGCATATAACGTATAATCGTAACAACAGAATAAAGGTTCAGGTTTCTGAAGCCAATTTCACTAAGTAGGTGAGTGTTTAACAAACATTTGCATATTGCGACGCCACTTAACGGAAATGAAGCTTTGTGTATTTTTTGAACTGTTAAGTGATTTTTTGTGACTCAATGTATTGCCAGTGTCTTCAATGCAATTTATTAGGAACAAGCAGCTATTTGAAAGATGCTGCGCGTGCTGCTTGGGAACTTGGTCACATACAGGAGATACCAGAACCTGTAGCTCACCGGATTGAGCACTCCTATATCCCCCACCATATCGTATTCAAGGAATCAAGCATGACCAAGAAGGTCAGGATAGTTTTTGACGCGTTATACAAGACCTCATCCGTCTATTCTTTGAACGACACGCTGCTTGTTGGAACTGTCGTTCAGCAAGACCTATATTCCATTTACAAGAGATTCTGTACTTTGGACTCCGCAAGACGAATAGAGTTCGCCGCCGTACCAAATTGATAATCTACAAAATGCTCATTAGACCGGTAGTCCTCTACGGACACGAGACCTGGACGATGCTCGTGGAGGACCAACGCGCACTTGAAGTTATCAAAAGAAAAGTGCTGCGTACCATCTATGGTGGGGTGCAGATGGCGGACGGTACGTGGAGGTGGCGAATGAACCACGAGTTGCATAAGCTGCTGGGAGAACCATCCATCCAACACACCGCGAAAATCGGATGACTGCGGTGGGCCGGGCACGTAGCCAGAATGTCGAACAGTAACCCGGTGAAAATGGTTCTCGACAACGGTCCGACGGGCACAAGAAAGCGAGGTGCGCAGCGGGCAAGGTGGATCGATCAGGTGGAAGATGACGTTCGAACTACAGGCCGTGACATACGGCACGGCTAACGCACCGTACCTTGCAACGAAGACACTCCAGCAGGTTGCTATCGACCAGGTGGAGTTCTATCCTACTGCTGTCGACCTAGTGGTGAAAGATTTCTTCGTCGACGATCTGTTGTCCTGTGCATCTGACGTGGAATCCGCAAAAGCACTTCGCCTTCAAGTCACTGCCATGCTCGGTTCCCCTGAAGTTCGCTGAAGAAATGGGTGTCCAACGCTTCAGAAATCCTCCATGATGTTCCGCCAGAAGATCTGGCCATCCAACCTCTCCATGATCTGCAGGACGAGCAGATGATCTCCACGCTCGGCCTATTGTGGGAGCCGACAACCTTCGATTTAGGGTAGAAGTACTTCTCCCGGCGGCCATCATTACCAAGCGGAAGGTAATGTCGTACAACGCCAAGATTTTCGACCCACTGGGTCTATTGGGTCCGGTCATTACAAAGGCAAAGCTCTTCATGCAGCGTATATGGGCATGGCGGTGTTCTCTGCGAGCGGGATACTCCATTGCCGGATTAGCTGCATCACGAGTGAAATCTGGTACACACCTGTGCAACACATCTGGCAACGCAGCTTTACAAAAAGGGGGATGCCTCACTGAAGACCACCATCATCGCTTATTTCTGGTCCGATTTCAGCACCGTACTTCAATGGCTGCGCGCCATTCCAAACCGCTGGAAAACAGACCACTGGAGGCACATATCGGGGCCGAAAATCCCGCCGACGATATTTCGCGCGGCCTCAACCCTACGGACATAATCAACTGTCACCTGTCACCTACGGACATAATCAACTGGCTTGCACCTGAATATTGGCCCAAGACCACCATCGATCAGGAGAACTCTCCCGCAGCGTCCGAAGAAGGGCGCAAAGTACCGATTGTGTCAATGACCGCCGCACAAGCAGATTTCTGTGGAGATCTTTTTTTCTCGCTACTCTCGCTACAACAAATTACGTCGTGTGGTTGCATTCTGCGGCCGCTACATCCAGCGATTGAAGGAGCGCATAGAGCTCCTCAGTTCCGGATCATCTCTTCCTCCGTTGATCATTAATAGCCTAGTTATTTCATCCTCCATCGTCCATACCACTCACCACTCCGAGCTTCAGCACGCTGAATACCTGCCCTGCCGTTTAGCGCAGATGGAAACATTTGCTGAGGAGTTGTCGGATCTTTCGAATGGCGAACGTGTCGCCAAGTTATCATCGCTGAAGTGGCTGAAACCTTTTGTGGATGAAGACGGTACTCATCGCGTCGGTGGTCGCCTACGTAGCGCCGCACTATCCGTCACAAACAAGCACCCGATCGTTCTGTCCGCCAAACATCCGCTGTCTGCTCTGCTTTCTAGCAGTTTTCACATTAGCCTACTGCACGCAGGGTCACAACTCCTGCTAGCAACTCTCCGCCAGAAGTTCTGGATCATTGGTGGCAGAAATCTTGGCAATTCCGTCTTTCATCAATGCCACACTTGTTTTCGATCCAAGCCCACTCTAGTCCAGCAGAGCACAGCCGATCTGCGGGTATCGTGAATGTCTACGACGGGTCCGTTCTCCGTTGGACCATTTTACATGAAGTCAGCAGTACGAATCCCCACAAAAGTCTACGTGGCCATATTCGTCTGCTTCTCGACCAAGGCGGTCCACATCGAGCTAGTGAGCGATTTGTCGACTCCAGCGTTCTTAGCTGCACTACGTCGTTTAGTCGTCCACAGAGCGCGGATCGACGAACTCCATTCGGACAACGCCACTACCTTCAAAGGGGCTTCGCATGCACTCAATCGTGTCTACCGCATGTTGAAGACTGGTGCTCCGGAAACGAAATCACCCGGAAGTTCATTCCACCGCGAGCACCACACTTCGGAGGCCTCTGGGAGTCCGCAGTCAAATCGATGTAGAATCATCTGCCGAAGGTAGTCAGCAAAGTCAACCTTGCCTACGAGGATCTTCTGACCTTGTTGGCACAAGTCGAGATGTGTCTGAATTCTCGGCCACTGACAGCGATACCGGAGGACCCGACCGACTTAGACGTCCTGACCCCAGGTGTTGATCCCGCCACGTCCAGTTATCCGACGAGCCCCATCGTGTCCACTCCTGTGAACGCGATAGTCTAAACGTATCCACACCCAAACCGCACAAAGAGGAATGTCTGCCACACTAAAGGTGAGACGACGAGTCTGCGGTCAGCGCATTGTATTTCTTCGTAAACAAGATAGCCTTTGTTGACAAACTGTAGTGTTCAAGGACATGGTCAATGTTCTGATAATCTACGCCGTAAACACAAAGATTGCCTTCTGAGAGCCCCACTCTGAAAAGATGTGCATTCGAAGTGTGGTGATTGGACATTAGACGACACATGGTTCGAATGAAGTCTCGTCCCATATTCAATTTTTTGAACCATGGACGCTTCGACACCTGCGGGCGAATTAAAATTCTAACGCTCATTTGGAATTAGGGAACACAGCTAACTTGTATTCCCAAGCTGTTCTTAACATAAGGTAAGAACAATTTTCTATCATCCAGTAAACTAAAACGACCATAATTAATGAGCTGGTGTATGGTTAAGACCGTGCGATAATATTTGAACCCATCCACCTATCAGCGTTGAAAGACCAGCGGTGAGATCCTTTTAACATTTACATCCTAAATTCGATAAAAAAAAACCCTTCAATATTAGTAGGTAACTAATCTCTCGACACGAATTGTTAAAACGGTTGTGAATTCGAATCACCAAAAGTGAGTTGTAGTATATTTGTGGTCAATTGAATCACCATTAACCTTATTTATAAATCCGCAGGCATTTTGTAACTCTTTTTCATTGGAATTAAGTTAACGAAATCTACTGGTTCGTTTATCGCTCAACACCAGAACACTTCCTTGTCGGAAGCAATCTCCAAGCGGTTCCGGAATCCAAAAGGAAGGAGACCGCAGCCAACCGTTTGGATCTGCAGCAGATTTGGTCCCGCTGGTACCCCGAGTACTTGCAATAACTGCAGTCCCGTACAATCCACCCATTAACATCGAGGTGTTCCAATCTGCCAAATTTATGGAAGAGAAGAAGGCGGGGGTGAAAAATTCATTTTCAGTGCAAAACGTAAACAAACCCGCTGGCTCTCCCATACTAAAATCCAAGATGGCTGAATCGTGAATTTGGCAGATTGAAACACCTAGTGGTGTATTCATCTTGGTGGGCGCCATCGTCATCATCAAGAGGCACGATCCTGAACTCTCGTGCCAACCGGTAGACCACGACGATGAATTGCAACGTTCCAGGCAGCTGATAAATGGATTATATCCGTAACACACTTTTTTATTAAGTTGAAGCATTCCTGTTTCAAGGTGGCCGGAATGTTAGGTTTAGGCATAATTATTGAAATTGAATTCGTTTTAACTGAACCCATACTTGAACCGTTCCAAATGACATGAACAAACTTTTTGAAGTCGAAGAGAATATGAGAGTATCTCGCATGCACGAAAGCATACGATAGCAAATGGTCAACCATCGCCCGGCTACGATAAGGAACAGCAAAACTGTAAAAATAGTGTACATAGTCAGTAGCAATTAATACGTTGATGTGGAAACAAGTACGGTTTCTTTGGTCGTTTGATGACTGTTTGATAAGTGTTGAGCTAAATTGCCAACTGTTACTTTGCGTGAATCGGTTACATTGAACTTAGTGCATTCGGCGAAGTGCTTTGTGTTCGCGGAACTTTTCGGGGCTAATTAAATTAGCGAAGCAAATCCTTCAAGTGACGGCACGACGAGTATCACGAACAATACCATTTGGCCGAACAAACCATTAGACCGAAACTCATCTGGCCTAAAGTCATTAAGCCGAACGGGTCATTTGGTGGAATAGGTCATTTGGCCGACTTGGCCATTTGTACGAAAAGGTCATTTGATTTAATAGGTCATTTGACCTAAAATGCCGTCTGGCCAAAATGGTCGTTTGGCAGAAAGAGCCGAATGGGCTCTATGGTCAAACATGTCGTTTGGTAGAACAGGTAACTTGTCCGAAAATGTTGTGACAATGATGAGTGAGAAATAAGTCTTTTCACTTTTCACTAATTATTTTTCACTTCTCTGCTCACGCAGAGAGAGAGGTGAGAAATAATTAGTGTGAAGTGAGAAGCGAGACGGCGAGACGTCGGCTGTGAGAAATGAGAAATAATGAGTGAGGAATAAGAAGGGAGACGTCTCTCTTTTTACTAATCATTTCTCACTTCTCATTTCTCATTTCTCACGAGACGTCTCACTTCTCACTGTAAAAAGTGAAAAGTTCGAAGTGAGAAATGATGATTGAAAAGTGATCATTTTCACGATTTTTTCGGACAAATTTCTATTCGTCCAGACGATATTTTCGGCCAAATGACCTTTTTAGCTTTATGACCTGTTCGGTCAAATGACCTATTTGGCCAAATGACCTACTCGATTGAATGACATTTTTAGCCATACGACCTTTGGCCAAATGGATTTCGGCCGAATGAGTTTCGGCCCAACGACCCTTCCCTATTTGCTGGTATGTGCAACTCTAATCGCTTTTCTATCTTAAAAGGTAGCCTCACTCTCCTGGAAAATGTTATGCCGGAATTTGGTAATCATATGTTTTGAACCTGGCAAGATTTTATATTTCCCGTGCCAAAATTCCGCAAAGCTTACCCTTTTCAATACACATAGTACGCTCTACAACTGACCAGGTAGCGCCATACGCCAAATACCTACTGTAAAAATGTTGCGATGTCAAGTATTTCTCGAATACGGTTTTTTGGATAAACTGACGTAATTAGTCACGGCGACGATAGGCGTAGCTACAGTTTCAGGGTCTTTCAGAACTTTCAATCACAAGGTTCCAAAGATTCGGACAAGTTTGGGTGTGCTATTTTCCACGAATAATCCATTTTTATACAAGCAGTGATTGACTTGAGTGGTACGATGTTTACGAAAACGATTCTAGCAGAGATATTCGGAGACACAACCTGCCATGAAACATAGACTCCGCAAGACTCTTTGATTAAATATTAGAGTTCGACGTCGTACTAAACTGTCCTCTATGAACACGAGACCTGGATGATGCTCTCGGAGGACCAATCTAGGGTCTTTTTGAAGAAATGTGCTGCCTACTATCTGTAATCTATAATAGTGCGGTGCAGATTGATGACATGGTCTAACCGCAAAAAAAGAAAATGAGGAGCATGTAGCCAAAATTTATTTATTTACTGATCACCGCCTTCAATTTATAAATTACACAGACTGATTGTTTGACTTATTTTTATAAACTTTCGGATAAAAACGCGATGAGCACGGTGGGTTGATCAGGTGGACCAGGCAAGTAGAGAATATGTGTCTATGGAGGACTAGTACGCCAAAAACTGCATCGCTCACTTGAATTGTAAAAAACGAACAGTGGGTAATGTCTGTGACATAACCGCTAAGTGGACGTAGGACTTGACTTCACCATGCCTTTAAGATACATAATATGTCCAAATTTTCCACATCAACTATTTTGGATAAATAATCGGCGTTGCATACCAGACGAGCTCGGTGGTCTAGTGGCTACCACTTCTGCCTTATGAGCAGGAGGTCGTGGATTAAATTCCAGGCTCGTCCCTTTCCTACTTTGTATTTCTATCATAGTTTTTTCTGTGTTTCACGTTCTACCAACACAATTCCTACTGTTATAACCTTCCACACTAACAAAACCTCCCGTGGCACCTATGAGAGGTCGTAGAGTTCTCTGCATCTTTCTTTAGTGAGTGTCCGACTAACCATCCTTCCCCTTCCCCAGCATTCGCAAGGACGTGGCCAGGACAGATCTGGACTATTGGAGAGAGTGCATTGCTTCCATCTAAGAGATAGTGATTAGCCCCAAATCAATGTCTGTGGTAACGGATGAAAGTGATGCTACTCTCACACAATAGTCCAGGCTTGTACCACCTACGAATTTGTGCGAATTGCTCAATGCTAATGCTAATGCTAATGATCGGCGTTGCATACCATTCCTTGGCAAAATCTTCTCATCAAACCGACACAGAAATCAAATCTACCTCGAACAACAATCATCAAGTATCTGTCCGGTCACGGAATATTAGCCTCGACAGTGGCAACCTTCCCACTGAAGGACTGCCTGAAGTACGCCACACGTTGGCTCAGCAGGGGATGTAGACTGTATCTCAGCTCCTCCACTGAAGGGCCTCCTAATGCGTCCGATAGCGACTGAAGAACATTATTTTAACTCTTAGAGCCTTGAAAAGGCTGTTTGCTTCAGCTAAGTGCAAAAAGTAAGAAAACGATCTTTTCAAATAACCGCGAATTTCTATCACTTTTCTTTTATACCTACTTAATTTTGAATCTTCTCTGCTTCCCAATTGGCTATCTCTTGGCCAATCAGCTCGTGTCTTGTATCCCGCTTCTTTGTCAGCCCCCGCGTCCTCCTCATCAACGCGTTCGAGAAGGGCTTCTTCTTTTTTACGCTTGTTGCTCGCTGCTGGCGTCTATTTCCTAACGGGATTTTTCGCTTGATACAGGCCAATAAGCCGGGCAAGCGAGCTTAGAATTGCAGTTCAGGTGGGAAGTAGGGTGTCCTTTTCTGAGACAACATTGTTAGTAGTAGAAGGAAGGAAACACCCGGAAACAATGTTTATCTACATATTTTTTTATCAATGCCAAAAAATCCAACATTTGATGAAAAATCGATTGATAGTTTATTAATGTTTGAGCTGTTATCGGTGTTTTTTTTTATCCAAATAAGATTATGTGAGAGATTTGGACATCTTATGAATCTTTAAAGGCATGGTCAAGCGAAGTCCTTCGTCCACTTCGCGGTTAAATCAGAAAAATTATCCACTGTTAGTTTTGACGCTATTTATGAAAATCACGCATACAATTTTATCTCTAGAATATTGGATTGGCACCCAAGCACAATTTCTATCCCGAAGGGTTGTCACGCAAGCTAATTAAATTTTTATGCGAAAAACTTTTTAGTAGATCTTGATAACTTGAGATCGTAGAAAACTTGATCAATGAATTGTCCACTGTGAACGTACAGGGGCACACTAGAAGTTAACTTTATGAAAGCAGTGTGGCGAAAGGCATCTAAGGTTCGATTTCTCAAATTTAACCACCTTTAATCAAAAAATATTTGGTAGGCGTACTAGCGAACACCATCCATCATAACCGGTACCATATAGTTTTTCATGAAAAGTTCCTAATTTTGAGAAAACCCGCGTTAGATGTCTTTCGCCATATCAATTTCTGGAGGTTAACTCATTCTGGCTATTTGCGCATATACGATAGCGCCTGGCTCTGGAAGTGGCGGGTAGAAAATCAGCCACTGTCAATAATTCATCTTGTTCAGTGTTGTCATTGACAGTCTATCGTCACACCGCCGAGCCGCGCTTACTGTCCGGTAGGCTTAACCTTTGTGCGGTGGCCTCGACAATGCCGATGATGCTGACAACTCTGCCTTGCTCTTGAGAAAGCTTAAGTTTGCGATTGCGTAGCTGAGACGATGGAGCAACACTTCAAAAGTTCTGGCGATGCGGTTGCTTTGCCTGTTCTTGTCAGATCTCAGGGTCAGATTGAGAAGAAAAAAATCGTGCTGCGCTTTTTTATGCCTTCCTGACCTAGCGAGAGCTCATTCGCTGACGTCTGCACCAATCAGAGCGTGGCAATGGAATGATGCAAGAATGATGCGGTACTCATATTTATAGGTTCTCGTGAATTCAATATTTTGCTTTGAAAACAGTTTTGGGCTTATTGAAACAAGTTTTCGGATATTATCAAGCATGAATATGAAAGGCATACTTGAAAGCTGTTGATTGAGTGGTTAACTGCAGAAAACTGTTCAATAGGGCAAAAGCTATTAACGTTTGAAATCTTTCAACACAGCGTAACGCGGCCGATTTAGAAATTTTGAAATGACACCCGGTATAGTAAAGAGAGACGTAAGTCCTACGTCAAAATGCGCCCACTTCTTTCATGCATATTTGCAGACCCACCGGCAGTTCTACCGCTGGTGACTACATGCTGTCGCTGTGTAGGTGAACACAGCGAACGAACGAAATGAAAAATGCGCGAGCAAAAAGCACGTCAGTACGCGTTGCTGTCTCAGCTCAAATTGTAATGACTTGCACACGGCAGACACTGCTTCATTTATACACAAAGAAAATCTTCCGATAGACCCGAAGGCCCGTGACATATCGCATTCTGATGTCCGTGTTAGGAACGCACGGGATTGGTTACATATGAAATTTTTACTGGATTTGACAAGAATTGAAATTTTCAATAGCTTATCGTTAATAATCTTAAGTTTCAATGAAATACGCAAATTGCTGGATAGTGTCCGAGTCGATTGATATATAAATCTTAAAAATCCATCCAAAGATAAAGGCGCTAGTAACGTTCAAAATCTTCTCTTCCAGCGTAACGCTCTCGATTTCCAAAAATCTAAATGACACCCAGTATAGTAAAGAAAGACGTAAGTCCTACGTCAAAATGGTCAGTCATGCGTCGTTTATCACGTTTATCAAACTCAAAAATCAAATCACTTCAATGAATAGTTTTCGAAAAAAATAGTCAAATGCTTACTCAAATTTATGCTAACTTTTTCTAGGTTGTGAATTTGTTATGCACTAATCCTTTGCCAAATACGTATCATACACTGAAGTGCTTGTAAGTGGCAACATATTACTTCAAAAACAATCTATTAATCACCGCTCGCAGCCAGTTAATCAAAAATCGTTGATCCAAAAAATCACGTAATTTTGTTTATAATTTCCTTCATTGTAACCGCCACCATCGAATAGCACTTTTCTTCGCTCGAGCGAACGGAATATAAATTTCAAACTTGAATTACTCTTCCACGCTGCCTTTCAGTCGTGTGCTAAAGCGTTTTCTCTACTGATTTTTTTTGCTTCTGTCCTTCAAGTTCGGGCCAGTCTGCAATCAATGCAAACTGAGATTGCTTGCCAGTCGAGTCCCGATAGGAAAATATGGAAGTCGAGGCACTGGTGACTAGACAGAAGCACGGGTGCCGCAGATGAGAAAAGCACGAAGAAGGAAACTCCCGGTGAAAAATTGCAATTACCTTCTCTCATGGTGCAACGCTTTTCGCTATCCAGGCAACTAACGATCATCGTCGTCTTCTCGTTTTCGTTTGCCACAGTGGGGCGAATTAGAAAAAGACGGTCGGTATGGTTTGAAGCGTTGATAAACGTAATTTATTTCCTGTTAGGTTTTACATTAGGTCATTGCATAGAGTTTTGTTGGAAAATATATCCAAGCACTCTTTAATAGGTCTAGGAAGGGGAACATAACATATAAATGAAATAAAAAAACGTTAAAAAATCTATAATTTAGAAAGGCGAATAGATAAGATTGTGAAGCCATCTTGATAAGTGTTCGTGCCACTGTGTACCGCCGGTGAGAGGACTTCTCAGATTTACCAACCCTCCGCGCTGTGTTAGCTTCTTTGCCTTGAGCTTGCAATGATGGCTGCCGGGAGACGTTTAACTGGACCACCCGCGTCGACAGTTTTGTCTCGTTTGGACAAATTTGAGGCATTGTTGATGTTAAAAACGATGTTAACACCTGCGTTTTTTTCCTTTTTCCTTGGCAATTGTTATGTACAAGATACGAACAAATTAAAATAAAATATATTTCCTTTTAAATTTTATTTATTTTACTGTTAAAAATTATAATCATTAATTCCATTTCATTGAAATGCATACATCACTGAAATATTTCAATCATAAGAAGACAACAATAAAATTACTTGTCAATCTGTGTGAATTTATTATTTGGGACCGTCACATCGTTAAATCTTTGAAAATTACAGAGCAAATGGTTAGGCCTAGTCTAAGCAGCTAAAACTTTTTTTTTTTAATATTACAACATGATATGGATGTTGCATTTATTTCCATTAGATTCCACTAGAATGACTATACTAGACAATGTCATAGAAAATTTAGTGTTATTCGACAAAAATACAGTTTTTATTGTTCAGGTTACATTTTACATACAAACTATTAGCATCCCTCTGCTTCTAATCCCTTTCAAGTACGCTGCTCAATTTTCCAGCATCCCTTAAATTTGAACATTCGATGAAGGCAACAACGAGGATGACGTTGATACATCGCTTCATTGGATTTGTATCTGCCCAGGGTGTGCACCGTTCTTTATCCGTAAAGAGGACGGGACCAGTAGCAGCGGTTGTTGGGATTTTGTTTTTGTTCTTCATCACCCATCGTAAAGCTTTTTTCTTTATTTCGCTACACTGCGGAAACCATCAGGTTTAGCAACAGGTTAGCTACTGTTTTCACCAAATTGGGTGGCGAATGGCAAGAGGATATCGTGGAAGGACGCATCCAATTTAATACTAGAACGAGCACAAACAAGCTCTTCTTCCGGCAGTTGGCATCGTCACCGCACCACGGAGGACAGAGTTGTCTCCTCTGTTAGATTAAGCTACCTTGTGCGTTCGGTGTCGTCTTCGGACCCAACACGGCAAAGGAGAATACTCAAGAGTCCTTGTGTTGCTTTGCGATGCGTTGGGTGTTTTCATAGCGCTTCTTTGGTTGCACAGACCTACTTTTTCAATTGTGAAGTTTTCGAACTCACCTTCGTTCCACTGCTTGTAGCTTGCCCGGCAGATAATCCTCGGATTGGAGAAAGTTTCGGTTTCATTGAACCAGAAGAAGTTCTGTAAGTATACAACATTATAAAATTAAGTCCTACCAATAGAAGCAAATTGTTAACAGGTATAGCGAAATATTTGAATCATATTGTTATAAAAGTCTGTTTTAAAAGCCAATCCTTCAAAGCCTGTGCAGAAATCCCATCAGAATAATTTTGAATGGATCATCCTGATTATTATTTCAAAAGCGTTGTTCAGTGCCTTCACAAAAGACGACGTATTTTTATTCAATATTCAAACTCATTTTCCCCATCATTTCCTTCTTCGTTGATTCGTATGTCTCATGTCGTACGAAGTGTTGCCGGTATTTTCCATCTGTTCGTAGCGCATATTCAATTCGATTTGAAATCGAATGAGAACTATATAACTTGAAGTTTCCTGCGTTTTTAGTTTTCTTTTAAAATAGTTAACCGAAAAGCACATCACATATAGCGTTCGAAATACGAGTTTTTGATGAGAAATCCTTCGTAATGATTAGCAGACTTAGGGGAAGGTTCGTTTGGTCGAAATCAATTAGGCCGAAAGCCGTTTGGCCGAATGCCGCTAGGCCGAACAAACCAATTGGCCGAACAGACCATTAGACCGAAATTCTTTTTGCCGAAAGGGTCATTTGGCCAAAATGGTAATTTGGCCAAAAGGGTCATTTGGCCGAATAGGACATTTGGCCGAAGAGGACATTTGGCCGAATAGGACATTTGGCCGAATAGGACATTTGGTCGAATAGGACATTTGGTCGAATAGGACATTTGGTCAAATAGGACATTTGGCCGAATAGGACATTTGGCCAAATAGGACATTTGACCGAATAGGACATTTGACCGAATTGTTAATTTTGCCGAATAGGCCGAAAAGAACATTTTGCCAAATAGAACATTTGGCCGAATAGAACATCTGGCCGAATAGGACATTTGGCAGAATAGGGCATTTGGCTGAATATGACATTTGACCGAATAGAACATTTGGCATAATAGGACATCTGGCCGAATAGGACATTTTGCCAAATATAACATTTGGCCGAATAGAACATTGGGCCGAATAAGACATTTGGCCGAATAGGATATTCGGCTGAATAGGAAATTTGGCCGAATAGGGCATTTGGTCGAATAGGACATTTGAATAGCAGTCAAATGTCCTATTCGGCCAAATGTTCTATTCGGCCAAATGACCCTTTCGGCAAAAGAAATTCGGTCTAATGGTCTGTTCGGCCAAATGGTATATTCGGCCAAACAACGTTCGTGTAGCTGTGATGGTGATGCTGTAATGTTTACTTATCGCTGGTTTAAAGAAAGACTTCTCTATAAAACCTTACTTCTGAAGAAAGCCTGCACTACCGCTGATAGCACAACTGTTCCATATTGAAATGGGGTTCATATGTTATGCTTACGGCAGCGGTGTATGAGAATATGAAGGCTTACAAAATTAAGATGGATCACAACCCAGCAGGCCTGAGTGAGTATAATGATCGCATAATTCGTTGTTGCTACTCTGTGTTTGACTTGCGAAATTCTACTGAAAACCAAATAAATTGGTTAGCCATCCATTCTCAATGAACACGATTTGAAAGATCATATATTTTCAGTCACTAACGGTTCCGGTCACTTCCTTACGGTCACATAAGAAGGGAAGGATTGTTAGCCCGACTTTTGTGGCACTAGAGATCGAGATCACTAGTGCATCCACGCGATTTTTTTAGGTTATTCAAACTCTTCATGTTACTCCAATCGAAAACACAACTAAATAACATTACGATCGCACAAAACAGAACAAAATATTTCTAATGATCGCGCGATCGTTCTGTGCATTCTCAGATCGAGCATATTAACAAGAGCTTTACTAATTATTAGGCAGACTATACATACGTACCGTATTTAATGGGACAGTCCCGTTTTCTAGACCTTATTGTGCTGTACCGTCGTAAACTAAAAAACCCTCAATTTGTCCTGTTTTTTCATTGATTCTTCCAAAGAGCTCCAAAATATTGCTGTTCCAGAGAAAACATTCTTCTGGTACAACTTTCAAACCACCTCAGCTGTCACTTCACATTTTTGCCTTTCTCGTATACTAAGTATACGTAAAGGCTATATGTTCACTCCAAAAACAAACTTTTTATAGAAGGCTCGGAGACCCATAGTGTTATATACCAATCGACTCAGTTCGACGAATTGAGGTGATGTCTGTGTGTGTGTGTTTGTGTGTGTGTATGTGCGCACCAAAAGAGCAAAAAGTCTCGCTCACTTTTTTTTGTACTTACCGTTGACCGATTTCTTCGCAACAGGTTGCATTTGACGCAGTATTCTGCCTCATTATTTCCTATTGAAAATTGGCCGGATCGGACTATGGGCTTGGGAGTTATGGCCAAAATACTTTTTCTCATAAAAAAGGGCGTAAAAATCTAGCTCACTTTAAATGCACTTACCCTAAACTGATTTGCTCGCAACAGGTTGCATTCGAGGCAAAATCTTGTCTCTTTATTTCTTATTGAAAATTGGCCGGATCGGACGATGGACTCAGAAATAATGCCCAAAATTTCGTCGAAAATACTATTTTTTACCGCACGAGAAAGGCATCATCAACGCTAGGTGGATTAATCTGTTTTTTCTCTGTTGTTGGGCATGGCATTCTACGATGACAACGCCAAATATCTGGTTGTTGTTTCTGTGTATTGAAAATTTTCAGGCTTGCGGTAGAACTTTGACAGCTGCGGAAGAACTTTGTGGAATTCTCAGAATGAATTTTTTTGAAAAGAACCGCAATATCATTAAAAAAAAAAATCAAAATTATAGGCAGGCAGGAATCTAAAACCAAATACCAAAGAAAGTGGACGAAAGCCATAAAAAATATTAGACGTTATGTTATTAGTGTTGCTTTTAAAAGAATGCTATTTATGCCTGTATTTTGCATAGACCGACTTTTCTTTAGGTTTTTAATAGTTAATGACAACAGGTGACAACGGGAGATTTTTTCATATAGTTTCATTTCAATGACTTTTTTTTCTGCTTATTTCGAAAGCAGTAAAATTTGGGCAATTTCATCAGTGGATTCAACGGAACCGGTAACTTGGTAGGCAAGTATATCCTGAAATTAAGGTCACGCTTCAACGTCAATAAAATGAAGCGCAGTGACAGACATTTAATCTCCAGATTAAGTTCTTTTTTGATATTTTTTTCTTGCGGAGTAGGTAATTCTTTTTTTTCAAATCTTCTTTACCACATATTTTTCAATCGTTTGGATCTTTTCGAAACATCAAGAATCATTCAAAGTATTTCTGAATAATTTCGAATATTTCGAAATCATCCACTGTAAAAAAACGACGACATTAAAAAAATAATTTCTAAATCAGCTGAACAAAATCGAGTTTAAGGCAGTTCTGAGAGAAAATTTGATCGGATTTCGATCCTCACGTACTTTAAGGCTAGTTTACAGATCAGGAGCTTGTCTGCAAATTTTGCTTCCATATGTGTGGGCGGATTCCGTTGTAGACAATTAGAATTTCGGTCCGATTTAAAATACAATCCGGTAGAAATCTTCAAAAGTCCGTGCTGTAAACCAGCCTATAAATTAGCCAGGATTTGTTTTACATTTCGCGACCATTTTGCCTTTTTGAAAGCCCAATCAATGGACATCATTCCCACGGTGTGAGGCTACTTGCAGCGTCATTTACATCAATTTCGATCGAAAAGTACTAGTAAAGTATAAGTAAATGGTTTCGATTTGACATTTATTGACATGCTCCAATCATATTCATGGAAATAATTAAAATTACATTTTATTAATGAGTGAAGAACTGATTCAAAATGTTCTTTTCTTGTTGAGATTCTTGTTATTCTTATCCGTAGATTTTTCCTCACTTATATTCATGAAAAAGAGTTTTAGCACAGGAAATCAATAATCCCACCCTATTGCTCTTTTCGCATTTGTCTTTTGACATTTTTAAGGACCGGCTTTAGGCAGGGTATTTTGACTATTTGTTTTAGTTTTTGCAATTGTTCAGTAAAAAAATCTATGTTTAAGAGTAAACTGAAATAAAACTTTAAAATTCCATATTTTTTTCTTCGTGTTTTCTTTTTCATTCGGGTTTTTTTTTCGCGCCCCTTCGAGGAGTGAAATATTTCTTCTATTAATACAATAGAATAATGCGACCAGACAACCAGCTTCGTTTTACAAATTTATTACAATTCATACAGCCTTACAAATATTTTTCCAATTTTTTGGGCGAAAATCTATGCGAAATGCACTATGGGAGGATCCATTTTCAAGCCAAAGACGCAGATAGGCGTCCCGTGTTTCGCAGGACGCTTGCTGGTCACATTACAATAGAAGGTTATGGTGATGATCCACCCTAAATTTTTCTCTAACTTCTTACATGGAAAACGCATGGCAAAAGGGCAGCAGTCACTTCTAGGATACGCTTCCACACTTAGTTGGTGACTATGTTCTGGCTAGGGTCCTGCTGTGCGTTTGGGCTACAATGATTTCGTTGCAAATTTCTGCAGTCTAATATTTGTATCGTACTCGTAACTAAAAGAATGCCAGCTTTTACGGTTATATCCCCCACACAGCATTGAAAAACGACTGAATCCCGAAGAGAAATTGCGATACATATAGAACGGTACCCTGAGGGACCATTTGTGCTGCTGTTCTTATCATCTAATTTGGTGTGAGGTAAGTAACTCTTATCGTGGAATGTAATGATGAGAGTTATGCATACTTAAAGGCGAACTAACTGGCTTACAAATAATAAGTGGTGGAATTTTCCATAAAGTGCAGATAATGTGTGACTAATAGATGAAAATACTGATACACTTATAAAAGCTTTGAATAGTTTGAAATTGTGAATATAAACAAATCAGCTGGTCAGCCTAATTTTGAATTGAAACCATATTAAACAGTCTCATTCCACGTGTGAGGTTTATCTTGGGTGTTATTGTTGTTTCTGAATTCGAGCAACCATTTATCAAGCGCCTGACCACTGAACAGCCATGTGCATTTGATCAACCCTAGTGAGAATTTATAGCGCAACGAATTAACTGTTCAATTCTCTACATCAACTGGGGACAAATGCACCAAATGCGAGTTGGTTTTATTTTATCCTTATCTAGCTGTCTGATGTGGAAACAGGTGACGAGCTCGGTGGTGGAAAAGAAATGTTACCTAGGTCCTTTTGAAGAGATAAGCGAGATTTCTATCTTAGTTCATTCTATGTTTCACGTTCTACCAAATTGATTCCACACAAACAATTCCAAAAACTTTTTAGTGGCACTTATGAGAGGTCTTTAAGTTCTCTGTATCTTTTTTAAGTAGGTGTCCAACTAACCATCCTTCCCCTTCCTCAGCATTCGCAAGGACGTGGTCAGGATAGATCTCGGCTATTGGAGTGTATGGTTTCCATATAAGAGATAGTTATTATTCCCAAATCATTATTTGTGGTAACGCATTAAAGTGATGCTACTCCCATACAATAGTCAAGGCTTGTAACACCTACGAATTTGTGCGAATTGCTCAATGCTAGTACTAATCTAGCTGTCTGACGTGGGAGCAGACTTTTCGTCGATAAATAAGATTGCGATTGCTGTGCATATTCATGAACGATTTATGTTATGGAATTCACCAGAGCATGCAAACTTAGAATTTGGGGTGACTTTATCTCCTTTCTGTCTTTCTCGTACACCAAGGTGTAACGAAAAGGCTGTTTCCGAAGTAATAATCAAGATTGTATATGAGTTTAATAGCGTAATTTAGAACCTAATCTCGAAACCTCCCGATGCAGACCTTCCAGTTCTCACAACCTCTTGTGCGTCGCTATACAACCATGTCACGGCCAGTTGGCCTAGTTTTATGGCAATCATGCGTTCCAGTTCAGGAGCAACGATTTTATAATATATTACCTATATTAGTTTCACAGAAAACATGTTAATTAAGACTTGGTGGTTTGGAGTTGTTATTTTGCTCTTGCCGCGCGCGGACGTCTATTAGTTTGCTTCTGGATTGTTGTAGGTATAGTGACGTGGGTACCAGACAGCACTGTGTTGCTTTGTCTATCGGTTCTCATCAGTACAAGTTGCGAAGTGATCGTCAATACCCTGCAGCTTCGTTTCCCACCTACCGCTCCCTGACCAACGTGGGTAGAGATTGACAGGTTTGTGCAATAACTAGGTACCGATGTATCTGTAATGGAAATGGTGTACAAATCCTCGATATATCGTTCGCTGTATGTAAAGATTGTTTCGATGCATGCAAGAGTCACTGGAGAAAAACATGGAACCATAGAAATTTCAATAAAGCAGCAGGATGTCTGTGGAAGTAATGATGACGATTGCCGGTAGCAATGTTCGATACGTCCGAGTATTTGACTTGCCGCCGGAGTTGCCTGATAACGAGCTGAAACAGTGTCTTTTGGAGTATGGGAAAGTGGATCGTGTAATTCGGGAAAAATTCCTGCCAAACTTAGGCCTGAATCACATGTACACTGGCGTGAGAGGCGTGTACATCGATGTGGAAAAGGAGATTCCAGCATCGGTATCAAATTGGAAGGAAAAGGTGTTTTGGCAAGATTTGCGAAACAAATGCTTTTTGTGTCGAGTGGAAGGTCATCGGAAGGATGCGTGTCCACAAAGGAAAGCTGGAAAAAGGAATCGAACATGCAAGATGAAGAACGGAAAACATACTCCGGTGTCGTAATTGGTTTCGGAGCAGCAACGAAAGCAACGAAGAACGACGTAGTTGAAGTGACCGAAGAAGATGTGGTCGTAAAGGACACCGATTCAACTGAACGATCGGAGACATTTGGAATTCCCAATTCGATGATGGAATGTGAGAAACTGGCCGAAACAATGGAATTTTAAAACAATACAGATCGAATCTGGTTTGTAAAGAAGGGATAGACTATACGGATTGTTTTAGAAAATGAGAGAGGAAGAGGAAAAGAAGTAGCAAGCGCAGTCAACGAGTCAGCGACGAGACCTTTTAGTTACGGTAGGATCGATAGATCGATCTCCACCAAAGAAGACCTCCCGCAGAAATGCGTCTGATACTTCTTCCGAATAATTTATTTAAATTGTTTGTAATGTTTTCGGCTCCGTAGAGTTTTCTATTAAACAATTGAGCCTAATAAATAAACGATATGGTTAAAAAGATCCATTGTTTTTTAGAAGCAAAATATAACCATGACACGACCACTTTATGACGTCGATACAACCTATAAGCTAATAGATGAACCTATTTGATAATTTTAAGTAATCTTAAAAACATTTTTTCCTGCAATGCATGGATTGCAATCAGAAACAAAAAGGATTAGGAATAATTGTCCGTGTTGTCGAATAACAAATTAAAGTTTATATCTATCTATATTTTGGCGATCTGTACATGCCCAAAGGTGAACACTATGATAAATAATTAGTCTAAATCAATGCGATTCATTAGACACTTATCAGGGTGACACATTTTACCGTTTAAATAGTGAAACAACGATTATGAAAAACTGTTTTTTTACGCTGGACAACGTCGTACCCGAAGGTACTGGGTGTCAAATCAGATTCTAAAATTGGGGACTGTCTCGAAATCATGTAAGATTTTGAACGGCAATAGCGCCCTTATCTTTCGATTAATTTATATATTAATCGCCTCGGGATCTTTCCAGCAATTTGTAAATTTCATTGAAACCTTTGATTATCACATCGTGCCGCATGGTTAAGGAAGGCCCCAGAGCCAATCCTAAACCAACCTCAAATTTGTCGTATCTATAAACAAGTAGAAATCTGTAAACAATTTTATATTTTTTGATTTCCTTCGCCAAATTTTAGAATGGGTGAATCATGGGTGAGGAATCAAGTATTTATTTTTATTTATTACCAGACTAAGGCCGGAGTGGCCTGTGCAATACATAAAGTCTTCTCCATTCAGCTCGGTCCATGGCTGCACCTTGCCCGCGGTGCACCTCGCCTTCTTGTTCCCGTCGGATCGATGTCGAGAACCATTTTCACCGAATTACTGTCCGACATTCTAGCTACGTGCCCGGCCCACCGCAGTCTTCCGATTTTCGCGGTGTGAACGATGGATGGTTCTTCCCACAGCTGATGCATCTCGTGTTTCATTCGCCTCCGCGTACCGTCCGCCATCTGCACCCCACCATAGATGGTACGCATCAAGTGTTGTGCTGACAATTTAAAATCTAAATATCCTAAAACCGTGCTGAAATGCTCTCATTTTTATCGGTACAGATAATTTTGTATATTTAAGGCTTTGTGCTGTGAAAAATAATAGCATTTGGAATCGGACGCTAGTTTATGAAACACATGAGGGACCAAAGAGAGTAGGAATAACAGCTGGTGTTCCACAAGGTTTTATTCTGGGACCGACATTGTGGAATGCGATGTACGGCAGGTTATTGCAGCTTAGACTACCAAGAGGCGTGAAAATAGTTGAGTTTGCGGACGACATGGTGCTCTTGGTAATTAGGGAAACAGTAGATGAAGTGGAAGTACGTCCAATAGGCCATAGGCCATAGGAGTAGTGGAGAACTGGATGTGCCGAAAAAGCTGGAATTAGCCCACCATAAAACCGAAGTGGTGATAATCAGCAACCGGAAAGCAGTTCAGCAGACTACAATCACGGTCAGGGAGGTCACCATTGTGTCGAAGCGAGAAGTAAAGCATCTGGGGGTGATGATCGATGACCAGCTCAACTTCAACAACCACGTCAATTACGCCTGCGATAAGACAGCAAAAGCCACCACAACATCGACCAGAGTAATGGCGAATAGTTCTGCGATTAGTAGCAGTAAGAGAAAACTCCTAGCCTAACATAGCTTTTCTACTTCAGTGCTCAGATACGGTGTCCCCGTTTGGGCGGCAGGAGCAATCACGAAGAGGATTCTGATACGGCTCAACAACACATACAGGTTAAGGGCTATGCGGGTGGCAAGTGCATACTGGACCATATCGATGGGTGCGGTCTGCGTCATAGTAGGCACGACTCCATTCAATATTTTATTGGAGGAAGATTGTGCCTGCTATGGACTACGTGGAACGACGGGAACACGCAAGATTGCGGAAGTCGATACGATGCGAAAGTGGCAGCTGGGTTGGGAGAATAGTTCAAAAGGAAGGTGGACCTATCGGCTCATTCCGAGCCTGCAGTCGTGGGAGAAAACGCGGAGAAGTCAACTTCTTCCTGACGCATTTTCTGTCAGGCCATGGATGCTTCAGAAAGTATCTGCATAGATTCGGACACGCAGAGTCTTCACTTTGTCCGGCCTGCCCGAACAGTGAAGAAACACCGGAATACGTGATATTCGACTGCCCACGATTCAAGGCAGAACGGAGTTGGATCTTTACGGTCAGCATTCGTACCTTAAATCCGAAAACATCGTTCAGGAAATGTGTGAAGATGAGAATACGTGGATCGTGGTGAACAGATCAGTAACGCAGATCATGCTGTCGTTGCAGCGAAACCCGAGTAGACGAAAATAGCTCAATAATATCAAATGTTGATAAGATAGCAAAATGAGATATGGACATGATTGATATAAGAGATAAAAGATCAGACGACAATATCAATAATTTGCACTAAAATATCATGAGGAGATCAAGTTATGCTATTTGTAAGAAGTGATCAATATCATGTGCCATTAGTTTGTTCTTATACATAGCATATCTTGATATTTAAATGATATTTCGGTGCAAATTTTTGATATTGTTGCCTGTTCTTTTATCTCTTATATCAATCAAATCCATATCATGTTTTGTTATTCTGTTTATGGCTTCTGCCCGGGAAATGGCGTGAAGACCAGAGGGCACTGGACAGTGGGTGAAGGTGATGAGTAATTAGTAGCCGATCGTGGGAAAACAATCGGTTCGGAGCCATCGGGGCGCCGGTGAACCGGAGGCCATGATTCAACCGGAATCACTGGACCGACCTCGACAGTCAATCGGTACGCCTAATAATCGATGTAACCGTATCGGAATATGGAGAGCAGGGACTATGTCCAAGGGCTTGACGATCCCTCCCCAGGCCATCTGCGAGTTGTGGTGCCTGCCTAGGATGTGGTGGGGTTTGACAGTGGGCTCTGTTAAACTTCTTTAAAAAGCTCTGTTAAACTGCATCTAGGCTTCGCAGGTTGCGACAGGATAATCTACGATGATTACATCCCCGAAACTTCGACGTCGTAGCGCTGCAGGAAATCTACTGGACAGGACAGAAAGTGCGAAATATCGGGCATCGAGCGGCTACCTTCTACCAAAGCTGTGGCACCACCAAAGAGCTGGGAACCGGCTTCATAGTGCTGGGCAAGATGCGCCATCGCGTGATTGGGTGGCGTTGATTGGCAAGGATGTGAAAGCTGAGGTTTCTTCAACTATATCATCATCAACGTGCACTGCCCACACGAAGGGAGACCCGACGAGGAGAAGGAAGGGTTCTATGCACAGCTGGAGCAGACATACGATGGATGCCCACTGCGGGACGTCAACGCTGCGGCGACATGGACGCTCAGGTAGGAAAGGAAGGAAATGTATAGACCGGTCATCGGACCGGATAGTCTGCATACCGTCTCGAACGACAACGGCCAACGATGCAGCCAACTTTGCAGCCACCCGCGGAATGGTAGTTCGAAGCACTTTCTTCCCCCGCCAGAATATTCACAAGGCCACACGGGAATCACCTAATCAAGAAACGGAAAACCAAACCGACCACATTCTAATCGAAGGTAAATTCTTCTCCGACATCACAAACATACGCCCTTACCGCAGTGCGAATATTTATTCCGACCACAACGCTCAAAACACGCGTCGAAGTCGTCCGCCGCGGCTAAACATTGGCTTCTACAAGACGGAAGACTAGCCCACGACTACGCGCAGCAGCTGGAAGTGGCATTCAAAACGGAAAAGCAGCTAGGCACAGTGTCTCTTGAAGATGGCTGGAGGGATATTCGATCCGCCATTGGCAGCACCGCAGCCGCTGCACTAGGCATGGTGCACCCGGATTAGAGAAACGAATGGTATGACGGCGAATGTGAGACGTTAGTTGAGGAGAAGAATGCAGCATGGGCGAGATTGCAGCAACACCGCACGAGGGCGAACGAGGTACGATACAAATGCGCGGGACAGACAAAATTCGATATTTCGGAGGAAAAAGCGCCTCCGGAAAGATCGAGACCGTGTAGAGACTGAGCAACTGTATCGCGCTAGCAACGCATGTAAGATCTATGAGAAGCTGAACCGATCAGGTAAGGGCCACGTGCCACAACCCGATATGTGTAAGGACATAAACGGATGCGTGAGGTGATCCAAATGTGACGGTAGCACTACGAAGAGCACCTGAATGGCGATGTGACTGACAACGGTGGCGGTATGATAATGAACCTAGAAGTGGTAGGACATGCGACTTCCGGCTCCGAATCTACAGGAAATTCAGGAGGAGATCGGCCGGATGAAAAACAACAAAGCCCCTGGAGTTAACCAACTACCAGGAGAGCTGTTAAAGCACGGTGGTTAGGCACTGGATAGAGCGCTGCACTGGGTAATTACCAAGGTTTGGGAGGATAAGGTTCTGCCGCAGGAGTGGATGGAAGGTGTCGTGTGTCGTCTACAAAAAGGGCGATAAGCTGGATTGTAGCAACTACCGCGCAATCACATTGCTGAACGCCGCCTACAAAGTACTCTCCCAAATTTTATGCCGTCGACTAGCACCAATTGCAAGAGAATTCGTGGGGCAGTACCAGGCGGGATTTATGAGTGAATGCTCTAGCACAGCCCAGGTGTTCGCCGTACGTCAGGTATTGCAGAAATGCCGCGAATACAACGTGCCCACAGATCATCTATTTATCCACTTCAAAGCCGCATATAATACAATCGATCGGAACCAGCTATGCTAGCTAATGCAAGAACACGGATTTCCGGATAAACTGACACGGTTGATCAAAGCGACAATGGACCGGGTGATGTGCGCAGTTCGAGTTTCAGGGGCATTCTCGAGTCCCTTTGAAACGCGCAGAGGGCTACGGCAAGGTGATGGCCTTTCATGTCTGCTATTCAACATCGCTTTGGAGGGAGCAATACGATGGGCAGGGATTGATACAAGTTGAACGATTTTCACGTAGCCCGTCCACTTATTTGGTTTCGCCGACGACATTGATATTATGGATCGTAACTTTTTACGGAGAAAGCCTACAACAGACTGGAAAGCGAAACTAAATGGATTGGACTAGTCATCAACACGTCGAAGACGAAGTACATGATAGGAAGAGGCTCAAGAAAGGACAACGTAAGCCACCCACCACGAGTTTGTATTGGTGGTGACGAAATCGAGGTGGTTGAAGAATTCGTGTACTTGGGCTCACTGGAGACCTCCGATAACGATACCAGCAGAGAAATTCGGAGACGCATCATGGGAGGAAATCGTACGTACTTTGGACTCCGCAAAACGCTCCGATCGAATAGAGTTCGCCGCCGTACCAAACTGACTATCTTCTTCTTCTTCTTATTGGCATTACATCCCCACACTGGGACAGAGCCGCCTCGCAGCTTAGTGTTTATTAAGCACTTCCACAGTTATTAACTGCGAGGTTTCTAAGCCAGGTTACCATTTTTGCATTCGTATATCATGAGGCTAGCACGATGATACTTGTATGCCCAGGAAGTTGAGACCATTTTCAATCCGAAAATTGCCTAGACCGGCACCGGGACTCGAACCCAGCCACCCTTAGCATGGTCTTACTTTGTAGCCGTGCGTTTTACTGCACGGCTAAGGAGGGCCCCTCAAAGGCTAATATCTGTTTTATAAAAGGTCCATGCCATTTGTAATTCATATAATCAAATTGGATAAGAATCAAACAAGAAATCAAATCATATTTAATTTAGATGATCACTAAAAACACGTTGCGTTCCGTTCTTTGATGGATTGGAACACATGTTGAAGGCATGTCGAATTTGATTAAAGAATCGCATACTGATGTTTGGACCGCTGAGTAATTTAGTAATTAGAGTAATTTAATTAAAAAAATCTGTTTACGTCATGTTCTTTTTATGTTGCCCCACTAAGTGACATAAAAAGAGGACTGAGTACATAACGAATGGAATCGCAAGAACTGTTAGGCTCATTAATTTTGCTTTCTAATTTAAAATTATTTTCGTTGGATTCTTGATTTTTTTCTTCTAGGCGTTGTGCAAGGTCCACACCACATAAGCCCAGGCCGAATTTAGCCGGAGGTACGAGAAAAGCAAGAAGTCCTCCAAATTTAAATTAAACCTTTTCTTCTCGAAATCCGGCATCACTGCCAACCAAATATTAAGCACCGGCAGATACAGCAGTGGGGTTTCCATTTCATCGTTTCCTTCCATCTGTCATATCAAAAGATGTGTCGTGTGTTTTATAGTGGGTGTAAGCATGTACGTACAGCATGTGCATGGTGATAAATATGAAATGGATTCATTTCTGAATCGGATTCGACGACGACACTTGAATTCATTGCCATCACCAGTCCGCCCTCACGCTCCACCACACCGCATTCAGCTGAATGGGGTGCCATTCAGAGCGGAGTGTCTATGAGCGCACCAGCAGCAGCTCACATCCGCTGCACATCGCTAGACAGCAGTATCGTACCGGTAGCTGGAGGTGTCATAAACCGGGGGTGTTTGTCCTTTTGTGTGTCAATTGTGTGCAGTGTGCGATACCATGATGAGTTTAAAGCGCTTAAAGGCGGTTGAGCTCCGCAGAGTTGCATGATGAAATTAGAGGTTTGGAAGATGTTTTCCGATTAAGATAGCTTTATGGTCCGCCACTGAAGATGAGTCGGTGAGCCTAAACCAAGTCTTACTAAAAAAGAAAGAAGACATTTTTCTCGAAAACTGAAAGCGGACTCAAAAATACACTATCTCGGGATGAAGTTTTCCTTTATTGATTTGATTTATTCTTCTCAATATTAATA
Source organism: Armigeres subalbatus (assembly GCF_024139115.2). Taxonomy (NCBI): domain Eukaryota; kingdom Metazoa; phylum Arthropoda; class Insecta; order Diptera; family Culicidae; genus Armigeres; species Armigeres subalbatus. The sequence goes on from NC_085139.1 coordinate 187,670,154, forward strand.
AATCTTTTATGTGCATTTGTTAAATTCAATTGTATGAAAATGACGAAAAGGCAAATATTAAAAATTAAATAGTTCTACTACCGAACTTTGTTTGTTCTTACCAGGCTTACTTCTACTAAACCTAAAGAGTTGTTCCATTATCATTATTTGGTTATGTCTTGCATTTACGTTTTGCAAAATGTGATGCGAAAATATCGTAAACTACGTAGCGAGATATGACAGGCATTCTTAAATTTGTGGTAATATGTATTCATTTGAAGAAAAATATTGTTATTGGTTCTATTTTTGTCAAATTAATTACATTCGAGTAACCTGATCAATCCGAATGCTACATGGATACAATGCAATTAGAAAACCTTTTCCGGTATAAGGGTATTAGGTTCCAGCACTACATCTAAAAAAGTGCGTTAATTGCATTTCGAGCCGGTGACATTCAGTGATGCGATCCAATGGATATGTTTGATAATAGGTCTCCAAGGGTTTCCATTCCAATTCCAGCTAAGTCCTCGGATGGCCGTGTACCTGTGTCATCTGCAGCAGAGACATATTCACGTTCCGAGTGGGCAGGGCAAACAAGGGAAATCATGAGTTGTGCAACAGTTCTGGTGTTGAGAAATCGGTGCATATTCTACCTGTATTTAATTTTATTAATCGACAATAATCAATTAAACAAGATCTATACAGAGAGTTCTGGAATTCGAAAAAAGTGTCCGGACAGAATCCTAATAATTTGAGAAATCCTCTTTGATTTCCAGGAGAAATATTACATTGATTATTTGTGCAAGTCACATGAAATATTGATGAAACACTTATATCGAATATTAGGTTAGCATTGTCACATAATTTACGACTATTCAACGGCTGATTTTTAGCAATAGTTTGAAGTGTTTGCATATTGGTACAGGCTCAACCGTAAGATTGTTACATATTTTATTAAAAATCAATGTTAACTGCGCTTAGAAGCATCACTTAAAACGAGGTTGTTTTCAAATGGAGATTTTGATATCTCTTTGTCGTTTACATTTTGAGGAAGATCTGTTAGGTACATCACGCAAACCGTCATTTTTAACAACAATATAAATCTGTTGACTTTCTACGGACAACATCTCTGGCCATTATCTTCATCATGTTTGGGATGAAGCTTTCACTTCTTGCGATCTGTTTTCTCCGGGTTCACGCCCGTAAAATGTAATCCGATATATTACACTTGAAAATACCTTCACTCGACGACAACCTGGTTTCCACATGATACTTTATACCGTCCCGGTTCCACCTCCGAGCCCTGTCATCCTCAGGACTAATGTTTATCCTCCGAGAACATCAACCAGTAACCGGTGCGTCGTCGGTCGTTTACTATTCCCACAGCCAGCTCTGCTGTTAGCTTCAGAAACGCTGCATATAAACTATCTTGTTAGAGTGTCTTTACTGTTATTGCATCATTGCATAAATGATGATCACTTCTTCTCTACTCAGGTTTGAGGCATTCCTCATCCCTCAATCACGTTGCGCATTCTACACCGACGAACAGAAAAAGACACATAGGTAGTGCATACCATTCCAGCTCGTGCACACGCTTTCCTCCACAGCTTTCCAATCCTTCGATGGCGATAAAATTTTAATCAAAACTCTATCACCCTACCTTCGACATCTTATCGCAAAAGGCGTCTCCGATCTAGTTAGGGGCGCACCACCCGGACGAACAGGAACCCCGCTTCAAGCTCAACCAACACCTTTCTTTAGTCTCGATGTTGGTGTAGGTACCTACTCGTGCTTTTGTGTCGATTGGGTTCATTTAATCGGTTATTTAAGATTCCAATTATCCATCCCGAACGGGAACCGGTGCGTCTGCAGCCGAGATAAAATTATTGAGACGAACCTCATGAGAAGGAATATGTTGAAGGTGGATGCCTCAGTTTTCCTAGATGAGGAAAGTGTTACTGGTTGACGCATTTTTCAGATTGGTAATGAAATAATAAGTCATCATTTCTAAACAGAACTAGAAATCCTAACGCAGATTAATAAAAATCTAGGATTGTGTTTTCTTGTGTTCTTTCGCGAGATAGGAATCTTACCGGAAAATCAAGTTTTGCGCTAAATTTTCTTTCTCGAAAGTTTTACGGCAAGGCAAATCCACAAAAAAATACTTGTTTACCATGTCGGCATTTCTCAGATGTCATATGTCGCGGCCGAGCGAATATTCTTAGGACACCCGCCGAATATCTGAATTGTCATGGGCTGTGCACTCGCAAGTATGTCCAGTAGGAACATGTGGTTCTAGTGATACATAATCAAAGTACCAAAGATTCGTATCATAATCGTCTCTTTTGTCACTTTTGTTCTGTATATCGAGCTCAAATTAAAATAAAGAATTGCACTAATGCATTCAGAAGTCGATTGCTTTGATCAAGTTTCAATGCATTCAAATAATTATTCATACTTCTTTTTCGTAAACTTCAATTTTCATTCCAATACCAGCTGCTACCACCACATTATAGACGTGAGAATCTTCCCAAATATCTGTTGGTATGCAGGATTCGCTGAAGGCTGTTCAGCATCAGCGGTTCTGATGTGAGGGAAAACCATGTGGTTGAACATACAACGAGCGTTTCGCAATTCGCTACTCGACGAACGAATCGAAGGTGTTACTCGCGGGTCAGATGGACCCCGCTAAATCCCTGGGAACCGGTCAGTCAGAGCTTAAGCTCTATTGCACTCAGGGTCGGCTACTATTGCTGTTCAAGAGTTCTTTCTCTTGAATAAGGTATGACACTATAATTTGGAATTTTAGATTATTTATTTTGCCACTTAGAGATTGGTGTGTGTGAGTGTAGGAATGGGAACGGAGACGGTCGGCAACGCACTGCTGACATGTACCGTGGATGATTTCTGCCTGTCACGTGAATCGTTGCACCTATTGTGGGTTACTTGGCAGCGTTTCCAAGAGCGTTCGTGGTTCGGATAACGCCTACTGTTGAACACAACGGGAATGGGTAGTCGGGTGCACGGGATTCCATGCTTGGCTGCGGCTTCGACTCCTTATGATCTCGGGGTATATCTAAGGGAAGCGTTCAAGGTCCTAGATGACGCCTAGTATCGGCCACCGTATGAAAAGTAATTATCGGGTTCACCGGATTTCGGATGCTTTCGGTGTAGTTTTTGGCCGTAGTCGTGGGACTTCGTCGTGCCTCCTGGAGCTTGCTTGTATTGCTTGCTACCGCGAAACGGGACACTCAAGTCTGTTAGACCTCTTAATGAACCAAATTTGATTTTATAATCGTTTGGGTCCGTGGCGCGATGTAGGTAGCGCAACCCTGGTAAGGTAGCCTACCGAAGATTCTACAGTTACCAAGAAAGGCAAAAGTAGAGCAAACGGATTGATTCAACGGCAACAGACACGGCAACGAATAAAGGACAACGATGGGAAAGTCGGATCTTGTAACGTGAGAACTTTCAATGAACCCGCACGTGTGTGAGTGTGGCAGCAATCCAGGAAATACGGTGGCCCAGAACTGGAGAACATGAATTCCGGACACTTCATTCAAGTTCCACATCTACTATATTGGCGGTGACAGAGCAGAACGAGGAGTTGGCTTCACGGTGATCGCGAAGCAGATGAAGCATGTTATCTTATGGAAGCCGATAAGCGACTGCATTTGCGTGTTGAGAATGATCAGCATCTATGCCCCAACCAACGATAAGCCTGATGACGTGTGTTCCGATCAACACCACTGGGCTGACCACAACATCCCTGCAGAAGTGTGTGACGTTGGTTCGAGAGACTGCGAATTTGATAACTCCAAACAATGAAGAGGCAAGATATATTTGCAGACCCAAAGCAAAACAAAGCATAGATAGGCATTCAAGGAACGTGGAAGTGTGTCGCAAAATTAAAATACGTCGAAAAGTTAAATTATATCCGATATTTAATACTACTTTATTAAGAATTTATTATATTCGTTACTATACAAGTAAGTTGCATTGAATTTGATAAAGATTTCTACTTAAAACTAACTAAATTGTGAAAAATAGGTACGACTCGAAATTCAGGTTAGGCTATATGCAAAGTACACAGCATTGGTCTGAGGATTGCTATAGTGAATTCATAGTAAGTTACTCTCAAAATATCCTTATTCCTACGCCTCTATACAATAAGTGGAAACTATTTATAATTTCAATAACTTATTACCTATGAACAATTAATTTCGAATTATGTAAAATAGGTATTTGCATATTGCCAGTATCGACCTAGCGAGACCCGTCCGCAAGAGGATAACGGATAGGAAACTAAATTGTGAGTAGCAAACCTTCAATTGACATTTGAACTATTGGTAATAAATACTCATTTTAGCTTTGATCAGCTGTAAACGTAGACGGTGATTCCGAAGACAATTTCCTAAAATTATTCCGAACAACGTGAAGGAAGAGTTCTATGAGAGCCTTGATAATGCCTACAGAGAGTGCCAAACACACGATGTAAAGATCGTCATAGGGGATGCAAATGCGCAAATCAGAAGAGAAAGTTTCTTTCGCTCTGTCATTGGTACGGAATGCCTTCATTTCGCTACCAACGATAATGGTCTGCGACTTGTAACCTTTACTGCTGCTAAAGGGATGGCAATAAGCAGTACCTACAGTATCACTCTTTTGTAGTTTCGGGCGCGGCTCTCCAGCGTCACGAATTCACGAAGCAACAGAACGATGCGTTTCAATATCCAACGCTTGTTAGTTGAAGGACGGGCTGACAAGTACCACCAGAAGCTGGATGAGCGGATAGGAGATGCCACCGGATCTGGCGACGTCAACAGATTGTGGGAAAATATCCACGAAGCTGTGACTACAACAGCGCAGGAAGTGTGCACTGTACAGCGACGCCAACGAAATGGTTGGTTTTATGAAAAGTTCCAGACGACGAGACGGAGGTGACGGACGAGAAAAATGTTGCTAAGAGTCGAATGCTAGTGGCTCGTACCCGTTCCAACAGAGAGCGGTACAGTGTAGCAAGGGCAGAAGCGAAACGAATCCACCGCAGAAAAAAAGGCAACACAAAGAGAGTGTGATAGCTGAAGCGCAGGAGAACATGGATAGAAACAATATGCGGAGGCTTACGCAATAGTCAATGGCGCACGGCATAAGATAGCGCCAGTGTTCGCCATGTACAATGCCCGAAATAGGAATTTGCTGACAGACAAGACTATGGTGGCAGCCAGGTGGAAGGAGCACTTCGAAGATTTGTTGAACGGTGAAAAAGGAGGTGTATTAAGAAGCAGGATGGACATAGTCGGCGACGGTCAAGCTGTGGAACCACCAACGCTGGACGAGGTAAAGAAGGCTCTAAACAAGCTAAAAAACAGTGAAGCTGCTGGGAAGGACGAGATCCCGGTTGAGCTTCTCAAACACGGAAGTGAGCAGCTGCATCAATCAATCCACCACATTATTCAGAAAATATGGGAGGATGAAGAACTGCCTGCTGGCTGGTTGGATGGCCTCATATGCCCAATCTATAAGAAAGGGCACAGACTAGAGTGTGCCAATTACAGAGGGATCACCTTTCTGAACTCGGAAGCTCAACGCATCCCGCAAAGGCCTCGTGCCGCGAGCCGCGGGATAAGGATGGAAGCATCTTGACGAACGAACGTGTGGTGATCGAAAGGTGGAAGCAGCACTACGAGGAACATCTGAATGGCGCTGAGAGTACAGGCAGTGAAAGTCAAGGCAGCGGAGGAGATGACTACGTCAGTTCAGCGGACGATGGAAGCCAACCAGCCCCCACCTTGAGGGAAGTTAAGGATGCCATTCAACAGCTAAAGACCAATAAAGCAGTTGGTAAGGATGGTATCGGAGCTGAGCTCATCAAGATGGCCCCGGAAAAGCTGGCCACTTGCCTGCACAAACTGATAGTCAGAATCTGGGAAACCGAACAGCTACCGGAGGAGTGGAAGGAAGGGGTTATATGCCCCATCTACAAGAAAGGCGACAAACTGGAGTGTGAGAACTTTCGAGCGATCACCATCCTTAATGCCGCCTACAAAGTGATATCCCAGATCATCTTCCGTCGTCTGTCACCATTAGTGAATGAGTTCGTGGGAAGTTATCAAGCCGGCTTCGTTGACGGCCACTCGACAACGGACCAGATCTTTACTGTACTGTGAATACCAGGTCCCAACGCACCATCTGTTCGTTGGTTTCAAGGCGACATACGACAGTATAGACCACGTAGAGCTATGGAAAATTATGGACGAGAACAGCTTCCCTGGGAAGCTTACCAGACTGATCAAAGCAACGGTGGATGGTGTGCAAAACTGTGTGAAGATTTCGGGCGCCGGGGACTAAGACAAGGTGATGGACTTTCGTGCCTGTTGTGGTGTGCCTTTTTTCGTGCCTTTTTGCGCTAGAAGGTGTCATGCGGAGAGCCGGGTGTAACAGCCGGGGTACGATTTTCAACAGATCCAGTCAATTTATTTGCTTCGCGGATGACATGGACATTGTCGGTCAAACATTTGCAAAGGTGGCAGAACTGTACACCTGAAACGTGAAGCAACAAAAGTTGGACTGGTGGTGAATGCGTCAAAGACAAAGTACATGCTTGTGGCAGGAATCGAGCGCGACAGGGCCCGCCTGGGAAGCAGTGTTACGATAGACGGAGATACCTTCGAGGTGGTCGAGGAATTCATCTACCTTGGATCCTTGCTAACCGCTGACAACAACGTACGTCGTGAAATACGAAGGCGCATCATCTGCGGAAGTCGGGCCTACTACGGGCTCCAGAAAAACTGCGGTCGAAAAGATTCGCCACCGCACCAAATATATCATGTACAAGACGCTTATACGACCGGTTGTCTTCTACGGACAAGAAACATGGACAATCCTCGAGGAGGACTTGCAAGCCCTCGGAGTATTCGAGAGACGGGTGCTTAGGACCATCTTTGGCGGTGTGCAAGAAGACGGTGTGTGGCGGCGAAGAATGAACCATGAGCTCGCCCAACTCTACGGCGAACCCAGTATTCAGAAGGTAGCTAAAGCCGGAAGGGTACGATGGGCAGGACATGTTCCAAGAATGCCGGACAGCAACCCTGCAAAGATGGTGTTCGCTTCCGATCCGGCAGGTACGAGACGGCGTGGAGCGCAGCGAGCGAGATGGGCAGACCAGGTGCAAAACGACTTGGCGAGCGTGGGGCGTATCCGAGGATGGAGAGATGCGGCCTCGAACCGTGTATTGTGGCGTCAAATTGTTGATTCAGTGTTATCTGTTTAGATGTAAACTAAACAAAAAAAACCCTTCTGAACTCGGCGTACCAAATCCTGTCGCGTATCCTGTTTAACAGACTGAAACCGCTTGAGGAGTCCAGGCAGGTTTTCGTGAGGGCCGATCAACGACGGATCAGATGTTTAGCCTGCGGATGATCCTTGATAAATTCCGGGAGTACAACTTGCAGACTCACCCCGGCGAAACTGATTAGACTGATACGTGCAGCGCTGGATGGCTCGAAATCAAGTATTCGGATTGCAGACGAAGTGTCAACCTCGTTTGTGACCCTAGACTGATTGAAGCAGGGTGACGCATTTTCGAATTTATTGATCAACATTGCACTCGATGGCGCTATTAGGAGATCTGACGTGCAGAGAAACGGCACTATCATCACACGGTCACATATGCTCCTGGGCTATGCGGACGACATCGACCTTATTGGAATCGATCGCAGAGCAGTAGTGGAGACTTTTGTCCCACTGAAGAGAGAGACGGTGTGGATAGGCTTAACCATTATCTCTACCAAGACAAAGTACATGGTGGAAGGTAGAGATAGAGGAAGTCCTAATGGTTTATGTGCAGAGGTAGTGTTGTAGAGGATGTCTTTGAAGTTGTTTGAAGAATTTGTTTATCTTGGAACGCTTGTGACATGTGACAACGTTTTCTGTGTAGTGGAAAGACGTATTGCTGCTTTGAATAGGGGCTATTACGGATTATGTAACCAACTTAGGCCCCGCAACATGCAGACGGAAACGAAATTTGCTCTATACAAAACTCTGATTTTACCAGTGGCCCTTTATGGGCATGAAGCATGAAAGTTAAAAGAGAGCTTTCGGGGTTTTCGAGCGAAAAGTACAGTACATACAATACTCGTAGGAAAACTAGAAAATGGTGTGTGGCGCAGACGCATGAATCATGAGCTGTTTCAAGTATACAAAAAAGAAAATATTGTGAATCGTATAAAATACGGCAGACTTCAGTGCGCTGATCACTTATTGCGAATGTCGGAAGAAAGAATAGCGAAAACAATATTCAACAGAGAACCAGGTAGGGCCGATGGACTTGGGGACCCTGAACGTTCGGGGAAGCTGGAGGAACATCGCCTAAGACCGACGATTATTGAACTTTACAATAAGCCAGGCATAGGTATATCGATGCTGTAGCCAACCTAGTATCCAAGTAAGTATTGGCTCTAAGGGCCTGTCTGGCCAACATGGGTTGTTATTGACTTAGTATTGAGCCCAGTTGACTTGGTACACCAATTGGTTCGAACTCCAGAATGATTTGGAGAACTTAGAACATCTGGTGTGGAAATATCTAGGTCGTAAATCATGCACAGGGCCTCCATGGACACCATGGGTTGCTATTGACTTTGTATTTAGCCCATTTGACTTGGTAGACCAATTTGTCTGAACTCCAAAATGATTTGGAGAATTTAGAACATCCGGTTCGGACATATCTAGATCGTATAGGATGCACATTGCACATATTATCTGCATTCATGATTCGTCATCTCTGAAATAGTGTTGGGTATAATTAAAAAAAAACATCAATAAAATCGTTCATGCGCGATTTTCGTGCATATAAAAGTGGTCCTTCCTCCGACGATTACAAGATGAAAAAAATTTGGTGAAAATTGGTGGAGAATTCCCGAGTCGAGTGATATATAAATCTTGAAAATCCATTGAAAGATAAAAGCGCTATTAACGTTTGAAATCTTTCTTAATTTCTAAAATCTTACTGACGGTCCCCAATTTTGAATTTTTCATTTCACACCCTCTACTCGTTTGTCTTCCCCTTAGACATAGTTTACGTTAAAAAATAAATAAAAATTGCAGCTACCTATATGAAGTGTTTTGTCATGTATTTTGTAAAATTGTTGAAATGGAAAAATATGATGTAAAATGTCCATGAACTGGTAAAAAAGAACGATTATTTAACCTCAAATAAAATAATATAAATGAGTTCTTTTGCTGCACTTGATGCGTACTCGCCAATTGGAAAAGATTATTTCTAGTTTTCATTGCTGAGCTTAGTATGACAAATGGAGGAAAGCATCATTAATAATTGAAAGCTTGCTGCATGGAAATTAGCTTATACAATGTGTGCTTGTCCCGACCTTACACGAGGTTGTTAAGGTCGATATACGAAACTGAGTAAATTGAGTAATACTAACACGTCTTTTGACATGTGAAGCTGAAGACATTCCACTCAGAAGCTCTAATTTTTAATTCAAATAGTATAATGGGATAGTATATCTAGAATGAATTAACTGCTGTTTTCCACATGTTGGATAGATGTAAATAACTCTTCCTTACAAAATTCTTTTTATTCAAGATATCAAGCAATTTCAAATCAGTGACAAACATAGGAAAAAAAATCAGTAATAGTGTTAGAAGCAGGTTGCTGCCGGGAAGCTTCTGCCAGCATGCTTCGTTTCCTTCGCGCCACAGGCAATAAATCACATTTTCGAGATCAATTAAAGCGTAATTTTCTTGAGTTTTGCTTCTGCTTCTGCATTTTTCTATCTACACCAATGTGGAAGGGTGGCTCAAGTGGAAATGATTTTACGGGGGACAATTTACGGTGAGCAGGTCTGCTCTTCGCCTTTCGTACGAGAGGCGATTAAGCGGTACCACATAGAAGCACACGATGACCGTCCGAAAGTGTACGATGACGTCTCTCATTTTCTGATTATGTCTGAGGATGGGATTAACTGGACATCGTTGATTTAAAGGGTGTGCACGATAAAATTGCAGCACTTCTTTGTAGACCGTGAAAATCAAGTTTGTCAAAGAACATGCGCTGAAACTTATTTTGCACTCTTTAAGGATTTAGACTGGCAATGACTGTTTGGGCATAATGTAATAAGCCCTGGGGCAATATGTCTAGAGAACAAATCAAACATGTACTTAGTCGTAGTTTTTAGTTGAATGACCAATGAATGTACGTATTTTTAGAATAAGCTAGTGGTCATGCTGCCTACCATCAAATAAACAAAATCAAATCAACAGGGTACGAATTGTTTGTAGACACCAAGTTTGTTCTTCCGTGACAGGGTCGACGATCAATGGTTACAGCAACACCAGCGAAACGTTGCAATTGGTAACAGTTTTGTCGATCTTTCTTCAATTTATTTGAGTGATTTTTCCAATTATTTGAGTTCATCACTAAGTCTGGGGGATTAAGAATGAGGGAAGATGATGGTCTGAGACTTCACCACGTTGATGCATATCTTCCAGCTGGTGAAGTACTCTGTCAGGACATCTAGCCCTTTTTTCTATTTTTTGAATAACATTTTTTGAGTTGAAGTTGCATTTATTTTGACAGAAGTCAAAATAGATGCAATTTCAACTATTTAAACATCGATTGGGCGCATAGAACGTTTAATTTTCTGTCTAAATACTGACGAAGACATACCAAACTCAAACAAGTAGGTCACATCATTGAAGGCACTTATTATGAAGGACATCGGTTGTATCCTGTTAGGAGGATTCAGAGACAACCTTGCGAGAACATTCGGAGAGTCTATTTCACCGTTTAGCACCTTGGCAGCAGCAACAGCTTGTTGAATGGTCCGCCGTTGTTCTAGTGTTTCGATTCCAAGCAAACAATGCCTACCGGGCAGTGTATGGTGGGAGATTGGCACGGTTCCTCTATGGAGCTTCGATGCGAGTGTTCTGATCATTCTACCATTGTAGATGATGTAAGTGTTGTCTGCTGTGTGAACCCAAATGGCCGAATCTGATAGACATTACTAAAACGACAGAGCCACAGACGCTGGTGAAGAAAAATGGTATTGTACACTAGCTGAAGTGTTTCCATTGTGGAAAGCTGGGTCATATGCAGTGAGATAGCCGTTTGCTGGCGCGGCAGAAGAAAAGTAACGAAGAACGGATAAGGTTCAAAGAAAAGCAAAGGAGCCAAGTAGGCGATGAAAAATGCCAATGGTGTGTTCTTTACGGCCCGAAGTACTTCAGAAATTTGGTGGAGTATTGACAGTGGGACTAGTTGTCACATGAAGGTCGTATGTGGTCGTCGTGTCTAGGTGCAGTGAATATTGTCTTCTAATTAATTTTTAATATCATATGTTTAATGCAACTACAAGAAGCTCCAACTTCCCAGTTAAGACATTCATTCTGTATGTAACGAGAGTCGGCCGACAGCTTATCCCTTGAAAAAGGTCCAATACACGGGACCGAAACGTCGGGCTATGCCAAACGAGCCATCTTAATTAAATTAGACTGAGAAAGCCAACATCAAAATGTTCTATAAAAGTCCATTTCGGTGGACAAACTAATCGCTAATGACTTCACGGCAGTTTCCAATGCTGACGGATGTGGAACTCTGAATGCTACTGGCTTAACGACGGTAGTAGGAGAGTCCTCTGGCTGTCTATTTCAGCTGAAGCTAATAGAATCATCGAAGAAAGCGCAAAATAAGACATAGACTATTAATTATCAGCATCAACGGCATTGAAGTTTCGGACATTCCGGATGTGATTCAGAGATTTTGAGTGGAGAACTTGGTCCCGGTATAATCGTTATCGAATGTGGGACCCGTGAATGCTGGAAGCCGCGCCTGGAGGGAAAGTTGGTAAGGATTTAAATTCCCAATTCAGCAGCGAAGAAGTAAATCTGTAGATCTGTGCGGACTGATGCGGTCCATGACACCCGGCGATCATCGGGTTCTCATGAAGATAATGTGATCAGAAGTTTTGCATACAAGGTGGTAATAACTAAGACCAGAGGAGCGCCCCACACCTTTCCAAAAGGCCTCTAGAGAGGAGACTGAAAAGGATCATTATGGTACTGTTTCCTCAACATGACACAAAGTGGGAAAACCACCTGGAGGCCCAATGCCTGATAGACACGACTGAAAAGTTGCTCGAGAGGATTGTCCTCAACAGACTAACTTCGTACTCAAAAGGCGATCGCCCGACAGATCGGGAAATCAGGTAAGGCATTCGCAAAAGAAGATCCACTGTGGTTATGTGATATACACAGCAGAAGTTGCGATTGAAAGGAAAATAAGAGCTACCCGCTTCTGGGCAATGGTCACGATCAGTCGTGACGCTGGGCAATGGATGCAGAGTTGGAGTCAGCAGCCGTCGAAACCTCGTGGATTAGAGAAATCGACTGAATAAATAAATAAATACGTGTCGGTTTTCTACTGTCATTAGTCGTCTGAGCACATAGAGACTGCTGTAAAGAATGGTCTTCTTCTTCTTCTTCTTATTGGCATTACATCCCCAAGCTGGGACAGAGCCGCCTCGCAGCTTAGTGTTCGTTAAGCACTTCCACAGTTATTAACTGCGAGGTTTCTAAGCCAAGTTACCATTTTTGCATTCGTATATCATGAGGCCAACTCGATGATACTTTTATGCCCAGAGAAGTCGAGACAATTTCCAATCCGAAAATTGCCTAGACCGGTCACACACGTCAAATGCTTTAGTCAAGCAAGTCGTTGAAATTGCATTTAGTGATTGATTCACACTCTATACTCAATCCACCAAACCCCGATTCTGGGAGCGTTTAGTGTGTTAAGTTCTCGATACAGCAATGTGTGCTCAAGCATCCGAAGGATATACAAGGATACACAGAAACGAACGGCTTCTCCACAAACGAGACCTTAAGCATGTAGCGTTAAAATAACGTAGATGTGCATCGGTGCGGATTTTTTTTTCCAATGCACACTTGTGTCCATTAAACACCATATGCACGCAGCGTCTAAAAGACGCATCGTCGAGAGACAGGTGCTTAGGACCATCTTTGGCGGTGTGCAAGAAGACGATGTGGGGCGGCGAAGGTTGAACCACGAGCTCGCCCAGCTCTACGGCGAACCCAGTACCCAGAAGGTAGCTAAAGCCGGAAGGGTATGATTGGCAGGGAATGTTCTTTCAAAAGGCTCAGAGCCATCCTTTCAAGATGCTCAAAAGCCTCCTTTTACGTGGCTCGAAAGCTGCCTCGCAATATGCTCTGAAGCCTTGCATCAAGAGGCTCGGAAGCCTTTTTTCCAAGAGGTGTGGAGGCCTTCTTTCAGGAGACTCAGAAGGCTCCTTTCAAGAAGCTCGGAAACTCCTCTTCGAGAGGCTCAGAAATGTTCTCTCAAGAGGCTTGGAATCCTCTTTCCAAGAGACGAGGAAGCCTCTGGTCAAGAGGATCGGAAGTTTCCCTTCAAGAGGTTCCGAGGACTCCTTTCAAGAGGTTCGGAAACCTCGTTTAAAGAGGTTAGGAAGCCTCCTTTCGAGAGGCTCGGAAGCCTCTTTCCAAGAGACTCGGGAAGCGACTTCAAGAGATCAGGAAGGCTCGGTAGTCTCTTTTCAGGTGGATCGGGAGCGTCCTTCCAATAGGCTCGGAATTCTTCTTTCAAGAGGCTTGGAAGCCTTCTTTCAAGAGGCTCAGAAGCGTCCTTTCAAGATGCTCAAACGCCTTCTGTTAAGTAGCTCAAAAGCCGCCTTTAAAGATGCTCGGAAGCCTCTTTTCAAGAAGGGTAAAAGCCTACTTTCAGGATACACGGAAGGCTCGTTTCAGGAGACTTGGAAGGCTCCTTTCAAAAGCTCGGAAACTTCCATGCAAGAGGCTCAGAATTATTTTTTCGAGAGGCTAGGAAGCGTTCTTTCAAAAGACTAAGAAAGGTCCTTTCAAGATGTTCGAAGGATTCCTTTAAGGAAGCTTCAAAGTCCCGGAAGCCTTTTTTCAAGAGACTCGGGAAGCTCCTTTCAAGAGGTTAGGAACAGGCTTGTAAAATGTCATCTGCATGTCATTTGACTAATTTGTTCATAACTTTCTTTAGAAGCCAAATTTATTCCATAATTTTAGATGTACTCATAACTCTTGAGTAGGGCTACATTTTTGTCCAAGGGTACATTGCTCTAAATATAACATCTGAGGCTGGAGAGTGAAAACTCTCCAAAATGTCACGTGTCATTTGACATAATGTCATTTGAATGACATTTTGCCTCCCACGCCCCCGATTGAGTATTTACAGTAATGCCTTGTTATACAAAGTTGTAGGCACATTTAAGCGCTATAAGTTCGTCATAAATCATGAATTGATAGCTACCATCTGGAAAAAGTTCTGGGAAAATTATACAAACGAATGCAAATGACATTTTACAACACTGGTTAGGAAGGCTTTTTCAAAAGGCTTGGATGCCTCTTTTCAGGAGGATCGGAAGCGTCCATTCAAGAGGCTCGGAATTCTTCTTTCAAGAGGCTTGGAAGTCTTCTTTCAGGCTTCTTTTAAGTGGCTCGGAAGCTCCCCTTCAAAAGGCTTGGAAGCATCCCTTCAAGAAGCTCAGAAGTCTCCTTTCAAGATGCTCAAAAGCCTCTTGTCAAGAGGCACGGAAGCCTACTTTCAGGGTACTCGGGAGGTTCCTTTCAAGAAGCTCGGAAACTTCCCTGCCCAAGAGGCTCAGAATTCTCGCCTACTTTCAAGAGGTTCAAAAACGGCCTTTCAAGATGCTCGGGAGCCACCTTCCAAGAGGCTGGAAGGATTTCTTTAAAGAGACTCCAAAATTTTCTTTCAAGAGATTCGAAAACCTGGTTTTAAGAGGTTCAGAAGCCTCCTTTCGAAAGGCCCGGAAGCCTCCTTTCAAGATACTCGGGAAGCTCCTTTTTAGAGGCTCGGAAGGATCTTTCAAGAGGCTCGGAAGCTTCTTTTCGAGAGAAGCTTCCTTTCAAGAGACTCGAAGGATTTATTTCATTAGGTTCGGAAGTCTTCTTTCACGTGGCTCGGAAGCCTCTTTTCAAGATAAGCCTTTCAAGCATCTTGAAAGGACACCTCTAAGCCTCTTGAAGGGAGGCTTCCGAGTCTCTTGAAGTGTAGCTGCTGAGCCTCTTGAAAGGCGGCTTTCGAGCCACTTAAAAGAAGGCTTGGAAGCCTTCTTTCAAAGGGCTTAGAGGTGTCCTTTCAAGATGCTTATACAACTTCTTCTTCTTTCTTCCTTCTTCTTAGTTTTATCTTCCTCCTTCCTTCTTCCTTCTTCCTTTTTCCTTCTCGGAAGCCTTCCTTCAAGAGGCTCGAAAGTCTTCCTTCAACAGGCTCTAAAGTCTTCCTTCAGATAACTCCAAAGGCTCCTTCCAAGAGACTTGGAAGGCTCCTTTTAGGAGAATCGGAAGACTTTTTTTTCGCGAAATTTCGGAGACTTCCCTTCAAGAGGTTCAGAAATTTTCTTTCAAGAAGCTTGGAAGCCTAGTTTCAAGAGGCCTCATATCAAAGAACTCGGAAGCCTACCTTCAAGAGGCGCGGAAGCCTTGGAAGCCTCCAACAGTCATAAAAGTCCTATAGGAAGCTTGTTGTATAAGCTTAATTAGAATTGGAAATTGTCATTATGTCAATATCAGTGCCATTTGGCCGAATGCCGTTTGGCCGAATAGTTCAAAACAAATGACCTCTGATTACGAGTAGTGAAGAGTGAGAAGTGAGTAATGAGCAGTGTTGGTAAAAACTCAAATTCTCAAATCTTATCCACGATTCAAATCAAGTACGGGGAAAACCTCAACAAACTCATGGCCCAGAGAATCGTCCATGATTCGACTCGCGATTTGCATCATTGCGTGATTTTTGCATGTCCTTCTTCGTTAAATTCATCGGAATAACTTTCTTTGCTTAAAAAAATGGATAACAAATCCATACGTAAACATAAAATACGCTTCGATTGTGTATTGACACTTCTTGGAGCAATACCTGATTTTACCTGATGTTCCGGAGGAGAAAGTTGTTGAATTACTGCAGTCGATGCTAGGGACTTGGTTGAGAATAGAATTGGTTGGTAGAATTGGTTGCTCGAGGTAGGGGAAGGGGGGGCAATATGCCCTAGCTAAGCAAACACTGCTCTATTGTCTTATTTGTAACGCTATTCATGGGTATTTTTACATTATGCATCAGTTGAACAAGATAGCTAGTTGATGCCATTTAAAAATTGTTAAAATCTCAATCATATTGATAATATTCACATTTCAAAAAAGTGGTGATATTCTGTTGCCGGAAAACTCATGAGGCAAAACGCCTTTTAGCTGGCAGCTCCTAGGGAACAAAGTACCACGCGTCGGCGAATCAGCATTCTAGTATGGATAGTCCGTGGAGACGCAAGTACTTTGTAGGTTATTGCCACTAGGGCGTTTTGCCTCGCCAAAATGTTAGATGTTTCTTCAAAATGTGGAAATTTTCGGTTTTTCCGACCTTCCCATGCACTATTTTGAAACTTTCTTCGCCTATCCTACATAATTTTAGATCTAGTTTTGTTACGGACATCTTAATGACGGTAAATATGAGGGAAACCACGAAAGGCGTTTTGCATCGGGGGGGCGTTTTGGGGCCTCTTCCCTAAAGACGTAAGTTCCTTAAATTTCGTGTCGTACAAAATCGGGATGCTTCCCGATTTTGAATCGATTGCTCTTGCTGCTGATACATGGCCCCGTGGAATTAGGTTTCGAGAACTTGAAGGCCTAGGTGCCAAGAGACAGTTTTTTTGGAGGCCAACGACGCTGTCAACAACAGCGATTCTGGACGAGACCCCGAAAACTGTTCACCAGCATTAATTACTGATTCCAATGAACAAAACATATCGCCGGCTCCTACTCATCTCAGTCACTGTATCTCTAATTTGACTGGAGCGCAATCATCGACCACTTCGCCAATACTGCTACCAATATCAACGTCGCCGATACCGGGTGCAGGATCCGTACCACTAACAGTTTATTATCAAAACGTTGGTGGAATGCGCACGAAAACCAACGAATTCCTTGCCGGTGCATCCAGCGATTATGACATTATAGTTATTACTGAAACTTGGCTCAGAAGTGATGTGCAAAACACCGAACTTGCTGATAATTACAACATCTATCGATGCGATCGCAGCAGCTCGACTAGTAGTCTCCAACGAGGTGGAGGAACTCTTATTGCAGTTAAATGCACTTTGACAAGTTTGTCGGTTCATCTATCGGAGAGTGAAACACTTGAGCAGGTTGTTGTGAAGGTTATGCTGACCCATAAATCCGTTTACATCTGTGGCATTTACTTGAGGCCGAACAGTGATCCCGATAAATTTGTTGCGCATTCCGACTGTGTAAATCAAATCGTCAACATAGCTACCCCCTGTGACACCGTAATCGTAGTTGGGGATTACAACCTTTCTCGGCTCGAATGGTTATATGATGACGAAGTTGAAGGATACTGCCAACCAACGCTTCTTCCGAGCAGGAGTTAACTCTAACTGAAACTTTGATAGCTAGTGGTTTGAAGCAAATCTGCAATGTATCAAATTCGAACGGAAGACTTCTTGACTTGGCATTTGTAAGCGACTGTCACGAAGCTGAGCTTATTGAAGCACCATATTTAATTTTAAGCAATGACCGCCACCACAAACCGTTCGTTCTACGTCTGGACTTTCGTAACCCGGTTCATCATCTCTAATCTGCAGTGGAAGGAATGGACTTAGATTTTCACTTCTCTCACTGTGACTACTAGGCTGTGAAGAACTGTGAAGAACTTGATTGGTTCCATAGATACTCAGTGGAGACGATATTAACACCTCGATTACATCATTCTACAACGCGGTCTTCGACACGATAAGCAGGCATGTTCCTCTTCGTAGATCTTTACCTCGGAAGACGTACAAGCAACTCTGGTGGAACGCTGAACTACAGCATCGACGTAACATACTTCGTAAAACGCGTCGCAGGTTTTTCCGTAACCGGACTGCGACAAACTCGAGCTCTTCTGCAAACCGTTGAATCGGAGTACGAAAATCTCGTGTCGTCTACCTTTCGTGAGTATGTTCACCGTGTACAAAATGAAGCTAAATCGAACCCGTCAGCTTTCTGGCGTTTCATCAAAACCAGGAAAAAATCGCATGCGATGATGTCCACTGTGAGTTTTGCTGATGTTACATCAAATGATGTCGTTGAATCTGCTGAGCTTTTCGCAAGTTTCTTTTCAAATCGGTGTACAATACGAATCCTCCTTTAGATTCGGCAGTCCTTCTTAACTCTCTTCCATCATACAACATGAACTTCCCGCGCCCCACATTCTCCGTAGCTGAAATTTCAAAAACATTAGGAGCTGTCGATTCATTGAAAGGTCCAGGTCCAGATAGACTACTTCCTGTTTTCATTCAACGATGTGCTGACGTATTAGGATTGCCGGTTTGCATTTTGTTCAACATGTCGCTTGCGCTAGGAGTCTTCTCAGATGAGTGGAAAATAACAGGAGTTACTCCAATTCATAAGGCGGGTAGCTCCCATAATGTTGAGAATTATCGTCCAATCTCGATTCTTAGTTGTCTGGCCAAAACATTAGAACAGCTGATTCATGAACGTATGTATGTGGCTGCTAAACCTGTTATCTCTGAGTACCAACATGGCTTTGTACGAAATCGCTCAACTGTAACAAACCTGATGACCTACACTAGCATGCTGAACTGTAACCTGGAGAAGAGATGTCAAGTTGACAGTATTTACATCGACTTTTCGAAAGCCCAGCAGGGTAAATTGCCACAACTTGCCAATGAGGCACGCCGTTGGCCAAACTTTGGAGAACACAGAACGCCGTCGGGACAAGTTCTGCTATACTCTGGTTTACGAGGTGAACACGCTCCCCGGCATCGCGGAGTTGACTTCCTACTAAGCGCTCAGGCACACTCTGCGCTTATGAAGTGGGAACCTATAAGTGAAAGGAGAATCGTTGCCAGATTTAGAACACGGGTCCGAAACCTTACTATAATCCAATGTTATGCGCCAACCGATGCTGCCGATCTGCAGGACAAAGAGAACTTCTACAGTCAACTCAATGCCGTCGTAGATATAATTCCGAAGGGTGATATCAAGATCTGTTTGGGCGACTTCAATGCAAAGATCGGATCCGACAACTCGAACCATGAGCGCATTATGGGACGCCATGGTCTCGGAGAAATGAGCGAAAACGGAGAGCTGTTCGCAGAATTTTGTGGTAATAACGACATGGTGATCGGAGGATCGCTCTTCCCTCATCGACCGGTTCACAAGGTCACGTGGGTCTCCCGTGACGGCTTTACAGAAAATCAAATCGACCACATCTGCATCAGCCGAAAATGGAAACGGAGCCTTCTTGATGTACGGAATAAACGTAGTGCCGATATCGCGTCTGATCATCACCTCCTCATCGGCGAAATACGCCTGCGCATTGCGCGGATTCGTCGGCAGGAGGAAAGAGTTGGACGACGATTCAACACACGCCGACTGGAAGATGCCACGGTGAAACGGTCCTTCGTTGAAGAACTGGAGACGCGTGCTGCAGATATTCCGGAAGGTGGCAGCGTGGAAGACCAATGGACCGCCATCAAGAATGCCTTCATCGCCACCAGCGAGAACAATCTGGGCGAACTGCGCACCCAGAGAAAACAATGGATCACCGATGAGACCTGGAGGAAGATAGAGGAGCGAAGAGAAGCCAAAGCCGTGATAGAGCGATCGAAAACCAGAGGAGCCAAAGTCTTAGCCCGTCAACGATACGCGGCTCTTGAGAAGGAAGTAAAACGCTCATGTCGACGGGACAAGCGAGCGTGGGCAGACTCTGGCCGACGAAGGAGAGAGAGCCGCCGCTACCGGGGACATTCGCCTCCTATACGATATCTCACGACGCTTAAGCGGGGCGAAGATGAATGCAACGATGCCTGTGAAAGACGCGAATGATCAGTTATTGACCGACCCAACTGACTAGCTGAAACGCTGGTTCGAGCACTTCGAACAACTTTTTCAAGTGCCAGCCAGGCCATCACCACCTCGGTATGATCTGCCTAGGATCCGACGTATAACACGCGTCAATACCGAAGCTCCATCACTGCTAGAGATTCAAACAGCCATCCAAAACATGAAATCGAATAAAGCTCCAGGGGTCGATTGCATATCAGCCGAGATGCTCAAAGCTGACCCCATGACATCCGCTCAACTACTGCATCGTTTATTTCATAATATCTGGGACACCGCAACTTTCCCGGTCGACTGGGTGCAAGGTATCTTAGTGAAGGTGCCCAAAAAGGGTGACCTGACTGTATGCGATAACTGGCGAGGCATTATGTTACTGTGTACCGTTCTCAAAGTTCTGTGCAAAATTATCCTAGCCCGGATTCAGGAGAAGATCGATGTGACTCTCCGTCGGCAGCAGGCCGGATTCCGTGCCGGAAGATCCTCTGTGGACCATATTGTCACGCTCCGCATAATTCTGGAGCAGGTCAACTAATTCCAAGAGTCCCTTTACTTGGTATTCATTGACTACGAAAAAGCTTTCGACCGTCTCAATCACGAGAATATGTGGGGCGCCCTGAGACGCAAGGGGGTTCCTGAGAAAATCATCGGCCTCATAGAAGCACAGTACGAGGCCTTTTCATGTAGAGTGCTGCATAATGGGGTCCTGTCCGACCCTATCCGGGTCGTAGCTGGTGTGAGGCAAGGATGTATTCTATCACCGTTACTGTTCCTCATCGTGATCGATGAGATTCTGGTAGATGCGATTGACCGTGAACCAAACCGCGGGCTGTTATGGCAGCCTATAACTATGGAGCACCTAAACGACTTCGAATTGGCTGATGACGTTGCACTTCTCGCGCAACGGCGCTCTGATATGCAGAGTAAGCTCAACGACCTTGCCGAGCGCTCCTCCTCGGCAGGTTTAGTCATCAACGTCAACAAAACCAAATCGTTGGATGTAAACACGGTGACTCCTTCCAGTTTCACAGTAGCCGGGCAACCAGTGGAGAATGTTGAAAGCTTCCAATATCTTGGTAGCCAAATGGCGTCAGACGGCGGTACCAAGATCGACATAGGCGCACGGATCAAGAAAGCAAGGGCTGCCTTTGCGAGTTTAAGAAATATCTGGAAAAACAGGCAGATAAGTGAACGCACCAAAATACGAATTTTCAACTCTAACGTGAAATCTGTGCTGTTATACGCCAGCGAAACATGGTGTGTATCAGTGGAGAACACTCAACGGCTGCAGGTGTTCATTAACAGATGCCTGCGGTATATAATTCGGGCCTGGTGGCCTCACAACTGGATCTCAAACAACGAGCTCCATCGTCGTTGTCACCAGAGGCCGATAGCAACAGAAATTCGTGATCGGAAGTGGGGCTGGGTCGGCCTCACTCTACGTAGGGGCGGAAACGAAATCTGTAAACAAGCATTAGACTGGAACCCAGCGGGACATCGCAGCAGAGGCAGACCCAGAGGCTCATGGCGGCGAAGCCTCAATAAAGAAATAAAAGAAGTCGATCGAAATCTAACCTGGCAACAGGTTAAAGCGATAACCGGGCAACGCTCAGGATGGAGATCTTTCAAGTCGGCCCTTTGCACCACCGGAGGTGTACAGGATCCATAAGTAAGTAAGTAAGTTTCGAAGGATTTCGATAAAGTTCCTCACGGATTAACTTTAAAGAAATTAGAATGTTTGGGATTTCCTGACTGGATTGTCACTTGGCTGCGTTCTTACCTGATTGGTAGGTCATCCTTCGTTAAATTAGGCACTGTCTCATCCAATACATATCCTACGCCATCCGGAGTGCCACAAGGCAGTCACCTAGGGCTGCTGATTTTCATCATCTTCGTGAACGACTATGCTTATGCTGTATGATTCGATCTCATCACCTCATGTACGCCGACGATTTGAAAATATTTCGAATTATTCGATCATTGACCGATTGTCTTGCGCTGCAACAAGATCTAGATGTTATAGCCAACTGGTGTTGTTTAAATGGTATGGAGATAAATGCGTCGAAATGCAATTCAATAAGTTTTACCAAATGCAGAACGCAGATGAACTTTCGTTCCTCGGCATGCGGAAACGAACTGAAAAGCGTGAGCTCCATAAAAGACCTGGGAGTTACGTTTGACCGCAAGCTGAATTTTAATGAGCATATTGCAATAACTACTGCCAAGGCTTTCGCCGTACTTCATGAGCCGGAACGCTGCTGATTTTGATGACGTTTACTCCCTGAAAAGCCTGTATTGCTGCCTCGTGCGAAGCATACTCGAATATGCTATGCAGGTGTTGGTACCCTATCACGAAATCCAGATGACGCGAATCGAAAGGGTCCAACGCAGTTTTGTTCGTTTTGCCCTCAGGCGATTGCCGTGGGGGTGGGATAATCCTTTCAGGTTACCGCACTACGAAGAGCGATGCCAACTGATTTGACTCAAAACCCTTCGACAACGACGTGGAGATTTGCAGAGGGTTTTTGCATTTGACATTATAAACAACCACGTGGACTGCCCTGAGCTCTTGCAGCAAGTTAACTTTCATGTCCCAGCCCGTCGCTCCCGCCAACGTCAGCTCGTCCAGTCTGTCCGACACTCCACAATGTTTGGGCAAAGCTACCTGCTGGAACATTGCTTCAACCTCCTCAACGACATTGATTGGTTCGATTTTAATTGTAGCAGAACGATATTCAAAACTAGATTAAGGCAAATTTTAAGTTAGCATATAAGTTTTAAACCAGTCTGTACAGTTAACACTGAAGATGAAGATAAATAAATAAATAAATCAAAAATATCATTTTTCGGTAAATGAACGAAACGATGCGATTCTGCGTGAAAAAGTCATGAATCGCAAGCGAGTTAGCTCATGAATGCGGCTTCGGTGAGTGAAATTTGAGCATGAATGTACCAACACTGGTAATGAGTAAGAAGTGAGAAGAGAAAAATCCTGTGAGCAGAGAACTTCCTTCTTTCTTCGTCCTTCTTCCTTCTTCTTTCTTACTGCCTCTTCTGTTTTCCTTCTTAGTTTTTTATTCTTCCTCCCTTCGTCCTTCTTCTTAGTTTTATCTTCCTCCTTTCTTTTTCCTTCTCTCCTCATCCTTCTCCCCTCATCCTTCTCCCCTAATTCTTCTCCCCTCTTCCTTCTTTCTTCTTACTTATTCCTATTTCCTTCTTCCTCCTCCCTTCTACCTTCTTCTTTATCCATTCTTCTTTCTTCTTTATTCTTTCTTCCGTATTCCTTCTTTCTTCTTCCTTCCTCCTTTTTCCTTCTCCTTTCTTCCTTCTTCCTCCTCCCTTCTTCTTTCTTCCTTCTTCCTTCAACATCCTATCATCCGTCATCCTTATTTCTCCTCCTTCTTCCTTATTCCTTTTTTCTGTTTTCCTTATTCTTTCTTCCTTCCTCTGTCTTCCTTCTTTCTGCTTCCTTCTTCCTTATTCCTTCTTCCTTTTTCCATCTTTCTTCTTCCTTTTTCCATCTTCCTTCTTCCATTTTCCTTCACCATTCTTCCATCTTTCTGCTTCCTTCTTCCCCTTCTAACTTCTTCCTTCTTCTTTCTTCCTTCTTTCGTCTTCCTTCTTCTTTATATTTTCTTCGTCCTTTTTCCTTCTTCCTTTCTTCTCCTTACTGTTTCCTTGCTTTCTTCTTTTTTCATTCTTCTTTTTCTCTTCTTTCTTCCTTTTTTTCACTTACTCCTTCATTCTAATTCCTTTTCTCTTCTTTTTGCTTCCTTCTTCATTCTCCTTCTGCCTTCTTCCCTTTTTCTTCTTTTTTCTTCCTTCGTCTTCCTTTTTTCTTCTTCTTCCTTTTTTTCTTCTTCTTTCTTCTACCTTCTTCTTCCTTGATTCTTTGTTCTTGCTCCTTCATTCTTCTTTGTTTATTCTTTATTCAGAGATGATCTTGCTTCGTATTGCTTGCTACTCGCTATCGCACTTATCGCTTCACCTTACATCTACTCACCTATCACATCTCATCAAAAACTACTCATTTCTTATTTGCCACTTCTCACTTAACTTGCTTCCCAGTACTCACTTGAGAAGTTACACACTTAATAAGAAAACGTATTTCAACTATTCGGACAAACGGCATTCGGCCAAATGACCCTAAACCACTTAATGAAGAGCTATTAGTTTTCGTTAGTTTTCAGGTCCATTTTTCATATATTTTATATTTCATTTACAGCAAAAAGAAGCATAAGGGCACCTCAAATAAGGCCTAAATTCTCGCCACGCTAAGCCATGTAATGGTAAACATAGAAAAGCTTCAATTATCTAATAATTGAGAAAATGCCCTCTGGAACAGTAAGTTGAAAGGTAGGCCAACTTCACGTTAGCATTGCTGGACGACTGGGAAGAGATTGTGGTGGTAGATTATCCTTCAATTTTTTCCTACAGGTTCCTTTCAGATTTAAGCAATCTGCAGTTCACATGGCAAATCGGATGAATGGTTTTCTCGTTTTCCTAGTTGTCGTTTTTTTTCCGCATCAGTAGGTAGACGACACTCACCCTTGTCAATCTTGCTCTCGGTGCGTTGTATAATATCTTCTCGGTTTTTTTGT
The DNA here is from genome assembly GCF_024139115.2 of Armigeres subalbatus. NCBI lineage: Eukaryota > Metazoa > Arthropoda > Insecta > Diptera > Culicidae > Armigeres > Armigeres subalbatus. The sequence continues at coordinate 187,694,687 of NC_085139.1, forward strand.
ACGTGAGACTGAGTATGTGTGACCGCCATTGTAGGGCTGCTGCTTCACCACACTTTTCAACACCAGAAGAGGGCAGACCAGGATACAATCAATCAGTGGCGAACAAGCGAATCAAAGATATGACAAAAAATAGAAAATGGTTTGTTGGGTTTCGCGAGGTTATGGGAGAAGTCTGGGAATCGATTTTCTTCTCGGTGACAGCCCAGGAAAGTTCTATTTGGAGGAAGGATAATTGATTTGTCTCACACGTGGATCGCCGAAGGGTCACTCGGTTGCTCTGGTTTAAATCTGTGTATTCCAATCTGCTGGTCTTACTTCGCTATCAGAGCACTGTGGCATCGATTCTAATGGTGTTCAAATTAGACCAAAATCCAGGGTAATCTTATCAAAAAGTCACATCGTTTCCTCTATTCAAATTTTTCTCCCTCACAACGCACACACACACATCCACTTGGAATGGGTGGTGTATAAAGAAGCTGTATAATCCCTTGATATGCTTGTCACAATCTGATCTGATGGCGACGAATAAGAACCCGGAGCGGTACCTAAATAGGCCTTCTACGTTGAGCAACTAATGCTGATGATGGTGATACGGAAGCCGAAGAAAGGAAAGCCTATCGCAGGGAAATTGATTTTTAATGAAAGGTCTGCTATTTATGAAAAGTCCGCAAGTCGCACATAAATCCATCAGGTAGCTATATGAACAGTGAAGCAATGTGAAACTGGATAAGCAGTTGATTTTGCAGCTTGGAAAATGTAGCGACACGGCTACCTTTTCAAAATTATGATCAACTTTTATAATTTCCTGGAAATAAGGCAAATCAATAGTCAAAATACTAAGTAAGCTTATCGTTACAATAGAATGATTTTTTTTGCGATACTGATTGCCAAAATTTTCGATCAGGACAAAACGTTTCGATGAAAAGTATTTCCAGCTGGCAACTGTAACGAACACAAAGTTATTGTTAGTGGTTGAGGCCTCAGATAGCATAATTACTAATGACATAGCTTTAAGAAGCCGGAGGTGATGGGTTCGATTCCAAATTTTTGTCGAAAGAATCGCACAGAGCTCACGATAAAGAGTATCTTTAAGATGAGTGATCTTTAGATGTGCTGAGGAAGCCTAAGAAATATTAGGCAATACTGAAAATTGCACCCTCCCCTTCTAACAAAATTTCATCTTTTTGCTTATTTTTCCTTCATTAGAATCCTTTCAAACCTAGCCCATGACAAAGCAAGTCTAAAAGCAACTCACAGTTCCACTTATGGCTAATCTCGACCGTCCCCTCGTAGGAACAAGTACATCTGAAGACCAGCCTTTGCCAAAAGCAGTCATTTTTATGTAAGCCGCGTCGGTTGTTTATGCTCATTTCCCATTTGAGGAGGATCATAATTAAAATGTTTCGTCTTTTCCCATTCTCGTTTGCCATTGTCGGACCGGCATGCATGCTCTCCCTGATGCCCAAATCATTCAACGGGTGGTACTGAAACAGTAACTGCTTATGTGCGGCTACCACACATATCCCTCCGTTTCCGACTACTACTGGGAAGAAGGGGTGGAGATTGCAGCGTTGTTGATGATGTTGAAACTGCCAGCGGGTCGGTGTTTGCCGGTGTCCTGCAGACACATTGGACTCATTGTACCGAATTGCTACTTTCGTTTGTAGGTATGCTCAGCCAAATTCGATGATTCCCGATGCTAGTTAAAGTAGGATTACGTGAGCATGAAATCAGTGTTTTACGTTGGAACATGTGTTTTAGCAGAATCGATATGGCTATGACATAGTTTGGTATATGTCAGAATGCTCCAAATTGCTGGCGAATAATAATAACAACTACTTTAATTTAAGTGATGTAGTTTATTTTTATTTTCTCAAATGAGGATTAAACAAAATCAACACTAATGTTTAAGTTACACATTCCACAAAACTACCCTAGGATAAGAACAATTATTGCCACTTGATTCCGAACCACAGGTGTCCATGGCGTAGTTTTTTTGCGTCTGTTGGGCGAAAACTTTTATACTTTTCTCCGGTGCTTGAAATTACGCTTTTTGATTAGAGCAACGAGTTTTCTTTTCTTTTCTTATTTTATCTGAATCTGGCTGGTCTCTTTCAGTTGCGCGCACGTGGAGATTTGGTTTCACACTTTGTTGTTTAATCCAACTCTTTTCTAATTATCTTTTTATGTTACATTGAGAAGGTTTATCACCAACACAAACGGAATAAGTTTGTACAACTCTCGAGAAAAGTTTTTCCCGTTTCCGTTTGATTTATTAATTTAAATTCTGATTGTTTTGCTTCTCGCATTAGCTGAAAAGAGATAAAAATGAATTCGAATCGAGAAACTGCATGCAATATGTGTGTGTGCTAATAATGGGCTCATGCTGAATTGACACCCAGAGAAGAGATCTGTCGTGGGACATTATTGTGCTTGAAGGTTGGATGAAGTAGAAAGGAATAATTATTATAGTGATTAGTATCTTAACTTTCACCGAACAACGCAAAACATTGTGAGGCAAAATATTGCACAAAACTAATGTGAAATAGAAACTCAAAGGTGCAGTCCAATCGAGTTGTATGCAAAGGTGACGTAGGACTTCGTAGCTATACGACATGGATGGTATTTGCCATCATAATTTGTGTCTCTTCATTAACATTGAGCAAACTGCTCGGAGGTTAACTGAATCAAGAAGCCGAACAGTAGCTCCCAGTTAGTGGACTTTGAGTTTCCAACGGTGGAAAAGGGACTCATCGGCTGCATCACCGCTGAAGCCACTCGGCTGGCTCAGTGGCGGACATCACAATCCTAGAAGACACCATCCTCAAAAATGTTTGAAATAAAGACGTAATAAGTAGAACCAGAAGTGGCGCGAAATCAAACGCAAATATGTTTATTTGGAACGTTCGATTTCTGCCCGCGTTGGCAAAATGAGAGGAACTTCAAGAATTAATTACACACAGTCCTTTTCAGGATTTGAATTATTTGTCCAAAAAGAGGTATTGACCGTTAAGAAAAATCTTCACCCATACAAATAGACTATTCGGCTTAAGTTGACGTTTTTATCCGTTTAAACGACAATGACGATTCTGGAAAGATCCTTTATTTTTAATAATCAACCATTTCAAACACTAAAGCCACTGAAGGAAATTTCCGCTACGATGGAGTCTTCATAGATTTGGCTGTCGTCGGCGGAAAGTGAAATTTTCTGGTAATATTATTTGGTTTTGTTTCTGTTAGTCATTGGAAATGAAATCGATTTTTCCGTGCCATAATTTTATACAATTTTCGGTCCCCAGTAAACCTGCGGAATCCCGATCAAAATAGCTTGCGCGCTGGAAACCAGCTTTCTTGTATTCAATAGTAACGAAGCCCGTTAGCCCCACCCCATTGTGATCTGATATGGGTGTAAATATGATGTGCACTCATAACGATTAACGAAGAGGCGGAGCTAATTGGAGTAAACACGCGCATTCCAGTTCGAGACAGCAGCACGTACGGACGTGTTTTTTGCTCGCGCATTTTTTCCAAGTGTTTTTTCTCGTTCGTTCGCTGTTTACGTTTTCGCTTCGTCGCGTTGGCGTTATTTTCTCCCGGACCCGTCATGGGAGACTCGGTGGCCGATTCGGTCGCTGGAAAAGTGCCTAAGCGCACTGCTCTTGGAGGCGCGGGTAACCGCTCCAAGCAGCTTTTGCAGAGCAACGTGTTTTCGCCGTTGCCGCTTGATGACGCCGGCAATCCAAAAGGAAAAAGAGGAAGAAGCAGCAATCGCAGCTGCCGCAGGTGCAACCGGAGCGGAAGGAAAAGTGCCCGCCCGTGTTTGTCAAGGGCCACCGGATTTGCGCCAAAAAATTCGCCAGCTGATCGCTAAAGGGCTGAAATGTACTTTTCGGCTCTGCAGCGAGGGCGTGAAAGTAATGCCGGTAAACAAGGACCATCATCAATCCGTAGTGGAGTTCCTCGAGGTCCACAAGTATGAGTATCACACTCATGACCACCCCGGCACGAAGCCACTAAAGGCTTTGCTGCGAGGACTTCACGACATGGAGGAAGAGGAGCTAAAAGCAGAGCTCGAAGGTTGTGGACTGAAGCCAGTGACCATGCACAAGATCGCTCGTCACGACAAGGCGAGGAGATATCGCGACCAGTTTTACCTGATCCATCTGGAGCACGGCTCCACTACCTGGAAGGACCTGAAGCTGGTTGGCGTTATAAATTACACCGTCGTTGACTGGGAGCGATATCGGCCAGTGCACCGCGATGTCACGCAATACACCAACTGCTTCAATTTCGGGCACGGCACCAGGAACTGCCGCATAAAGCCGCGCTGCAACAAATGTGGTGAACCCCATCCGACTGACGAGTGTGACAAGATGGAGGTGGCCGATCCCAAGTGCGCCAACTGTGGCGACAAACATCGGGCCACTACAAAGGGCTGCCCAAAGCGAGCCGAGTTCCTGGAAATCCGGAAGAAGGCTTCCACCAGGACCATTCCGAAGAAGAACCGTGTTCCTGTAATCAACGAGGAGAACTTTCCAGCCATTCCGGTTCCCCGTCGTTTGATACCAGGTCTTCACACTTGGCATGTTCATCATTGAAAATGGCTGCTAGGGTGGGCCTGGTCAACTGGAACGCTTGCTCACTGAAGAGCAAAATAATTGAGCTGAAGGATTTCCTTGAGGAGAAGGAAATAGACGTGGCGTTCATCACCGAAACGCACCTAAAACCGGAGGTGAACGTCAACATCTCGGACTTCCGCATCGTGCGACTCGACCGGCCGACCAGGGGAGGTGGTGTGGCCATCGCTCTTCGCTACAACATCAACTGTCGTCTGCTTCCAAGCTTCCAGCTCAGTGTCATCGAGGCCATCGGTGTCGAAATCACCACTTCGGTCGGCACAATCGCGCTCATCGCGGCGTACTGTCCAACGCAAGCCAAAGCCGGCGATGGATCATCGGCTGCCCTTCAAAAGGACATCGTCAAGCTTACGCAGAGGCAAGGCCAGTATATCATTTCCGGCGACCTGAATGCCAAATATCAAGCCTGGGGCAACAGATGTGGCAATCGAAACGGCACCATCTGGAGCAACGACATGGAGGAAGGCCACTACACGATCTTGAGCCCGGATTCCCCCACTCGGCTGAGTCGGTCCGGTGTCCACGCAACCCTTGACCAATACATCACGAACATGAATGGTCATGTCTCGCAGCCGGTTGTCCACCAGGAGCTCAGTTCGGATCACTATCCGGTGGTGGCGGAACTGGGCTCCTCGGTCAATCGGCACCAGCAGTTACGGCGAAACTACTATCGAGTGAACTGGCAGCGGTTCCAGCAATGCGTCGACAAGTCCGTCGATTACGAGGTGCGTTCGGAGACGCCGGAAAGTATCGACCGCCAGCTGTACGCCATCGAGGAGGCGATCTCGGTGGCCCGAGAGCAACATGTACCGACGGATCGGTAGGTAAGCTACTCCCTAAACATCGATACACTCACCAACGATTTGATTCGATTGCGGAATGTTACTCGCAGGCAGTTCCAGCATACTGGACTGCCTGAGCTTAAAGCACGTTGCAATCGAATCATAAAATTATCAAGGCCAGAATGGTGGACCTCAAAATAACGACTTCTCGAATAAGATCCGCACTCTCCCAGATTATGCTAAGCCGTTCTGGAAATTGACCAAAATACTAAAATCCAAACCTCGGCCCATTCCACCTTTGATCCCACTAGACAATAATGGCTCTAAGGATCGCTTGATAACTCCTGCAGAGAAGGTCGCTGAAATAGGTCGTCACTTCGTCAGCTAACACAATCTTGGACAGAACATCGTTAGTCCACACGAAGCAGCCGTCAACGAGCATGCTAAATCAGCATAAAAATCATCGAAACATGAAGGCCCCAGGCTTCGATAGCATCCTGAATCTCGAGCTCAAACACATGAGTGCTCCGTTCTTTGAGCAACTCTCGCTGATCTTTAATCAGTGTCTCCGGCTCAGCTACTACCCATCGTCCTGGAAGTCAGCGAAAGTCATCCCTACCCGGAAGCCTGGGAATGATCCTTCCTCCCCCAAAAGTTATCGTCACATCACCTTCTCTCAGAGTTATCCAAGCTATTCGAAAAAGCTATTCATCACCGGTTACTTGAGTCTGTCGAAAATCTCAACATCTTGCTCGAGGAACAGTTTGGTTTCCGACGCGGTCGATCAACTGTATATCAACTGGCTCGAGTTACCAACGTCCTCAAACGCCCTCAGTTTGTCTCAAAAACATCCGCCATGGCCTTACCTGATGTCGAGAAGGCATTCGACAATGTATGGCATAATGGCCTGGTGTACAAACTACATCGCTACAATCTTCCCAGCTATCTAGTGAAAATCTTCAGCAATTACCTGTCGGCAAGGACATTCCGTGCGAGCGAGTTCCAATGCGCATGACATCGTTACAGGCGTCCCCAGGGCAGTATCCTCGGGCCCCTGCTTCTCAATCTGTTCACCTCCGACATGCTCCAGAAGGTGGCATTCTTTCTCTGTTCGCAGATGACACCTCCATCGTCTACAACGGTAGAGTGGTCAGAGCGCTAGTGGCAAAACTCCAACGAGGCCTGGATGCCCTGACAGAGTACCTCACCAGCTGGAAGACCTGTATCAAAGCGGCAAAGACCCAGGTCATCACTTTCGCCCACTCCAAATCCCTAAACTTGTTCCGCCTGGGGACTGTAAAATCATCCTCAATGGCACGACGACTGTGGAATGGGCCAATGAGGCCGACTACGCAAGCTTGACTCTCGACAGCAAGCTTATTTTTCGGCATCAGGTTGACAAAACGGTGACAAAGTGTAACGTCTTGTTGAAACTACTGTACCCTTTGATCAACCGCCGGTCGTCATTGTCCCTGAAAAATAAGCTTGCTGTCTACAAGCAAATCATCCTCCCTGTGAATGAATACGGCATGCCGGTCTGGGAGAGCTGCGCTAAAACCCACCACCTCAAACTTCAACGGGTCCAAAACAAATTCCTGAGGATGATCCACAACACCCCTCCCAGGACAAGAACATCCGAGGTCCACCGTCTGGCCGGGATAAACACCTTACATGAACGCTTTGGTGAGTGTAAAGAAAAGCTTAGGGTCCGTTGCTTGCACTCGGACCAAGAAGCGCTTACGGCGCTAGTTCCAATCTAGGTTATCAATTTTTTTTGTAAATATTAGTGTACATAGTAGTTAGGTTATCAAATTTTAAAAAATACACTAGCGCCTCCTAAAGGCCGTCATGATATATTATATTTTAAAACTCAGATAACATTATAAAAAAAAATCAAATCGAGGTTGAAGGGCCAAGCCGGCCGATCACTGTATATGTATAAACAAAATAATTGTAAAACAAAACTGATTGAATAAAGAAGAATTTTACTAACGCAATCTTGGACAGAACATCGTTAGTCCACACGAAGCAGCCGTCAACGAGCATGCTAAATCAGCATAAAATCATCGAAGAACATGAAGGCCCCAGGCTTCGGCAGCATCCTGAATCTCGAGCTCAAAAACATGAGTGCTCCATTCTTTGAGCACCTCTCGCTGATCTTTAATCAGTTTCTCCGGTTCAGCTATTTCCCATCGTCCTGGAAGTCAGTGAAAGTCATCCCCATCTGGAAGCCTGGGAAGGATCCTTCCTCCCCCAAAAGTTATCGACTCATCAGCCTTCTCTCAGGGTTATCCAAGCTATTCGAAAAAGCTATTCATCACCGGTTACTTGAGTCTGCCGAAAATCTCAACATTCTGCTCGAGGAACAGTTTGGTTTCCGACGCGGTCGGTCAACTGTACACCAACTGACTCGAGTTACCAACGTCCTCAGACGGAACAAGTTTGTCTCAAAAACATCCGCCATGGCCTTACTCGATGTCGAGAAGGCATTTGACAATGTATGGCATGATGGCCTGGTGTACAAACTACAACGCTACAATTTTCCCAGCTACCTGGTGAAAATCATCAACAATTACCTGTCGGCAAGGACATTCCGGGCGAGCGAGTTCCAATGCGCACAACATCGTCACTGGTGTCCCCCAGGGCAGTATCCTCGGGCCCCTGCTTTTCAATCTTTTCACCTCCGACATGCTCCAGAAGGTGGCATTCTGTCTCTGTTCGCAGATGACACCTCCATCGTCTACAACGGTAGAGTGATCAGAGCGCTAGTGGCAAAACTCCAACGAGGCCTGGATGCCCTGACAGAGTACCTCACCAGCTGGAAGACCTGTATCAACGCGGCGAAGACCCAGGTCATCATTTTCCCCCACTCCAAATCCCCTAAACATGTTCCGCCTGGGGACTGTAAAATCATCCTCAATGGCACGACTGTGGAATGGGCCAATGAGGCCGACTACCTTGGCTTGCCCCTCGACAGCAAGCTTATTTTCAGGCAACAGGTTGACAAGACGGTGACGAAGTGTAACGTCTTGTTGAAACTACTGTACCCTTTGATCAACCGTCGGTCGTCATTGGCGCTAAGAAAAGAAGCTTGCTGTCTACAAGCAAATCATCCTCCCTGTGAACGAATACGGCATGCCGGTCTGGGAGAGCTGCGCTAAAACCCACCACCTCAAACTGCAACGGGTCCAAAACAAATTCCTGATGATGATTCTCAACACCACTCCCAGGACACGAACATCCGAGGTCCACCGTCTGGCCGGGATAAACACCTTACATGAACGCTTTGGTGAGTGTAAAGAAAAGCTTAGGGTCCGTTGCTTGCACTCGGACCAAGAAGCGCTTACGGCGCTAGTTCCAATCTAGGTTATCAATTTTTTTTTATAAATATTAGTGTACATAGTAGTTAGGTTATCAAATTTTATAAAATACACTAGCGCCTCCTAAAGGCCGTCATGATATATTATATTTAAAAACTCAGATAACATTATAAAAAATCAAATCGAGGTTGAAGGGCCAAGCTGGCCGATCACTGTATATATATAAACAAAATAATTGTAAAACAAAAACTGATTGAATAAAGAAGAATTTTACTACTACTACTGCACGATTGGTCTTGCTTTCCGCTCGCACATATTTTCCAAGTGTTTTTAGCTCGTTCGTTCGTTTCTTGTTTTTGCCTCGTCACGTTGGCGTTATTTTCTCCCGGACCCGTCATGGGAGACTCGGTGGCCGACTCGGTCACGGGAAAGGTGCCGAAACGCACGGTACTTGGAGGCGCGGGTAACCCCTCCAACCAACTATTGCAGAGCAACGTGTATTCGTCGATGCCACTTGACGATACCGGCAATACGCCAAAGAAGCGCAAGAAGCAGCAGTCGTAGCTGCCACAAACTTAACCAGTTCGGAGAGAGAAGTGCCTGTCTGTTTTTATAAGAGGCGACCCGCCGGAACTGCAACCCTAGCTCCCGGGAATTGATCGTGAAAGGCCTGGACTGCAGATTTCGGCTCTGCAATGAAGGAATTAATGTGATGCCCACCAACACGGACCATCACAAGTCGTTCGTGGAGTTCTTCGACCTCCCCGGCACGAAGCCGCTAAAGACTTTGCTGCGAGGACTCCACGACATGGGCGAACAAGAACTCATCGAGGTTCTGAAAAGCAGCGGTGCACAAAATCGCTTGTCACGAAAAAACGAAAAAGTATCGTGACCAGCTTTATCTGATCCAAATGGAGCACGGCTCCACCACGTTTAAGGATCTGAAACTGATCGGAGCTATCAACTATACTGTCGTTGACTAGGAGCGGTACAGGCCAGCGCACAAACTGCTTCAATTTTGGGCATGGCACCCGGAGTTGCCAAATGAAGCTGACTGCAAGAGGTGTGGGAGGTGGCCGATCCCAAGTGCGCCTACTGCGGCGAAAAACATCGGGCCACCACCAAAGGCTGCCCAAAGTGAGCGGAATTCCTGAAAATCCGAAGCCAAAGAAGAACCATGTTCCTGCGCTCCACGAGGTGAACTATCCGGCCATCCCGACCGCCCGCCGAGCAATTCCATTCCTCCTACCATCACAACCACACAAACGACTGGCAGCAGCAGCTGTGACTCCCTCTTCCTGGATTCCATTGGTCACCGGATGAGCAGCTGGCTCCAATGTTCAGCCAACTTGCGGCACGGCTTCGAAGCTGCAAATCCCGGTTTGACCAGATCTACATTCTGGGCCTTTTTGTCAGTGAAAATGGGTCTGGCAAATTGGAACGCTTGCCCGCTCAAGAGCAAAACCGTCGAGCTCAGCGATTCCTTTCAGGAGAATCCGAAACCAACCTGAAGCCCGAGGTAAGTGCAACAACTACGCCTGCCGCCTGCAGCCGTACTTCAAGCTCAAAATCATCGAAGCCGTTGGAGTGGAAGTCACCACCTCCGTCGGAGTCGTCAAGTTCATCGTGGCTTACTGTCTCACACAAGGCAAACCGACGACGACGAAATATATTTAAGCTCACTCGGCGGGAGGGGCAGATCATCATCGCCGGAAACTTGAACGTGAAGCATCAATCGTGGAGAAACACCGTCTCAACCCGGAACGGAGTCGTCTGGTGCAACTATGAACTAGAGAGCCACTACACCATCCAGAGCCATGACAGCCCGGTCCGGGGCCCATGCAACGCTCGACATCTTCATAACGAACATGAACGATCACGTCTTTCCAGCTCGGACCACTATCCGGTGGTGGCGGAAGTTGGAACTTCGGTGAATCGGCACGAGCTAACCCGGCGTAACTATCACCAAGTCGACTGGGGTCGGTTTCAACGGTGCGTGAACGAGAACATAGACAACCAGCGGCATCCGGTTTCATCCGAAGACGTCGACGAGCAGCTGTACGCCACCCAGGGGGCGCTCTCCCTAGCCCGCGAGCAGTATATTCCAAAGGTTCGGAAGGTAAGCAAAACCCTAATGATTGATACACTCACTCATATTCACCAATTGATCCGTCTGCGAAATGTCACTCGCAGGCAGTACCAACGTACTGGGCTGCCTGCGCTTAAGACCCGGTGCAATCGCATGACTAAAATTATCCAGGCCAGTATGGTGGACCTCAGAAAAAGTGATTTTTCCAATAAGATCCGTGCTCTCCTAGACCGATCTGGACCGTTCTGTGCTAAACCTTTCTGGAAGTTAACCAAAATTCTAAAATCCAAACCTTGGCCCATTTCACCTTTGATTCCGCTAGACAATAATGACTCTAAGGATCGCTTGATAACTCCTGGAGAGAAGGCAGCCGAAATAGGTCGCCATTTCGTCAGCTCACACAATCTTGGACAGAACATCATCAGTCCACATGAAGCAGCCGTCAGCGAGCTTGCGAACAACATCCATCTGACTCCAAACGACTTCTCGGAGGAGTTAAATATCACAGCTGGCGAATTGACGGCGTATCAAATTATCAAAAAACTTGAAGGTTTCAGGCTTCGACAGCATCCTAAATCTCGAGCTCAAACACATGAGTGCTCCATTCTTTGAGCACCGGATAATCGAGTCTGCGAACACCACAACATCTTGCTTGAGGAACAGTTTGGTTTCCGACGACTGTGGAATGGGTCAATGAGGCCGACTACCTTGGTTTTTCTCGACAGCAAGCTTATTTTTCGGCAACAGATTAACAACACAGTGACAAAGTGTAACGTCATGTTGAAACTATTATACCCTTTGATCAACCGTTGGTCGTCATTATCCCTGAAAAATAAGCTTCCTGTCTACAAGCAAGTCATCCTCCCTATGATCGAATACGTCATGCCGGTTTGGTAGAGCTGCGCCAAATCCCACCATCTGAAACTTCAACGGGTTCGAAACAAATTACTTCTCACTGTTCGTATTCCTAATTTCTCACTTTTCATATGACCTATTCAGCCAAATGTCCTATTCGGGCAAATGACCATTTCGGCCAAATGACCATTTCGGTCAAACGACCTTTTCGGCCAAATGACCTATTCTGCCAAATGACCTATTCGGCCAAATGACCCTTTCGGCCAAATGTCCCTTTCGACCAAACGACCCTTTCGGCCAAACGAATCTTTCGGCCAAATGACCCGTTCGGCCAAATTACCCTTTCGATCAAATGATCGGCCATATGGCTTTCGGCCGAAGGGGTTTCTTTTAAAAAAAATCACGCGCTAGCTATTTTTATCGGGATTCTACAGTGAGCGGTCCCGAAGCATGGGAGACTAGCAATTTAAAGCATCCTGTGAATTTTTTTTCGCAAGATGCTGAACTTGGTTATGAGCTGTTAATGAATTAAAATACGATTTGTTTAAAACAGTACCAACATAAATTTTCTTCATTAGTACAAACATAATCGCTTGGCGTCTGTCGGTGTGAGTGATGGTCGCCGATGAGTGGATGTTGTAGAAATTTTCATCATTAACAGCAACTAAGCTACTAAGCTTTCTGTACAGAAAATGCTGCTCTTGAGAAGATCCAGTTATCTCCGGCCAATGCGCTTTTCCAAAAACTAACTGCAACCAAACTCGATGACTTTTCGGTAAGATAATCATCACGCGGGATCGCAACAGACGACATTTATCGCGTAACATTTGAAAATGACCTACAGCCAAACCGTAAACATTGAGAAAATGCCATTCGAAAAAAATGCATCACAAATTCTATTCCTATTTCCCAGGTTTATTATAATTTAAGCGGCAAAAACTCCTAAAAGCACATAATCAACACTATCTATCCATCCATAACCTTAATTGCACTGAAAACATGCAAAAATGTGTCGAAATCGTTAAAATAAAATTTTAAGTCTATTTTCATTTTTTCTCCGAATAGGCCTTTTTGGTAAGTCATTCTGCATTTGCTTGTCATTCATAGACCCTTTGTTTATGGCATTTTTTTGAAAGTAAACACGGGATAAGGCTTTTCGAGGGGAAATTTTCTCTCTCTCAAGCTCGGGCCGATGACGGTTCGGAAAAAAATCCCGTTGTCGGCCCGAAGTTGGAGAAGGCTTATTCCTGACAGAAAAAAACGAGTGGCTTGGCCGTTTTTTAGGGTGGACCTATACATATTTTGAAAATAACACGTTGTAGGCCCAATCAAAAATTAGTTTTTTCTAAGTAATTTAATTGAAGATGCGGAAGATTTTTATGTTATTAGTAACTATTAGGGGATGCTGTCGAAGGGTGTTAAAATTAAATTTGTTTACTTTTCATTGTACGCCCTTATCAATTTAAGCGAGATTTATGTAATCAACACATTTTTCACATAAAATAATGGTTCGTTGAGGTTGAATGATGACCACCGACACCGACGACCACCACCAATGTGATGAGTTGCCATTGAAAATGCTAACAGTGTAATCGTGCTGCTGTTTCCGCTGTGCGTGAAATCTTGTTCAAACTGATGATTAGATCCAAACCCGCAAGTTGCTTGATTTTGATGTCTTTGCTTGCGATGCACGCACGGGATTGGTTGTTATACTATTTGTAAATTGTTTGCCAATTTTAAATAATAAATAGTTAAAAATCTGTATTTTTAGAACAATACAATGAAGCATTGACTCATCCTAGATCGAATGGTTCAAAAATATTGGAAATCCATTGAGAAATAGCTGAGATATTAACGTTCAAAGTTTATCATATTTTCGTGCCGGACTCCGATTCTCGCAATCGCAAAGTGTACCGCAATATAAAAAAACAGACGTAGTCCTACGTCAAAAAACATGTGACACATTTTCTTACTCACAACTTTTTGTTACTTTAGGCTTCGGTCGATTCGCGAATTAAAAACAGATTTAACTTAAAGGATCCCCATTGGCGTAACTAGGGGGTCTATAGCCCCATCATCTATATTCTCTATTTTGATCTTCCTTAAAAAAATTATCTAAAATTGTACCACTTTATTAAGTTATCTTAGTGGTAATGTGATAAATACGGTTGCAACCACCTAATGCAATTGCCTATCTTTATTCTTTTTTTCTTAAGCACGTGCTTTCTCATAAGAAACGCGACGCGAAACAAGACATAACACTTATAGTTCTCACAATCGTCAATAATTTAAAAAAATACCTTTTGTCTAGACTTGTCTTGTTTCGCGTCGCGTTTCTTATGAGTGTCGTGTCGTTCTTACGTTAGCACAGGTTGGCGCGAACCACAAAAATACTTGTGACGTGCTTTCTGTTGCAGCCCACAGTATCGAAGTGTGTTTATTTACCAGCCAATGATTGCTACAACGACTCAAATTGATAGCGTATGGCTATTGCGTCCAAGTGTAGTAGCGCTCGGCTTTGTCCCGCACACACAAAAATGCAACATTCCTCCAAGGATTCCAGGAATTCCGATAAAGATATTCCAAGAGTTTGAACAGAAATGTTCCAGAGATTCCGACGGGAATGTTCATGAATATCAACGTGAAAGTTTCAGGGATTTCGTAGGCAATGTTCCAGGGATGTAGAAGCAAATTGTGAGGGAGGGATTTCGAATTAATCCTCCAGGGATTCCGAAAAGATTCCTCCCATGATTCCGAAGGGAGTGATTCCTCCAGAGATGTTGAAGCAAATCGTTGATGGAATGATTCCGAAGTAAATCGTCGAGGGAGTCCGAACTAAATCTTTGAGGAATTCCAAAGCAAACCGTCGATGTATTCCGAAGCGAATCGTCGAATGATTCCGAAGCAATTCGTCCAGGGATTCCGAAGTAAATCGTCAAATGGATTCCGATCGTCGTTGGATTCCGAAGCAAATCGTCGAAGTATTCTGAAACAAATCGTCAAGGAATTTCATGATAATTATTCGAACGATTCCGAAGAAAATCAATGAGAGATTCTCCTTGGATTATGGGTATCCCCCACTGAATCCCAAGGGTATTCCTCAACGAAACCGAAATGAATCCAGTGTGAATTCTTATGGACTCCAGCTGCAATGCTTCGATGATTCTGACAATAATTCTTCAGGGATTCTAATGAGAATTCTTCTTGGATTTTTTTGGTAATTTCTCTCGGATTCTGATGAAATTCCTTCTCGGATGATGATGGGAATTGTGGAGATTATCATGCTGCTATAGGCGGAAGTCTGCTGGAAAACTGTCACTCCAGTCCGTGATGGATGACCACATGTCTTGGACTGCTGGCGAAGTACCACGATTGCTTTGATTGATATTTTGGTGGCTTTCCGTTGTTGTTCATATTAAATTTACTTTGATGCTTTTAAATCAATTAGACGTCTCACTGCTCACTCCTCATTTTTCACTTCTCGATGTGAAAAGTTAGAAGTGCGAAGAGAGTAGTGGAACGTCTCACTACTCACTTCGCGCTTCTCACTTTTTACAGTGAGAAGTGAGAAATAAGGAGTAAGTAGTGAGACGTCTCACTTCACGCTTCTAACTTTTCAAATGATCTATTCTGCCAAATGTCGTATTTGGCCAAATGACATATTCGGCCAAATGTAATATTCGTCCAAATGTCCTATTCGGCCGAATGACCCTTTAAGTCAAATGATCTTTCCGGCTAAATAACCCTTTCGGCCAAATGACAGTATTCGGCCATACGGCCCTTCCTCGTTATAGAGAACTCCGGAGAGAGCCATGTGCAGAGCCGCGTATTTGAAAATCATTTCAACCATTTTTACGTCCTGCATCCATCGTAAGTCTGCTCCAGCTGTGCATAGAACGCATCTTTCTCGTCGTCGGGTCTCCTTTCGTGTGGGCAGTGCACATTTTGATGATGCTATAGATCAGCAGTTCCCCCCAGAAGTAGTACTGGGAGGTAGTTCCTGGGGGAAACGATGGTGGAGCCCAAGGGAGTTTAGTCGGTATTACCGGTATGGTCGAGTCCGACACTCCAGTACACTTCCGTGTGGTAGTTTGGCAACTACAATGCACGTGTACTGGGTTAGTGTGTAAATGCATTCTACCTTGTAAAAAAAAAAAAAATAGATCAGCAGTTCTCAACTGTTTTCTTGAGAGGTACCCCTCCAAACTTTCGCATTAATTGTGGTATCCCTTCTTGAAAGAAGGCTTCCAAGCCTTCGAAAGAATAATTCCGAGCCCTTTGAATGGAGCCTTCCGAGCCTCTTGAAAGAAGCTTCTGAATCTCTTGAAAGTAGGCTTCCGTACCTCTTGACAAGAGGCTTCCGAGCCTCTTGAATGGCGTCTTTCGAGCCACTTAAAAGGAGGCTTCCTTTGCATCTTGAAAGGACGCTTCTGAGCCTCTTGAAAGAATGCTTCCAACCCTCTTGAAAGAAGACTTCTGAGCTCTTGAAGGGAGGCTTCAGAGCCTTTTGAAAGGTGGCTTCCGTGCTTTTTGCAAGTAGGCTTCCTGGCCTCTTAAAACGAGGCTTCCGGGTCTCTTAAAAAGAGGTTTCCGGGCCTCTTGAAAGCAGGTTTCCGAGCCTCTTGAGAGGAGCTTTCCGAGCCTTTTGAGAAGCCTCTTGAAATTAGGCTTCCGAGCCTCTTGAAAGGAGTTTTCCGAGCTTTTTAAAAGAATCTTCCAAGTCTCTTGAAACGAGGCTTGCGACTTCCTTGAAAGGAGTCTTCTCTGCAAAAAGCCTGCATGCCTCTCAAACGGAGGCTTCCGAGGCTTTAGATTCTAGATTCCAGTTCAAAAGCATATTCCTAACATATTGTTCAACATTTTGTTTAAATCAGGTAGATTGCAGATTTTTGTTTATTCGACGTATTGTCCGTTTGATTTTTTATTTCGCAGCCCTTCATACGCTGTGGTGGTTGCAGAAACGGCCTTTTATATTTAGCTTGCACCTCCTTGCGTTGATTGGCTGCCACCCAATTACGCATGGGCGGGTCTTGCCCAACACTATGAAGCCGGCTCCCAGCTCATTGGTGGTGCCACAGCTTTGGTAAAAGGTAGCCGATCGATGCAGCTTTTTATAGAAGTTTAACAGAGCCAACTGTCAAACCACACCACGTTCTAGATGACCTTGGGAGGGGTCGTCAAGATCTGGGACATAGTCCCTGCTGATCCCGTTGATTCTGGCGATTAGAAATCCTTCGTGTGAATTATCGATAACTTCTTGGATGGGATACCGGCTCATAACTTGTATCTTTATCCGCCACCCAATTACTGTCATCATAAAGGAGCGTGAGTCGCAACCAAAGGTTGAGAGGTTGAGGCGTCAAATTGTTGAATCATTTCTGAGTGAATATTTGCATTTAAATTATTCAATATCATGTTATAACGGAAAGGTTCAGAAATATTTTTATTATTTTTTGATGAAATTGAGCGATTTGATGAAAAATGATCTTTTTGGAACTTTTTTACCGAATTTAAATATCATCAATACAACAATTTCAAATGGCTTATCAATAAGATACAGTAAATTAATTTTATTCTTTGTATTAGTCCAATATTATCATCACAGTTCTGATCACATTATCCTGATCAGCGCCCAGATAATGATATCATCAGGTGCCATAAATACACGACCCGAAGCACAATGTTTACAACACATATACACAAAGTGATGCTAGTGGAGTATTTACTCACGCAAATCGCCCATATCATCCCGTTTTTCCTCCAGTTCCCACCAACCAACCCGTAGCAGAACGACCCGGGCAAGGAATATGCGTGGCTTCGATACCAACCCCATACACAGCAAGCAACAGGGCCAGGAATGATGATAGGCCTATGACATAATTTCGTTCCGATATTAAATCTTAATTGAATTGCTTCCGCTACCGGAAAGAAAATCGATTTTGCAGTCGTCTCCAACCCACGGCAAGACAAGATTGTTTGTTGCAGTGAAATTTTGTTCAACGCTCGCCAGGAGGCCTCTGGATCTGGACCCACCTGCTGGGGTGGCGTGCTCGTTTCTTCACAACGGGATTGATTTTGTCGCTCGCAAAATTCCGATGATTGCGTTGTAGCTTTCGCGCTCGTCTTTGAAGATCGCGTTAATGACGATAGAAGATAGATGGGTGTGGTGCGGCTGGGGATTTTTATCTTTTTGATTAGAAGAGCCAAACTTGGAAACGAGGGAAAATTCTTAGCGACGATGCTCCAACAAACAGCCAAATTAGCTCTCCCAGAAACGAAATTATTGGAATTTGTCAGCGGCAATGTGCTGCTAGTTATCGGGTGAATGTGAAAGCGTGAAGATAATGTGGCTTCAAGGAATTTGAACTTTATTGGTAAACAAAGTGGGAGGGGAGCGAGTTGAATGGAATGAGAATAGGAATGCTGATAAGCATTATTTTGGGAGCTAATTGTATTTGGAAGAGACAGCTTGGAGATCGAATTTTAAAAAATGTAAAAAAATCCAGAATTAGGTGACAACATCCAGACTACTGCTACAAGAGTAAGAAATTATTTTGAAAAAGTCTACTAAGCAAGTTGACTATTGATACTTAGGTCGCCATGCAATTGCTGTTAAAAAAGGAACATCTAGGACAGCAGTCTGGGTAAATGGAAATTATTTAAGGACAAGCTTCTCGGAATATAAAACTAAATTCACTCACGTTTACAAGGGGACGTTGCGTTGCTCTCGTATTGAGTAGTGTGCCCATGAAAGCGTGACTAGATTTAAATTTGGATTCCAGGAGGCTTGTTCTTGAATGAATCGGCTACGATGTTAGTAAATTAATTTTATAAAATTGATAGAAGATTGCATCCAACTCCAGAAAATAAAATGCAACCATTGAGGTATACATATAATTCACTACATTGCCCATTTGTTCGCATGAGTTGCATTACATGGTAATTCTTCTTAAGTTTTCTATCGCATTAGGAAGGGCACCTACATCGCTTAGTGGATTAATCAAAGCTTCACCTATTAAACCATTACTATCACCAAATTGTTAAAAACTGACGATTGACGAATAGGTTTCCAACATGCTGAAAGCAATAATCAATAATTATTATTATTCTGTTAAGCATTTGATTGCATCTAATCATTTCAATTGCTACTCGACAATAGCAATGTTCTTGTGGCACAAAATTCGGCTGCTTTCATCTGTCTACGACTACTCCTGGGAAAGTCATTCCTCATTCCATTGATACAATTTCAACAACAAGGGAAGCAAACTTCCCTTCGGATCCATTGATGGTTCCCTTTTCAGCAACTAAACATTTATGATGGAAGCATAAACAGTAGGTTTCTAAGAGGGCCGTTTGTTTCAGTTCGATTGAACTTCGAAAAGAAGTCGACTTGAGTAATAGGATTACCTATCATTATGATGAGTGCGGTGGTGATAAACTTGTTTCCACTGCTTTTACAATGGTTTTACAGCGGAATACACTGAAGTCAGTTTTTACGCGGAGGACCAAACCACGTTAAAAATTGCGTAAATCCACGTAAAAACAACTTTCTTGAAAATCAGATTTTTGCGGTTTATATGTAAGTGTTTTCTGACTAACAAGAGACTTTTTGAGAAATCTGCATAAAATTACAAAACCGCATAAAAAAAGTCGCATTCAAAGCGACCTCAGTGTACAAGGAGAAGATATTTTTTAATGAATAAGACGGTGGGCATCTGAAGCGAAATTTCTTGAAATTGAACGTAACTTGAAAGCGTGAAATAACGCAGATGCGATCCGACATAGGGTATCGGAAGCCATTCCCGGCCAGCTATCCTTGTCGCACACCTTTGCATATTCAAGTTCAATTGCAATTAACTGGACAGTAATTTCTCGAGTGAGCACACATGATTACGAACGATTTTTGGTAAAATAATGTTTGTATGTTTTTGCTTTTGAGCCGGAAATACCATCCGTAACCGAATGTGTATCAAATGTGTTTTTTGTGGTCTACTAACAAATGTTTAGATTTTTCGGTCATCTTGATTTATAATGATATTATTTACTCATGAGATTATTGATGATCAACAAATATTGCGAAATTATAAATATGGAAAATAAATATTTTGAAAACTTAGTGCGTTCCTTATTTACACTGCCTATTTATCATCAATATTGCCGTAAGCAAATAAATCGATTTCTTCAAGAAATTTTCTCATCAAAATTTTGTTTTCAATTGTTTTCCTTTGTATCTTCTTAAATTCCCATATTCATCTCATCTTGAAAATGGGGATAATGTTTCAGGGTCATGGTTTTAAGGCAAATGATGTCTTTAAGGATTATTGGATCTATACTCACATCAAAGAATATGTCCGTTTGAAGGTCAATGTTAAATCTGAAACAGAAAGAAAGAAGTCATTAATATTGTGTAGAAATAGTCGAGTTCACCTCCAATTTTAATCCAGATAGAAAAGTTTTTTTTTGGCGAATAGAACTTAGGGGTATATTGCATTAGAGCATCTGTCGTTCGGGCGTTTGTTTTAGAAGGGAAAGGATCATTTGATCGCAATTCATTCGACCAAAAGCCATTTGGTCGAATAACACGTTGCAAGTCATCCAGCCAGCCATTTTTATGAAGATGTTCAAATCAATGACTTATTCGGCCAAACGACTTTTTCGGCCATATGACTTCTTCGGTCAAATAACCTTTTCGGCCAAATTACTTTTTCGGTCAATTCGTCCTTTCTGCCAAACAGAGTCGCGTTTTTCCAGTGAGCGGATCGGCCGGTCGTCGAAATTTAGTTTTGCTTTGTACGGAAGTAGTTTGCAGTAGCTATCGGACAAGTAGGTACATAGTACTGCGCGTCCGTTCGGTCGTCCAAAACGTTTCACCTCCGTTGTTATATGCCACCGGGTGTGCATGGTTTAACATTTTTTCTCGTGGCGAGACAGCGAATTAGTGTTATTTCCCATCCCATAGATCGCTTCACCTACCGGAGTGAATCCAGATAAACGATATCCTATCCCAAGACAATCGTGGAGATGCAGAGGAATACTCGGTCTCTAGTAGCAACGAGAGTCGGACTAACAATCCTTCCCTTCCTATATGACCGTAAGGACTTGGCCTGCGCCGTTATTGACTTTAGATATTTGAGCTTCCGAAACGTGTACATTGAGTATGGGTAGCTAGTCCCAAGCCCCTTTTATTGTGTTCTCTGTACAATTTCGCAAGTTCAGTCAATCACGGAGTAGCAACTACGAATTGTGCGGTCATAATGCTAATGCTCATACTCAATTAGTCCTTTCTGCCAAACAACCATTCTGATCAAACGGCATGTCACGACCCCTCGGTCGGCGCGTCGCTTCATCTGGGATTGACAACGGAACGTCAAGCGTGAAACGTCAAACACCGGGCTCTCGGACGGGATGACGGGACCACTTTTCGCTGACAATAGTTTGGATGATAAACAGAGGAATTGGTATGCTGAAAACGATGAAATGCCTGCAAACGAATGTGTAAAACTTAAAATCCAGTTTAAAACTAGTTTTCTTTTCTTTATTTAAATAGTGTATATGTAAATTATAATTCTCCTTGCTATTCTAATATTAGGGTAGGGCGAAGTGTATTACGAATATTGAATATGTGCCTAAATTACCTAAAATTAACCTAAACTATACCTATACTTACACTATACTGCTCAAATCGGATAAGAGTTAGATATTAGGATTCACGGTGAGCCGAATTGATAATGCGTTAAATAACTAAATTAATTAATGTATTCGGTTGATAGCTGAATTCGTTTTGTAGGATTTAAGCTAGTGAGCAGTGAGCACTGCTGATATTCGTAGCCTGGAAGCGAGGATGAATATTAGAACAAACCACGAAGGTGAAACATTAACTATATGAAGTGTTCTTACAGGAGTAATATTTCAACCAGAGTAGGAGTTGGGGAATAGCATAGGAAAGAGTAAGAACCCTAAACGTAAGTTTCTTTGACAAAACTATACTGCATACTTCTGAATGAGCCATTGTTATCCTTTTGCAGAAAGTTTTTAATATACGTTGTATTAAAAACCTGGAATTCTTATTCTTCGTTGGCCGTACGCCATCACGGCATTTTCAACCAGATGACCTATTCGGCCGAAAGACATTTTCTGTCGACATATCGGTCAAATTACTTTTAGCCAGATGGGTTTCGGCTAAATAACCTTTGGATAAATTGCTTTCGGCCGAATGACTTTCAGCCAAACGGCCTCTCTCTTCGTTATACAAGTATAAAAATGTACAACACCTTGTGTGTTTTATTCCCATCAAAATAATATAGATTGTATGTCAAACAATACAATACGATTATCGATAGTACGTTTCATGAAGAATTTTCACGGTTGTAAAAAACTTGTTTTGTACTTACAAAAAGCACAGTAAATTTTAATATTACCGATGCATTCTATTATATTTCAATTGTTATCTTGTGTTTTGTTTTGCGCATCAAAAACCCAAACAAATAAAACCTACTTTACTACCTCAGAGAGAAACTTGACATCAATTGACCTTTCCCGTCAAAAAAATTTATTCGCTCAATCGATTCTTTGGCTTATTGAAGGTCAGCTTTCCCAAAGAACCCATATTTTTCTAATCTTCTTACAACTTTTAAAATCGAAAACAAAAACCGGAAAAGTGTTGAACGTGTGAACCAGCCTGGAAAATTCACCCGATGTTCATTCCAAATCGGGCCAATCCTAAAAAAAAACAGAACTTTTTTTTTAAATTTTTTCCCGGTTTTAAAAATAGTTAGAGGCTCCAAAAAATATGGATTCTTTGGAAAAGTTGACCTTAAATAAAAAAAAGAAGATGTTGAAAAAAGAAAAAAAAAAACAGATTAATCCACCTAGCGTTGGTGGTGCCTTTCTCGCATTTAGTTAAGACACCAACCTTATATGGGGCTTATATGGTTCGATGTACCATTTTCTTCATAACTTTCAAACGCAATGACCGATCGTTATCAAATTCAATAGTGATCAACAAGGCTTTGTCCCCTGTCGAATAAAACTTGTTGCGAGAAAATCGGTTAAGGATTACTATACGAAAAGTTGTCTAATGTTTTTTAGCTTTTGTGCACACACATACACACACACATACGCACACACATACATACACACGGACAGACAGACATGTGCGCAGTTCGTCGAACTGAGTCGATTGGTATATAACACTATGGGTCTCAGACGCTTATATAAAAAGTTCGTTTTCGGAGTGAAATGATAGCCTTTCGGTACAACTTTGTTGTACGAGAAAGGCAAAAAATCAACAGGCATAGAGTACGGAAGGGAGTGGAGCAGTAAGTGTTTTTTTTCTCATTGTTAGTTCCGATAGCAAGTGATCGGCGGCGGCACTGCTGATATGAACTTATTTCAAGCTACAAAAATTCTCCGGAATTTATCCGGAAGTTCCTCATCGAAATCCTAAAAAAGTTTCTTCACGAGTTTATTGGGAAGTTCATCGAGAACTACCTCTGGACATTCCTTCAGATATTCTCCGGAAGTACCTCCAGGAAGTTTTCGCAGGAATTCCTCCGGAAGTTCCTCCAGAAATTCCTCCGGAAGCTCCTCCAGAAATTCCTCCGGAAGATCCTCCAGGAACTCCTCCGGAAGTTCCTCTAGGAATTCCTTTGGAAGTTCCTCCAGGAATTCCTCCGGAAGTTTCTCTAGGGATTCCTCCGTAAGTTCTTCTAGGAATTACTCCCGAATTTCCTCCAGGAATTCCTCAAGAAGTTCCTCCAGGAATGCCTAAGGAAATTTCTTCAGGAGTTCTTCCGAAAGTTACTCCAGAAATTCCTTCGAAAGTTCCTCCAGGAATTCCTCCGGAAGTTCCTCCAGGAATTCCTCCGGAAGTTCCTCCAGGAATTCCTCCGGAAGTTCCTCCAGGAATT
The DNA here is from genome assembly GCF_024139115.2 of Armigeres subalbatus. Lineage (NCBI taxonomy): Eukaryota > Metazoa > Arthropoda > Insecta > Diptera > Culicidae > Armigeres > Armigeres subalbatus. Next base: position 187,718,279 of record NC_085139.1, read on the forward strand.
CCTCCGGAAGTTCCTCCAGGAATTCCTCCGGAAGTTCCTCCGAAGTTCCTCCAGGAATTCCTCCGAAGTTCCTCCAGGAATTCCTCCGGAAGTTCCTCCAGGAATTCCTCCGAAGTTCCTCCAGGAATTCCTCCGAAGCTCCTCCAGGAATTCCTCTGGAAGTTCTTCAAGGAAGTTCCTCCGGAAGTTCCTCCAGGAATTCCTCCGGAAGTTCCTCCAGGAATTCCTCCGGAAGCTCCTTCAGGAATTCCTCCGGAAGTTCCCCAAGGAATTCCTCCGGAAGTTCCCCAAGGAATTACTCCGGAAGTTCCTCAAGGAATTATTCCGGAAGTTCCACAAGAAGTTTTTCCGAAAGTTCCTCAAGAAATTCCTCCGAAAGTTCCTCAAGGAATTTCTCCAGGAGTTTCTCAAGGAATTCCTCCGGAAGTTTCTCAAGGAATTCCTCCAGAAGTTTCTCAATAAATTCCTCCGGAAGTTCCTCAAGGATTTTTTCAGGAAGTTTCTCAAGGAATTTTTCCGGAAGTTCTTCAAGGAATTCCTCCGGAAGTTCCTCAAGAAATTCCTCCAGAAGTTTCTCAAGGAATTCCTCCCTAAGTTCCTCTAGGAATTCCTCCGGAAGTTTCCCAAAGGAATTCTTTCGGAAGTTCCTCAAGGAACCGGCTTCCTGCTGAACCAGCCTTTTTCAGCTGGCCCATGTGCTCGCCAAGTGCAACGGGAACTCGGGCCGGATGAGTTGGGGTATCCCATGATTAAATGGAACTCTCCGGCCGCGAAGGCCCTTTTTCTTAACCTCGTCAACAGCATTTGGGAAAACCGCACTTTTACCGACGAGTGGAGAAAAAGCTACATTATTCCCATCCCGAAGAGCAGTGTGAACAGTCGCGATGCTTTCAAATTCAGGCCAATCTCCCTGACCTCGTGTGCGTCCAAAACTTCGAAAGGATGATCAATCGGCGACATAGGGAAAAACTAGAAGCGGACGGAAGGTTTGGCCATCGTAACAAGCTTTGCGCCCAGGATATGGCTCCAGCACATACTTTGCCACCCTGGGCAGTGTGCTCCAAGAAGCGTATGAGGAAGGCAAGCATGTTGACCTAGTGTCACTTGATATCGCCAAGGCTTTTAGCTGGACCTGGACCCCATTGGTCCTTAGAAAATTACAAAACTGGGGTATCACAGGCAACATGCTTGTTTGTATACGCAGACGACATCTTGTTGGTCGTAGTTGGTAGAACGCCTGGAAGGACCAGGATCAGAACTCAGGCCGCAGTAAGCACCATCCTTCGCTGGGCTTCTTTCGTCGGCTTGGAGCAGCCGGCATCAGTTAGCGGGGCCATTCATAAAACTCGGCACGGACTCTTTTAGTTTTATTCTAGTAGGTAGAGCAAGCGTAACGCAAAGATCAAGTCGTAGCTTCCATGACTACCATACCAAGTGCGGCTTGGCGAAATCTGTTGCTTGTTGTTTACGCAGAAACGATCGCTCGTAATCGTTGTTTGGTATCCATCTGAGCAAGGCTGTTCACTCACTGGAGTAGGATGCTTTGATTCAATTAGATCAATGCTCGTCCGCTTCACTCACGCTTTCAATGCCTGATCCTGAGAAGTGTAGCCGGTACTAGCCTCCCCCAGTGGCGCGGGTCCACTGGCACGGAGCGAAGGGCTGGCTGACGCCTCCAGTAAGCATCGACCGCACCATCGCTTCTCGGTTTAAGAGGGGTGACAACACAGAAGAACTCCGACGGTCTGTATTAGAACTGCTTTCAACACGCTTCCGGAACAGCGAGATCCGTTACACCGACGGTTCCGTATCCAGCCGAGGAGTCGGCTTCGGAGTCTATGGACCCAATCTGACCATGTCGGAGAGCCTGCCACGCCAGTGCAACATCTTTTCCGCCGAAGCCGCCGCCGTTTTTGTTGCGGCTACCCTCCCAGCGAACAAACCAATTGTGGTCCTTACGGATTCCGCGAGCGTGGTTTCTGCCCTCCAAAGCAAGACACCCAAGCATCTGAAACTAGAGTTTCCTGAATCGACAACAATCAATAGCCAGGCCAGACCAAGACACAAGAGACTCTCCGGCAATCCCAGGGTCGGCTAACTACTGGGTAATCAAGGGTTTTTCGCGGTAAACAAAAACTAACAACACAGGAACTTTCACTTTTCTAATATAATTTATTAGTTCCTAATTGTGGCGTGTGCGTGTTGTTCTGTGTAATAAATTTGTGTTAATTTGTTAAGTGTGACCTAGTTTTAACGATGGTACCGGTACATACCGCTGCTGCTGTTGGTGACGGGAGCACAATGGCCGACACAGCGACTCCTGTCGAGCTGTGCGACCAGAAATCTCGCCGGAATAGCGCGGGAGCGGTGAATGGACGGTCTTCGTCCGACGGGGCCAGCGGGCGTTGCTGGACGATGGTGGGCAGGCGTCTTCCCTCGTAGGCGCGATCGGCCGGCCGTGGCTTAGCCACCTTGGACGGACGAGAGGGGAATTCATCCTTGACAATTAGGGCCTACGGCCCGAGGAATCGTCCGGTGAAGGACGTCACAATCCTTGACGGATTAGGCGCGGAAGCCTGAAGGCTTCGCGGGCCGAGCCGTGTGCTGGACGGAAAAGCAGTCCGAAAACGTCGTAGAAAAAGAGGTCCTGAACACTTTTTCCCCGGAGCTCACACTAGCTCCCACTAGAAAGGGGGGGGGGTTCACTTGGAATACTGCACTTTACTTTCACTTCACAGCACACGGACGCCTGATTTACTAAGAGACCAAGTTTGGGCAATGGCTACTCTTTTATACCAAATTCCTTCCATATTTTCCCGCTAATTTTTATTGCATTTTTCATCCAACATGACATTTGCAGGCCATGTTGGATATTTGATAGCATCCTCATGATTTTACAGCGGTACCAAACCCTAACGCTTCTGTGGTAGTTCTGCTAGTATTACACGAGAAACGTGAAGGCTCCGAAAAAACAACATAATTACAAACCAAAAATCTACAACTTGTAACCAAACGGTTACACATCTCTGGATCCAGGGAATACTATCAGGAATGATCCCTGGTACCACGCTTGCTTTTATCCCTGGCCATTGCGGCATTAGGGGAAACACTGGAGCCGACGCCCTGGCGAGTGTCGGACACGAAGGTCTATTATACACCCGCTCTGTCCCGCTGGCTGACGTTAAGAAATGAACGAAGAGCGTCGTCGGCCAGTCGGCTCGGATATGGAGTAGCAGTAGAAGGCACTTCCTTAGGAAAATTAAAGGAACCACCGACTCCTGGAATGAACCAGCCACCCAGAAAGAGCAGCAGGTCATCTCAAGGCTCCGGACCGGCCACACCAGGGTCTCCCACAATTTTGGTGGGGGCCCACCCCGGTCCCGTTGTGATCTTTGTGACACTGAAAATAGTGCGGAGCACTTTGTCTGTCGGTGTCCCAAATACGACTACTTCCAAAATCTCTATAGAATACCGGGTAGCATTCGGGACGCACTGGCGGATGGTGAAGCTGCATTGGGTGCCATCTTTTGCTTCCTGAAGGACGCCCGATTATTTTATGAAGTTTAGCACCGCGATAGCCTCATAACATCAAGCATCGGGAATAAGGCCCTTCACAACAGGCGAACGGGCATTTCCTAAATATTCGTCCCACCCCTCCACCGATCATCATTCCGATTCGGCTGGGGGGCTTCGACCTACCCCATCCACAACTATACCTCACTGAACCAACAGCTAGACACGCCAATTTGCATTCCATTTTTTTTTATTCCTTCATTGAAGGATATCGATAAAATTTCATCGAGCATTTTTTCAGGCTCCCTCCGAATTTTTCGGATTCTGAATACCGCCACATTTACCAAGTGGTGTTCTGATTCTTTACCTAAAAGAAAGGTCGAAAAATAAAAGAACCTCTGTTAAATTGGCAAATTTTTGGCGAGGAGTTAATGGATAAGGCCTCACCACAACTTCAATCCTTCAGAGGCAAACATTACGGAGAACAGTACATCATTATGACCACAGCAGGACATCCAAATACGGCTAAATACCAGCTGGAGCCCTGAAGGAACCAAGGGAATGCAGTAGTTGTAGGAGAGCAGAGCAGGAGGTCAACCCTCACAGGACTGACCAGCACCAAAATGACCCTATCCACGTCGGAACGCCCATGTCTAACCCGGCTTTTGTGTAGTGTATCATCATTTTATTTCTAATTGTTTTAACCGTGCTTTTTGTTTTTATTATTTCAAGCTCTATCTGGTAAAAGGGAGAATGTCGCAAGAGAGAATTTTCCTCGTCGACTTCCCCTCTTTTGAATAAAAGTGACAAGCAGAGGATTTCTTTGCATTTTATCACCTCAGAATGCAAGTTCGCATTGTTTTCTATCGTTCTGAGGTGATGAGCCTCAAAGAAATCAGCTGATTGTCACTTTTATTTAAAAGAGGGGAAGTCGACGAAAAGAATCCTCTCTTGCGACATTCGCCCTTATTCCAGATAGAGCTTGACTTTACCTTTACGCTAAAATTTTAAAGTGTTAGGATTAATTAGTTTTAGTAAAATTATATCGCCAACTGGCGATGCCTTTGGTTGGCACGCAGGGCGGCCCCTCTGGCCGACCCTCTTTTAAATACAGCTCTTCTACATCACCACCCAAGGTTGACCCGTAAAGGGAACTCCTAAAGTTCCCTTTCATCCCTGTGTTGAACTTAATCCTAGAATTGAAAAAACACATAAATAAAGTAAAAAAAAAGTTTCTGAAGGAATGCCTTCTAAAGTTCTTCCAGGAGCTACTCCGGAAGTTCTTCCTGGAATTCCTCCGGAAGTTGCTCCAGGAATTCCTCAACGAATTCCCAAGGAATTCTTCGACGGATTCATAAAGAGTTTCTTCGGAAGTTTTTCCAGGAATTCATCAACGAACACCTAAGAAATTCCTCCAGAAGATCCTTCACGATTTTATCTGGAAGTTCCTCTAGGCTTCCTCCGGAAGTTTCTCCAAGAATTCCTCCGAAAGTTCTCCAAGAATTCCTCCGAAAGTTCTCCAAGAAATTCTTCCGAATGTTCCACCAAAATCCTTCACCTCCATGAACTCCTCGGAAATTTTTCCAAGAATTTTTCCAGAAATTCCTACAAAAGTTCCATCAAAATTCTTCAGGCAGTTTCTTCAAGAATTCCTCCGGAAGTCCCTCTAGGCGTTCGTTCGGAAATCCCTCTGGAGATTCCTGCAGAAAGTCTTCTGGAAAATCCTGAAGCAATTCCTCAAAATTCCCTTTAAATATATGTCTGGGGACTCTACGACACTACCCATAATTCCATTACCCATAATGCCATTACCCCGAAGGCCACTACCTCGAACGCCACAACCCCCAAATGAGTCACTACCCCGAATGCTATTACCCCTATTGGGACACTACCCCGAATGAGCCAGTACCCCGAATTAGTCATTATTTCAAGTTTATACTTCATTTCAATGAAAAAAATGTTACTCAATATGAATGAACAATAATTGGAGCTGTAAAAGTGGATACTCACTCAGGGGTTAAGAGGGGTTAAGTAAGTAAGAGTGGGTGAATGTGTAATAATTAGTGAGACAGAGGAAGTGAGTGAGTAAGGAAAAGATATTTTAGTTACAAGATAAAGATTGTCCCTTCAGTTCCCTTTGTTCTGCTGTCCAAAACATGTGTGGTACTAAACTGTCAAATCATATGTATTTTTCCTTCATTGACATTTAGATTCCCTATCCTCGCCGGCAAAAAATGTTCCGAACAGCGACGACAGCGACAATCTTTATCTAGTAACTAAAATATCTTTTGAGTAAGGGGGTTTGTGTATGAGGGTGAGAGAAAGGGAGATCTTGTTTGTCTTCGGAAAGTTGCGTTGACTTAAAGAAGGCATCATCTCGTTTCGCCTTCTAACGAGCAGACGTTACTTTTAAAAAGGCAGTGTGCCTTATCGAGCACGTTCATTAAAAGGAGGTATCATCTCCTCTGTCTGCCTTATACCGAGCAAACCCGTCCATTTAAAGAAGGCATTATCTCCTCTGTCTGCCTTTAAACAAGGCATTATTTCCTCTGTTTGCTTTATACCGCGAAAACACGTCCATTTAAAGAAGGCACCATCTCCCCAGTCTGCCTTATACCGGGCAAAAACGTCCATTTAAAGAAGGCATCATCTCCTCTGTCTGTCTTATACCGGGCAAACGCGTCCATTTAAAGAAGGCATCATCTCCTCTGTCTGTCTTATACCGGGCAAACGCGTTTATTAAAAAAAGTAATATTTACCCTGTATGCCTTATACCGGGCAAACTCGTTCATTTAAACAAGGCATCATCTCCTCTGTTCGCCTTATACCGGGAAAACGCGTTCTGTTGGAAAAAAGGATCTCTTACTCCATTTCGTAGAATAGTACTTTTCCAGGTCATAATGACAGGAATGACAATTAAAGCTAATTAGAAGATAAATCAAAACTGTTGGTTAAAAATTGTTGCGATTCATCGATATCTGTTGGTGTTAAACATAAAAATAGAATACTATAGATTCTAAATGTTTTCGGGGTGATGGTTTTCAGTGTACTGTCCCATTCGGGGTAGTGGCCTTCGGGGTAATGGCATTCGGGGTACTGGCATTCGGGGTAGTGGGGTGGAGCCATGTCTGGGTCTAGAAATTCCATTGGAGCTGTTATTTCCCCGTGAACAGCTCCACACGGAAGAAAAAAAGTACCCAGCGTTGAGTTTTTTTTTACTTACTTTTGAGTTATTTTATCTCTTCTCTGGAAGAAGTGGATGGATGAGGTCGAAATTGAGTGAAATAAACCTCCATTTGGGTAAATACATTTTCCGTTGGGTACTTTTTTAACATGGGAGTAAAGGAAAACTACTTCGACCCCTGAACTTCGACTACTGAACTCCTTTCGAATGTCACATAGAGTTTCAAACCCAACCCCAAGTTTTTATGAAACAATTCCTGAATAATTTCTTGGGGTTCCTGAAGAAATTTACGAAAGAATTTCTGGTTAAAATCTGGTTAATGAAATTTTAGATTAAGTCATGGGGGAATTCTCGACGAAATTTCTGATTCATTTCCCAATGGACAATGGAGGAAACCCCGAAAAAAAATTCTGTACAGCAATTCGAGAAGGAATTCCTAGTTTGAATAACTAGACGTTTTTTGGATGAATTCTTGAAATAAATTAGTGGAAGTAAAAGGAAGATAATTTTTTTCAAACCGTGTAACATTTTCCCCTAAGACGCTCCAAAATAATTATTAATTTCGGACGGATTTCTCGAATGGATTCCAGAAGATATTCTCGAAGAAATTACTAAAATAATATCTGAAGAAATTTCAAAAGAAAATCAAGAATTTAAAGCAATTTAGTTGAATTTTTACGATTTTTTTTCAATCAGAACACCAAAAAAATTCTAATAGAAGTTCCTTAAAGTTTTCTAGGAACATTTCCTTGAACTTTTGAAAAAAAAACTGGATTTCTTAGGCTGCGTACTATTTTCTAATAAAAAATCAAATTAAACTGGATTGTTCGAATATCAAAAACACCCGGTCATAAGAATCACAGACTGTTTCCAAGAAGAGCGATAAGACATCTGTCAAAAACAATTCAAAGTCTGTCAAAAGTAATTTTGTTGTGTGAGCAGCGTTATCTGGAAATTATTCAACTTTCAAACTTAATTTGAGTTTAATTCGGGAAATGAGACGTAGCCTTAGAAAACATATTTTAATGTTTGCCCGAGCATGCTTGTATAACAATGCTTTTTAACTGCAATTCGATAGCCATCGTTTCATGCTTGTTCGCGCCTTAGTGAATGGCTCTCAATATGTTGATTTTCAATACAAACTATCATCGAACAAATTATGCCAAATTTGGACCTTTGAATCGAATAATGAACATTTACAATCAACACTGCGAAGCTATCGACTTTACAATGTCTCGGCAGAGTCTTAAAACATATTTTAATAGAATTCGAAATCGCAACACATAAGACAAAAGATATAACATTTTTTATCTGTACTATTTAATCTCTAGTTAATTTTTATTATAAATATATGGTAAATACTTCACAATTTATGTATATTAGCATTAAGAAATGAAAAAAATATGTATATTTATATGTACTAGTCTACGACGGTTGACGAAATAAATAAATAAATAAATAAATAATTAGGTACCTATCTTTCGATTATCTACTCCCTCATACTTTGATTAGAAGTGACCGATAAAGCCGAAAAACAAATCATTAGTTACCATTAAAAACGGTTTTCGATTCATCGGCTATACTACCCACTAGTATACTGCCTGTAATCGCATATCTATCCCATATGAATAGGAAACCCACGAAGATGGGACAAAAATGCGATTACAGGCAGTATAGTACCCCGTATTTTCACTTGCTCCGGGGTAGCTTTATTTTTTTGTGGACTTTCCAGCAACGTCCTTCTTCAACAAAGTTTTTCGGCATTCCTCGAGTTATATCTTAACAGAATGTGTTACTTGGTTTACGATGAACTGAAACCTCTAGAAGTAAAAATGCAAAAATATACGTTTTCCCATACTAATTTCCATACAAACTTCAATCGCGATGCAGAAAGCGACAAAGCAATCAATCGGGCCCAAATGCTTCACAGTTGTTTGGTACCCCGAATGGTATCGGAAACCCATTGATTTGAAAATAAAAAGACATATTTTGTAGTGTTTCCACGAAATAGATCCACGCGGAACAATTGATTTCAAACAAAACGTGCAACAAGAGTTAACGGTGAACAGTTCAGAAGTTTGAGAATTATGAAGCTTATGGTTGGTTATGCAAGCGAACGAGGCATCCGTTGGTGAGTCAAAAATGAAAAAAAACTTTGAATAGATGAACGGCCACTAGGGCTACGATAATGATGGTGACATTTTATAAGGTTCGAGGATGACGGGTGTTTTGATATTCATGCTCCTGAAAGTCTATAATACTGATTGGGCACCTTACTGTCGGTGGTATAAGGGGCGCTATGATGATAGGATGTTTTGCTTTTTTGTGTAGGTTCTGGTATTTTTCTTTCGCACAATACCATCCCGCAGTAAACCCTGGGGCCGAGAGGAATGATTGATAGAGGTGTGAAGCTTTAAATAAGTGATAGCCATATTAAGCTGATAGGCTTTCCCCGCAATCACTATTTTATGACATAACTTAATCATTCAATGTGTTAAAAGCAAAACGAAATAATGATATGAATTTAGTACTCCCTAAAAGTGCACACGCAATTGATGAAAAGCAATACCGTTCATGAAACAAGTGATTTGTTTTTTCTCTCGCATTTTATGCAGTGTTACGTACGGTCTTGTTAGGTGACAGGAAACAAATGAAACAACATTACGCTGAAAACATGCTGTGCAATGCCGGATTTTCACCAATTTATCCACTTAAGTGCGAAAAAATCCTCTCCGCAGGCATCGTACCCAGCTGTGATACGGAGGAACGATTTTACGCGCTATGGGTGTCCCCGGATTGGGTGCGATTCACCAACATTTTCACCGGCAAGCCAGAAAGATACACGCGTGTTGGTGCATTTAATTCAATAAATATTCGAACAACTCCCAGCAAGAGATTTAATTTTATATAAAATATAGAGGGGGATCGGTACAATCTGTAAATGTGTGAGTGATTGACTACCTTTAGCACTACAAGAGGAAAACATTCTTGCCTCGGCCGTTACCCAGAATCCGAAGTGAGAAACGTGCAATGTAGCGAGCAGGATAACAATCAAAAGTCGATTTGTAAAAGGGAAGAGACAAAATTGGAATTCGTAACCAAATTTCCGATGTGAATTTCCTCGCCACCATGCTCGAGTCAAACCGCCCAGTTTACCGAGAGTGCTTTAAAAGGGGGACACCCGGCACTGACTGTACCGGGTTTTGGTTCAGGTGAATGTTTGCCACATTTGGGAAACGCAATCTGCGGCAAGCGGACCAGTTGGATTTTCACGTACCTCACTTAGATGGACGAACTTCAACATGCTAGGTGGCTCTTCTTGTCTCGTGTGTGCCAAATAGGCGAATGCTTTATAATGGTAATGATTTCCCTACAGACAAACAAGTAGACATGAATCAAAATAGCCGATGGCAGCTCTGGTTGACTGTTTGGTTGGGTGCGTTTATATGAAACTTTTTCCTCCGCAATTTTGGGTTGAACGGTCTGAAGCTCTGATGCAAATTTATATACCAAGCGGTTGATATACACACCTAAAAAAAATATTCATGTAATTTTTTAGGTGTTGTGACGCTGACTTTTATGTCTGAGCGTGACTTTTGACGCAAATTTAGGGTGATACTTTAATTTTACATCACAACTTTATTGACAAAAAAAATTAAAGGTCTGGAATGAGAATCGAACATAAGCCCGCTGAGTGAGAGCCCAACACGTTACCACCACTCAACTATCTTCGTTTCTTGAAAGAGGGGTGATCGAAGTAAAACAGGTTCCACGATTTGCACTGAACAAGTATTTCATTGCATCAAATCATCGACTGCTTGTGCGTTAGGTGCGTCGCATCGGGTGCTGTGTTTAGGTTCGTGGCATGTAATTTTAAATCACCTGACAATGAAAAATATATGATTCAGTTTATGTCATGTAGTTTTGTGTCATTTTATTGATATACGTCACCTGTAATATTCATATTTTTTTGGTGTGTAGCATAACTATTGTACCTAACTGTCTAATGATCCAAAAACAGTCAGTGATGACGATATGGACGATGATAAGGACGACAGTTGCCCAAGCCACGACGGAGGAGTTTGGGAAGTTCAGCGCTCACCGACGAACGTAAACGGCTTACAATTAATTGATTTCGCAGCCTTCAAGAATATGGCCATTCTACCTACTTCCAACACATCCTTCCGTATCGGTACATCTGGAAATCACCATTGCAGACATAACTACAAATCGACCACATTCTGATTGATGGGCGGCACTTCACTGACATTATCGACGTCAGGACATATCGTGGCGTATCGACTCTGGAGATGGTTGAACTGCACCCGAAACTATCCGTCATCAACACTGTTCGGTACCGACGACCGCCGCGGTACGACTTAAAGCGACTGAAGCAACCAGATGTTGCCACTGCATACGCGCAGCATCTCGAGGTACCGTTGCCGGAAGAGGGTGAGTTCAATGGGGCCCCTTTTGAGGACTACTGGAATACAGTTCAACAACGTCGGGTATGTGGAACGAAGTCGACGAAACGATTGGTTCGAAGAGTGCAGACAGAGTGCAGGATAAGTACACAGCGCGGGCCGTCGCGCTGCAGCAAGGGACCAGGCAGAACATGAAACGTTATAGACGGAAGTACAGATAGCAGACCCGCCTTTTTCAGGAGAAGGCGTTTCTCCTGGGTGAAGCGAAGTGCAAGGAGATGGAAAAGATGTACATATCATAAGCTCAACGCATCTCGCAAATCCGATTAAAAATTTATCGGCGGAGGCGTGATAGATCATTTTTAGCCAGCGGCGGCGTTTTGCCTTTGGTGATCGGCGGCGGCGTGTTTCGGCATGAACTGATTTTAAGCGTAAAAAATTCTCCGGAATTTCTTCGGAACTTCCTCAACGAGTTTTTCGGGGAGTTTATCAAGAAATTCCTCTGGACATTCCTTCAAATATTCCTCTGGAAGTACCTCCATTCTTTCAGAAGTTCCTCCAGGAATTCATCCGAAAGTTTTTCCAGAAATTCCTCCGGAAATTTCTCCAGGAATTCCTCTGCAAGTTCTTCCAGGAACTCCTGCGGTAGTTCTTTCAAGAATTTCTCCAGAAGTTTCTCCAGGAATGCCTCCGGAAGCTCCTCCAGGAATTCCTCCGGAAGCTCCTCCAGGAATTCCTCCGTAAGTTCTCCAGGAATTCCTCCGGAAGTTCTCAAGAAATTCATCTGGAAGTTCCTCCGGAAGTTCCTCAAGGAATTACTCCGGAAGTTCCTCAAGTTCCTCCACAATAATGCAATAACATAATATATAACTTTCAGTGAATTCTTTTAAATGTATGCTTCGCGGAAGATGGCTGAAGTGCTCAATTAATGTGGAAAGTTTTTTTTTTAAATGCAATTGCGATGATTTGAAGTGCTTACATTGGTCTTGTACATGCTGCTTTTATAAATTTATTGTAAATGATTAATGATTAATGACAAGGTATTCCGACTATGGTCGAAGAATGAAATGAGACCGTGTGACGTCACAGACATTCCCCTCAAATTGTGTTTATGTTTACAGCTTACTAATACTATTGAACATCGAGTTCCTCCACACCTTTCTTTCAGCATATTGACCGAGTTCTACACCCATGATGTAGTGGCGGAGAAGCCGTTCAAGGCAGTGATCCGCGATTTGCCAAGCATGGAAGTGAATGACATCGTGATCGATCTGAGGGATGACTACAAGCTGAAAGCGCTGGCGGCTTTCCTCTTCAGCAGACGAAATCATCGTTCGCTCGATCGACCAAGTCATCATCAAGTGGGAAGCATACAATGGACCGAACCGAAGCGTCACGAAGTGCATGCGGTGCCTCAACTACGGACACGATACCCGTAACTGCAACTTGAAGCCAAAGTGCAACTGGTGTTCCGAGGGGCACTGGACTGAAAACTGCCTCATCGAAGCTAATCGAAGGAGCCTGTGAGTTGAAGTGAGCAAACTGCGCTGGCAAACATATGTCGACGGAGAAAGGATGCCCCAAACGTGTGGAGTACTGAAAAATCCGGATGCAAGCTACCACGGTGAACCAGCCCAACTAGCAGCAAAGCAGGAAGAAGAAGGAGCAACTCATCGATCTTGATCGATATCCAGACCTACCTCTCCCTGAGCGGCAGGAGCGTCCAGCCCGCGAGCCAAACCGGCAACGTGAACGCTCGCCCCAACAGCCGCTTCGGTGGATTCCCTCCGGGCTTAAGTTGGCATCAGAACAGATTGCATCACTCGCATCCTGCATCAAACTCCAATGTCTCACAGCCAAACCCGGAAGTCGTTCCGGCCTTCATATCCAGCACAATTGCTCACCTCGCAGCGCTCGTTGCCGAGATGCAGAAGATGATGATGCAAATGTTCATGAGTAGCAACATTCACCCACCACCAAAATCCTTAATTGGAATGCCCGCTCTCTGGCGGCCAAAAAGCCGGAAACCATCGAGTTTCTACAAATCAACCAAATCGTTAGGATGCAAAATGATGTTTTTGTTAATATTACTTGTTTTTAATTTAATTGATCTTCGAATTCTTTTAAATATGATACATGGCAATCCGCGGACCCAAATTAAATCCGCAATCGAATTAAGTGCATATCATATTTATGTGTCTCATTTCTCACATCGATATCAAAACATAAGAGTTACAGTTAAATAATTTTCAAATAACTTTGCTCATAGATCATAATTAATATTGACAGAAATCGAATTGTTTTTGACAAACCTTTATTGGTATTATTGCATAACACCATTCTTAAGACCAGGGGATTTTTTACCTGTCCCTTTTTAGTTATTTTTTTTTTTAATTTGGGAAATGAGAAGCATTTTAAGTTTATCAGAAACACATGTCACTCACACTATATCGGTAAAAATATGCTAACCTCATTATGCGTCTTATTGCATGATTCACGTATAAGTTATACGGCAACACTGCTTTCCAAATTCAACATGGCGAATAGATCGAGTTACGTTGAGTTGTTTTAAAGCAGTGACCCAAACTGGTTTTATGACGCATTTGAAAGCAATAATAAAACTATTATTAAAACTTCAAAGCTAGCAAAAAGTTTGGTTTTAAATTATGGTTTATAAGAGTTTTATGGATATCTCAAGAGTGATATAAAACCTTTGTTCATTAGCATTGTTTATGACCACCATAATACAATAGGTTTTAATTATTCCCACAATAAAACCTTTTTAAAATTCATATAAAACCCAACGGTCACAGAATTGTTACTTGGGTATCCAATTTGGTTATTTGGATCACATAGAACTTGAACCGTTTTAGGACATATCTAAGATCCAATAAGGCGTAAACTCAATGAAATTCTCGGAAGATATTTTTGAGGGCATATCCATTTTCAAGGTTTCCCCTAAGACGCTCAATATTAATTAAGCATCCATTTTGAAAAAGAGATAACAGCCTTTTGGGTACGCGAGCAGACCTTCATGCCTAAACTCCAGGGAATTCTTATATGAACTGGGATGGAAAACTCTCATCAAATTCAATTCTATGGACCACAGTCAGCATAAACGAATAAAAATAAAACTGGCAGAGCTCAAGGAGCTAAAGGCCTATACTTCAGGCAATTCTTGTATAGACTGGGATGCATATTTTTTCTATATCGGTAGGGATGAGTCTTTTCTAATTATTATAAAAATTGGAAAACGATCCTTTGCGCTTAAAATTTTATTTGCTAAAGAGAAGCTTAGAAAATGAAAAGATTCTGGATCATTGTATTTGAAAGACGTGGGACACAAAGTCGGGCAGAAACATAGTTCCTAGTTGCTTAATCGAACGCAATACAGAAGTCCCTTCCTCTCCTTTCCTCTCCAACAACGAAATATTCTCGCTACGCCACTGATTTGCCAGATGGGCTATCTTTTATAGAAAATATGATTTTCTAACAGATGACAGACATGATGTAATGTGTCATCGAATGGTTCGATATGGTGAACAGCATAGCATTTCTGACAATGACAAAATCATTATTGAGCCATTTCGTACATAAGAGAGCTAGAAATATTTTTGAACATCTTTTTTACATAACTAGTAATAAAACGGGCCTGCACGGCCCGAAATGCACGGCCATTATGCTCGTGCTTTTAACATAACTGGTAATCCTTCAGGCACATTTTTAGCTAACCCTTCCTGGGAAATTTCTTCTCCCGGAACTCTGGAAAATTCATTTCTGGGATTCTGAAATTTCGGGAACTCCACCACCAGCGATTCTTTCTGCTGAAGTTCTGAGGATTCAAGACTCCTCCAAGAAGTCGGGAGTTACAACACTAAGAGTTTTGAGGAATTGCAATGTTAAGAATTTTGGATTCTTTTATTCAGAGAAATTCTTCCCAGAAATTTTGCAAGATTCATTCTTTAGCAATTCTGGGAAACTCGTATTTCAAGAATACAGGGTTATAACTTCTGATCATTTATTGCTTCAGAAATCATGAGAAATTCTTCCTTCAAGGATTTCAGGATCGGACGAAAGACATTTGGCCGAATGCCACTAGGCCGAAAGTTGTTTGGCCGAATATACAATTTGGCCGAAGAGACCATAAGGCCGAAAGTCATTTGGCCGAATGGATTGTTTGGCTGAAAGGGTCATTTGGCCGAAAGGGTCATTGGGCCGAAAGGGTAATTTGGCCAAATAGGAGATTTGGTAGAATGAGACATTTGGCCGAATAGGTCATTTGAAAAGTGAGAAATTAGGAGTAAGAAGAAAGACGTCCCAATTCTCATTCCTCATTTCTCACTGTAAAAATAAGGAATGCGAAGTGAGTAGTGTGAAGTCTCACTTCTCACTTAGCGCTTCTCACTTTTACAGCGAGGAGTGATAAATGATGAGTGAGAAGTGAGACGCCTCACTTTTCACTCCTAATTTCTCACTACTCACTGTAAAAAAAGAGGAGCACGAGGTGAGTAGTGAGACGTTTCACTACTTACTTCATGCTCCTTACTCATTTCGCGCTTCTCACTTTTTACAGCGAGAAGAGAAAAATGAAGGATGAGAAGAGATACGTCTCTCTTCTTATTCCTAATTTCTCACTTTTCAAATGACCTGTTTGGCCAAATGTCATATTCGGCCAAACGACCTTTTCGACCAAATGACCCTTCCGGCCAAATGACCCTTTCGGCCAAACGAACTTTCGGCCAAACGACTCTTTCGGCCAAACGACCCTTTCGGCCAAATGACCCTTTCGGCCAAATGACTTTCGGCCAGATGGGTTTCGGCCTAATGGTTTGTTCGGCCTAGTGGCATTCGGTCAAATGGCTTTCGGCCGAATGGGTTTCAGCCAAACGACCCTTCGACCCTTGAACAATTTCTCTATGACTCTAGGAAATTCCTGCTCCATAAATTCTGGGAAGCTGATGTTCCCATCATTCTTGGTTCTTCCTTCTTAGGTGGTCTGAGAACTTGCCCATTCAGGAATTATGGGGAATAAATCCACCAAAAAATCTCAATAAATGCAACACCATCGCCTCCCTTCCAGCAACGCAGGTATTCTTTTCTCTCACTGGAAATCTCCCCCAGATATTTTGGAGAAATTATCCTCCAGGAATTCTAGGAACTCATTAAACAGGAATTGTGAAATTTTCTAAGATTAGTATTTTTGGAGAATTTCTCCTTCAGAAGCTCTGGGATATTCCAGTTCTAACGCAGTGTTCCATCTCTTTGATTTTAATTAAGGACTTCTAAAAAGTTCCTTCTACAAGAATTCCTGTGAATTCATTCTGAGGAATGAATAATACGTGTCCCAGAATTTCTGTATGGGGACTCATGGAAAATTTTCATCATCAGTTCCTGTAAATTTTTGTAGGGTTTTCTGACCTTCAGGAATTTTCTCATCTAATCTTTTCTGTTAACATTACATTCTCTATTTGAAAATCGCTGTACAGCAGCTAGGTGTTCATCAAGCATTTCTACAGTTTCTAACTGCGAGGTTTCTAAGTAGATTTACTTTTTTTTGCATTCCTGTGTCTTAACACTAACACGAGGATGCGCATAGGTATAGGGAAGAACAAAAAAAACTTACACTGTACCATGAAATGGATCCAGCCACCTTCTGTATGGCCTTGCTTTGTGGCCACCAGAGAATTCGGAATTTTTGATAGAATTTCCGCTAGGAATTAAGATTTATGAAGAGATTTCAAGAAGAATTTCGGGGGGAATAGTAATGAAATTCCTAAAGAAATTTTTAAAGGAATCTTAGGAACTTTTTTCATCATATTCCGGAGGGATTATTTAACAGCGTACAATATAAATTATGCTTATTGCCATTAATGCACGAGACATGCAAATAATATTCCAAAAAACAATTGTTCGTCAACACCGAAGAAATGATAATTTTGAATCGCGCCGATCTGAGCCGCCGCCGCCGAGAGCAACCGCGTCGTGACGCCGGCTAAACCTATTTATTATTATTATTTTATTTATTCAGACTAAGGCCGAAGTGGCCTGTGCGGTATATAAGAGTCTTCTCCATTCGGCTCGGTCCATGGCTACACGTCGCCAACCACGCAGTCTACGGAGGGTCCGCAAGTCATCTTCCACCTGATCGATCCACCTTGCCCGCTGCGCACCTCGCCTTCTTGTGCTCGTCGGATCGTTGTCGAGAACCATTTTCACCGGGTTACTGTCCGACATTCTGGCTACGTGCCCGGCCCATCGCAGTCGTCCGATTTTCGCGGTGTGAACGATGGATGGTTCTCCCAACAGCTGATGCAATTCGTGGTTCATTCGCCTCCTCCACGTACCGTCCGCCATCTGCACCCCACCATAGATGGTACGCAGCACTTTCCTTTCGAAAACTCAAGTGCGCGTTGGTCCTCCACGAGCATCGTCCAGGTCTCGTGTCCGTAGAGGACTACCGGTCTAATTAGCGTTTTGTAGATTGTCAGTTTGGTACGGCGGCGAACTCTATTCGATCGGAGCGTCTTGCGGAGTCAAAGTACGTACGATTTCCAGCCACTATGCGTCTCCGAATTTCTCTGCTGGTGTCATTTTCGGCAGTCACCAGTGAGCCCAAGTACACAAATTCTTCTACCACCTCAATTTCGTCACCACCGATGCAAACTCGCGGTGGGTGGCTCACATTGTCTTCTCTTGAACCTCTTCCTATCATGTACTTCGTCTTCGACGTGTTGATGACTAGTCCGATCCGCTTAGCTTCCCTCTTCAGTCTGATGTAGGCTTCCTCCATCTTCTCAAAGTTACGTGCCATAATATCTATGTCATCGGCGAAACCAAATAGCTGGACGGACTTATTGAAAATTGTACCACTCGTGTTAATCCCTGCTCTTCGTATTACACCTTCCAAAGCGATGTTGAATAACAAACACGAAAGACCATCACCTTGCCGTAACCCTCTGCGGGTTTCGAAGGGACTCGAGAATGCCCCTGAAACTCGAACTACGCACATCACCCGATCCATCGTCGCTTTGATCAATCGTGTCAGTTTATCCGGAAAACCGTGTTCGTGCATTAGCTGCCATAGCTGGTCCCGATCGATTGTATCATATGCGGCTTTGAAGTCGATGAATAGATGATGTGTGGGCACGTTGTATTCGCGGCATTTCTGCAGTACTTGGCGAATGGCAAACACCTGGTCCGTGGTGGAGCGTTCGCCCATAAAACCCGCCTGGTACTGCCCCACGAACTCCCTTGCAGTTGGTGCTAGTCGACGGCATAAAATTTGGGAGAGTACCTTGTAGGCGGCGTTCAGCAATGTGATTGCGCGGTAGTTGCTACAATCCAGCTTATCGCCCTTTTTGTAGATGGGACACACGACACCTTCCATCCATTCCTGCGGCAAAACTTCCTCCTCCCAAATCTTGGTAATGACCCAGTGCAGCGCTCTAGCCAGTGCCTCACCACCGTGTTTAAATAGCTCTCCTGGTAGTTGGTCAACCCCAGGGGCTTTGTTGTTCTTGAGCCGGCCAATCTCCTCCTGGATTTCCTGGAGATCCGGAGCCGGTAGAATTATGTCCTTCGCGCGTTCTCCCAGGTCCATCACCATACCGCCATCTTCGTCTGCCACATCGCCATTCAGGTGTTCTTTGTAGTGCTGCCGCCACCTTTGGATCACCTCACGCTCGTTCGTAAGAAGGTTCCCGTTTATGTCCTTACACATATCGGGCTGTGGCACGTGGCCCTTACGTGAACGGTTTAACTTCTCATAGAACTTTCGTGTGTTATTAGCGCGGTACAGTTGCTCCGTTTCTTCACGGTCTCGATCTTCCTGCTGGCGCTTTTTCCTCCGGAAAATCGAGTTTTGTCTGTTCCGCGCCTGTTTATATCGTGCCTCGTTCGCCCTCGTGCGGTGTTGCAGCAATCTCGCATATGCTGCATTCTTCTCTTCTACTAACTGCTCACATTCGCCGTCATACCAGTCGTTTCTCTGATCCGGGAGCACCGTGCCAAGTGCAGCGGTTGCGGTGCTACCAATGGCGGATCGAATATCTCTCCAGCCATCTTCAAGAGATGCTGCGCCTAGCTGCTCTTCCGTTGGAAGTGCCACTTCCAGCTGCTGCGCGTATTCTTGGGCTAGTCTACCGTCTTGTAGCCGCCCAATGTTAAGCCGCGGCGTCCGACTTCGACGCGTGTTGTACACCGTCGAGAGTTTTGAGCGCAGGCATACTGCAACGAGGTAGTGGTCGGATTCAATATTCGCACTGCGGTAAGTGCGGACGTTCGTGATGTCGGAGAAGAATTTACCGTCGATTAGAACGTGGTCGATTTGGTTTTCCGTTTCTTGGTTAGGTGATCTCCATGTGGCCTTGTGGATATTTTTGCGGGGAAAGAAGGTGCTTCGGACTACCATTCCGCGGGAGGCTACGAAGTTTATGCATCGTTGGCCGTTGTCATTCGATACGGTGTGCAGACTATCCGGTCCGATGACCAGTCTATACATTTCCTCCCTTCCTACCTGTGCGTTCATGTCGCCGATGACGATTTTAACGTCCCGCAGTGGGCATCCATCGTATATCTGCTCCAGCTGTGCGTAGAACGCTTCGTTCTCGTCGGCGGGTCTCCCTTCGTGTGGGCAGTGCACGTTGATGATGCTATAGTTGAAGAAACGGCCTTTAATCCTCAGCTTGCACATCCTTGCGTTGATTGGCTGCCACCCAATCACGCGTTGGCGCATCTTACCCAGCACTATGAAGCCGGTTCCCAGCTCGTTGGTGGTGCCACAGCTTTGGTAGAAGGTAGCCGCTCGATGCCCGCTTTTCCACACTTTCTGTCCTGTCCAGCAAATCTCCTGCAGCGCCACGACGTCGAAGTTGCGGGGATGTAATTCATCGTAGATCATCCGGCTAAACCGCCGCCGCCTATAGAAAATTGCGTTCACGCCGCCGCCGGTTCAAAGTGGATCGGCGCACAGGTCTACTCGGAACATGAAGGCTCCAGGATTCGATGGAATCTTCAACATCATCCTGAAGAATCTTGGACCTAAAGCTCTCAATCTCCTGGTTAACGTCTATAACCGCTGCCTTGAGATCGGTCATTTTCCACCCAACTGGAAATTATCTAAGGTGGTACCCATCCTCAAACCGGGGAAGGATCATCCAACCGAACCTACAAGCCACAGACCCATAAGCCTACTTTCGTCAATAAGCAAACTCTTCGAGAGCGTCATATACTCAAGTATGCATAATCCTAATTTGAGCATGTTTGGGTGAAATCATACATCGCAGGTGAAACACACGTGTTTGCCTCGGTGTATTTTCCACCTGACCATGCTCATAAAAGCACGTATGAAAGTTTTTTCCAATGTGCTGAACAAATTTTATCACAACTCCCTCCAGAGGTTAAAGTTCACATCTATGGTGACTTTAACCAACGCAATGCCGATTTCATTCTGGACTCTGAAAATGAAAGTATTCTACTCCCAGTCGTTGGGGACAATGAAACATTGCAATTTATTTTCGATTCAACCTCTAAACTTGGGCTTAATCAAATTAACCATATAAAAAAACAGACAGCAATGCTATTTGGACTTTTTATTAACTAACGTATATGAAGATTTCTGTGTGACTGAATCATTAAATCCATTGTGGAAAAATGAAGCGTTTCACACAGCAATCGAATATTCTTTAATCATTCACGCCCACCAAAGACCCAACGACTATGAGTACGAGGAAGTCTTCGAATACCATTCAGCAGACTATGAAAGAATTAAACAGTATTAATTGGCAGTCAATTATAAGGAATGAAGGAAACATCGATACTGCTGCATACACTTTTAACGAAACTTTACAGCAAATAATTGAACAAGAAATTCCACTTAAGAAAAAACGACGACAAAGAAATACAAAAAGTCCAAGCTGGTACAATAGTCAAATCAAAAATTTGAAAAATCGCAAACAAAAAGCACATAAAATCTACAAGAAAGAAGAGAGTGATCAAAACTTAGCGAAATATTTGGAAATCTGCGACCAACTGAATCTAGCCATCAGTAATGCACTTGAAAAATATAATTCAAAAATTGAGCTTGAAATAAAGTCTTGTCCAAAAAACTTTTTCAATTACGTAAAAACAAAATTAAAATCAGACAATTTTCCATCTGTAATGCACCTCGACGAAAATGTTGGCGATAGCTCGGAAAAAAACTGTAATTTATTTGCCAATTTTTTCCAAGACATCTATACTACATTTTTGGAAGAAGATCGCGATCGCGATTATTTTGCGTTTTATCCAGAATTTTTCAGAGATGTTGGTGTAAATCAAATTCAAGTCCAGGCAATTTTTGACGCTCTAATGAACTTGGATGCTTCGAAGGGACCTGGCCCTGACACGATTCCACCAGTATTTATTAAAAAATTAGCAAAAGAACTCACTACTCATCTATATTGGCTTTTCAATAAGTCTCTGGAATCTGGAATCTTCCCAAAAATATGGAAAAGCTCTTTTCTAGTACCAATATTTAAATCTGGTCGAAAATCAGACGTACGTAATTATCGTGGCATAGCCCTTATCTCTTGCATTCCAAAACTTTTCGAGGCAATTGTCAACGAGAAGCTATTTTTCAAATCAAAAACAGAGTAACTGACACACAACACGGCTTTTTAAAGGTCGCTCGACCTCAACAAATCTCCTCAATTAGTAGATTTTTCATTGAATGCAATGGATAACGGCAACCATGTAGAAGCTCTATATACGGACTTTAGCAAGGCATTCGATCACATTGATATACCGATGTTGCTTTTAAACTACACAAAATTGGAATTGAACCACGACTCCTGAAATGGCTTGAATCATACCTAACTGACCGCCAACAAATTATCAAATTTAATGGACACAAATCAAAACCAATTCAAGTCACTTCAGGGAGTCCCTCAAGGCTCTCATTTGGGCCCTCTTCTTTTTATCTTGTACGTAAAACGACATTTCCTTCATTCTGAAAAACATTAAAGTGTTAATTTATGCCGATGATATGAAGCTCTTTATGGAAATAAGAAATGAAGTCGACATCAATGTATTCCGCAATGAAATAGACAAATTCTACATATGGTGCAAGAAAAGCCTATTAGAACTGAATGTAAAGAAATGCAACTTAATATCATTTAGCAGAAAAAGAACAATACCAAACATTTCAATCGCATTAGGAAATCAGAATGTGGAAAAATGTGAAAGAGTAAGGGACTTAGGAGTAATCTTAGACTCTAAACTTTCTTTCGTAGACCACTACAACACAATCATTCACAGGGCTAATAACATGCTAGGGTTCATAAAGCGTTTCTGCTATAACTTTCATGACCCATATACAATTAAAACACTTTATGTAGCTTATGTTAGATCAATAATGGAATATTGCAGTATTGTATGGTCTCCTTTCTCAATCACGCACGAAGAGAGATTAGAATCTGTACAAAAGCAATTTTTACTATTTGCTCTTCGTAAATTAGGCTGGACATCATTTCCACTCCCATCATACAAAGCACGCTGCATGCTTATTGACATACAAACTTTGAAAGAGCGGCGTGAAATAGCAATGGTTTCCTTCGTAAATGATATCGTTTCGCAACGTGTTGATTCACCTGAAATCTTATCAAAATTAAACTTTTATATTCCTTCAAGGCAACTTCGTAATCGCACCTTATTTATAACAAACTATAATCGAACAAATTATGCCAAATTTGGACCATTGAATCGAATAATGAACATTTTTATTCAACACTGCGAAGCTATCGACTTCACAATGTCTCGGCAGAATCTTAAAACATATATTAATAGAATTCGAAACCGCAACACATAAGACAAAAGTTATAGCATTTTTTTCTGCACTATTTAATCTCTAGTTAATTTTTATTATAAATATATGTTAAATATTTCACAATCTATGTATATTAGTATTAGAAAATGAAAAATTATGTATATTTTTATGTACTAGTCTACGACGGTTGACGAAATTAATAAATAAATAAAATCACACGACGGAACACAATATTCTACTGGACATTCAGTTTGGCTTCAAGCAAGGTCATTCAACGGTCCACCAACTTCTAAGGGTAATTAATAAGGTCAAGCGTTCGAAGGACGTATCCATATCATGGCCCTACTTGACATCGAGAAGGCTTTCGATAACGTCTGGCACGACGGCCTGACGCACAAGCTTCTTCAACAGAATTTCCCGATTTACTTGGTAAAAATTATTGCTAACTATCTGCAAGACAGAACTTCGCAGGTGTGCGTAGCTGGAGTACTGTCTGACCCGTATCCGATTCCAGCCGGGGTCCCTCAGGGCAGTATTCTCGGACCTATCCTCTACAATCTCTACACATCGGACATTCCACCGCTTCCGTCCGGTGGCACTCTATCACTCTTCATTCGGCTATCAGCTATAGTGGAAGGGTTATACGCTCCCTCGTCAACAAGCTTCAAAAAGGATTCGATGCCTACATATAAGGGTGGTTAAAAAAATCGATTTTGCTCCCCAGTGCTCATTTGATTCTTTACCATGTTCTGAGATTCCTTTTAGCTATGTAGGTTTTCTTTTAACATGCGTTTGATGGGGGAAGCGTCATTAACAGTATAATGAAAAAATAAATTTCCCCATACTAATTTGCATGCAAACTTGAAACGGCTTGTGCTAAATCAGTTTTAATCTGTGACCAACCACTTTTGGGTCACAATTATATATTTGGTGGCAAGGCCAGTTAGTGGTTTAGCCCTGTTAAATTGTTATCTATGTTTTGTGCCGTCTTGAAAAATTAAATGTCTAAATGTGAAATAAATGTCTGTCTTCACTTCCGTAGTGTTTGAGTAATGTTTATTTTTCGTTTAGTAGTCTTCTAAAGACATCAACCTCTTTATTGTATATAAATATTTTGTTTTCATTTGTGTTTACTCCGACCGTAGTTTACTAGATTTATTCATTTATTTTTCCATTTATTCATTTATTTATTTATTTATTTATTTATTTAATTATTTGCCTAGATTTTTTATACACATTTCATATTTATTTCACAGTTTATTTATTTATTTTTCAATTTACTCGGAAACAAGTGTTAGGGATTTTTCATTTGTAAGGCTAAGCATGCAGCCAGTTTTGTCGGAGTAAACGACTAGAGTAGAATAGGGCATCAACCATATTATTAAGTCTTCGTATGTCACCTGTCATCGTTCGTCGATCATCGTGCCGTCACATCATCGTCGTCCTCGTCATCCACCATCTTAAGAAAATATGCAAAGTCATGAGGAGAAGGATATAAAAAGGCTCAACTGACTAAGAAAGCCCTCTTGTATTATTATTCGCCCGGAGGAGTGACGGTAGTGTGTCCGCGGTATAGGACGTTAATAAACCTAACCGCCAAGTTCCGCGAAAGTTAGTTGTGCTAAATCGCTAAAATCACCTAACTAGAACCTGTTTTAAACGTACAAACTACAAGGACATTAACAGCGTGATTAAAACCTAAACTAAAATTCTAAAACACGTTAAGACCACCTTTACTTTGAGTGGAAGACAAAAGTGCACCAAAAGTTAAGTCATGGTAAGAGGACAGACAGTGTAGTGGAAAATAATTTGTCTGAGGACTGATGTCAGATTCCGGGGTAAGCCCGCTCGTCCGATTCCACTAGTGAAGAATGTGCATGCGCGATTCGGTACCACTCCCCGGGCAAGGAACATCGGCCTACGCTATAATGGCCAAAGTGACACACGAACATTAATAGTTCCCTCGTTAAGTGTGGGAACAGTGAAGAACTAATCAAGAAAGAAAGAAGAACAAGAGGAAGAAGAAGAAGAAGGTGAAGAAAGAAGAAGAGGAGGAAGAAGAAGGAAGCCCAAGTGAACGAGAAGGACGCTACTACGACGATGGAGTTGCTGCAAGTCGACCACCTCAACGAACGGCCGCAACGGTGAGCTCAAAAAAAAAAAGAACGGTAAAAGAAAAACAAAAATTAAAACGGATCCTTAATTTAAAACTAAAATAGTTAATTTTTTATTCTGTATGGCCGCTAAGCCCTGACTGTCCTCGTTTTGTAAATCTTGTTTCCGCCATTTTGTTGTAAATAGTCCGCCTTGTCACCAATTATAGAGCCAGCACAGGTAAGATTATCCGGGAGAACCATTTTTAAAACGACCCTGAAAAGGTGTGTTGCAAACCCCTGGCCTTATGGGGCTTCCATGACAGGGGTTTCCACCACACTTTGTGCAACGAAGCACTTAATTAAAAGTTAACAAAGATAATTAGTATCAAATCCAAATGAGCTCAAATTTTCAGAGGACACACAGAACATGGTAAAGAATCAGATGAGCACTGTGGAGCAAAATCGATTTTTTGAACCACCCTACTACATATGCTATCTCCATACCTGGAAAATTCGAGCGAATGCAGTGAAGACACAAGTCATAGTATTCCCTCGTAGCAACTCGGATAGCCTCAAACCGAAAGTGCTGGGTAATGAAGTGGACTGGGTCAACGACGTTCGATACCTCGGACTAATTATGGACAGCAAACTTCTCTTCCGGTCTCACGTAGACGACCGAGTTACCAAAAGCACCATCCTGATCAAGAAGCTTTACCCCATCATCAACCGTCGCTCGAGAATATCCATCGTCAACAAACTTACCATCTATAAACAGGTGGTACTCCTAATGCTCGAGTATGCCAGTCCGGTATGGAAGGGCTGTGCGCGTACCCAGATCAACAAACTCCAACAATCTCCCGCTAGCACACCTCGACCCAATTCAAAATAGAGCAATTTCTCTGATCGACATAGAGAGAGCACTAGTTTCTGAATGCAAACTATCAGAAACATTCATGAATGATTTGTAATCATAGTACATAGTGTAAATGGTTAGATTTAATTTTTAAGTAGTTAGTTAGGACAAAAAATTAAAAAAAAAATATTAACAAAAGTTCAAAACGATCTCCTTATCGCAAGATAAAAAATTAAACATGTTAGTAATAACAAAAACAGCAGAACTAAAGTATGAATAGCAGAAATGCGGTATCACTTATAATGTACACTAATTGTCAAACAAAAACATTGAAATAAACATATTTTTAATGAAAAAAATAATTATGATGGCAGAAGTATCAGTCAGTAGCCTGCCGTGGAGTGAGAGGGAAATCTAGTGGGACCATGGATGGATCAGTCGCATAACTCACGTGGTGCATTGGGATCATGGATAGGCTACGTAAGTCGTGGGTAGTGCCAGACGGAATTCATTAGTAGGTCAGAACGTTCGGTAGGATGCTGGCTGCTCAACAAGAGTCCAGGAGGAGCGTCGCCATTTGTACGGACAACGGATTGAGCCAGGATGAGTTGTTCGGCGAGGAGGAGCTCAGGACTAGAGGCTCGGTGTTAGGAGGAGCCATGAGAGACCACGCGCCGAAGACTACGACAAGGTGGTTGACTGTTGTGCCTGTTGTTCAACATTGCACTAGAAGGTGCCATGCGGAGAGCCGGGTTTAACAGTCGGGGTACGATTTTCAGCAGATCGCGTCAACTTATTTGTTTCGCGGATGACATGAACATTGTCGGCCGAAAATTTGCAATGGTGGCAGAACTGTACGCCCGCCTGAAACGTGAAGCAACAAAAGTTGGTCTGGTGGTGAATGCATCAAAGACAAAGTACATGCTTGTGTGCGGAACCAAGCGCGACAGGGAAGCAGTGTTAGTAGACGGGGATACCTTCGAGGTGGTCGAGAATTCATCTGCTTTGGATCCTTGATAACGGCTGATACAGTCGACTCTCTACATCTCGATGTTCTACATCTCGATATCCCTCCCTATGTCGATGGTTTCCTCAGTCCCTTCAATCTACACACATTTGAGCTTTCTATATCTCGATAACCTCCGTATCTCGATATCCCTGGAGAGGAGTGGAGAGGCGACTGTAACAATATTAGTCGTGAAATACGAAAGCGCATCATCTGTGTTTGTCGGGCCTACTACGATCTCCAGAAGAAACTGCGGTCACAAAAGATTCGCCGTCACACCAAATGTGTTATGTACAAGACGCTGATAAGACCGGTAGTCCTCTACGGACATGAAACATGGACAATGATCGAGGAGGACTTGCAAGCACTCGGAGTATTCGAGAAACGGGTGCTTAGGACCATCTTTGGCGGTGTGCAAGAAAACGGTGTGTCGCGGCGAATGATGAACCATGAGCTCGCCCAGCTCTACGGCAAACCCAGCATTCAGAAGGTAGCTAAAGCCGGAAGGGTACGATGGACTGGACAGGGCATGTCGCAATAACGCCGGACAGCAATTCCGCCAAGATGGTGTTCGCTTCCGATCCGGCAAGTGCAAGAGGCTCGAGGCGTAGCGAGTAAGGTGAGCTGACCAGGTGCAGAACGACTTGCGAATGTGGGGCGTAATTGAGGATGGAGAGATGCGGCCTCCAACTATGTATTGTTGCGTCAAATGGTTGATTCAGTGTTATCTGTTTAGAAGCTAAATAAATTAAATGAAATGAACATGTGGTGATTTTGATTGCATTTAAGTTGGCACATAGTTCAGAATTCAGTCAAATTTGCCGAAGAATATGTGTCGATTGTCCCAAGCAACATATTCGCATAAATAAAGTTGAATCAAAATCTACCGCACAGCACATATTTGCACATTATAGTTATAAATGGCTTATTCGTAATCAGAGTATGGGGGACAATTTTTTAAAGCTACCTCTCTTGGCCAGTTTTCACTCACATTCACAGTCGGCACATAAATTTAAAAACAATTCCACAAATAAAACTCGTCCGTCTCGTTTTTTCACTGACTTTTTTTCCTTGGATTTCTGACCATCACTTGAGCCAAATCGAATATATACGGAGATCCTTGTTACCTGATTAAATTAAAACAAAACATTGCAAACGGTAAAGACCGGACACCACACGAGTTGGATTACTCATTATTTCATGGTAACTGGGAACGAAAAAAGAAGGTCATCTAGGTATTCGTTATTTGGCTTCCGCTCAGTTATTTTAGGATGTCCAGTCCATGCGGCAATGGAGTGCTTTAAACAGGGACAAGTTGGTTCGAAATGTTTTCCAGTTTTAGTTTTCACTCGCTCGCTCGCGGAACAAACAAACCATTTCCGTTTAATTACCAAGCACTGGTTGGCGTTCCTCGAATTAAATTCCGATTAATTTGCCTCTAATTAATGCTGAAATAATTATCACTGATGGTTCCGAACAGGATTACCTTGTGGACCTACCCGCTGAATTAACTTCGCATTCTGGTCAGTGATATGCAGCAGGTGGTAATTAAGCAAAAAGTCGAGTGCGACAAAAAATGGCGTAGTATGTTTCCTACCATAACACTCTATTTTTCTTATCATAAGCCTAATAAATGAGTGAGTAAAGTTTTTGTAAAACAATTTACAGCGTGGTTCTATCTGAATTGTAAATTTTCGAGTATGCTAAAATGATTACAGTAGAGAATTGTCGAAATAATAATGCAATTAGAGCTTTTTAAGTCTTTTCCGGTCATATTTGTAATAGCAGAAATACAAAATGAGGAATGCTGAATTGAATAAATAAAAAAGTTGTGTAACGGAGTTACACTGGGCTTCTACTGCTAAGTGACGGAACTAACTCGTCCTATGACAAGTGATTTTCTAGCCTTCCTATAAGATGTCCAAAGGTTGTGCATTATTTGACGAATTCAAAAGCAATTGCGATTGTATGGTAATTAAGTCGTTTAGTACTGTAAGTTTTTTTTTGGATTTTGTGACCTGCGCCGTTGGACATTAAATTGTTTGAAACTTTCTTCCTGTTTCCAAGTTCTTTCTTCCTGGTTCAAAATAGTAAGAACGGTAACAACATCCGAATGGCAGTGCTATCTCCGCTTGAAAAAAAAAACTATTTTCTTCCGGCAAAGATGGCACACCTTCCACAAATGAACACATTAAGCGTCCGAGAGAAAAAGAACAGAACAGCCCCCACACTCAGAACACTGAGTCACGTGTTATCGTTTAAACGATTCCAGCGTTGGACGTGTTCAAATTAGTGCTCTCTTGTGCAACTTTCAATGAATTGTCGTCGGACGCTTCAGTCGTTAATGCTGGAAAACCGGACTAGGAAGATTGGATTTTCACATGTGAAAAGACTGGCACGGGATGAACCGCGGCACTAATTGTAGCTCTGTGCGTCCATCTTCACGTGCGGCAGTGTGCGAAAAGCTGTCTTCATGTGTGAGAGGCTTTGGATAGTCCTGGCAGTGGCTTTTGTAATGCTAATTTATGTGTTTAATAAGAGGCTACTCACCGATTAGTGGGGATTGTGGTAATTGGTGGACATGATGCTTTCAGGTTTGTAACATCTGTTGAAAGAATAAAGAATTAAGATTTTCATTAAACTTGCTATTCATTTTATTGATAAGGTAATCTAATTTTCTGTGCAATATCATCATCTGTTTTTTGAGAGAAGTAAGTCATTCCATTTGATTCCCAGCAACTGAATTGTAACATGAGAGATACATATTTTGACATCAACAGTAAAACTTTTTTCGGTTTCTTGTATATAACTCGACTTGGATTTCTGAGACACTAAAGATACCTTATGATTTATAGTTTTTATTGTAGAGGAATTTCATGGAATCGTACATCGTATCGCTAGCCCAAATATTGCTGCTTAGATTGAGCAACCATAATTAATCACTCAAGTACGCACTAACATAAAACTATTAATGGGATCAACGATTTTGGGTGATGGGGAAGGAGGTATTTACTAGTTGATGGATTTCCATCGAGAATCTTCGCAGCAGCTTGGAACCAAAAGGCAGTTCTTTCCCCTACCGGTTAACCGCGGTTGTGCGCTCTGATCCTAGAACGATTATTGCACAGACAAACAGGCAAGTAATTTCACAATGGAAATTTCGAATATTTTTCAAATGGTTAAACGACCATCAGTAGTTCTAAGATTGGTTTTCTCTCGCATTTGACGTTTACTCGCTACCACTTTTACAAACTGCACAAAGTGTTACGTCTGCTTGTCCGTGATTATTGGTTACACTTTGATATGGCACAAAATGGCGTGCAACAAGTGGTCGATGGTATGCTCTCTGAAGAATGTGCTTCATTGAACCGTTCATGTATACCTGTTTCATGGATAATTAAGTTTGGATTTCCATTGGGTTGTTGATAGGATCGATAGAGCAAGGCGAAGGAAGCGAATCGCAGTTGCTGAGCATAGACGTAATACTGCGAACATTGATGGGTTGAGGTGGATAAACGATGCTTTGGCGATACGAATAATTATGCTGGAAGGAATGCCATCCAATCGAGCGAAGTAATGGGCGATTATAAGTAGTTTAAAGTTTAATCGGATTATGACTTCATACATCTACAGATTAACTTGGGCTAGCGATAGAACGTAGTTTATTGAGGTTAGCTTCATCTTCTTCAAGTATTATGTGCTACCATAATTTGAAGACAAATTGATTGCGAGATAAAATTGTTCAATAATTTAGTATCAAGTTGTATCAACCTTGGGGACACTACACTCTGTTGGTAACATATATTCTATATTTCTCAAATTATTACGTAATACATATCTTAGCTTGATTGACTGGCCCTCCATAGTTGCTAGTCGTGAATTGAATAACGGGCGACACCGATATTGGTTCTCCAGGTATTTTTCTAATTTTGAGAAGTTAAGGCCATTCAACCAGCCATGCCTTCTAACAGTTCAAGAATAATAAAGCAACTGGTAAGTATGGGGAGACTTCATCAAGGTGGACCTGGAAAAGCAGACCAATTGTCAACACAGGCAAATATAGCAAGAATTTCAAAACAGAACATCTACCGGAGGAATGGAAGGAAGGAGTCATATATATAACCTATCTACAAGAAAGTATTATCTTCTATGTCGTTCGTAATGGTTGTTTTTAAAGGCAGCTTATTGGGCATGCGCAAACCTCCTGTCTCGTCGGAGGGCGGTCGTGTCAGGGCTGTTTAGCGTCCCACCTAACACCAGGACTTGGGCTTGTGCGCTTTGAGCGCCACACGGTCGCTTTGGCGGAGCCTGCTTGCGGATACATGCAGTTTTTATAAAAGTGTAACAGGGCCCACTGTCAAACCCCACCACATCCTAGGCAGGCGCCACAACTCGCAAATGGCCTGGGGAGGGATCGTCAAGCCCTTGGCCCAAGCCCAAGCTCAAGCCCTCAAGTCATCAACACGTCGAAGACGAAGTACATGATAGGAAGAGGTTCAAGAGAGGTCAATGTAAGCCACCCACCACGAGTTTCTATCGGTGGTGACGAAATCAAGGTGGTAGAAGAATTTGTGTACTTGGGCTCACTGGTGACCGCCGATAACGATACTAGCAGAGAAATTCGGAGACGCATAGTGGCTGGAAATCGTACGAACTTTGGACTCCGCAAGACGATCCGATCGAATAGAGTTCGCCGCCGTACCAAACTGGCTATCTACAAAACGCTTATAAGACCGGTAGTTCCCTACGGACACGAGACCTGGACGATGCTCGTGGAGGACCAACGCGCACTGGGAGTTTTCGAAAGAAAAGTGTTGCGTACCATCTATGGTGGGGTGCAGATGGCGGACGGTACGTGGAGAAGGCGAATGAATCACGAGTTGCATCAGCTGTTGGGAGAACCATCCATCGTTCACACCGCGAAAATCGGAAGACTCCGGTGGGCCGGGCACGTAGCCAGAATGTCGGACAGTAACCAGGTGAAAATGGTTCTCGAAAACAATCCGATGGGCACAAGAAGGCGAGGAGCGCTGCAGGCAAGGTGGATCGATCAGGTGGAGGACATTTGCGGACGCTCCGGAGACTGCGTGGTTGGCGAAGTGCAGCCATGGACCGAGCTGAATGGAGAAGACTTTTATGTGCAGCACAGGCCACTCCGGCCTTAGTCTGATAATAAATAAATAAAGATGCTACTCTATTATGACCAGATCAGCTGTTCTTGCACAGAGAACAACAGACGTTTTGTTTGGGACTTGCACTCATCTTCAGAAGTACTGGTGATCTCATTTGTTAGTTCAAACCAAGATGAATACACAGCTAGGTGTTTCAATCTGCCCAATTTATGGATGAGAAGAAGGCGGGGGTGAAATATTCATTTTCGGTGCAAAACATAAACAAACCGGCTGGCTCTCCCATACTAAAATCCAAGATGGCTGCATCGTGAATTTGGCAGATTGGAACACCTAGGGGGCCATCCAGAAACCACGTGGTCATATTTTTGAAGATTTTCAACCCCCCCCCCCATGTGGCTTATCGTGGTCATTTGGCAGAAACCCCCCCCCCCCCTATGACCACGTGGTTTTTTTCAAGTTCAAAAATTAAAAAAAAACCTTATTTAACCAAAACATATGGTTAATCCGATCAATTTTGAAGATGGACAATTTCAATTGATTCAAAATTAAACTAAACAAAATTAAACTTAAACTAAAATTTTTTTAATAACTATAAAGTTGATCACTGAATATCCCTATAGATTCCTTAGAGTATTTGGGACCTTCCATAGCTCTGGAG
Organism: Armigeres subalbatus; assembly: GCF_024139115.2. Lineage (NCBI taxonomy): Eukaryota > Metazoa > Arthropoda > Insecta > Diptera > Culicidae > Armigeres > Armigeres subalbatus. Next base: position 187,750,948 of record NC_085139.1, read on the forward strand.
CTACTGGAAATTCTTAAGATATTAACCTCAGCGAAGCATCTGATCTGAACTTATACAATGAAAGGTTTATCAGAGAATCACAAAGTTAATATGTAATATTAGTGATGCAAATGAAACCTCCTACTGTTGTTTCTTTTGAGTAGCATTCCTGTAGAAATTTCAGTATTGTTTTCAGAATCATCAATATTAGAAATAAATAATTATAAAATATTTATTTTTAATTGTTCATTGCTAATATTGATTTATTCATGAAAATTTTACCTACAAAGAAATCAAAATGACATCCCGAAGAAGAATGAATTCCCGATGAAATTTTGAAATGATTTCTGGTTCAAATTAAAAAAACATGAACCTTGAGAATTCTAAAGATTTATTTTGAAAATCTAAAGAATTTTTTCAAGGTAATCCATAGACTCTTCCGTGGAAATTCTAAATAATGCCTCGAATAAAAAAATACTTGGAAAATTAAAAAAATGTGATAGAACTCACAAAGAGCGTAAAAATGTATTCCGAAAAATTTTCATTTCAAAATTCTAAAATTAAAAAAAAAATCAACGGAAATATCAAAGTGTTTCATGTGACATTGGTTCCATATTCCAACTGGAAGTTGGTCTGCTTTTCAACTTAGTATATTCTATTAGCATTTCCTCAGTTATAAATTGAAAGCTTTTATATGCCAGCCATTGCACGATTATATATCTTGTGTAGTAAGTACGATGGATACACTATACCTCGGGTGTCGAGAATGTTTTCCACCCGAAAACATCCTAGACAGGAACGAGAATCGTACTCGTCATCTCCGGATTGGCAATCCTACGCCTTTGCTCGCAAGGCTAACTGGAGACTGAACATTTTGAAGTGCACTCTTTAAAATGTTCGAAAAACTTCTTTTGTAAATGAAGAAGAATTTCTGGTGAAGATTCGGAAGAACTTGTCGAAGAAACTCATTAGAATGTTTTTCCACCGAAAATTATATGTATTTCGCACGGGACTGTTTTGAACTTTCAGACAGAATTCACATGGAATTTTTTTTCGGAGTTTGAGGGAAAATTTTTCGGAATTAACACTGGAGATGTTTTGTTTTTTGTTTCATTACTAATTTGTAGCAAAATTTCCAAGCAAAATTTTTCAGAGAGAATTGTTCAAAAAAAATCTGAATGCCAGCACTTTATCAGGATTGTATGATGATGATGGTCCCGCCACATACCCCTACAAAGGTTTGAGCTAGACGATTTATCTTTAAGATAATTAATTGAATTTAATTTTTCAACAAATTAATCAGATTTGCAACACAAAACAAAACGATCTGATTACCATTACAGATATAAATTTCTTACCTTTCCATTACTATCCAGCAAAATTTGAATGTAAAAAAACTGTTTATTTCATCTACAGATTCTCATAAGTATCAGTAGTGATGCTTCGAGTGCATAAAAATGCAAAACTTGTGATACCTCTCGCACAGATTTCAAAAGTTCCACCAAGAATCGCGTTTCATGTTATTACAAGTAACGTTATCCACTCGAAAGCATCAATAATAATCTAATAAACTATGTCGTTGTCAACAAAATCAAAACTTGTGTTACCGCTCCGTCGATATCAAAAGTTATCAACCGCGGAAACCAAACTCTACTAGATAGCCTATTACTAATCCGCAGAATCATTGAAACATCTGAAAAAGCACAAGTCTGTACATAAATTTAAAAATCATTCATATCTGCTTTACGCGCGCGAGACTCAAACTTTTGTAGACTACACAAGAAAAAGGTCAAATTACAATTACGTCAATAAATATAAAATCCATCATCATCGTCGAGGCGAACAAAATAGTTTATTAGTGCCTCAATAATTGAAAAACACAATTGTCCAAACAAAATATCCGTAGGTCAAACTTCGTCAAGATACAATTATTAATGATTTTTAAAAAGTCAACTAAGTAGCTGCTTAAAATACAGCTTTTACGTGTGAAGTAATGTCAAAGTTTTTACAGGAAATTTCTTTACTTGATTTTTCCTGAATATCCACAAAAAAATTCTTTTGAATTTTTCTTCTTAAGATTTTTTCTTGAATTATTGTAAAAACATAACATTTTTCAAAATTTTAGTTGCAGTCCGCTGATGAAAAAGTGTCGGCGGCGTGATGCCAAAAACCATCTGCGGCGGTTTTTTTTAAATATTTTTCCATTTTTCCTATCCATTTTTTTTATGCGTTATCGATTTTTCTCGATGCGCACCTACGTCTTTTTAACGCTGAGTTGAAAAGACGCTACGTGGGCATCGGCCCTTAGATGCGCTTTGCGTTTAATATTCAATCACTAAATTTTAATGATTTGTATTTTTTACACCGCTATTGTTATTCACCAAAAGTTTTTCGTGTAAAAAAAAAACCACGTGGTTCGAGAGCAACACCCCCCTCCCCCCATGTGGCTTATCGTGGTCATTTGCCAACCCCCCCCCTCCCCCCATATATGACCACGTGGTTTCTGGACGGCCCCTAGTGGTGTATTCATCTTGGTTCAAACTGGCACCCGCCACGTTAGAATGCAAGTCAATGTAGGAAAGGGAAGGAGTTGATGATAGATCTGTGCGCCGCCGCCGACACTCATTGACGTACGCCGACGCCGGTCAAGGTGTCGGCGGCGCGCCATATGCCGGTTGGCCCCAAGCCGCCGAATTTCTTATTTTAACGCCGATGTTTGACAAACACAAAAATCACATTATGCAGTGCGTTTGCATCTGCCGAACCAAGGCAACCTATCAAGCATTAATTAAATAGCAATTATACCTTTAGCAGATTTGTTTACTTTTATCCCTGTCCCTTTAACCCGCTTTGGCATGTTAAATGTTAGGTCATCCAAAAACTTCTTGGCTAAAGATCTACAAATCAATGAGCGTGGCGATGAACTTCTAATCTCATATGTAACTTCTTGTGGAATAACCTGGAATAACGGTCCTGGTCGCATTGGGTAGTTCATTATCTTTTTAAATGTTTGAATGTTACATATCCTGATTGGTCCAGTGGTTACAAACGCGGCTACAAATCAACACCATAATGAATGTTGGATTTGGATTCCCAGTCTCGTAGGATTTTTTTAGCTTCCCTGGGCATGGAGTATTATTGTGTTGGTCTCATAATATGCGAATGCAAAACTGATCTTTTGGCTTCTGGAGCTGGAGCACGATGGGGCACGGTGGGAACGACCATATTAAACATTTCCTTCACTCTTCCTTGTAATTGCTAGAATTGTTCTGAAAAAAAAAAATGTTTTGATTTATTTCGATAAACAATTCCCAAATAAATTTCTTGGTTTTCTTGAAATAATTTCCAGGAAGTCCTGGAGGAAGTTTTGAAGGAATATCTGAAGAAAATTCTTAGAGCCGTGATGAATTTCTGGATTAATTTCCGTTGTAATTTCTGGAGGATTTTCTGAAGGAACCTCTAGAGAAAATTCTTAAGGAATTCTTGGAGGAATGTCCAAAGAAATTCGTTAAGAAATTTAAGAATGTCGGTAATTCCTTTAGGAGGTCCTTTGGAATTCGTACGGAGATATCTGAAAATTTGTCCTAGAGTTTTGGAAGGAAATGGCGTTGGAAATTCCGAAGGAATTACTAGATTAATTTCCGAGGGAATGGAATGTCTTATGGAATACATGGAAAAATTCCAGTGGAATTAATGAAATAATTTCCGAAGGAATTTTGTAGAAATTTTTAAAAGTTTGTATGTATGTACGTTGTTATCCATCACCCTGGCTTGAGTCTTGCTCTGCATGCGGCTCCACCGAATAGTACAATCGAATTTAATTACCATTCTGCTTTCAAAGCACTTCTGTGTGAAGGGCAAAAAACGGAGGTGGCGGACCCTTAGGCAGAGACACTTACGCAAAACCCGCGGGATAGAGAGAATCTCCTTTCAGCAATGTAATCAAACAGACTAATAAATAGATTCGCAATCCTTTTTGAGCTTTCCGAGGGATGGCTTCTTTGAGGAAGGGCACGTCGAATCTATTACAACTGTGGGGAAGTGTACCCATCTACATTTGTAGAAATTATTAAAAATATTCCAAAAAATAATTTCTGAAGGAATTCCTGAAGAATGGTCAGAATGATTTTTATAAGAATCGTCCAAGGATTTTTTCCAGAAGAATTCCTGGTCCTAAAAAGTTCCGAAGCAATTCCTGGGGGGAATTTCAAAGAAAAGCCTGGTTTCATTTGTGGAGATTTTTTTAAAGGATTTCCTGAAGAAATTCTCGATCGGATTCCTGACGAAGTTTTTGAAGGTATTTTAGAATGAGTTTCTTGATGACTTACCAAATTAATTCCTGAATATCCGAATATCTGCAATCTCTATATTTTGGGAGTTTTTCTTGGCATGTAGTTTTGATTCTAGAGCAAAACTGAGTTTGTTTTACTACTATTCGGACTTTCGAAGAAATTCCTGGAGAAATATAGGAATTTCTGTGAAAATACCAATAGTCATTTGTTCGGAAAATCCATTGAACATTTCTTCGTAAATTACTTTCAGAATTCTTTTGGGTATTCCTTCAGAAATTCATTTAATTTTTTTTATTCTTTATTATAGAGTTGATGTGATACTTTCGAATGTTGTGCTCAATTTTGTTTGACTATTATCGGCTCTTTCAGGCATATAAAGCGGCTAAAACGTTGTTGCATCTATTTCGACGTTTCGGTGTATACCTTCTTTAGGGATTCAGAGGTTACATTTTGTTGTATATGTGTGTGTCCTGTATGACATAACGATTAAACAGATAGATACGACATCACTACTGCGCGGGCGATAAACTCAGAGAAGCTTTTATCAAAAGTATAGGTTGGATAAGGTTGGATATAGCTTGAACAACACTCAAGAAACATTTCAGAAGACACAGAGAAGTGCAAAAAAAAATGAGACGTGTGAACTCTAGTAGAACACCATTGTTAATTGACAACGTTATGTCATAAAAATAGAGGTAGTAAACTATAGGGGACGGTTGTCGCTGAGGTCCCCTTTCTCGTTTCCAAACGTATTGGGTACATATCTGTAAAAACGTGCTGATTTTTCCTTTGTTGACATTTAGCACCCTATCCCCTCCAGCAAAAGATGTTTTGCCAGTGACGACAGCGACAGTCTTCCTCTATAGTTGATTCGCTCTATTGTCATACAGGACACACACATTCACAACAAAACGTAGCCTTTAAATCGCAAAATGTCAGAAAACAGACGCAACAAAGTTTTAGCTGCTTTATAAGAGCCGATAATAGTCAAACAAAATTTATTATAAAGGTTTTCAGCCCTTAACTGGTTCACCTCTTTGAAATTCATTTCAAAATTCTGTAAGAAAGTCTTTTCAGGTTCTCTTTCGGTTATTCCTTCAATAATTGAGTACGGAATTCCTCCAGGAGATATTTTTTTAAAGAAATTTCTCCAGGAGGTCCTTAGGAAATTCCATCAATAAACCATACAAAAAGAAATTTCCAAAGGTATTTGAGTGTTAAACTTATTTTCAATTAAAAAAACACAACGGTTCAACAAAATTGAAGCAATTTACAAACGAGATTTCCGAAGATTTCCCAAAAGAATTTCTGAAGATATTCCCGAAAGAATTCCTAAAGGAATTTTAAAAGAAATTTTCGAAGTTCTACAGGAATTTCTGGAAGAGTTGCTAAAAGAATTTCCGGAGGAATGTCCGAAGGAATTCCTATAGGAAATTCAGAAAGAATTCCTGGAGAAAGTTTTAAATAAATTCCAGAGGGAAATTTCGAAAGAATACCAAAAATATCTTTTTAGAGTTTCTGAAGAAATTCTTTAAGGAATTACTGGAAGAATTTCTATTAGAAATTCCTAAAAGGAATACTTGAAGGAATTTAAAAAAAAAACTAAATCAAATTCCGAAAGATTTCTCCTAAAGGGATTTCCGGATGTATTCCTAAAACTGTGTTCCAAAGGAATTCCTAAAAAAGTTTTCGAATGAATTTCCGAAGAAATTCTTAAAAGACTCCGTAAAGGAATTTCCGAAGCAATCCCTAAAGTAATTTCCAAGGAAATTCCTGAAGGAACCTTTGGAGAAATTTTGGAAAGAATTTCCGAAGCAATACACAAATAAATTTTCAAGGGAATTCTTGGAGAAAGTTCTGGAAGAATTCATAATTCTAAATTAGTTTTCCGAATTCCTTTTTCGAATTTTCTGAAGAATTTCCAAAAGAAATTTCTGGATTTATATCTGAAGTACTTTCCAATGAACTTATGTGAGCAATGCGGCAATATCTTAATGGAGGATGTAATGTAAACTTTTGCTGTGCAGGTACAAGCTATAGCTAGTAGCATGTTCACCGTATCAATCTGTCTGTAGCTAGCAATTATACAAAAACCCTTAAATTCAATAAAAGCATGATAGGCCTTGCGTCGTGATTTTTTTTTCTCAGCTTAAAATTATTCACGCTGATTCACGCCGCCGCCGCCGCCAAACATCGCTTACGGTGTGACGCCGCCGACGCCGCCGCCGCCGGTGTAAAAATGGCCTTTCCCCGCCGTTCACAAATACTTCGGCGCACAGGTCTAGTTGATGATGCATTCACAAGCCCACTGCAAGCCGAATATATATACCTCTAAACTTGCCACTAGTTCATGCGGAATTTTATAGATTTTTTTGGGTGAGGTTGACAGGCAGAGTTTCGTCTTGGTTCAACAGTTGCCAGCGTGGTAGGAGAAAGCAATTGATGGAATTTTAATTGGATATAGGATATATTATTTTCAATTCTAGCAGATACTGCTAGAATAGTCAATAGGTGGTGTAGGTGTAGGATAGAAATGGAAACGGTGGTATGGATGTCCATTTTCTGTTCTAGCGGTTGCTAGAATATGAGAATTATATAAAGAAACAATACAAAGTAGAAGGAATGAGACGAGCCGTTGATTGAACCCACGACCTTCTGCATATGAGGCAGAAGCGATAGCCATATGACTACCAAGCTCGTCGAAACTTTATTTTCAGTAAACCTATCTTCTAAACCCAGCAAGATTAATACACCTTAGCGTGTTGGTGGTGCCTTTCTGGTGCCACATAATTAAAAAAAAAGGCATCAGAAAGGCAAAAATATCCATTTAGGAGCATAAATTCCACTATTTTCATCAATTCACATCTATTTGCGTCCATTTGAATGCATTGCAGCAATTTATGGATACAAAATTCGATATTTCTAAATGTATTTCCCTTAGCAAAAAAAAACAATGTTTTTCAATATCTCCTGAAGGGAAAAACTGAGCCGCGTTCCTCGTCGAATGCAACTTGTTGAGAGCAAATCGGATAACGCTCAATACCAAAAAGTGTGTCTCACATTTTTGTGCACACACAAATATACATACAAAAAATGCCAAGACAACCAAACAGTTGATATGAAAAAAAAGAGGTTTTATGCCAACGGGAGAAGGAGTGAAATTCATTCTTAACTCCATTCCCGCCAGCTTTTCCTTTCAGTAAAAGATAAAAGATACACATGGGCGTAGCCAGGATTTCGAGAAGGTGGGGGGGGGCAACTTTTTTGGTCTTCTAAACCGTAGTTTTATAATAGTTTTATAAAAACACATGAATATTAACACATGAAACCAAATCCAAACCAAATCAACAATAATGAAACAATAATGGATTTAAAAATGCGTGATTTATTGCTCATCAGATATTTTTAAATAAAGTGAGAAAAATATTAACGAACTTAGTATTCAGAAAGAATATAAAATCGGCTATAACAATTATTATAAAAATCCTGCATTCTTCCATAAGTTTAAGAAAACTAGAACCATACATCTGAATTTCTAAGCAAATCCTCTCTGAAATAATATAAATTATAAAATAGACAGAAAAATCAATATGCAAGCTTTCTCCAGGAATTCCTTCGACAATTGCTCCTAGCATTCTATCCGAAATTCTATCAGGGATTCTTTAGGAATACCTCCTGCAACTTCTTCGGCAGTGTCTTCAGGAATTCCACCATAAATTTTGCCGGGAATTGATCCGAAAATTCCACCATTATTTACTCCAAGAAAATCTTCGCGAACTTCTTTATAAGTTCTGCAGAATTCCCTGCAATAATTCAAATAATTTCGTGCTGTTTCCCATAATTTTTAAGAATAAGAATATTCCGTGGAAATTCCGCAGAATTGCCAGTAAACATTCCTGAGAATTTCATGAAAAATCTTCGAATTTCTTGTGTAAATTCCATAAAATTTTCCGTGAATTGTTTCGAATAATTTCTTGTGAAAATTTCAAAGAATTTTTTCAGGTATTCCACCGGAAATTTATACAGAAATTATACCGAAAATGAAAACAACAATGGAATTTTCGGAGGAATTCCTAGATTAATTCGCAATGAAATCCTGAAAGAATTCCGGTGGAAACTTCAAGATTTCCACTGGGAGATACTCCAGGAGTTTCTCCGAAAATTCCTCCTGGAATTCTTCCAGGAGTTTCACTGGCATTTCCAAAAAGAATTTCTCTAGGATTTCCTTCGAGAATTATTCCGGTAGTTCTATCGGCAGTCCCCCTGAAAATTCTTCCGGGAATTTCGGCAGAATAGGAATTTAGTTAGGCTTCTTCAGGAATTTATATAGATTTTCCACTAGAAGCTCCTCAGAGAATTTCTCTGCGAGCTCCTCAGGGAATTCTCCGGGAAGTCCTCTGATGATGATGATGGTCCAGCTACAATCCCCAACAAAGGTTTCAGCTAGACGAGATTTATCTATAAGATGAATTCTCTTGTTTCCGAGAATGCTTCTGGTAGTTTCCCCGGGGTTCCTTTGAAAATTCTCCCGGGAGTTTCTTCAGAAATTCTTCCAGAAAATTCCTTCGAGAGTTCCTCCGGGAATTCCACCAGAAGCTATTCCAGGAAATTATTCAGGCTTTTTTTCAGGAAATCATTTAGGCTTTCTTCAGAAATTAAACTGGAAATTCCTCCGATAGTTCTTCCGATAGTTTCTCTGGGAGCTCATTCGGGAGGTCCTCTAGGAATTCTTCTAGGAGTTCCTCCTGAAATTCCTCCGGCAGTTCCTTCGGGAGTTCCTCCGGGAGATCCACCAGCAGTTTCTACGAGAATTCCTCCGGGAGTTTCACCGGCAGTTTCTCCGGGTGTTTCTCTGAAAAGGAACTCCCGGAGGAACACCCGGAGGAACTCCCGGAAGAACTCCCGGAGGAACTCCCAGAGTAATTTCCGGAGGAACTCCCGGGGGATTTTCTATAGGAATTTCCGGAGAAATTATCAGAGGAATTCTTGGAGGAACTGCCGGTGGAACTTCTGGAGGAATTTATTGAAGAACTACAGGAATAATTTCCGAAGGAAATCCTGGAGGAACTCTCGTAAGAATTCTAGGATGAACTCCCAAAGGAACTTCCGTAAGAATTCCAGGAGGAACTCCTGGAAGAATTCTTAAAAGAACCTCCCGGAGGAATTCTTGTAAGAACTCCCAGAGAAATTCTCCGAGGAACTTCTGGAGGAATTTGTAGATAAATGCCTAAAGAAATGCTAAACTTCAGAGGAACTTCAGAGGAACATCCGTTGGAATACCCTAGAGGTAGAAAAAAATATTTCTGAAGGAACTTCCGAATTCCATTTCCCGTGAAATTGCTGCCAAATATCGTCCAGGAATTCCCTGTGAAGTTCCTGGAGGTATTACCGGCGAATTTCTTGGAAAAACTCTTGAAAGAACTCCCGGAGGAACTCCCACAAGCACTTCCGGAGGAAGTTCCTAAAGAAATTTCCGAAAAAAATATCTGAAGGAATTACCAGAAAATACCAGGAGGAATTAATGCAGAAATTCCCAGATGAAATCCTGAAAGTATTTGCAGATGAATTGTTGAAGAAAATCCTTGCGGATTGTTCCGAAGAAATTTGTGGAAGAACTCTTGGCAGATATCCGAGTAAATTCCGGAAGGAATTCTAGTACACTTCCGCGGAAAATCTCCTGGAGAAATTCCTGAAGGAATTCCTGGAGAAGTACCTGATGAAACTTTCTGGGGAAATACTTGGACGAATTCCAGGAGAAATTCATGAAGATATGTCTAGAGGATTTCTTGAAGGATATTCTGAAGTAATTGCGGAAAGTATTCCAAATTGGAACGCTAGATGATTTTGCTATTGAATGTTTGGAGGTATTCCCGGAAAATTTCCTGGAAGTAATCCCGGAAGAGTTCCGAGAGGAATGCCCGGAGAAGTTCCTAGAACAGTTTCCGAAAGAATTTCTTATAGATTTACAAGTGAAATTATGGAGCTAAATCAGAGGATTTCCGTCATAAATTTTTGAAGAAACTTCTGGTAGAATTTTGGGAAGAAATTCCGTATGTATTCTTGACGGAACTCTCGAATGCATGCCTGAAGGAAATGCCGGATTCTTCCTGAAGAAAGAATAGCCGAAGAAATATCTAGAAGTAAATCTTGGAGAGAAGAAAAGAAATCTTCAAGGAATTTCCTCGTGAATTTCCTAAAAAAAAATTAGTGGGGGGTTTCTAGATAAGGAGGAATTACAATTACATGAGAAGGATTTTCGAACGATTTTCAGAGGAATTTGTGGATAACTTTCCGGAGGAATGCAGAAGTTCCCAGGGGAGCTTCTAGAAGGATTTCAAGGAGAATTTTTGAGCCTGAAATGTTTCGAGTTGTTTTGAACTTTTATATATTATGGATCCTGGATGCCCTAATAAGTTTTAGGAATCTTTTGAATTTCAACCACCTATTTCTGTATATGATTGGATCGTAAAGTGCACATGTTTGAGGGAATTCATTTCAGTACCCGTTCAATCTTTCCACAATTTAGGGGGGGAGCGACAGCCGCATGGACATCACAAATTTTTCTGAAATTATGAAAGCAGTCTGTACACACTTAGTTTTAATTTTAGTTCCTACGACTTTCCGAAATTCAGCTACAAATTCAAGTGTTTCAACGTTATTAGCAAATCTGCTATTTTAAACATAAATAATTAAAGAAGTAACATATACATTTGGAATATAAATTTAATATAAATTTGGAGAAAACTTGATCAAATTCCCGTGTTTTTCCCGGTTTTCCCGGATTCCCGGGTGAGTGGCCATCCTGAATAATGCATAACACATGAAATCGATCAATAATGCATTACATGAAATTAGTTGGATACGACAATTTAATATTTACATTTTAAAAGTAGCTGATATATTTGTGTAGTTAAGCCAAAATTGTTAAATTTTCGAGTTTTGTATAATATGAGAAGTTAAGTTTTGTTTGTTTAATTTGTTAGGGGTTTTAACAAAAAAAAAAAATCAATTTCATTGCTGTTTTTTTAATTTTTCGAAAAATCTTCTAAACGAGCTGAACTAAATTTGGGTATTTCTATTGGAAATTTTAATTTGTCAGGTTAAATTGCAATCTTTACTGTATTCAACCATTAAAATGTCAGTAATCAAGGATAATTACCGTCAAATCACTGAAAGAATCGCACCTCCGTGAACAAAGGGCACTCGTGATTTGACTACTGACGGAATCGTTTCGATTAAACTGTCGCCATCGCCAAGCGATTGTGTTTTGCACTTTGAATAAAATTATTTTCGGATAAATATTCTCTTGTATAAAATTGTGGTTTATTGATGATTTTAGTTGACTGCTACTGATATCATCCATGCAAATAAATTTTCTAACTAACCGAAGTTCTGCCTAACTAATAGAAGTTTGTCTCGGGTCAATTTTATATTGTTATTTTTCTCTATTGTACACCCAACCGGCGGTTGTTAGATTTTCAAACAATTCTGTACAAGAATCTACCAAAACCTGTATAAAAATTGGGCATATGCGAAATTGTTAGATTCTTATACAAATATTGTATAAGAATCTAATTTTGTAAGGTTTTCTTACATTTTTTGTATAAGAATCTAACAAATTCGCATATGCCCAATACTTATACAGGTTTTGGTAGATTCTTATACAGAATTGTTAGAAAATCTAACAACCGCCGGTTGGGTGTAAGTATATGAAAATCACTAACAGAACATAACCAAATTTAGAATCTTGCTAGAAGATTTCACTGGACGCCAAGAGTGTGCCGGTCACTAGTGGTTGCACTTTGGAAAAATCCTCTCAGCTTATCAACATTTTTCCAAGATAATGATGGTCCTCAAAAGAATCGATTCACTATAAATGACTCCAATAACTATCGGCAACCACCGCAGCTCCACCATTGATGATGCGACAAACATTAACGCGGTAACCGTTTTCGTTTGGACCGCAACCTCACTCCAGTGAGGCTTTCGCTTAGGGATGCTTTTGTCGCTGGGATCGCTATCCAACCCCATTACCCATTCTCCGCCCGACAATCGCCTCCAATGCTGGCTCAAGGCTTCAAATGAAGCATCGTGTTCGCTCTCTGAGAATGCTCGAACGAAAATGACGAGCGCGCCCGAAACACGAGTCTTTATATACATAGAGAAATGGAGTGATGGACGAAAAGGACCGTAACTTATATCAAACTGATGTCCGTGTTGGGGATGCAGGATTAGATTGATTGATTCTGATTTTTTACTGGGTTTGGAAAGAATTAAAATGTCCACTAGTTTAACGTTGATAATCAAAAGTTTTAATAAAATTTGCAAATTGGAGGAGAGTTTCCGAGGCGTTAGACATATTAATTTAAAAAAAAAAGACAAATCAAAAATCAGAAGATTAACGTTTAAAATGTTACATGATTTCGTGACGGTCCCAAATTTTGAAATTTTCATCTTACACCCTGTTTCAGAGCTTTCTCCTTGGATGTAGTTCACGTCAACATGCGATCATGAATATGATCATTGAATATGAATTATGAACGAATTTACTCTCAGTCAAACCCACTTTCTCGCATGTAAATTTTATTGCCCTTAAAAGGACTGTTTGATCTTCGATCATGCGATTTTCAAATCACTAGCTCAACAGAAGCTAACCGTTAGTCCGAGTCTTGCGAGAAAATGGCATTCGAGTGCTGCTGATGCCGGTGAGCCAACGAATTTTCTGCAGCAAGAACGTCGACGACAACCAACGATGCTGATAGATAACCACTGGGGTCGCTTCTCACGAAATCTCGACCTAATGAAGCGCACCTATGTTGATGCTGGGACCGCTCTACCCTTTCCGCGATATCTCGAACGAAATGGCTCACGCGCATGGGAAAGCAGCTTTCATGTAATCCATAAAGTAAAACATGTAGCCACGCCCCTTTGAAGAGTGTTATGGTTGCAAATAATGTTTGCACTCATACCGATAACAAAGAGGCGGGACTAATGGGCTTACTTTATTGATTACAAGAAAGGTGCTTTCCCGCGCGCCCGGGTCATTTAATCGACCTGTTGCGGCCTACATAACAAATATAATTTTTTGTGTCCGTTCATTAGAATTATGACGAGATTTGGCAGCGATACAGAGCACCTAAATCATTCCAGATTTACAAAGATCGATTCATGTGCTGTGATCGAGTATAACAACGATAACATGTTTTAGCTTCTAACTACTATCGTTCTTCAATCAATTCTTCTTATTTCTCTCCAAAATAAACATAAACACTAAATTAAAGTGCATTTTTACCTTTTTCATTAAACATGGAAGGCAACACATAAACTAAACTCGAACACGTTGGCCATACAAAAAACATACTTATGTCAGATTGGAAAGATAAGTCAGTTATGAATATTTTTAGTTGTAATAATGAAAACGTGTGCTTAGGTCAAACTTTGGCGGTGTGCATAAGAACGGGGTGTAGTGGCGAAGGATAAACCAGGAGCTCGTTCAACACTACGGCGAACCCAGTATCCAAAAGGTAGCTGAAGCAGGAAGGGTATGATGGACAGGGCATATTGAAACAAAGCCGGACAGCAACCTTGCAAGGATGGTAAGACCATGCTGATGGTTCGATTCCCGGTTCAGTCTACAAAATTTGCGGGTTGGAAATTTTCTCATCTCGCTATCCTAACCAGGGATGGGAAAAATCAAATTTTTAAATAATCGAGGATGAACCCCGTGATCACATATCCTAATTATCAATTGATGAAAACTCGATAGCGAGTAAGAATCGTTCGACAATTGTATCTCAATTTGAAGCATTTACCGTTACTTTTTCAACTTATTTCTCTACATAACTCAAAACACAATGCCAAGCATCAAATTGAACTTCATTATTGACATTAAATTGGCATTGGTAAGGTTTACGTTTAAAAGATAACTTTGTGTTCATAATCAAATGATCCTAAAATTTGAAAAGTTATCAACGACGACAACTCGCCTACTTTTCACACCTGAAAGTTATGAAATGATTATTCCAGTCATTATCGTGTGAGAATGATTCAGCACAACCATGATCCTAATCATAACTGATTTCGAAAATGGTAACATGGCTTCGAAACGAAAACAGGTATTGTATAAACAGTATGCCTATTTGTAGAAAGTTTTTGCAATAAATGTACAAATCGATCTAATGATTTTAATCATGTCAATTTTTATACTGGTTTCAAACAAAATTGTTAGAAAATCTCACAGCTTGAGTGTACGAAAGGACAGATAAAAAGCTATAAAAGCGTTGGGTTAGGATCCTAGCAAGATTGGTATTAACTGAAGATTAGACCTGCCTACTTTGAGCCGGCAGCGGCGTGACCGCAATTTGCTAACGGCGGCGGCGGCTTAGCCGGCGCCACGCCGCGGTTGCTCTCGGCGGCTGCGGCGGCGGCTCGGATCGGCGCGGTTTAAAATTATCCTTCAAACATTTCGGTGGGTGACGAAAATACCTTCCTACATGGCAATGTTCAAATAAGGAATGTAATGCCAACCAAAAAGTTCAGATGAGAAAATGTCAGCAAGACATACGTGAGAATCCTAAAGACATTTTCTGATAACTTTTCCAGGTGTTTTTTATCCATAAAATCTAAGATACGTATTATTCCTGCAGAACTTCTGGATAAGGGAATCCCTAAAACTCCTAGGTAAGGAATTCTTGTAGTGAATAAAAAATCTGGGAGAATAAAGCCCCCTAGAATTCTCGAGTTTCAAAGTAATTTTTGTGTAAAAAACTTTTTTGAAGTCAAATCGGAGGAATTTTCTATAATTCATAGCAGAATATTTCTTCATAATTCATGAGGGAGAAATTCCCTAGAGATATCAGAGAGAAGAACTATCTGGTCAATGGTGCGAAATTCTCCAGGAACATAATAGGACATATTCTTACAAATTCTTGAAGGAGAAATCCCTCTTAATTTCTAGGGAAGAGATTTTTCAAAATTCTAGCTAGAGGGATTGGCATGATCTTTTGGAAGGGCCATTCCCCAAAACTTCTCAATGAGTATTCCGGAAAATCTTCGTAGCAGAAATTCTTGTAAATGAAATTCTCTAAAAATTCTAAAGCAGAAATATATCACAATTCTTGTATATCGAGCTCCTATAATTCCTAAAGAAGAATTCATCCGACATATCTTGGTGGGAGATTTCCACAGAAATGTTAGAAAAAGGAATACTTTGTTTGAGGTGAGAAGGTAGGCTGTAGATGTAGTCCTTTAATTTTTTTTGTAGAATAATTTCCCATAATTCCTGATGGGGTAAGTGCTTAGAACTCCTGAGGAAGAATTTTTGGATATGGAAGAACCAAGAAGGATTGTAAATCAGTTTCTCAGAATTAATGGAGCAAAAATTTTCTAGAATTCCTGAGGAAGAATTTGTACTGAATTCAAGGAAAAAGTAACAGTCTGATGAAGTCCAAAGTTCCCAAAAATCCTTGGAGGAAGAATTCTCCATGATATCCGAAGGTGTACTGGGTACATAATCAGAATTACTGGGAAGGGATTCCCCATAATTAATAAGGCTGAAAAAAACCCTGTGTTCTATTAATAAAGCTTTCCAGAATCCTTGAAGAAGAAGTTTAGCAGCATTCCTGGGGGAGGATTTCCACAGAATTAAGGAAAAAGGATGTTTCCAAAATTCTCAAAGGGGCAGTTCTTCAAATTTTTTTGAGAGTAGTTCTCAAGAATTCCTGTAGAAAGAATCGATGATGGAGGAATTTCTAGAGATGAATTTCTAAAATTACGAGAGAACAATTTTTTCAGAAAGTGGTTTCTTAAAAATGGTATCAGGAAGATTTTCTTTTTTGGTACTACTTATGTAAAAAACTGTTCACTGATTTCTAGCTCTTCTATGTGAAATGCTTCAATGTTGGTTTTGACTTTGTCTGAAATGCAATGCTGATTAAAGTATCGCACGATCTGATAGCACATTACATCAAAATATCTGTCATCAGTAATAAAATCAGATTTCTTTAAAAAAGATACCATATCCGGTGAATTAGAGGCATAGCAAGAAAATTGTCTTGTGGGAGAGGGGGAATTCTTGTATAGAGTTCGATCAAACAATTAAGAGTTATGATTCTGCTCGACATTGTGACCTCCGTCATTCAAATACAATGGCTCAAAATCTTTTCGTTTCCTTAGATTCATCCGAACAAATAAAATAATGAACACAAAGTACCGTACAATTTTCACGAATAATTAGGACTCGCTCCTACCGACATAGAATAAAAATGGATATTCTTCCAACATTTATTGCATTTCTGTTCATATAATAATTCCCTGAAATACAGGTCTTGACCTCCTTCGGAGCTGCTAGCTTTTCTCAATCGTTTATGTTGATTGTGTTATTTTTTAAATTGAATTAGATGAACGTTCAACAATGTTTCCATTTTAGTTCATCCAATAATTTACTGGAATTTAGGCCCTTAGGTCTGCACGGGTAGGAGAGACCAGAGCTAGGTAACCGAATTTTCCTTTCGGAATGTCTGTCTGGTTCGACTTTTCAAAAAACGGTTTTCACTGTCATAAACATACAAGTCTTGGGCACATTTGTGACATATTCTCATCGATGAACACAAAATGAGGAAAAAGTTACCGTGCGGGACCGAAATCCGTCCACCTCATGAGATATCAACAAATTAAAGGGGGTTAAAGGTAATTAATGTAGAAATAATGTATCTTATCCTGTTCATATACTTGACAGTAAGCTTTTAGGGCATAGAAATGGAAAGAAGGCTTTGAAATTAAAACAACAAAAATCAAAAACCAAACCTCCACCCACCAAACGCGAAGTTTTTGCCGCCATTTTGTTTTCGGGTAGAGCATAATTGCACTAAAAGTAACTGTGTTGTAATTGCTAATTGCGAATCATTACATAAGATGAGCGGAATACAAATCCAAGGGATCGCTTCTCAAGGTACGCATCTAACTATTTACAGTGGTACTTTAGTCAATCAGACTGCTTGAATTTAAATAGTTAGGTAATAAATAGCTGTACGGATTTTGATCCTTCGATTCGAAATCCGTCCACGGTGGACGGATTTCGAGTCGGGAGTAGTTGAATTTATTCATTATTTTATCATGTTTTTCGTAGTTTTTAATCAGTAAATCTGACTTACTTCAAAAGTAGAAGCCTTCATGCTCCTGTGTCAGTGATAAACGTTTTATTTACATTCGATTTATATTTTCTAATGACTTTTTCATATACTAAGGTTAAGTGTACGGATTTCGATGCCCCACGGTATAACTAAACAAAGGCGGCGGAAAAATTCGGCCAACCAACCCCAGGGCTGGGGTTAAAATATGTGAAACACATCAAATCAATCAGTGTGCAATGTTTCGAAGTTGGAAAAATGTAGTGTTCATAGTTTTGTGATTTTTAAGCACGTAAAAAATCTTAACTCTTGAATAAAATCTAAAATCTTAACATACTTGCATTTGATATAATTTTCTCGAGCATTTTCTCTTCCTTCAATGCTGTTTTTATTGGGGAATCGGTAAACAATTGTGTCGATTGGTATTTACTGAGTTTTCAACTCGGCCTAACAGACCACACAGAAGCCGGCCAACCTACCCCACGAGATGTTTACGAAAACAATCACAATTTACAAACACAAAAATGAGGTTACCCTAGAAACATTTATACCGTTTTGAAGGATTTTTAATACCCTCTCCATCGTACCACATTTTAAGAAATCAATGTGCCAAGAGATAAAAAAGTGCTTCACGTATGAACCGGCCTGAAGAATTGAACTGATGTTGGTTCCAGATCGGGAAAATGCTAGGCCAAACTTGAAAAACAGCATTTTTCCGATTTTTGTTTTAATTTTTTAAAATAATTAGAAGATTTAAAAATTGATTCTTTGAAAAAGTTGATCTTAAATAAATTAAAGAATCGATTAACCAAATAAAAAATTTTGACCGGAAGGCTCAATTCATATATAATTCGATTTAAATGAAGAAAATGTTTCATATCTAAAAGGAGCTGATAGATTTTTCGTTACGTGTATTGACTTTAAGGCATGTACTCCAATTCTTGGAATTCTTGGATTTCTTAGAATTAAACAAAAGCCAATTTGATTCAAATGATCACTAAAAGCATGTTTCATTTCTAAAAGGAGCTAATTGATCTTTCGTTATGCGTATAGACGATAAGGTCTATACTTCAGGGAATTCTTGGGTTATCTTGAATGAAATATGGACGTAGTATCATATGTAAAAGGATCCAGAGATTCAAATATTAAGTGAAAAACAAGTAATATGAACCAAAATTCTTTTCTCAACATTATTCGTTTCACATCCTCCCAAAAAGTGACGTAAAAAGAGGTTTGATGTATGTTATTTCAGCGGCGCAGCCGAAATTTTTCAAACGTATAAGGGTTTGAACGGAATTTTTTTTCTAACAAATCGAGGGATGTGAACCTCCAATGCCAAATTATTTCACCGGCTCGCTTAAAATTCATCGGCGGCTAGATCAAAAATTGCAGCGGCGCGCCGGTCAAAAATGGTGGCGGCGGCGGTGCTTAAAAATCGTCGGCGGCCGCGGCGTGGCGTGGCGGCGCACAGCTCTACTGAAGATGGCTTGGCTTTATCGTCATGAGTTAAAAGTAAAGACTCATAAAACGTGTTTGAAGGTCTCATTCAAGCTGGTTCTAAAAGTTAAAAAAAATCAATGGATTAAGGAAATAATCCTGAGCCTATAGTCCGATCTTGCTCATTCTCATTAGGATTAGGTCGTGGATTCAATTCCAGGCTAGTCCCTTTCCTACTTTGTATTTTTATTTTAGTTCTTTCTGTGTTTCACGTTCTATCAAAATGATTCCTACTGTTATTACCTACCACACAATCCCAAAACCTCCAGTGTCATACATGAGAGGTCGTAGAGTTCTCTGCATCTTCCTTAAGTAGGTGTCCAACTAACCACCCTCCTCCTTCCTCAGCATTCGCAAGGACGTGGCCATGACAGATCTAGACTATTGGAGAGTGCATTGCTTCCATTTAAGAGATAGTGATAAGTCCCAAATCAACATCGGTGGTAACGGATGAAAGGGATGCCACTCTCATACAATATTCCAAGGTTGTACCACCTTCGAATCTGTGCAAATTGCTCAATGCTAATGCTAAAATCATCCGAAATTGTTGTATGACAAAATTTGTAGGTAGTTTCTTACTCACTCTCATTTATGATATTGAATTCAAAGTCATTAATTAAAAACAAAGAGAGCTGTATCGTCTGAACGTGTACTGTTCCGCGGAAGAAGCCAAATCTGAGTTGTTTTCACCATAGCCCTTCTTCTACGCAAGGGCGGATTTGAGTGAAAGGAACCATGAAGTGAGTTGATTTATCTGCTTCACTTTTTACACTTGTTCTCTAGCATGTAATGCAACATTACCCGAGTGCAACATTTAAGACAGATTTGGTCGTACCAAATCAAGCACTATTGGATTAGGTCGTACATTGGTCACTGAAACTTTTCTATGGCAAGTGTGTCGCCCGGGTATTAATTATTGCAATCTGAGCTATCAACTGATAAATCATGATTGGGTCTAGACATTAAATGGAAATTTGTGCTTGATATGGTTATTTGATTATTTATCAAACACATTTTTTCCGACGTATCTAATCGCACGACGTCAATCACTCGCAAACTGTGGCAGTGTAAGCCGATTTAACGGATCCCCCAAACCTGTGCGACGCGACTCTCTCGACTGCGATTGTATGTCACGTTGATTTGGAATGTAGACAGCTAGTCAGCGACAGCGTTGCGTTGCGTGCGTGTGGGAAAAGCCCAATTTTAACTAATAGGTTTTAAATTTCTTCACCCTTTCGATGTATCGTGAAATTTCTATTGTTGGAATTACGTCGTTGGCGTTGGTGACACCGTTTTGGAAAATCACATAATAGAATAAGAACGGCCTAACCAACAAAAATTCAAAATAAGCGTCGTTTCATCGGATATGCATCGTCCAATCTGAAGTGGCTTATCTGTCGCATAATGGTGTACGCGTTATTTAATCATTTTCCAGGGATTTGAGAGGATCTGAGCAATGATTCGCATGCTTTTTTTACTATAATGGATTAATGACCGTCGATAATAAATAACTATTCTAACAAGTTTACAATGTTATGAAAACTCATATGTGAATATGTACGTTATGTGGAAGATATTGATTTGAAAAATGTATTGGAGGTAACCACTTTCCCTTCGATGGGACTCTAACCCATGACCCTACAGTAGGGTCATGGGTTCGAGTCCCATCGAAGGGAAAGTGGTTACCTCCAATACATTTTTCAAATCAATATCTTTCACATAACGTACATATTCACATATGAGTTTTCATAACATTGTAAATTAACGTCCAAGTCGGGTGGTTTAATCCCCGGAAATAGGCAATTACCTTTGATTGAAATATTCTAACAAGGTTTAATTGTTTTAGTCACCGCTACTGGTTCAAGCTTCTATACCATTTTATGAAAATGTTCTCTAACTTTCATCAATCGATTTCTCCAATATAAAGATGACTCGTTTTAATTTTTTTTTCTTGGAAATCTATTCAGAGGATTTATTTGCCATTTGATATATCGCATGTTTTAACACGTTTCAATTTATGACCTTTTCTGCATATTGCAGATAAAAGAGACCCTACGATTCTGCTACTAAATGTTTTTTTTTGCTTGTTTAAATCATACCGTTAACTGATTATTAGATGTGTCCATTGGGTTGATTAGTTCATTTAAATATCCTATTTTTTAAATTGTTTTGATGATTTTAGCATGCGCTAGCTGACAGGAAATTGGTGAAGGATTTACTCCATCTTATATTACATCTCTTACCTAGATACGTTTTTCTTCCAAAAGTGTAAGCAAACCGCAAGACATTCTTACGTTTTCCCAAAACTAGTGACATTATACAATTGTCCCACGCATTCTGTATAAAACTGGAATCGCGTCGCTCCAAACGGTCACTTATTAACAATGCACCGCAAAGCCCACATTTCTTGGTCCTCACTCACTCGTTCACCGAAAATGCCAGGGGGATCGGCTGACTCGTCAACGCTGGTAAACAGACGCAGCACAAGTTTTGCATCCTGTCCTCGTTTCGATTCATGGCGGCTACCCGACAGCACACCGTTGATTAACTTGTTCACTTTCTACGCCGTGATGTGTCCTGCCGGCAACGAGTTCCTAGTAAACTAGCAAACTTTTCGGATAAACTCCACCGTTTGGATTTGAGAGGCAAACTTTTGAGTATCACTAGACGCCCACACAGTGCAGCGCTCACCGGTCTGCGAACCGTTTTAAATCACGTCAACTATCGAACTGATGCTGCATAGTTCCGTTCTGAACCATTACAGGATACCCAGCATAGGCACGGATGCTGGGGAATCCCGAACGGTGGGTTGTGGTTCTTCGTGGCGCAGGGATTGGCACTGCGGGAAGGATGGAAGGCGAGCTCACTCGTTGTCGCAGCTGCTGCTGCTCTTACAGTTGCTTTAATATCGCTTTCCCGCTTTTTCCCTTTCATCCCGGAGTGGAAATCGGTCCAATGTTTATCGCCGTGGTGTTATTGCTTTGAATGTTCCTGCTGAAGCTGATGCAAAGGAGCCGCCCGAGGGGGATTACTTGCAGGCTAGAACCGACGACGACTTCATCGGAACCGGCTGAAATAAAAGTGGCGGTGGGTGGTGACTGACTGCCGCTGAAGGGGCAGCAATGGCAGGATCAGAACAGGTGGGAGTGATGAAATACGCACAGTAGAGTAGCTAGCTGTTGCTATGGGAATGGCACGGGAAAATTGTCCGTTTGTGTGACAAAATAAAATAGGTTATGAACCAAATAGAAGATTGTCGTTGTCGAAACATCTTTTGTTGGTAAGGTTAGGGTGGGAGACTACTACCAACGCATACGTTTTGATAGTCGTGTATCCAACATGTTTGTGAAAGGGATTTACCCCGTTGGGCATGAGGACGTTAGGCATAATTCAAGTTAAGCATAATGGACGATAGGTATTAAATGCCCCAAAGTACAGCAAATAACATAAAAAGGCAGAATTATGCCTAAAGTCACGGACCCTATGCGAAGATCGAAGATAACCGAAACGACAATAATCCTTCTTAGTTTATAACTTCTTTTGACAAAATATAGCCAACCCTCCACGCTCGCCATAGTGTGGCGACTGCTGGAAAATATTATGACAGTAACTGTTTCCGACGCTGATCTGAATCTCAGTAACCATTTTGGTTTGTTTATTTACTGATGGCAGAATAAAAAGACGATCTGCATTCGAAAAGTTAAATGTACTAGACCTATTTAGGTATAATAAAACTTTTATTTTTAGGTCTTATAGTCTGCTATGGACCAATTGAGTCGTGACGTGACTATTCTTATATTGTACCGCTCATAAAGAAATCTACACCTTTGCTTATTTTTCGTCGCAATCAAAAATAAGCGGTAGATTTCCGCATTAGAAAAACATACCTCCATAGTAGGGTGGACCACACTTATATGAAAAAAATCAAAATATTTTGTTCGATACATGTACGCCCTGAAAATATAGTGTTTTGCTATCAGAAGCTACTGATTTTACTGAAAATATAGTGTTTTGCTATCAGAAGCTACTGTAATTTTTTTTAACCAGATCGTCAAGTCTAAGTAAATGCTCAATAAGTGGGAAAAATCGACTAAATATATGGGAAAAATTTATTTACCTCTAGGTGGCGCTGTAGTCATTCAATTCCGCTCATTAGTGACATTTACTATCTTTACTTTATCACGAAGAGGCTCCCGATACCGCCAGTGATATTGGAAAAGAATTAAAAAAGGAGCAATGGGTTATGTTTTAAGCATAACTGCAAATAGACGTAGAACTTGTATAAACGTAACGTATTTACATTTAACTTTTGATTTTAAGGGGTTTGATTATGGGTATTGATATTGGAAACAACAACTTCCATGCTGTGTAGAATTATTAGCAATTAGCAACTTCTGGAAATAAAACTAATAATTAAATACATGATTATAATTGCTTTGTTTTTAACTATAAGCTCTTATTTATTGAAGTAGGGCATTTATAGATTTCATATTCATGATAGCATTTAAAGTTTAAAAATTCTTTAAATTTTGTTTAAGATTTTGGAAAAATGTGCTATTAGTGCAAACGTTGTATGTACTTCAGATGGGTACTCAAGTAACATTTTTTGTTTCATAACGGTCATGAAAATCATTGTTTGCTCTACAAGACCTCTATAAAAACCCCGATTAATCCACCTAGCGGTGTTGTTGCCTATCTCGTGCAAAAAAAAACTAAAAAAATATATGAGTGAGTGTTTTTAAGCGTGTTTTGGGCATAGAAAATAGTATTTTGGCCATAACTTCTGATCCCATAGTCCAATTTGGCCAATTTTCAATAGCAAACAATGGGACCGGATTCTCAGGCGAATGGAACGAATGTTGCGAGTAATTTGGCCAATGCTAAGTTCCAAAAAGTGTGTCTACAAAATTAAAATTTTTACACATACACACATACACACACATACATACATACACAGGGCTGCGAAATGGTGAGTTGACATCTGGGAAGGAGCGACCTACACAGCTCTGGTCCTCACAAGTTCCAATCTCATGCTTCCACGGGTCTTCCGATGACAATTGACCGCCAGCTAAGGGTTGCGTACTTAGCTGGTAGTGCAGCCTGGGCACTGTTGTCCTTCTGACATCAGCTAGAGTGAGTGGGTGCGACCAACGGGACCATCGTCCTTAACCCCTAATCCCAAGGAGTTAAGCGACCCGTGCCGAGGGGATGCATGCCCAGGGGGTGAAATAATAAGCTAGGCCTTTAACGGAGCCTGTGGGGTACCTGGACACCCTCCACAGTAATTGTCCCTTACCGCGTCATGCTGGGCTCTGGCGTGGTGGACCTCTTTTCCCGAGCAACTCGTGGGACCAAAATGGAAAACCAAGTCAATTCTTCAACTAGTGGTAGTAGTGTAGACGACAACCCCTTCGCAAGAGGTGGGTTGTTCAGGTCTCCACCTAGGAGGCCAGAGGCAGTAGTCGGCAGTTAAGTGCGCAGCGCCAGCGTGGGTCACTTAACCATCTCCCAGGCTCCGCCGGTAGAGGTTATAGACGGCCCATGGCTTGTGAAAGCGATGAACCGCAAACGCGATGGGCTTTCATCGGCTTTCATGGGCGTCATCGAAGCATAATATTAGTAAGGAACTCAAGAGGAGCTTGCTGAAACTTCGAAAGTCGATGTTCGACGCCAAGCTGGAAGGTCGGGACGACCAAGTGCGAACCCGTGAAATCTGTGGAGTCGAGGTCTACCCAGACTGAGGCCCAAGAATTCGCGGGCACGTCGGGGGTGACTGCTCTTACGGAGCAGATACAAAAACGAGGGAGACAGTCTCCAGGGGATGAGCTCCCTGGGGGCCGCTCCAAAACGCGGAGGGATAGTGGGGCTGGGAAGCTGAACCCCGGCCAGGTACCTCCAAAACCGGGGGAGGAAGGACCTGGAAAGGTTCGTCCACCAAGGAAAAACGGTGGTAAGGGGTTACGGCAGGCTGAGAGCTCTCAGCCGCCCCAGACCAGGGAAATAAAGGGGGATGACGCCTCCTGGACCCTGGTCAAGAACAAGAGGAAGCGGCGACAGTGTGAAGTTGAGGCGTCCACCGCAGCCGTTCGGATACGGAAAGGTCCGGCAGGGACACAGGTAGCATTGGTTCGGCTATCTGCAGCGGACGCCTCCAAGGTAGTCAGGTTAGGGAGCGTCAAGGTGGGGTGGTCGGTATGCCCTGTGGGCATGTATGAGCAACCCGAAGTTTGCTTCAAGTGCCTGGAACCGGGGCACAAGCAACTGCTGGGTCAGACAGTTGCTGAATGGGGGACGGATATCACCATCATAGCGGATCCTTAACGGCTACCCGCCAGAAACGGTAATTGGGTCACCGATGGGTCTAAAATGGCTGCGATATGGACAACGGGGAAATACCCAGTCCAAGAGTTGGTGTCCTCGACACACTAGGGCTTCGTCATTGCCAAAATCAATGGGGTCTTCTTCTGCAGCTGCTATGCGCCTCCTCGATGGTCGATCGAGCAGTACGGTCGAATGCTAGATTGTTTGGCGGCTAACTTGATGGGGAGCGGGGACTTCAACGCTTGGGCCGTGGAATGGGGAAGCCGATCCACGAAACAACGGGGGCAGATCCTGCTGGAATCACTGGCCATGTTGGATGTGGACTTGGCCAATGTCGGTACCAAAAGTACATACAGCTGGAACGGGCCGAGTCGATTATCGACGTTACGTTATGGAGCCCTGGCCAAACGAGAAGTTCGAACTGGAGGGTAGACTCATAGCGACCACCTGGCGGTTCGCTACAGTATCGACTATACGACCAGCATTCAGCGGACGGAAGAAGGGGCGAGGCCTAGCCCTCGTATGTGGAAGACATCATGCTTCGACGACGAGGTGTTTAAGGAAGCGGTGTTTAAGGAAGGATGCAGCGTGCACGCACTGAAGAGGAGCGTGTTGAACGACGGGTGGCGTTCGTGGCTGCTAGAGCCGCTCTGAAGACTGAGATAAGATCAAGCAAAAAAGCCTGCTTCGAGGGCCTGTGTCAAAGTGCCAACGCGAATCCATGGGGTGACGCCTATAGGGTCGTAATGGCCAAGACGCGTGGGGCGACGGCCCCTACAGAGCGGTCTCCAGAGATGCTGGAGAGGATCATTTCGGGGCTCTTCCCACGTCACGACCCAAGTCCCTGGCCTTCCTTTGTGGAGGGACGAGGTGGACGGTGGTGGACGAGGGAAGAGTAACTGTGGCGGAACTTGCGGGGATTGCACAGTCCCTTAGTGTAGGTAAGGCGACAGGACCGGATGGTATTCTGAACCTGGCCATCACAGCGGCCATTGCTGAGGCTCCCGAGATGTTCAGATCTGTCATGCAGAGATGCCTGGACGAGGGAGTCTTCCCTGAAGCATGGAAAAGGCAGAGCTTGGTCCTATTGCCAAAGGCGGGAAAACCACCGGTGGATCCGTCGGCATATAGACCAATATGCCTGCTTGATACGGCGGGGAATGTGCTCGAGAAGATCATAACAGAAGAAGATCATAAGATCGTTGACATAACCTCAGGGGCTCCGCAAGGTTCCATACTGGGTCCGGTGTTATGGAACGTCATGTACGACGGTGTCTTGAGGTTGAAGTTCCCGGTGGGCGTGGTAATCGTTGGCTTCGCTGACGATATTACGCTGGAGGTCTACGGCGAATCGATCGAAGAGGTGGAGTTGACTGCAGCCCACTCGATCGATTGTGGAGGAGTGGATGAGTTCCAGGAAGTTAGAACTGGCTCACCACAAGACTGAGGTGGTTGTTGTTAACAACCGAAAGTCGGAGCAGCAAGCGGTGATAAGGGCAGGCAACTGCACGATCACCTCTGAACGCTCAATCAAACTCTTGGGGGTAATAATCGACGATAAGCTCACCTTTGGTAGCCACGTCAATTACGCCTGCAAGCGTGCCTCCACAGCTATAGTGGCATTGTCCCGGATGATGTCCAATAGCTCTGCGGTTAATGCCAGCAAGCGCAAGCTTCTGGCTAGCGTCGCTCTGTCCATACTGAGGTATGGGGGGCCAGCTTGGGGCACGGCCCAGCGTATTAACTGCTACAGAACGAAGTTAGAAAGTACGTATAGGCTCATGTGCCTAAGAGTTGCGAGCGCGTACCGTACCGTGTCGCACGATGCACTTTGCGTCATCACCGGTATGATGCCTATTGACATCGTTATCGGTGAAGACATAGAGTGCTTCGAAATGCGTGGCACGAGAGGCATCCGTAGGACTGTCAGGTTGGCCTCAATGGTCAAATGGCAGCGTGCGTGGGACAGTTCCACTAAGGGTAGATGAACACATAGGTTGATACCGGAGATAGGAACGTGGGTCAAGAGGCGCCATGGGGAAATCACTTTCCACCTGAGCCAGGTCCTTACAGGCCATGGTAGCTTCAGACAGTATCTACACTGGTTCGCCTCGCCCGAGTGTCCGGTGTGCGCAGGTTTAGAGGAAACGGCGGAACACGTGTTGTTCGTGTGCCCGCGTTTTCGCACAATGCGTGACCACATGCTTGCCACATGTGGTCTGGACACTACCCCGGACAACCTAGTCCGGAGGATGTGTAAAGATGAAGTTGGCTGGAACGCCGTTTTATCGGCTATCGTCCAAATCATCTCGGAGCTACACATAAGGTGGCGCGTGGACCCGAGGAATGGCTAGTTCAGACGCAAATAAGAGGTGGTCCAAGGGTTCGGAGTTGGCTTCAGGGGACGGAAAGGGGTCCTCGTCAAGGCTGAGGCAGGCGTAGGCACCGCGTCGACAAGTCCCTCTGTGTGTTGGCGAACAGACCCTATCGCAGAGAGGTCAATATGGGGTGCACGCGGCATCATCATTCATGATACCAGTCGTGCAGAGGGAAGCATGCGCGAAGCCAACCTTCCCACCTTCCGAGGACATAGGGCGTGGTAAGGCCACCTGAAAATCCGGCAATGCGCTGGCAGGATATCATGGTGTTCTTCTAAAAAAGCAAGTCACGATGTTCGATGCTGCAAGGACACGCAGCTAACCTCGAGGGTGCGTTGTACACTGGCCCCCCTTTGAAGCATTACTTTCTGATTGTACCGAAGGGACGATGGGCTTGGCGGCAATGGGAACGGTTTAGCGGGTCGGGGATGCAGTCCTGCCTCCCTCGTTTGCTGTTGGAGGTGGCCCCTAACCCCACCCTGGACAACCCAGGATGTCTGTTGAGCAGATTCCCCTTCCATTGCTTAGGAAGAAAAAACCCAAATTTATCCCCAAGTGGTGATTATGCCTTTCTCGATTCGATATGTTGGATTCGAATTAATGTTGTAAATGCTGTGCTAATTGCCTACATCTTGGCGGTTAAAATATTTGATGCAGCTCTATCACGCTGCTTATAAATTACTCAATAATTGAGTAATTTTTAAGCAATTATTATGAGAGTAGTGGATTGCGTCATGGCTAAATTGATTAATGACTTAAAGTGTGCATGTAAACAGCGTATTTGTTAAAAGAAAAATAGAAATATTATTCAATAGTGACCAACTAGGAAAGTTTCTCCGTCGAATGAAACTAGTTGCACTCGAATCGGTCAAGTCCTTCTATATGAAACGTGTTTAACAATAAACTGGCCAAACACACACACACACACACACACACACACACACACACACACACACACACACACACACACACACACACACACACACACACACACATGAGGTGGGACCAATGAAAAACCACCAATCGGCGTTTCTCTCGGGAGATGACCGGGCCCTGGTACCAGTTCACTGGCTCCCAGCCAGCCCAAGCGGAATCTGCCTAGGGGACGTGGCGGAGGTTTGACAGTGGGCTCTGTTGAATCTCTACAAAAAACCACATGTCTACAAGCAGCTCTGTACAAGCGACCCGTGCCGCTTCCAAAGCACTTCAGCCCCATCAACAGGAGTGCCAACCGGCACATTAGGATCGATACCAGTAAGGTCCTAATTACGATATACTGGTCACGGCTTACGACAACGGACAAAATCTGGAAAGTGGATTGGAAACGATGACATTGGGCTGACGGCCGTGCTGTTCCACTCCCTGAGTAAGGCAGGGTGACACCGGCTTGAAATGGCGAGTGGGCCAACAGTACGGCCGCCTCCGTCCCGGTAAAAAACTAGCAGTCCTCCGAATACGTTCAATACTCGTCCACCAAGTTTCTTGGTGAGTACTAGGCTCGGTTGATATTCTCCCGATTGGTCCTGAACACGGCCATATAAGTGCGCCCGTGTCAACCCTAGCATGGACCTCACTACTTGCAAAGACAATCCATGGATCATAAGTGACTACGTACGACACGGGTGGAGATAACGATTTGGAGGGGGACCCTATAGAATGAATAACTCAACAAATCACGCAGAAGCAGATGCAGAAGCGGCGACCTGGTCGCCAGTAGTGGGTTGCTGAGATCATCGCCGTCAGTAGCAGTAGTGCTACAGCAACAACAGCGGCAGAAGCAGGAGCAAAAGGAGCAGAAGAAGCAGGAACAACTGCAGGAGCAACGGCCAGGGCAGAGTGAGCTGGACAAGCCCCACAAAAGCCGAAAATAGTGGCCGCGAAGAGATTGGTGGAGGAACTTCACAATTTCGTGGATGGGAGGAACAACGTCCATAAGGAGATTAAGGACATGGTTCACAGGATCCGTAAGGCGTTATTATCGGCAGTGAACGAATTCGATACAGTAACGCTGAGGGCCGATGTAGCGGAGCGCGCATTGGCACAAACTAAGGCACATGCTGTTGCAGTTCCGCCGGAACAGGGAGGTATCGGGACATTTCCGTTATATCCTAAGAAGCAGGGGAAAGGGAAACTGCTCGGGGTGGAGAGTTCACCAGCCTCCATGACTCCCAAAAGGGCAAGAACCTCACCGGGAGATGACAGGCCAGGCGGACTCAAGAGGCAGACACGGGCGGAAGCTGTCGCCGTCGAAGGGACAGACGCTACTCCACAGGGAGAAGGATGGAGTACCGTAGTAGGTCAGAAGGAGAAGAGAAAGAAAGAGCTGAAGCGAAAAGAGGCAAGGATGGAGCAGAACGGGAAAGAAAAGCCTCGTAGAAAGACGCCGAAAGGGGAAGCTGTGCTAGTAAAGGCTAACGACGCTACGACGTATGCAGCGCTTCTCAAAAAAGTTAGAGAAGATCCTGAGTTGAGGGACTTGGGCGAAAACGTGATAAGGACCAGGCGCACACAAACCGGAGAGATGCTCTTCGAGTTGAAGAAGGACCCTGCGGTTCACAGCTCGGTTATGCAGGAGCGCATTGCGAAATCATTGGGCTCAGAGGTGGAGGTCAAAGCCTTAACTCCAGAGATGGTGATTTTGTGCAGAGACCTAGACGAGATCACGTCGGAAGAAGAGCTGCGGGTAGCACTACAGGCGCAGTGCAATATAGGCGAGGTACAAATGTCGATCCGGATTAGAAAGGCGTACGGAGGCACACAGACAGCGATGATTCGTCTGCCAGTAACCGCTGCTCATAAGGCACTGGAAGTAGGCAAACTGACGGTTGGATGGTCGAAATGCCCATTGAAAGCCGCCCCAGAAGTGAGCAAATCTATGGAGAGATGCTTCAAGTGTTTGGGCTTTGGACACCGAGCAGGAGCTTGTAAAGGTCAAGACAGATCTAACATGTGCTGGAAATGGGAAACGGGTCATCTTGCGAGAGACTGCACGCAAAGACCGAAGTGTATGCTTTGCACTTCAGAGGACGGAAATGACCATCAGACGGGTGGCTACAAATGCCCAGCCTACAAGAGGGCGATCGCAGGCCAGCAGTAATGCAGATAATTCAGATTAATCTGAATCATTGTGAAACCGCACAACAACTGTTATGGCAGTCTACAGCAGAAACGATGTGCGATGTCGCGATAATTGCAGAGCCGTATCGAGTTCCCCTGATAACGGTAACTGGGTGACAGACAGAACGGGTTTGGCTGCGATACAAGTCATGGGCAAATTCCTATTCAAGAAGTGGTGGAGAGTTCGTGCAGTGAAGGCTTCGTGATTGCCAGAATTAACGGCGTCTTCATATGCAGCTGCTATGCACCTCCAAGGTGGACCGTGGATCAGTTTAGCCAGATATTGGATCTGTTAACCGATAAGCTGATCGGACGAAGGCCGGTAGTCATAGGAGGTGACTTCAATGCCTGGGCCGTGGAATGGGGCAGTCGAGTGACCAACACAAGAGGATATATCCTGCAGGAAGCTCTAGCGAAGCTAGATGTACGATTGTGTAATGAAGGCTCGGTGAGCACGTTTCGGAGAGATGGGAGGAGTCTATCATCGACATCACATTCTGCAGTCCTTCGTTGATGGCAAGTATGGACTGGAGAGTTAGCGAGGAGTACACCCACAGCGACCACCAGGCGATTCGCTACCGTATTGGCCAACGAAATCCTGGTGCAACACGAAGAAGGATATCCAGTGATCGGAGGTGGAAAACGAAAGCCTTTAACAAAGACCTATTCGTTGAAGCACTTCGACCGGACAGCAGTACTGAGATCATTGATGCGGCCGAGCTAACAAGAATGATGGTAAGGGCTTGCGACGCTACGATGCCACGAAAACTAGAACCGAGAAGCAATCGGCGTCCAGCTTACTGGTGGAACGATAGGCTCAGTACGCTACGCGCTGCTTGCCTCAAAGCTCGGAGGCGGGCACAGAGAGCAAGGACGGAACCAGAGAAAGAGGAACGCAAAGCGGTGTTCCGGGAAGCTAGGACCGCATTTAAACGGGCTATCCAGCTCAGCAAGTCAGACTGCTACAAGGAGCTGTGCCGAGAAGCAGACGCCAACCCTGGGGGACGCGTATCGGGTCGTGATGGCGAAGATCAAAGCGCCCATCGACGCCAGCTGAAATGTGCCCGGACAAGTTGAAGGCAATTGTGGAGGGTCTTTTCCCGAAACATGAGCCGACCATGTGGCCGCCAACACCGTACGACGAAGAAGGAGAAGCAAACCCCTTAGATCGACAAGTGTCCAATAGTGAGCTTGCGGAAGCGACTAAACGCCTGAAAGCGAAGAAAGCCCCGGGTCCGGATGGAATACCGAACGTTGCGTTAAAAGCTGCGATCCTGGCATATCCGGACATGTTCAGGAAGGCGCTGCAAAAGTGCCTGGACGAAGGCAATTTTCCAGAAATGTGGAAGATCCAGAAGCTGGTGTTGCTGCCTAAGCCAGGAAAGTCACCCGGCAATCCGGCCGCGTACAGGCCTATATGCCTGCTGGACACGCTCGGGAAGCTCCTTGAGAGAATCATCCTCAATAGGCTGACGAAATGTACAGAGGGAGAACGCGGGTTGTCGAATATGCAGTTCGGATTCCGTAGAGCAGTTTCGACGGTGGATGCCATTCGAACAGTGCTCGAGAGTGCTGAGAAGGCGTCCAAGCAGAAGAGACGAGGAGATCGGTACTGCGCAGTGGTCACGATAGACGTGAAGAACGCGTTCAACAGCGCCAGCTTTGAAGCCATCGCGACGGCGCTACACAGAATGCGGGTCCCCAACTATCTGTGCAATATCCTGAAAAGTTATTTTCAGGGTAGAGTTCTGACGTACGATACGAACGAAGGACATAAATCGATGCGCGTTACAGCGGGTGTTCCCCAGGGCTCCATACTTGGTCCAACTCTTTGGAACGGGATGTACGACGGAGTGTTGACTTTGCAGCTACCCAGGAAAGTGAAAATCGTGGGTTTTGCGGACGATGTGTCACTAGCGGTGATGGGCGAGACTCTTGAAGAAGTGGAGGTGTTGGTGATGGAGACGATAGCCATGATCGAGCGCTGGATGAGCGGTGTTAAGCTGCAGATAGCTCACCACAAAACGGAGGTGCTATTAGTCAGCAACTGCAAAGCGATCAAGCGGATGGAGATCGTCGTCGGAGGCCATGCGATTACTTCGAAGCGATCACTGAAGCACTTGGGAGTGATGATCGACGATCGGTTAAATTTCAACAGCCACGTTGACTACGCCTGTGAAAAGTCGGCGAAGGCAATGAACGCAATAGCGAGGATCATGCCAAACGTAGGCGGTCCAAGAAGCAGCACGAGGCGTCTGCTAGCTAGTGTCTCGTCATCGATACTGCGATATGGGGTTCCTGCTTGGGGTAATGCACTGCAAACCAAGCGGAACCGGGAAAAGCTGAAAAGTGTGTTCCGGCTGATGGCCATTCGAGTCGCGAGCGCATATAGAACGATATCGTCAGAGGCTGTATGCGTTATTGCTGGGATGCAACCCATCTGCATCACCCTGGAGGAAGACATCGAGTGTTATCGGCGAGGAGACACCAGAAACGTTAGGAAGGAGGTGAGAATCCGTTCGATGGCGAGATTGCAACAGGAGTGGGACAATACGAAGAAAGGGAGGTTGACCCCCTTGTTCATCCCAATCCTGTCGGTGTGGATATACAGAAAGCATGGTGAAGTAAACTTTCACTTGACGCAGTTTCTGTCGGGTCACGGATGCTTCCGGAAGTATTTACATCGGTTTGGACATACTAATTCACCGTTATGTCCAGAGTGTGAGAATGCCGAAGAGACTCCAGAAGACGGGGGATTCGATTGCCAGAGGTTTGCAGAAGTATGTGGTTGAAGAGTAATGCCTGCCCTAAGATCGGACAACATCACAGAGCGAATGTGTCACGAAGAAGGCACGTGGAATGTGGTCAGCAGAGTCGTGACGCAAATACTGTCAGAACTGCAGCGTAGATGGAGAAGTGACCAGCGAATAAGCGTAGTCTCGGGGGGAAATCCAGTGTGAGTCCAGTGAGCAGTGTTTGGCCTCGGGTCGTCGGGGCGCCAGCGAACCGGAAGTCTTCTGCCAACCGGAATCGTTGGACCGACCTCGGCACTCGAATTGCCAACCTGCTGAAGAAAGAAGAAGGAAGTGCTTCGGGTATGTAGGGCACCGCCAGTGCGGACGTCACCCACCACCGGAACTGTCGGACCACCTCTGCAACCCGAAGATGAAGACGGCGCAATGCGCGAAAGCGTCCCCTGCGATAGCCGCCGGTAGTCGGGGCACCATCAGTGCGGAAGTTTCCTTCACCGGAACTGGTGGACCACCCTCGACGCCGGGGGAAGTCAGGAGGATTCGAGTCAGGAAGTTCGGTGCATGACCGTCGAGGGATCGAGACTACGTTGCAGTGGAGCAGTGGATTAGCCAGCCAGTCGGCGAACTAGCCTAAGCTAGGGGCCGGAATTTTAGAAGAAGTGCATGAGCACAGCCCCCCCCGAAGTAGTCGCAGCATCCAGTGGTCCGGGGGGATCGAGGCAAGGAAGATAAGGGACCCGGTTTACCCGGGAGGCACATTTTTAGCAGGTCGGGAGGAGCCCATCCCTGCTCGCCTTCGAGCATAGTGTGGATGCTCGAGGTGTCTGTCGCGCAGATTTTTGATGGCCTTTAACCCTTGTAAAAAAAAACACACACACACACACACACACACACACACACACACACACACACAGTCAGACATGTGCTCAGTTTTTTGAGCTGAGTCGATTGGTATATAACACTATGGGTCTCCGGGTCCTAATGGGTCCTAAGCCCTGGTAAAGGAGGAAGGTTGCGATGGCTGTTATTCATGGCCATCGTGTAAAGCAAAAATGGATAAACCCCAATGCCAAGGTGTCATGCGACCCGTGCCGAGGGCTGAATGGTTGAGGGGGTTCTAAACATGCTCAACCGCGAACGGAGCCTGGGGTGCACCAGGGCGAACACCCCAGTAAGCAGCCCTTACTGCACTACGGCGGGGCACTGGTGCAGCGGACATTTATTTCCCTAGCTACTCGTGGGACCAAAATGAGTACAAATTCTACAAACAACCCTCAAGGTGACGACTGCCTCTCTCAGTCGTGTGAGAGCGAAGTGGAGAATACTCTGAGTCAGCTTGGCCTTACCGAAGACCAGCTACTCAGTAGTTCGCACTTCGCAGGAGAAGATGGAAATATCCTGCCCCTCAACGCCTATCTCCCGGAGCAGCACATGTTTCGACAAAGCTGATCCAGATCTACAACCCCCCTCATCGACCGACTCCAACCTGTTGGACATGGAAGATAACGAAGATGATGGTATAAGGATCATCATCAACCCCCAAAAATCTTTAGCAAGTAGCAAAGGATCCGAAGATAACAAGGGTTCTACGGAAGCCAAGGGTGCTCCGAGAAAGAAAATCCCCACACTCACACGCTCGCAGAGGAAGCAGCTTAGAACTCTCCGGGAGAAGGGAAAAGACCGGAATGAGGCCTTGTCCATAATCCTGAATAAGGAGAGCGAGCCCACTTCCTCAAAACGCTCGAGAAACGACCTAGACAAATCCGCCACAGAGGACCCCAAACAAAAAAGGGTGAAGCACCATCTGGATCCGAGAGAGCGCGCCCAACAGTCCTCAAACCGCGCGCCTCAGAAAAACGTGTCTGGACAACAAAACCCACCCATGAGGAAAACAGTTGGTATCAGCTACAGTGATATGGCCAAAAGCGTGAAGGTCGGGATAATACCCAAAGACTTTCCCACCGTCCAACTCACTACAGCCCAGCTAGACCTTCTACAAGAAGCACTCCTGCTCAGAGTAGTTCAACAGCGAAACGAGCCAATAAAACCCAAATTCAACAACCTCATCTACAAGTCCGGTTACATGGTTCTAATCTGTAAGGATCAAGAGACTGCTGAGTGGTTAAAGAGAATATCCCCATCCATGAAACCCTGGGAAGGTGCAGAGCTGATGGCAATGGACGAAGTGGCGATTCCACGTCCAGAGATGATCCGAGCATTCTTCCCACAAAGCTCCAGCTATGATGACGACCGAATAAAGGCTCTCATAGAAAGCCAAAATGACATCACAACAACTAATTGGCGTATTGTGAAACGATCCATTCTGAAAGATATTCATGTTGAATGGATCTTCACAGTAGAGGGTGCGTCGATGGAAAAGTTGAAGAAGTCCAAATACACCCTCAACTACCGATTTGGTCAAATCCAACTAAGGAAGATTACAGATCAACCGACTGCCGCTACCGCCAATCCGACTGGAAGGCCGACCCAAGAGCAATCTGAGGAGGCCTCCTGTTCAAGCGAGGTTCGGCTAACTGGAAGGCCGACCCAAGAGAAATCTGAGGAAGCCTCCGGTTCGGGCGAGGTTAGTAAATCTCGCCCCAAAAGCACCATAAAGGCTAGTCTGTCCGCCTCTAAAGGAAAAGCTCGAAGCTTACATGCGACCCCCTGCTCTAGTGGTACCAAACCAAAGGTATCTAAACAGGGCAAAGGGGTGCAAAAAGCGACAGTTTGACCACAGAGGCGAAACTGGCGGGCCAGGTTGCTACAGGGAAGAGAGAAAACCCAGACTGTAATACCAAACGACATCCTGATGATCCGCAACATCCAAAGCCGGACAGTCGTCGTCCGGAAAAGAGCGGGAACCCCGGAAATGGCGACTAAAGTTCTGCAAGTGAACCTCCACCATGCTGAGAGCGCCACGGGTGTGCTCTGTCGGAGGTTCACCAAAGAGAATTTAACCGTGGCCCTCATTCAAGAGCCATGGGTCAATAAATCCAGAATACAAGGTATTCCACAACACTCATGTAAGTTGGTATATGATGACAGCCAGCTTTCTCCTAGAGCGGCTATTTTATTACATAACAACTGTAAATACTTTCCAATTTCAGAATTCATAAAAGGGACATCGTAGCGGTCAGGATGGAGGTACCTTCCGCCAGAGGGAGTAGAGAGATCTTGGTGGTCTCGGCATACTTCCCAGGTGACGTGGACGAAATCCTCCTCCAGAAATAGCTGCGCTCGTAGCCTACAGCCACCGACACAACATCCCCTTCGTCATAGGGGTGCGACGCAAATGCACATCACACCGTATGGGGAAGTACCAATATAAACACCAGAGGTGAGTACCTGTTACAGTTTCTCTCTTCCAAGAACATTGACATTTGTAATGTTGGTGACAAGCCCACGTTTGAAAACTCCATTCGTCAGGAAGTTTTGGACTTGACTCTATGTAGTCGGTCTATCTCTGATAAAATAAAAACTGGCATGTTTCTGAAGAAATATCAATGTCAGACCATAAACACATCATCTTCGAATGGGAAGGGGTCTAACGATGGAAAAACGTTTAAAGATCCTAAGAAAACTGATTGGGAATCCTACTCAGCTATCCTACGATCCGAAGAGTACATCATAGAAAGTCACATCAAGTCCATAACACAATTGGAAGATGCGTCCAAATCCATTAAAAACAAAATCCTTAACGCCTACCAAGAGAGCTGTCCAACTAAATCAACTAGTTCGAGTAGAGACGTTCCATGGTGGAATAAAACTCTTGAGAAGCTTAGGAAAACTGCGCGTAGGGAGTTCAATCGTGCTAAGCGAACCGGCGATTGGAGCCTATACAGAAAGGCCCTGACGAACTACAACAAAGAAATAAGGTCAGCCAAACGGAAATCGTGGATTCTAATGTGTGAAAGCATAGAGAATACACCCGTAGTGGCCAGGCTCCAAAAACTCTTGCAAAAGACCACTCCAACGGTGTGGGTAGTCGCAGAAAGACGGAGGGTTCGCTCACTGTAAAGCCGAGAGATACACTGAGCGAATTGTTAAAGATCCACGTCCCGGACTCAATCCCTGAGTCGAGCATCGGCGACCAAGGCACTGGAATTGCTGTCTCAGATCCACAAGAGATCCAATCATGGGTTTCTGGGTCTAAAAAGACGCAATAAAGGTTGCAAAGGAAGCTTTCACTCGGGCCAGGGTTGAGAGGGCTGTGAGATCTTTCGAGCCATTTAAGTCTCCTGGCATGGATGGAATATTTCCAGCGTTGATCCAAAAGAGGAGAAAACACTGGTTCCACCTTGGTTGAGATTTTAAGGCGAGTCTGATTTTGGGGCACATACCTAACGATTGGCGTCAAATCCGGGCTGTCTTCATTCCGAAGGCAGGCAAGAGAGATAAAACCAACCCCAAAGCATTCAGGCCGATAAGTTTATCCTCTGTAATGCTCAAAATTATGGAAAAGGTACTATGCGAGTACATAAATCACAAATTTATGAAAGCAATGCCTTTGTCAAAAACCAATTCGCTTATCAAAGTGGAAAATCTACGATCTCGGCACTACATACGGTAGTTCAAAAATCGAAAAACACTTAATGCAAAAGAAATTGCTCTTGTAGCATTTCTTGATATTGAGGGCGCATTCGATAACGCTTCTTATTCGTCTATAGGGTCAGCAATGTTGAGGAGAAAATTCGACCCATGCATTGTTACCTGGGTACATGCTATGCTAGCTAATCGGAAAATCTCCTCTGAGCTTAGCGGTTCATACATCACTGTTAAAGCAACAAGGGGGTGTCCGCAAGGCGGAGTGCTTTCTCCTTTGTTGTGGTCACTGGTGGTGGATGAGCTTCTAGACAGCTTAGAGAGAAGAGGCTTCGAAGTGGTTGGATATGCTGATGACGTTGTCATTATTGTACGAGGCAAATTCGAAAGTATTATCGTGGAAAGAATGCAATCTGCCTAAATCACACTTTTTCCTGGTGTCAAAAGTATCAACTAGGCATAAATCCTACAAAACTTCCATTATCCCTTTCACCAAACGGAGAAAGGTACAACTGAAACCCTTTTCTTGAATCAAACACAATTAGTTTATTCAAGTGAAGTAAAATATCTAGGTGTCATACTCGATGCAAAGCTTAATTGGAACTCTCATCTCCAATCAGTTGTGCAGAAAGGTCTCAATACACTTTGGGTTTGTTCAAAAACTCTTGGTAAAAGATGGGGCCTAAAACCAAGTATGATCATGTGGATATATAAAACCATTGTCCGTCCCAGGACAACTTACGCTTCCCTTGTCTGGTGGCCTAAAACTAATGAGGCTGCTGCAAGGGCTAAGCTCAACAAAATCCAACGCACCGCTTGCATAGCCATCACTGGTGCAGTTCGTAGTACACCCACTTTGGCCCTAGACCAGGCCTGCCCAACCTTTTCAAGCCACGGGCCAATTTTTAGAATTCACACTTGCTGGCGGGCCAGAAAATATTCGGTACCTAACTTTTTGAATATTTTCAATATTATCTGTGTTTTTTTATTCTCTAAAAAACGAAACACGATTTTAATGCTTTCAAACAACCGTTCTTGTTTATTTTTTTGTCGTTGCATTAGGGATCCATTTGAAACATTTCAGGTAAATTATTCACATCGGTAAACGGTGTTGAAAAATGGGAATATCGTTACTTTACCAGCCAGCCTTTACCTTTGCCAGTTAGTTGCTCCCTGTATACTACCGTCCCAAGCATAGTTGTCCCATGTCGTTTTTAGTTGATGGCCTGAAATGGGACAACTATGCTTGGCACGGCAGTATAGGGATCAAAGCTGCCAATTTATCTGTCATTCGAAGATGGCCATCAATTCCTCTTATGAAGACAGCCACCTTTGCCACGTTTTTCACGTCAGTATTTTTATCGTTTGTTTGTGGGAACTTGTACTCTTCAACGTGTTCCGCGCAAACTAGTGCTACTGAAGGAGACTATTTCTTTAGGACACTCGATGTACCTAATCAACAACCGAAATGCTTTCCTTAACAAGCTCTTCGTCCTGGAAAGGTTTCACCCGTTTTGCCAAAATATTACCAACAGCAAAATTGGCCCGTACTGCATTTTCTGACTTCGTATTCACTGTATCATTTTTGAAATCAATTAATGGAGATTTAAATTGACTGAGCACTCTACCGTTGAAGCTCTACCAACTTTTGTTCTCTACCTGAGCCAAATATCATATTTCATAGAATGCTTGGATTCA
The DNA here is from genome assembly GCF_024139115.2 of Armigeres subalbatus. Taxonomy (NCBI): domain Eukaryota; kingdom Metazoa; phylum Arthropoda; class Insecta; order Diptera; family Culicidae; genus Armigeres; species Armigeres subalbatus. The sequence goes on from NC_085139.1 coordinate 187,790,655, forward strand.
GATTTTATTCGTTGAATAAAGCAAAACTTTCTGAGCAAGTTAAGCAAACCGGCCTTCCTTTTTTTCAACGTAAACGTAAACTGTCGCTAACCGCAAGTCGAGCACATCTGTATATGGAGGCTCATATACAGATGTGCTCGACTTGCGGTTAGCGGTAGTAAACTACTCGTGCAAATCTTTAGGAAGCGTCCACAAATTACGTAACACTTAGAATGTGGGAGTCCTAAATGTGATGATCCATACAAAAAATTAAGATGTTTCATAATTAATGGATCTTCCTTTATTCAAAAAGCGATGTTCTACATAAATCTTTTGCGTCTTGAGATCGCTCTATGCAATCATTTCAAATTAGATATAATATAATTTTTCGTTTCGAGATTTGATTTAAAACTTACGTACTATTTAATAATCAATAATAAAAAATAGTTTCCCGAGCCAGCTAGAAAAGCTGACGGGCCGAATCTGAGTTAATTATTCTTACACGCCGCGGGCCACAAAAAATGGAGCCGAGGGCCGCATCCGGCCCGCGGGCCGTACGTTGGGCAGCCCTGCCCTAGACGCAATGCTTCACCTGCCCCGGTTAGATCAATTCATAAAGCTGGAAGCGGAAAAAAGTGCTCTAAGGTTAAAGAGAACAAAAACACTGCTGTCGGGAGACCTTACGGGTCACCTCAGCATATTAAATGAGTTTGCCATAAATCCCGCAATAGGAATTTGTAGTGACTGGATGGAAACGGTAGTCAATTATGACTTACCTTACGATGTGTTCATTCCTTCCCGCCAGGAGTGGGAAGGAGGTGGACCAACGTTCCAACAGGCTCTATAAATTTCTTCACAGATGGTTCGAAAATGAATAATCTGACAGGATCCGGAATCTATGGCCCTACAACAAAATTTCTGTCCACTTAGGACAGTGGCCCACAGTATTTCAGGCGGAAATATATGCAATATTAGAATGCATGTTATTATGCCTGAGGAGAAAGTATAGATTTGCAAAATATGTATTTTCTCTGACAGCCAAGCGGCACTTAAGTCGCTTAATAACTACACTTGTAACTCAAAGCTAGTGTGGGAATGCATTCTGGCTTTGAAAAACTTATCCATACGCAATCGAGTCTACCTATATTGGATCCCAGGACATACGGGTCTAGAGGGAAACGAGATTGCTGATGAGCTAGCCAGGAATGGATCTAATGAAAGGTTCATTGGCCCTGAGCCCTTCTGCGGGATCTCAGACTGCTCTGTAAAAATGGAACTGAACAAATATATGGTCAGTCAAATCACATCAAACTGGAATGCACTTCCCCATACGAGCCAATCCAAAAGGCTCGTAACGATTAGGTAACTATTAGGTCTCAACAAAAGGGATCTCAACATCTACACCGGTCTAATAACTGGACACTGCCCCTGCAGATACCATCTACAAAAGATCGGAGCAATCCAAACCTCAAATTGCCGCTTCTGTGACGAGGAGAGAGAAACATCAGAACACATCCTCTGCTATTGCAGTGCACTCACCCAACGTAGGTTCAAAGTTCTCAGCAAGCCCTTTTTAGGGCCTGCTGACATATGGATCTTATCCCCCAAGGACGTGGTTGGCTTCATAAAGCTAGTCTCGCCAGAATGGGGGAGTCACATACTGTAACTCAGGATCTCTATTCATCAATAATAGATGGTCTTGAGTTCAGTCGTTACTGAGACATGTTACTGAGATAACTTGCGTATTTCACAGTAAAAGGGTATATCACAATAGTCCTAAAATCTGGACGCAGTGATCTTCACCCGACAAACGAGGAAAAAAAAATGGGTCTCCGAGCCTTCTATCAAAATTTGGCTTTTGGAGTGAAATTATAGCCTTCTGGTACAACTTTGTTGTACGAGAAAGGCAAAAAGAAAAAAAAAAAGAGATTTCTTGGATAGGGCGGAACATATGTAGTGATTTAATTTTATTCTAAGGATCCCAAAGAGCATGCACCATTTTTTAAGCTAATCGATACACTTTTTGCTACGCGTGTAGATCCAAATGCCTTATTCCAGAGACTTGTTGGGTGACCCGGAACATATACTGCAAACGAGTTCTATGCTAAGTATTCAAATTTGGACGATAGACCTTTGGCTACGCGTTACTGATTATACAACAAGGCCACAAATCGGTCATCTTGAAAACCACGTGCTTTTCATTGTATTTTTAAGAGCACGAGTTGAGAGACGCGAATAGCGGTGATATACTGGTAGAGTCGTTTGCTCATTTATGTTGAACAATCGACCTAATTTTTAGCATTGTACGAAAATTTTAATGCCAGATTTGGGAGAGGGGATTAGAAAAACTCGTGGTGAATATTAAATTCACCACTGGCTTATTTGTATAATCACCTTAAGGTGATTATACAATCAAGCCATGTGGTGAATTTCAAATTCACCACACGGTTTTCTACTCCTATTATCAAAAGTTCAAAACCAGCGTAATATTTTTTGCACAATGCTGAAATTAAAGTCGATTGCTTAGCATGAGTAATCAAACGATCTACAGATGTTGTGATCCCCATGGGCGTTGTTGTTCTCTCAATTCGTGCTCTTGAAAAATCATTAGAAAAAGCACGTGGTTTCCAAGATGGCCGATTTGTGGCTTTGTTGTATAACCACCTTAAACTCAGCAAAATGACATCTTCTTCTTCTTCTTCTTATTGGTATTACATCCTCACACTGGGACAGAGCTGCCTCGCAGCTTAGTGTTCATTAAGCACTTCCACAGTTATTAACTTCGAGGTTTCTAAGCCAAGTTACAATTTTTGCATTCGTATATCATGAAGCTAACACGATGATACTTGATACTGATGCCCAGGGAAGTCGAGACAATTTCCAATCCGAAAATGGCCTAGACCGGCACCGGGAATCGAACCCAGCCACCCTCAGCATGGTCTTGCTTTATAGCCGCGCGTCTTACCGCGCAGAGCATAAAACATTCACCTTCACGAAGCAACTTTGGCCCGAATTTTGACAAACGTTGCATGACTATTCAAAACATAGAATGTCATACTCAGTTTTCTTCTTTACAGATTCATCCATATGATTGGTACTGAGAATGGTCACTGCGTTCGAAGAAAACATAATTAGCCTTGGTTAGTTATATTGACTTTTGGCGCTAAAAGTGTCCCTCAGTTGAACGTCGGGGCAGATCGTATGTGTAATGGTTTAAATAATCATATACCTAATTGTTCCCGTTCTAATGTAATTTATTAGTTTGCGAAAAAAAAATTTGACTCATAATTGGGTCACATTTTAATTTTATAACATCAAAGACATGTAACAAATGATCGGTGCCCTCATAATCATAACCATTAAACCTTCTAATCTAATTACATTCCGACTCCAGAAATTATTACTCTACTAGGAATAATTGTACCGGAATATTTTTTTATTGTATTGTACCGCTAGCGTAAAATAGGATGCCACATGAACATATTACTACACTAATCTCGCCCGTTTTCCCAGCCTAGCGTTTACCCTCTGTTTGGCTTGGTTTTGGTTTTTTTGTACACGCGTACCCGTCCTCGTCCTTACGTGTGATGTCGTCATCGTTCCAAAAGCACGTTTGGTTAATTTTAAAACAGGAAATAGCAAAGTAAAACTCGTTGTCAGCTGTGCCATCATGCGGGGTGGCGCGAGGGAAAACCGATTGAACTGACGGCGGCGGTGTGGGTGACGGCGCCTTCGTCGGTTTGCGCTAATGGAAAAGGGGACAGAAAATGGCACTTGTTGAGCGTAAACGAGAAGCAACCAGTGTGTGGTGATTCCCCTCCCGCAAAGGTAGCTGTTGTTCGGATCCGATGCCGGGTCATGATCGCGCAGATTTTCCCAGTCGGGATTTTCACCTGTTGATGGAGGAGAAACCGATGATGTGTTCGGAAGCGGTCCTGGAGGTGCAAGAGATAACAGAGTGGTCTCTTTCGTACCTGTTTTGAAACTTGATGGGAAAGTTTGCCGTTTGTGTTTCGGTTCATCAACTTCTTTGGTGCATTCTGGCAATGGATGAATGGATATCCGGAGAAATTCTACCGATAGTAGGACTTTGTTGACAGTTTTGTGACTGGTTCCAGCAAAACTGAAGTATGTTGCCAATTCTATTAGGCAAAAGTTCCATACGTGAACCATTTCAGTATCAGTTTCCTTTTGGCTACAAGGGCTGCAAAGCAAAACTATGCTGATGTTTCGCTTTTAATTAGATTCGATTGTCGATTTATGGATTTTTGTGTTATGTTTGAAATTTTATCAACTTTGCTGGGAACAGAGTTCACCGCATTTGTTGAATGCAAAAAATGTAGTTGCTTAGAAATATCGTGATAAGTGATTAACTGCAGGCAAAATACGTCAAAGCAGATAAAGAAGACAAAGAAGACAAAGAAGACAAAGAAGACAAAGAAGACAAAGAAGACAAAGAAGACAAAGAAGACAAAGAAGACAAAGAAGACAAAGAAGACAAAGAAGACAAAGAAGACAAAGAAGACAAAGAAGACAAAGAAGACAAAGAAGACAAAGACAAAGACAAAGAAGACAAAGAAGACAAAAGACGACAAAGAAGACAAAGAAGACAAAGAAGACAAAGAAGACAAAGAAGACAAAGAAGACAAAGAAGACAAAGAAGACAAAGAAGACAAAGAAGACAAAGAAGACAAAGAAGACAAAGAAGACAAAGAAGACAAAGAAGACAAAGAAGACAAAGAAGACAAAGAAGACAAAGAAGACAAAGAAGACAAAGAAGACAAAGAAGACAAAGAAGACAAAGAAGACAAACATGACAAAGAAGACAAAGAAGACAAAGAAGACAAAGAAGACAAAGAAGACAAAGAAGACAAAGAAGACAAATAAGACAAATAAGACAAAGAAGACAAAGAAGACAAAGAAGAGACAAAGAAGACAAAGAAGACAAAGAAGACAAAGAAAACAAAGAAGACAAAAAAGACAAAGAAGACAAAGAAGACAAAGAAGACAAAGAGACAAAGAAGACAAAGAAGACAAAGAAGACAAAGAAGACAAAGAAGACAAAGAAGACAAAGAAGACAAAGAAGACAAAGAAGACAAAGAAGACAAAGAAGACAAAGAAGACGAAGAAGACAAAGACAAAGAAGACAAAGAAGACAAAGAAGACAAAGAAGAAAAAGAAGACAAAGAAGACAAAGAAGACAAAGAAGACAAAGAAGACAAAGAAGACAATGAAGACAAAGAAGACAAAGAAGACAAAGAAGACAAAGAAGACAAAGAAGACAAAGAAGGCAAAGAAGACAAAGAAGGCAAAGAAGACAAAAATGACAAAGAAGACAAAGAAGACAAAGAAGATAAGGAAGACAAAGAAGGC